>NC_136468.1:108395063-109595063 GCF_902686455.1 Sciurus vulgaris | reverse complement strand
CAATTCATTTCCTCAAAATTAATCTATAAATTCAATGCAATCCCATTCAAAATCCAAACACAGGTTTTGTCAAAACTGATGTTGATTTTAAATTTTTATGACAATGCAAAAGTCAAAGCAACTTAAAAAACAATGTTTGACAGTTCCTGATTTCAAACTTCAAATAATTCTAAAGTAACAGAGTCTGACATTGGCATGCAGATCAATACAACATAACAGATGGTCTGAAAATAGGTCCATCCTTACATGATGATTTGATTTTGACCAAAAACAGCCAAGGGGAAAAGATCATCTTTTTCAACAAATGTTGATGAAACAACCGATATCAAAATGAAAACAAAGCAAACATCAACCCTTACTTCCCTCCAAACACAAAAAATATAGGTCAATAAATCTGAGGGCTAAACTTAGGAAACTTCTGGAAGACAACAATGGAAATTTCTGTTACCTGGGTTTAGCCAAATATTTCATAAATAGGGCACAAACAGCATAAACCGTGCAAGAAAAACTGACAAATGCAACTTCATCAAAGTTAAAAACTTGATATTTGAAAGATACCATTAAGAAATGAAAAGGTTATCTTAGATTGCATACACATACACACACACACACACAAGACAGAGGATTTGTATTAACCTCTCCAAGTTAATAACAAAGATCATAAAACTCAATAAAAAAAGAACCAAAAATCTGAATAGGCACTTCACAAAATAAGCTGTACAAATGGCCATAAACCATAAGAAATGATGCCCGTCGGCAGTAATATTGGAAATACCAATTAAAGCACACTAGACCATCTAGTATTTCTAAAATTAAACACTGTCAATACCAAATGTTGGCAATAATGTGGAGCACCTGTGTCATATCACACTTCACAAGGGTTGTTTTTATCCAGATTCGATGTCATGACTGAAAACTCTCAATCCCCTCCACAATTTCCTAAGTCCCTTCACTACTTCTTCCCTTACCAGACTCTCACATTCCTTTATTTAAATGACATACACACTCAACCACAGAGGCCCCTGGGTACCTAATACCCAGGAATGGCCCCTTCTAACTTGTAACTTCAAAATGCCCAGTACCAGGAACCCCAGTTCCCCAACAAACCCCTCCACCCCACTTGCCATCCACAGGTGCCTCCAGTAGTTCTAGCTTGCTGTAACTGTCCCTGGATGCTTTGGGCTGTGAGCCTTGAGCGGCAGTCCTTTCTTTTTGGAGCTATAAGTAGCAAAGGCTTATGCTTTTCACTATCTAAGTGCCTTTGTGTTGTACCCTGCCATCCAAAGAGCCTGCAATCATACCTAATATATAATTATGAAACAAAAGAGAGCACTCATGCACCACCGAAGGCAAGGCAGAGCAGGACATCACAGCAGGTAGTCGTTGGGCAGTTCCTCGCTCTCGCTGCCAACAGTTCCATTCCAAACAATCTACCCAAGAGAAGTAAAAACATGTGTCTACACAAAGGCTTGTTCAAGAATACTCCTAGTCACATAGTCACAGTAGTCAGACTGAAATAAATGCAAACTTCCATCAGGTAGGATAAAGCGTGATCCATATAATGAAACGAAGGGACTGATACAGACAACGACATGGGTAATTCTCAACACCATCATGGTAAGTCAAATGAGCCAGACGTGAAGACTCATTATTACTCCATTCCTACAAAATTCTATGGGAGGCAGTTTAAAAAGAATGACAGTGACAGAATGCTGATCAGTAGTTGCTTGGGGCCAGAGCAGAGAGTGGGGAAGGGAACTGAGAACTGACCTAAGCAGTTACAAGGGAGGCTTTTTAGTATATGTGATTTTTACCTCAATAAATTTGATTTTTAAAAGAAGAGATTAAAAACACTATAATTTATACAGGATGACACGATTGTTTTGACAATAACAACTTTCTGAACCTTCAAAAGCTAAAGTTTTTTTCTATTTGCTAAACACTGAGATTAAAGATTTCCAACTGATTTTGAAAGAACCATGTATCCAAAATATATAGAATTCATTTACAATTTTAAAAAGTCAAAAACTTTTTCAACATTTAGGTTGATGTCAAAGTAGCAGTTCCAAGATTCAACTATATGAAAAGAAAATAAGTATGAAAGAGAAGGCACAATAATCGAGCCAAAATTGTTTTATTCACAAAAGATTTTTTGTTTTTTAAACCCAGGGCCTCATATATGCTAGGCAAGCACACTACCACTGACTTGTGCCTCCAGCCCAGGTTTTAAAATTTTGACAATTACAGCTTCTGCATTTATTTCTAGGATGTCACAATTTATTTGGATGCAATTATGAATAATATGTGCAATTTAATCAAGTGCAATTCTGCTGTTACTTTGGTCAGTCAGGGAGATCATGGCTTTTATTTTGATACTGTGCTCTGCCAAACATTTATTTATAGTATCAGTCAAAATATTACTCTCAACATAGAATTTTTAAAATGAACTTAAAATAGAGATAGCAAGCTGGGTGCAGTGGCACATGCCTATAATTCTAGTGACTTGGGAGGAGACAGGAGAATCACATGTTCTTGATCACCTTGGCAACTTAGTGAAACCCTGTATTAAAATAAAATATAAAAAGGCATGGGGATGTAACTCGGTAGCAGTACAGCCCTGGGTTCAATCCCCAGTGCTTAAAATAAAAAATAAAATGAAGTAAAATCAAAGTAGAAATAGAAATAGGATTGCATGTTTAACCTTTGATTATTCATTTTTTTGCTATTTTTTTTCTATTCACTATTGGAGTCAACAGGTCAACAAAAGTTGTTTCACTTTATACAACTACAAAATACCTTGCAGTTGAAAATGAGTGTTGTTCATCTAGAGTATGAATCATTTGCTCTCAAAGAAAATTCATAGTTCAGAAAGGGACAAGAGGCTGGCCACAGGCTGGCTCTATCTTTAGACAGTCTTTAGACAAGCTTTTTAGAGTGACTCCTAATCTTTGAGCTAGATGCTGATGCTTTGTAAGCAAATGTATGTCACTTTGTTTGTACCTGGTCAGTGAGTTCACTACAGACCTCATCAATGTTGGGACAAAATTTGTGCAAATTAAACACTCATCATCAAGGGGCTGAAGTCATAGCCCAGAGATAGAGTGTGGCACTTGTGAGGCACTGGGTTCAATCCTCGGTACCACATAAAAATGAATAAAATAAATAAAGATATTGTGTCCATCTACAACTAAAAATGTTTTAAAAAAACTCATCATCAATAGCACTGAGAAGTTGAAATTGATACTAAATATTCTAAATATTGGCAAAATGTTTTCCCCCTCCCTTTCCTTCTATCTTCCTTTCTCATTGTTAATAAAAGGATTAGTAGCAAAAGGGAAAATCTTTAACAAATGTATTACAATCATCCCTCCATAGCAATGGTTCTGCACTGTGTATTAAACCCACCTGAGTGTTTGCTTTCTGCTATTGTAACAAATACTTGAGATAATCAAATTTCAAAGAGGTAAGATAAGATTGATTTTGGCTCACAGTTCTGGAGATTTCATTCCATGATTAGGTGAACCCATTGCTTAGATGGGGGTGCCAGATAGCAATGGTAGAGAGTATGAGAGAAAGCAAAACTGCTCACCCCAGGATCAGGAAGCAAAAAAGAACTAAGAGGCCAGATCCCACAATCCCTTTCAAGTGACACACCTCCAATGACCTAAAGACCTCCCACTAAGCCCTACCTCTTAAAGGCCCCACCACCTTCCTACACTGCCTCCCTGGGGACCTCGTCTCCAATGTGGGTTCTTATGGTTTGGATGTTAAATGGTCCAGAAGGGTTGGTCCCCAGGTGATAGTACTATTGGAAAGTGGCAGAAACTTTAGAAGGTGGAGTCAAGTGGGAAGAAGCAGGTTATTGGTGTCGTGACCTTAGAGTATATTGAGAACCCAGCTTCCTTCCTCCTCAGTTTGCTTCCTGGCTGCCATGAGGTGAGAAGTCTCCCCCATTAAGCACTTCCACCATGATGTACTATCTTCCCACAGGCTCAAAAGACCACACACCTCTGAAACCATGAGCCAAAATAAAATTTCTTCCTTTTTAGTTGTTCATCTCTGGTATTTTGGTCAGGGTCATGGAACACTGATTAACATGTAGGCCTTTGGGGGGGGGGAACATTTAAAATCCAAACTGTAGCACTCAGGTTGAAAATATTTTTAAAAACCTAGATATTTCTACTGAACATATACAGGCTTTTATTCTTGTCAATATTCCCCAAACAATATAGTAAAATACCTATTTATATAGCATTTATATTATATTAGATATTATCAGTCATCCAGAGATGATTTAAACTATAGAGGAGATGTAAATGTTAGACCATTTTACGTAAGGGACGTATCTGCAGATTTGGGGATCTGTGAGGGTCATAAAAATCTCCCTGCAGATGCCAAGCTACTTTTGTTATGTGCCTAATCAGAAAAGTCAGCCCTTAATTCGGAATCCAGACTGGGAGGGTGACTCAAGTCAGCTCCAGGCTGTGGTCCTGCCTGATGTTTGGTGTGGGCTGAAGGACAGCTCCTCTTTCCCTATTCTCACCATCACACTGGACTCCTGTCCCTCGCGGTTTCCTCAGCCTGCACTTGTGGAGTATGATTGTCAATTTTTACCTGTTCAGTAGGTTTTGAATGACAAATTATTGCCAGCTTACTTAGGGGTCACAGAAGCATTGTGAGTTTAAATGATGGGGAGAGACAATATAAGTGGGAAGCATTTTACTTTCTGGACTCCCAGTGGAAATGATAACCATATTTGTATTCCTTTAGAAAAATGAAACAAAAATAAAACTCTTCTCAGTCGATTAGAATTGTGGAACAAAATGCTACTAATGAAACATCTCAGGAGTAGCTGAAAGACACGCTTGTAGTAACTGAACATCATTCTAACCATTTTTAAAAAATAAATGTGCACTCTCTACGAAGTTCCTTTAAAGTAAGAATAGACTGGACAGAAATGAATTTCTTTAAAACAAATATCCTTTTATTCTCGCTCTGCTTATAAAATCTTAATGAATGAGCCCTTCCTTCAGGCTGTCATTACTCATGGGAGCCAGAGGGAAGAGTCTTTAGCATCTTCATTATTCTGATGCTGTATTTTAAATCATGACCGTCAAGTCGCCTTGGGGATCATTGTTCATGGAGTTTGGAGTGCAGCCATGGTTGCCTGCAACTGGCACTCCTGATGGGCTAAGAGCTCCAGAGAAAATTCAGGGTAAAAGCATTCCTTGGGCATTTGTAAGAGGTGTTGAGGTATGTATGTATATATCATCACCATTTTCTTCAAGGGTTTCAAGGAGATTAGTAGGGTCATCTCTCCTAAAGTAAGGACAGGAAGTTTGACATCTCTAACCTCACTTTATTTAGAAGGGATTGAAACCTTGGAAATGCATTATGAGAGACCAGAATATGCCTTCTCAAAATGTGAAGGACTGGTGAGCTAGACAATGAAGAAGCAGATGCAGGAGAGCTCTCTGCCCTCCATTTGCCTGGAGTGGCACATAGACAAAAGATATCCCATCTCCCTTCTCTGCCAGGGAAAACAAGTTAACCACTTTAGCACCTCGTGGGCCTGGAGATGAACTAGATGAATCTACATAAACAAGCTTCACAACTGGCCATTACCAGTTAGCCTTCACCCAGCAGGACTCAAAGTCCCTTTCCTTTGTCTTGTCACTTGTCTAAAAATTTACTATTTTTTCCTTGAAGATGCAGTATAGCTGGAATTCAAAGCCATCTCTTTAAGAACTAGTCATTTCTTGGGTGTCTCCAAGTATATATAAAATATGCATAATAATAAACTTCTATTTGTTTTCTCTTGTCAATCGGTCTTTTGTACCAGGGATCAACGCCTACTACGAACCTATGGGGGTTGCTCTTTCCCACTAAAGTATAAAGAAAGATTCTATTTGGCATTTTAGGTTTCAGAGCATGACTCAGGTCTCTTGGCTCTCACATCCTCTGTGTTTTGGTGGACGTGGTTGTGGGGAATGAAAATGAGACAGTTCTGGGTCCTGGACTGGGGCTGTCCATTGCCTCCTGGCAGTAAACATGTCAACATGTCACTGCATGGAGAGGGGTGAGGGCCACAGCAGGGACATACACACATTTCTTGAGAAGATGAAGATGAGGAGGCCTGTGTATCAAGGTGCTGGAAGACAAGAGACAGACATTTACTTAGATTCTTGAAAATGAGCAGAGTTGTGTTTTACCAGGAGGGTTTTAAGGAATTGTAGGTGAAGTGAGAGACTGAGGAAAAACAGGTGAACATGAATGGATAGATCAGCAGTTCTGTGTAGATTCAAGACAGGAGGAAGGGCTGAATGGCTCAAGCACAGACGGAAATGCAGACCAGCTGGGAAGGTGTGTGCTAAGGGGCCCACCTTTACAAGATGCCAGGTGAGAGAACTTCAAAAATTTAAATATTACTCCCTTCAACTCAACTAGGTTCCACTTCCTAGAGTTTCCACCACCTACCAATGGTCCAATCAAATGATGAATTCATCAATGAACTAATCCACTGATGAGGTCGGAGCCTTCGTGAGCTCATCACTTCCCAAAAGCCCTACCCCTGAACACTGCTGCACTGGGGACCAAGCCTCGACACATGAGACCTTGGGGGACATTCCAGATCTAAATTATAGCATGACCAAAAAGGAGTGACAGGTTTAAGGCTAGGAGAAAAGTTACTTCAACTCTACAGAGAAAAAGAAGTAAAATATTAACAAAAATGTGAGGGTTGCTGTGTGTCAGGATTTGTCCTAAGTCACTGTGATGGTACAAAGTTGAATAAGATTTGTGACCTTATGCCAGGTATTTACTATTTGATTAGTCAAGAGCCACAGAAAAGGAAGCCATGTTTCAGTATAAAAAGGAATCAGAATTGAACCGACTCATTTTGAAGGATGAGAGCATTACTTCATTAGGGCTTTGGAAATATCCAGAAACACCATCTCCAGAACCAGGGGAGAAATACATGACCATAGCTCCTCTCCTCAAAGGTCTCCTGGGTTTCCCTTCACAGATAAGTGAACAAAGATGCTGCCAATCAGACTGATTGTGTGAATGTGCACCCCTCCCTCTCAAATGTAACCTTCTCAATAAAGCCTTCCCTGACCACACAGCTTAAAATTCAGATCCCCTACCTGTGGTATTTCCTATCCCACTTTCTCTCATATTTTTCTTGATAGAACTTATCACTTTCTGATAAACCATATAGATTATATGTAGTGCAATTATATATGAATACTCATATACATATTATAGTTTCTTTGTTTACTATCTGTGTTTAAAAACTCCACAAGGTACAGAAATTTTGTCTGTTTTATTCACTGCAGTAGTATCTCTCACCTCTAGAAAATGGTAAATGCTCATTAAATATACATTGAATGAAAAAAAATTTAAATATTAGGAGATAAGTGAATTTTGAATTTTTAAAGGCATATCTATGACACTTTTCATAAACATTTATCAAATTTGCTTCATTTGCTAAGGTATTTGCCCTCCATTAAGTAACATTTTTAAAAAATTCAGACAATCTCACATACTGTTGTGGTTTATGTACTAGGTATCCTTCAAAAACTCATGTGTAAGACAATGCAAGAAGGTTTAAAGGAGAAATGATCAGGTTATGAAAACCTTAACCCAATCAGTGAACTAATCCCCTGATGGGATTAACTGAGTGGTAACTGAAGGTGGGTAGGGTGTGGCTGGAGAAGGTGGATCATTGGGGGCATGCCTTTGGGATATGTATTTTGCAGCTGGCAAGTGGAATTTTCTCTCTGCTTACTGATCATCATGTGAGCTGGTTCCCTCTACCATATTCTTCCACCATGATGTTCTATCTCACCTTGAGCCCTGAGGAATGAAGCCAGCCTTCTATGAACTGAGACCTCTGAAACCCTGAGTTCTTAAATAAACTTTTTCTCCTTAAAATTTTTTTGTCAGGTCTTTCAGTCACAGCAATGAAAGAGCTGATTAAAACACATAGAGTCTCTTTTATTTTATTGATTTCACTTGCAGATGTGAAAGCAAGGTCCACGCATCACAGGTGGCTCCAGCAGATGGGGCAGATTGAGCAACCCTGCTGGAGGCTTTTATCACTTAACTCTCTTCAGGTAATACCTTAGGTACCCCTGCCTGGAGTTGATGTATCTTTCTCTTCTACTTCAGAGGAAGGTGATATGGTATAACAAAATAGTGAAAAATAAGAAAGACTGTAAATTAACCAGAGAAGAGAAAATTGATCCAAACTGGATTACAAATAATCACATCTGAGATATTTGTGCATCAATGTCAAGGAAGAATAGATCTTTAGTGCTGAAGAACTATTCAAGTCATATGAACCAATCTGGGAATGACATAACTGCATTTGGTTTCCTATCCTCTGAACACTTAAGAGGAATAATTCAAGTGATTAAAAATTTCTTCCTTATACTGAAATCCCAATCTACCTTCTTTCAGTTTTCACCCATTTTTAGTTCTTGCCTCTTAAGTTAACCTGGATGCAGACATGCCTCACATTTGGTGGTTCTCCTTCTGGTGAAGTCTAGCATGTTCCTTTCTACCTACCTTACTTGGCTCCTTAAGTAATTAAACAGTTGTTTAAACAACTGCTATTTTAACCAGCATTATTAAGAATCAAGTTATAGCATAAGCTGAAATATACATGCTCATTCCAGAAGCATAAGATTCTTATTGTCTAAAAAATTTCAGCATTCCTAATTAAAGAATTGGCAATGTTTTTCCCCCATATGATAACACTTTACTCAATGATGGCTGATGTGCTTTCAAAAGACACTCAGTGAATGTGTGATTAAAGATAAATTCAGTTCCCAGCTGTCAGGATTAGCAAATTGTAAGCGCTCTTAAGTGAAGGCATTTGCTTTCAAAAGATGAGATGCAATTTTCAGAATTGGAGGTTTATGGATACCTCCTGGGGTAATGGACTCTTTTATACCTGAAGTTTATCTTCCTGAAAGACAAATAAGGTTTGGGTTTTGCTGTTGGTATAAGAGCAGAATGTGTTTTCTGATCAACAAAGAGGGTATTTTATATTCCCTGGAAGCATCCACTGAAAATCCTTGCTAAGAATATTCATTGGCTCATTCTTCTGGAGACGGAGACAGATTGGGCAAGTCATCCACGGGGTTATTTGTCTTCACACTGTCTACCCCTGACAGATCATTCTACCACAATGTGTCCCATGTAAGTGTTTTGGATGCAATTCAAGTTACCTCTGGTAATGGTGCCATTGATCATCCTGTGGATGTGGTAAAGTTATCTGTCTTGGGATGAATAGCTTTATTGTGTATTGTGACAATTGATTTCCCTTTTGCCGAGGACAGGGCGGGAGAGATTTTAGACCACTGTATTAATGACCAAGTGGCTTTTAACAGATGAATAATGGTGAAGAAGCATGAATGGATAATCTCCAAGAGGGCCTTGCCTGTAAAATACAGCTGGAAATTTAACCTCTTCTGCAGTGTTTGTCTGCCTGTCTCAGGCTGGGCAAATTGCCATGGTGCTTGTGGAACAAATTTTAGAGATAGATTGAAAGAAGAAAATCTGGCAATGTGTGCTCTATTTCTTTTTTCTTTCTTTTTTTTTTTTTGAGATGAAGTCTTATCATTATGTTACCCAGGCTGCTCTTGAATTGGGTGTTACTGTTAAAGTTCAATTTTGTGGTAGAGCCCTTGACTCACAGTAAGCACTTGACTTAATTATCATAGTAAACCTGCAAGGGATGTATGAAAGATTATCTCAAAATTGCAGGTGAAGAAACTGAAGAAGATAAGTCAGTTAGACAAGATAGCAGGGATTCAGATGGACTAACATTTGTCTATTCCCAAAGCCAGGTTTTTTTGTACTACTTCAAGGAATTCAGCCTATAGCATCCATGGGCCTTTGCCTTCCATCAGGTCTACTCTTCCTCCCATTCTTCCTGTCTCAGAGAACACCACCACCTCTGCCACTGTCCAAATCTGAACCAGATCCCCATTCCTATACGCTGGATCTCTACCTCTACCCTTACACAAATGGCCAATGAATGCAACTGACTTGAATTCTGAAGTATCTCCATATGCATCTGCTTCTTCCCATGGCTACAGCTCATGTGCAAGCTGAGGCCGCCATTTTCCTTCTCTGATGCTGCAATGGTCTTTATTTTGAATTCTACAACCAAATGACTCTGTAGGATTCAAACATAATAGGACCACTCCTATCCTAAAATTGCTTCTTTGGCTTCTCATAGACTCTGAATTAAATCTAATTTCGTCAACAAAACTTAAGGATCCTCTCTAGGTTAGGCAGTGATCATCATATGCCTCTGTATCCATTTCCTAACTTGGTCTTCATCTCCAGGCTTACAGGATTATTCTAGTTCACTAAAATGGCACAATTTCACCCTGAGACATGTCCTGGGCCCTAGGGCCTGCTCACTCCTCCTTTTTTCTCACCTTCTATAGCCCCACAGGCAGTCTCCTCATGGTGAAGAGAACTTCTCATACTTTTTCTTTTGCCTACTTTATGTTTCTTGGGGTCTTACTATTTGCCATTTTATCACCTGAGGCATACATCAAAGGGTAAGTCAAAATCTGCTGGATAAATGAAAGAAGGATTTTTCAAAATCCATCCTGTCATTTGTCACCAAATAACCACTAATGTAGCTACATTTCATATCTCCATTTTACAGATACAAAAAGGATGCAGAGAAATCAAGTTACATAATTAAAATCTTCCTCTGTAGCCCTAACTATATTATAGGGCAGTTCAACAATTGGTTTTCCTATCAATGGCCTTCATTCATCAAGAACCATTTAAATTATGTTAGAAGTTACTTTGTTAAGAAGGTAGAGAAGTATATTAAGAAAAATTTCATCCAGGAAAATTTAAAGTTTAGGCTCTCAAAATTGAAATAATGAGGCACCATCTTCTATAGATTAAATTTAAAAAGGATACCAAGGTTATAATAAAACCAGAGGCTGTATAAATGCACTCAACCTTTTGTAAGATGGCATGACAATATTATCAGAGTCATAAAAATGTTCCAAGCCTTTGACCTAATCATATCACTCCTGGGAGTTTATCCTAATGAAATAGTTCAAAATCAAGGCCACATACACAGTGATGTTACTGCAATATTACTCACTCCCCCCTCCTCATCTTTCATCATAATTCAAGTCGAGCAGCAAATACAAGTTATTCATACGACAACCTCCCCACTCGAACATGAGCTCATTAAGGGCAAGCACCATATCTTGACTCATCTTTATGTTTGCAGAGAAATAAACAATAGGCCTTAATGTTTTATAAAAAAAAAACAATAAAAATATGTAAATCCATGCATACTCCTCTTCAAAAATCTACAAGGAGAAGCTCATGTTGAACAAATGAGAATGCTGAAACTCAGTGTCTCTACGATTCCTATACTCAAAATCAATGTGATTAGAGTTGTAGGTTCTAAGGATAGCTAACAGTGGAACAGGGTTGTTCAGAAAGTAGGTCACGGGAGCTTTCTTAGTGAGAACATTTGAAAACTTGTCGTTAGAGACTTAAAGTGCTTTATAAAAAAGTGGAAATGGGAAAGGGACTTCAGGCTGGTTCTCAGAAAGGTCAAAGGGCATCATGTAAAATGGAAACGGCCAAAGAGGAGACTGGTTTCTGTTCTGTGTTCTCAGAAACATGCACAAAACCGCTGCCATATACCTTTTGACTGGAAGGCTAGACACGAACTTAACTCAGAGTAGCACTTCATCTTAAACTGGTAGCAACTACTGTGGGGTGATCCGTCTCTAACTTTTTGTTTTAAAAATAAATCTCTGGCTGGGAGAAGTGGTGCACGCCTGTAAACCCAGTGGCTCTGGAGGCTGAGGCACGAGGATTGCAAGTTCAAAGCCAGCTTTAGCAAAAGCAAGGCACTAAGCAACTCAGCAACACCCTGACTCTAAGTAAAATACAAAACAGGACTGGGGATGTGGCTCAGTGGTCAAGTGCCTCTGAGTTCAATTACTGGTACCCCCAAAATAAAAACATAATATAAAACTCTGTATCAATGTTTGCAAACAAACTATTTTGGGTTGTTCTCAAATTTACAAAAAAGAATTAATTCAAGGATCTCAGGTGGAAATGAAAATTTAAGAAACCATACTTTGCTCCTCTCTTCATCAGGTTGCCAGAAATAAGAAGATCCAAGAACTAGCTGAGCTCTCTTCTGACAATACTGAGTAGTGAAGCCTGAGATGGGTACCAGTAAACTCAGAATTAATATTAGTTAAGGAAGTGATGAGGAACAGAATAAAAATACTTACTACAGAGGCTGGGACATTCATGTGCTTCTCTAAATAAGAATAAATAATTGATGCTCACTGGGCTTTATGAGGATTAATGGGATGCCATCTGAATCATTATTCTCACCAAAGCAAAAGGCAAGTAAATTAAGACACATGTATAAAAAGTACCTTAGCACTTTGAAGTTGGGTTCTTGACTTATATTGAAGAATACAAGCAGAAAGAGTTGAATAAGGCTTTTAAATATTTTAGAATTTATGTATGTACTTACTTTTAGGGAATCTATTCAATAGGAAGTCATTTCTTCTAGGCCTCAGCACCAAGAAAAGCATAATTTTGTGTTTCTCTTTATAGTTAGTATTTATTATTATTCATTATGGTTTTCTTTTTTGTTTTGGCTGCTAGAAAGCTTATAGTCAAATTTTATGTCCACCTTTAATAACTAGCTTTATGGGATGAGACAACGCATCATTTTCTGGCCTAATTTGCCATTCAACATTCATTTTCTCTCTGCCCTGATATTTTCAAATTTTAAAGTATTATTACATGTTATATATTTCTATAAACTCTAAAGCTTCTAGAAAAACACCAAACATAATTAAAGCATTTGCAAATGCAGTTAAGTCTGAGAATGATCTCACTCCATGTTTAAAGCCTACTGTGTTCTCTCACTAAATTTGACTGTGAAGAAATAAACAGGGAAGAGTGTGGAAAAAATGAGTGCCAGAAAACAGTGATCTTCACAGGGTAGTCTCCAGACCAGCAGTGTCAGGAACACCTAGGAGCTTACTAAAAGTGCCCATCTCAGGCCCCAACCCACACCTTGTGGATCAGGAACTTCAGGGCTGTGGCCATCGGTCTTTGAACCTATCCTCAAGGCAATTCTAATGCCCAGCTGGCTTTGGGAATCACTGGAATGAAGGTGCAGGTGGATGGTGCATCTTGCAGTCAGCAACCCAGGGGATCATGGTGCCTGCAGGGGACTAGGGGGCACTTCCTGGTTTTCATTCTTCTTGCATTATCAACCACACATTCTGGGAAGTTGAATCATAAGAAGGAAGATCCTAGAATGACATGAGGAAATGCAGAACTTGAAGGAGAAGTATCTGCCCTGCAGAGAAGAGTGACCTAAGAAGGGGGATGTGTGGGGAGCTGGACATCCACATTCTTCACAGGGGATCTAGAGCATAGAAATCTATAGAAAGCCACTGACTACTATTGAGTTTCTATGTGTGTTATTGTTTATAATTTCCTAACTTTTACAGGTGTGAAAATAAACAAGTAGGAGGCAGTTAGCCAGAGGCTGTCTCCTTACTCAAAGTTTCTACCTAACAAACTAAAACTTAGAAGTTGATTTTTGTAACAAAGAGACAGACTTCAGCCAATCACCAACATCTGAGCCTGTCAATCACAGGCAATCGATTGATCAGACCACAATCCAATAAGGCAAATGTCACATCACACCATGCCCAAATAAGGGCATGTTAGTCCATCAGGGGATTCTTCTACTTTACCCTCACATTCACTCTATAAAATCTTGTTGATCAAACTACTGGGTGGACCTCTCTCAACCACTCCTAGTTTTGAGTGTTGTTCAGTTCATCAAGCTTTCTTTGTTCAAATAAACTCTCTTTAATTTACCTGAAGTTTTTATTTCAATATGGGTAAATAACAGTATATTCTTAGAAGGATTTTGGTTTTGGTAGGCTTAAGAAGGAAGATTTCACAAAGGTATGAAGGACATCAGAACTGAGATAGAAAAGTTTGTCTGAGAAAGATGGAAGAATATGTAGTCAAGATGAGCCTTGACAGTAAGTCAAAGGAAATTACAAAAAAAATTACTTACTTTTGAAAGACATTATCAATATTTTTAGCAACTTTATTCAGGTATACTTTACATGCCATAAAACGTATCCATTGTAAGTACACAGCTTAATTTTTAGTAAACTTATTCAATTATGGAGTCCTCATAGCAACCCAATCAACAAATATCACCTCAATAAATTCGCTCATGCCTATCTGCAGTTAATTCCAACTCTTATCTCAATGTTCTTTTGAAATGATCTACTTTCACTTAGAATAATGTTTCTGAGGTTCATTCGTGTTGCAGCAGGTATCCCTAGCTCACTTACTTTTATTTCTAAATAGTATTCTATCATAGGAATTTGCCACATTTTGTTTATTCACCAGTTGATGGACATTCAGATCTTTGCCATTCTTTGTCCATTAAGAATAATCCTGCTGTGAACATTTGCATACACATCTTTGTGTGGACATATGCTTTCGATTTTCCTTGGTTAGAATCCTAGCATGGAATTATTGGGATGTATGGAAGGTTTTTGTTTAATTTTTCAGAGAATGTCCAATTGTTTTCCAAAGTGGACGTACCCTTTGACAATTTCACTAGCAATGTTGTAGGGTTCTAGATTTTGTTGCTGTTTTATGGTTCTTGGGATGTAATGCAGGGCTTTACTGCCCAGGCTGACCTCAGATTTGTGATCCTCCTGCCTCAGATACCTAGATTGATGGGAAAACAGACAAGCACTCCTTCACCTGGCTTTGACGCTTCTGATTTTTCCACATCTTTTCCAACACTGGTTTTGTCTGTCTTTTGTATTGTAATTAATTTGGTGGAATATGGTGGTGTCTCACTGTGCCTTTAATTTTTATTTCTCTAAACATTACTGAGGTTGAACATTTTCTTAAGTGATTATTTGCCATTTGCTCATTTTCTTGGCTAAAATGTGTGTTTAAATTCTGTGCCCATTTTTTGTTATAGTTTTTGTTTTCTTTTCATGTCATAAAAATTCTATGTATATTCTTGATGAAAGTCTTTTATCAGATGCATGATTTGAAATGTTTTCTCACAACCTGTAGTTTTTATTTTCATTTTCTTAATAGCATATTTTGAAATGCAAAAGATCATACTTTTCATGCATTCAAGTTTTTGGTTTTTCTCCTTTATAGACTGTTGGGGGCTGTGCCATGTTGGCGGCGCCGGGATGGCGCCTGATTGTGTTAGCAGCGAGGAGGTTGATTGACATAAGCACACTCAGGTAATTTTCTCATCCACGCACACAATGTATGCACATGTGTTCTCCAGCACTAATTGCCTGCTCAGAGCTCTCGCCTAATCTTTGCGTAAGAGGCGTGGCCCTGCTCTCGCCTCCTGGAGGTGATATAAGCGTAGGCGGAGTGAGACAGAGAGACAGCAGCCATTAGAAGAAAAGCAGTAGAAGACACACCCACGGCAGCAGCCAGAGGGAAAAACACGCGGCAGTAGCTAGTAGGGACATATGCAACAGCAGCCATTAGCAGAAAAGCCAGAAGAAAGAACACAGCAGCGAGTTCGCGGAATGGAGAACGGAGACGCATCACTAGGGCACCTTAGGTAGACACACCCTTAGTTCACAGGATGCAGGACTTTAAGGCATAGCAAGTTTTTCTCTTAAGCAAAGTCTCTCTGATAAGCAAAGTCTCTCTCTCTCTCTCTCTCCTCTCAAAGCAAGTAAACCTCATTTCCTTTCTCCTCTATAAACAAACAAGAAAGCAGTGCACTAAAGAGAAAGACAGAAGTGCCTCAGTTTCCATTCCACCACCCAAAAGACCCGTGCAAGTTGTTGCTGCAGGCGGTGACAAATATCCACGGATTTTGGAACCGCAAAGAGCCAGCGACATAGACTGTGATTTTGATATTGAATCTAAGAACTCTGCCCAACCTGGTCAAGAGAATGTTCTCCTTTCTTTTACGACTATGGTTCATCTGCAGGTAATATTTGTAGATGGTATGAATTAAGACTCTGTGATTATCTAATTATCCCAACATAATTTGTTGAAAAAAATGATTTTTCTCCATTGAAGTGCCTTTTTACCCTAGTTGAAAATAAATAAGTAAGGATTTATATCCTGCATTTTTTTCTGAATTCTCAATTGTGGATTATTCAAGAAAATATATATCAAGTATTATATAAATATAACATATATATAAAATAGCATATATCTATCTATCTATATATATATATATATACACCAAAGACTATTATAATTTACTAATGTTATAAAATTAGTAAAAGATTTCTAACTGTACTTTTTCAAATCACTTTATACTTTGAGTTATGAATTTTAGAATCATCTGTTCATTTCTGAAAAATATAAAATGTGTTCAGATTTGCATAAGAATGCATTGAATTTACTGCTCAATTTAGAAAGAACTGCCATCTCAACAACATATTCTTTTTTTTCTTTCTTTTTTTTTTGTATTGGGGATTGAACCCAGGAGCACTTAAGCACTGAACCACATCCCCAGCCCTTTTTTGTGTTTTATTTGGAGACAGGGTCTTGCTGAGTTGCTTAGAGCCTCACTAAGTTGCTGAGGCTGGCTTTGAACTCACAATCCTTCCGTCTCAGCCTTCCAAGCTGCTGGATTACAGGGGTGAGCCACAGTGCCAGACTAAGATATTCATTCTTATACATTTGAAATATCTATTAACTTATATCTCCTTTAATTTCCTGCAGCAATATTTTATAGTTTTGGCTCCAAGATCTTGCACATCTATTGTTCCATTTATTCCTAAATATTCTATTCTTTTGGATGGTATTCCAAATGGAATTATTTTTTATTCCATATTTGTGATCTATTACAGGCTACAGGAATTGACTTTTTTGTATATTCAACTGTTATCATTCTTTATTAGTTCTAATAAGTACGTGTGTGTGTGTGTGTGTGTGTGTGTGTGTGTGTGTGCGCGCATGTGTGTGTGAGGGGGGAAAAGGAGGGAGAGAGATTGGGCGATGCTTGGAACTTTTCAGTTTTATGATGTCTCCTTATAAATACAGTTTTACTTATAATTTTTCCTCCCTTCCTTCTGCTCTCTCTCTCCTCCACTTCATTAGAGGACTGAAGATGTGAAAATGGATATCCTTGCCTTCTTCCTGATCTTAGGAGGCAGGAGGACTTACTCAGTTGCCTTTTATCAGATTGAGAAAGTTCCTTTTTATGCCTGGTTTATTGAGAGTTTGAATCACAAATGAGTGCTGGATTTTGTCAAATACCTTTTCTACCTCTCTTGAAATCATGTGTAGTTTTTGTTTCCTTTATCTTATGACTACAGCATATTTCATTAATTGATTATCAGATATAAAGTCACCTTTAAATTCCTGGAAAAAAAAATCTCACTTGTTATACTGTTTAATTCTTTGGACGGTGCTAGATTCAGATTGCTAATATTTTGTTAACACGTTTTCCATTTATGTTCATAAAAGAAAAGTGTATGTAGTTTCCCTTTGTGTCTATGAGATGCCTAGCTTAGTATCAGGGTCATAATTAATGCATAAACTAAATTGAAAAGTGTGTTTGTGCCTCTACTTCCTGAGAATTTGTGACATTTCTTCTTTAAATAACTGGTAGAATTCTCTGGGGAAGACACAGAGGCCTGGGCTTTTATTTGTGGAAAGTTTTGAGTATCAATTTGAGTTTTTATTTTTGCTTTCTTAGGAGGTTTTCCTTTTCTTCCTGCTTGTCTAATTTGTTGGCGTACAGTTGATCATAATATTGTCTCATAATAATTTTCATTTTTAAAGGATCATTGGTAATGCCCTCTTTCATTCTTCACTTGTGTATCCTCTCTGATTTGTTCTTGGTCAGTTTTGTGAAAGTTTTGTCAATTTTACTTCTTCCAAAGAACTTTCAAAGAACTTACTTAACTTGGTTATGATGTATATTTTCCTAAGCTTTTCTAATTTATGCTGCATTGATTTCTGCCTGCATTTTTATTATGCTCTTTCTTCTGCATGCCTTTGGTATAATCTGTTTTTCTTTTACTAGTGCCTTAGAACAGAAGCTTAAATTATTGATTCAAGAGCTAAATTTCCTTCTAAGCACTATTTAGTATCATCCCATCAATGATGATATGTTCTGTGTTAATTTGATTAAAGGTTCAAGATATTTTCTAAAATCTCTGTGATTTCTTCATCAATCCATGTATTATTTAAGGTCTGATATTTAATTTCCAAATATTTTCAGATTTCCCAGTTTCCTTCCACTGTTAATTCTGATTAAAATCTGTTGGGCTCAAAGAACATATTTTGTATGGTTAACCACCTTGAGTTTAGCGAGAATGTTTATGGCTTAACACTTGATCTGCCCTAAAGAATATCCACCTGCACTTGGTAGAAATAAGTATTGTACAGGATGGTGTATTCTATATCCACATCAATTAGGTCAAGTTTGTTGAGAGTGCCATTCAATTCTTCTATAAGCTTGCTAACTTGCAAGATTTCTTTAGGTTTACAATGAATGATTGAATGGTTTGACACTTTCAACTCTAATTAAGTTTCCATTTATCTTTTGAATTATATCAATTTTTACTTCATGTATTTTGGGGCTTTATATTTAAGACCATACACATTTTTTTACTTGTTTTTTTATCTGTTTCCTTAGGAATTTGTTTGTGTCTCTGTTGTATCTTGAATGCCTTTTTGAAACGTATACATTTTTTTAGTGTACCACGCTTAATTCCTTTGTTGATTTTCTTAGTCATTGCTCTAGGAATTACAAGATGCACCTTAATTTATAACAGCCTATTCCAGGTTAACTCTAATTTATTTGCCCTTAAAATAACATTTTTTCTATCCTATCTGCAAAAATAACTAGCCCTATCATGGGAATGGAATGCGATGGAAATAGTGGTAGACTAATACCTAAAACTCAGTGAGAAAATGCATCCCTCTCATAAGAAGAATCAGAAGGGGGTACCAATGTACAGAGTTGGGGATCTACATTGAATTTCTCTCTCTTTTGTATCTTTCTGCTTTATCTTGATGTGTTAAAATTGCTTAAATACATACTTTTCTGATATCCATGACATATTTTCTCCAAATACGTAAGCTACTTTGCACTTGTTTAATACTATGGTTGGATGAATGAAGCTTCTTAATATTAATAAAGTCCAATTTATTAATTCTTTCATTATGGTTAATATTTTTAGTGTTTTTATTTTTTAACTAGAGATTGAACTCAGAGGTTCTTAACCACTAAGCCACATTCCCATTCCCTTTTATTTTTTATTTTGAGAAGGGTCTTGCTAAGTTGCTTTGGACCTTGCTAGGTTGCTGAGGGTGTCCTTGAACTTGCGATCATCCTACCTCAGCCTCTGAAGTCATGGGATTATAGGTATGTGCCATTATGCCCATCGTTTTAGTGTTCTTTTAAAATTAGTCACCACCTATGCAAAATCATAAGATGTTTTCCTCTAAAAATATTATTGTATTAACTTTCATATTTAAATCTATAATCTATTGGGAATTTATTTACTTGTGGTTGAACACCATTTATTGAAATGACTACTCGTTTGCCCACTATCCTGTGGTATCAGCTTAGATATACAGTTGCTGATCTGACGTACACAGGTCTTTTCAACTCAATTCAGCTCCATTTGTCAGTCTTTTAAACCATATTGCAGTGTGTTAATTATTGTGACTTTGAGTCTTAATCTCTCATCATGTACACTTTCCAGGCTTATTGTTCTTTAGTAGTCCACTGGGCTATTTTTAACTTTTGTATTCCCATTTGGAGTTTAGAACCAATCTGGTATTTTCCAGGCACAAATAAATAATCATTAGATTTTGACTGGACTTGCATTCAATCAATAGATACATTTGAAGGAGCTTAACTTCTGTACATTATTGAGTCAGTCATGAATATGTTGTATGCCTCCATTTACTCAGGGCTTCTTGAATTTCTCAATAAAATTTTATGAGAAATTTTAACTGTAGTGATCTTACAAAATTTAATTGAATTTATTTCTACCTAATTTATATGTACAATGTTATTGAAGCTGTAGTTTTTAATTCATTTCTATGTTTGTCGCTGGCATTTAGAAATACAGCTTTTTTTAAAACACTGACCTTGCTAAACAACCTTACTACAATCAACCATTCATTCTGATATTTGGAAATTCCTTGATTTTTCAATGGACACAATCATATCATCTGTAAATAATTACAAGTATTCCCTTAAGACTGATACTCTTTCCTTGGTAAAACTTTGGAGATATTCAATGGTAAAGCCACATAGGAGTAGGCTTTTCTTCCCGAGAGAAACTTGATCTGAAACAAACCCACACCTACACATAAGCTTCCTATTCATTTTGGTCAAATTTCACTCCATAAATTTTAACTATGAACTTATCCTACTCTGAAATACATAAAAAACCACCAACCAAAAGAAAACTCTTGCTTAATTCTCAGTCAGTGCTTCTCACATATTTTTCACAGAAGTACATGTAATCATTTGAAATCTCATTGGTCATCTTATCAATTTCATAAATGTTTTTCATTTTCCTCCCCCCAAAGCTATATTTATTTTCCTATGAAAATAACTATCATCAAGTAGCAGTGAGACCTCAGGGAGATATATAATCTTTTTATCTAGTGCCTTTGTGCTACTGGTATATATCACATGCCCCTTAGGTACCATCTTCCACCTTTGAGAAGCACAGCTAATTCCAACAAGGCGCTCATACGACACGGCTGATTCCTACATTTTATGGGTTATCTTCCTTGGTATCCATAAAGTAAGATATTGTACTCATGCAGAAGGGAGGCCTCCTGATTACTAATGGGAGCCTCAGACCTACTTAATGCTGATGAGCACATCAGAGACCAAGGGGCTTAAATGGAAAGGGTGCTGAGAACTTCTGAAGTACATCAATAACCAGAGAAAACCTGAATTCTTGAAAGTCAATATAACGCTCGCTGTTTACATCATTGTGGGGGAAGAAAAGGGAAATAAAACAAAAAAACAAAACCAGCTGCAGAACATCCATTTTATCAAAAGAAAAACCTTGGGAGACTGATCTACACAAGTCAGCAAAGTGAATATATTAAACTGTATTTGATTTGTGATCATTTATTTATATTCAAGACATTCTTCATTTCAAACTTTTGCTCCTTTAATGCAAGGGACCTTGGCAGCTCACAAGTGAACTGTAATTTTCCTTCTATTGGGAGAAAAGGATATTTAGTGCCAGAGGTCAAGATGTAAGGAGGAGAGGCTCGCCTGCAGAGATCAAGAGTTAGAACCTTCGTACTTCATCCAAGCTATGTCTATCCTCACATTTATTTTCATGTGAAGTATCTATTTTTGATATATTCTAAACTTCAGTATATCAGATAGAATCTTTTCTTACAAAAACATTATTTTTGTGTGTGTGGAGGAAGACTTGGACTACTGTAAATTATTCATTAACCTCAGTCCATTACTGCGGAGCATTCACTTCTGACAGAAATGGCTTTCGTTTTTAAGCAAATCACTTTTACTCAGAATTCTACACCTGATTTGCCCCATCAAAGTCAGAGAATTCGACAACTGGATACATCTTTAAGCCAAGTTCCCTCTGGTAAACAGAATAAAATTTCAAAATATGTACATAATTAGACACATTTCAACTTATTTTTAGTTGTAGTCTTGAAAATAAAAGTTGATGTTTTGATAAAATTGGCTCAAATCTCTTAATACAAAGCCTTCTGTGATATAAATCTACTTTAAAAAAATGTTCATCCTTCTAAGAAATCTCTCAAGTGCCACCACAAAAACCATGCCTAAGTTTGACCTATGCTGCTTCTCAAACTATAGAGGTGAAGGGTGAATATTTAGAAGTTTACCATCAGGGTGGACTGTCTTCTACTTTCTTCCTAAACCATCAGTCCAATAATAAAATGTTCTCTCTCTCAGTCTCTCTCTCTCTCTCTCGCTCTCTCTCTCCCTCTCTCTCTCTCTCTGTCTCTCGCATAATCTTTTTTTATTATTATTATTTTTATTTAGCTTTTAATTTTTTACAGACTGCATTTTGATTCATTGTACACAAATGGGGTACATAATTTCGTTTTGAATACACTTTGTCAACTCAAAAAATAAAACATTCCAGGCATAGTATTGCAAACCTATAATCTATAATCCTAGTGACTTTGAGAAGATGAGGAAGTATGATTCCAAGGTAGTACACACCTATAATCCTAGTGACTTGAGTTGCTGAGGAAGTTTGAATCTAAGGTCAAGGCCAGTATGGTCAACTTAGCAAGACGTTCTTTCAAAGTAAATTAAAAAAAAAAAAAAAAAAAAAAAAAGACTGAGGATGTAGCTCAGAGATAGAATGTCCCAGAGTTCAATCCCCAGTATCTATAAATAAATAAGATTATATCTTAAATGATGAAAAAGTTGAATGCAAACAGAAATAAATCACATCTTTATAAATTTTAACATATCTACTCATGACAAAGAATTAATATGAATATTTTCTAAAGGTTATTTACTGACTCTGTACCTTAACTTGGATAAAAGAACTGCAAAGAACTCTTGATCTCTACTGGTTAGGTTTCATGATGATGGTGGGATAAACAGAAGTTACTCAGCATATTATGGGACAGAACAAATGAGTCAATACACTGATGGTGCTCAGTCATGTATTTTCAGAGCTGGGTTGTGAGAGGGACAGACAAAGGAAGCAAATATGGCTAAACGTCAACGAGAGGTAATTATAGAGACAGGTATGTAATTACTCATTGTAGAATTATTTCAGCTTTTTCACTGGTCTGAAATTTCTATACTGGGAAAGGCAGATAGATCAGCCCCAAGGACTGAAATCCTGACTTCCAACCTGTTGTCCCAAACTAGGATTCCATCTGTGACTCTCTAATGCCAAAATGGACTTCTGATCATAAATGACCAAGAAAAACATGAAATATATTGTGAACTTAAAATGCCAAGTATTTCGGCCACCAATGTTTAAATAATTAGCTAAATCTCATTTGACTCCATGAGGGATTATTCTCCAGTCCCAGCTCCCCACAGAGGGAACTGCATGAGAATCCTGTCCTCACCATCTCCTAACAGTCCCAAGGTGCAGATTGCCTCTTTTCTTTTTTAATTTTATTTGTTCTAATTAGTTGTACATGACAGTAGAATGCATTTATACATTTTGATAGATCATATATAAATAGAGTGTAATCTCTTATTTTTCTATTTATTGACCCTTCACAGTGCTACTGTATTGCCACACCCCAATTCCAAGGAGACTCTGCTGGCCTCTATCTGCTTCTCCTTCCCCAACTCCACCGCACTCCATTATTCCCAATTTACACTAGCAATGTAAATTGTATTGGTTTTTTCCCTCCACCTTTCAGTAGTTTTTCAACATCATTTTCTAAAAGAACATACTCCATGTCCAATGGTTTACATAATGATTTCTTCATAATAAATATGCACTAAAGAACAGCCAACCCCTTGTGAAACACACTCTGTGACATTTTTCCTTGGATAGTGTCTGCTTGCGTTCAGAGGACTAAACACAGCACACCTGGTAATTACTGCATTTCTCCTACAATCATCACGGTTTGTCAAGCTTATCTTCAAAAGATACTTCATTTCCTTTTCTGCTTACATATTTGAAGTGTGTTACAAATGTTTTCTGGTGCAGTTTGGGTATGTGTACTCAGTCAAAGGCATCCATGACCCACGTATGATTGGCATGACTGCAGATTCAGAGAATTGCCAGGGACACCATTAACACCTGGGTAAATCATGCTCCCAGAGCTTGCCTGCCACTTCCACAGCCTATTATCACAGGTCATCAAGACTCAGTCCAGCAGGCAGAGTACACAAGTTAGTCCAAAATGCTCCCACATGGAGCACCAGCAGTATATGCCATGTGGAGACATCTAGAAAACCCAGTCCCTCTTGTCAGGGACAACACTCAGATCCTCAAGATGGCAGTCATGTTTCCTGAGTTTGTTTTCTTCCAAACTACTCTGCTCTCTTTGCCAAATTTCCCTCTTGAGCCCTAATTCTCACCCATTCTGGCTCTCATCACATTCCCTGTAGAGAATGATGCCCAGTGAATCCGGTAAAGACAATCCTAGTCATTCAGAATGAGAAATCCCTCTACCATGGTAACTCAGGACCAAGGACTTCTTGCCATTTCTTTTCATGAAGCAGGCGTGGGTTTTGATCGACCACTAGCTCTTACTGAGAAGAAGGGTCTCTCTCCCCGCCTAATTTGCTTATGAAAAATATTCAATTATGTTCCAAATTTAATTCACTTAGTAATGAAAAGTAAATGAGCCCAACCAGTGTGTTTGATTTGTCTTGGAAAGAGAGAAACAGCTTTGCAAGAACAAACAAAGCTAAATTAAAATAAGTGACTCTCCTCGATACTGGAAATTGAATTTCTTCCCTAAGAACTTCTTAACATCCATAAAAATGGGGCTGACACCAATAAGATAGGGAATACCTTGATACACAGCAAGTCCCAATCATACCCTGTGGCCTGAAGGTTACATAAATGCATATGTGCATGTGTGTGGACACATCTATTTAAGTTCATATATCCATACATGCTACACACTCCATCTACCCTTAAGTAGGGTGTAGACTGCGTGGTGGACTCAGAGGTTCACCCAGTCACCGATGGGCATTCCACTTACCATTTTTGCAGATGGGACAGCACTGGTCAGGCTCATACACGGGGTCCACACACTCCGTCTGAGGACAAGCCGACACTGTACAGAGCACTTCACCGTTGGCTTCACAGCGGCACCTCTCACATGGAGACACCTGAAACACAAGCCCACTGGTCAGGTCATACCTCCCACAATCTGTGCCTTATGAGGTCATATTTTATGCCTCTAAACTTTCTGGAAAGACACCAAATGCTTTAGGAATTTTTTTTTTCATCTTTTGTTTTTTGTTTTGATTCCAGGGATTGAACCCAGGGGTGCCTACCCACGGGGCCACATCCCCAGTCCATTTTGTTTTGAGACAGGGTCTCACTAAGTTGCTGAGGCTGGCTTTAAACTCATGATACCCTTGCTTCAGCCTCCCAAATTGCTGGAATTATAGGCTTGCACCACTGGGCCTGGCCATTTTAGGAATATTAAAAAAAAAAAAAATTGACCTGGCCAGCAGTTTTCCAAGTGTGGACATGGATGGCTTGGGTATTTAGCAAGTCATTGTAGGTACATGTCCATTCACTGGGGACCCAGGGATCTACTCTCCCTCTCATATCCAACCAGAGCATCTTGAGTGCTTAGTCATCTAATGACTGGGTTTCTTTATTAGCCTTCTTTTGAAGAAATAATTTTGTTTTTTTAAAGGATTGATCAAATAATAAATTGCTACTGATTTATCACACATAGTCCCTCTTCCATAGCCCTGGCCCATCACCACCCAGCCTAGATGGATCATTCCCAAGGTTTCCAGTTATGAACATACGCGAACAGGGAAGACAGAGAAAGAGTGAGAGGAGGAGAAAATGAATCAGGCCTCTTCCAGGAGCTGTAAGAATCTAACACACCTCTACTACCATTACTGGCTCTGTGTTTGATGAGGAAACTGAGACTCAAAAGTATTAGGCAACTTGCCAGAAGCAGAAATTTCCTAAGGGACCGAGCTCTGATTCCACCTGGGGCTCCTGACTGCATTCCCACAGCAGTTCCACTTTCCTTCAAGGCCCTGGGTGGTATTTCCTTCCAGTATCCAGTGTTATGATGTTCTAGATACGGGGCTGCCATCTGCCTGTGGACTCTCCAGGCATTGGCCTAAACTCTACCTTTTACAGTCATTTAAGTCAAGCACAACAGCCAACATTCCTGGAAAAATTGCACAGAGCCCACAGTGCACTGTCTCCTGAGTTCTGCTATAGTAGTGCAGGGTGTGGTGTGCATAATTTATTTCCTGGAAACACGGGGTGATATCTGACCTGGGTTGACCCAGGACAAGGCAAAAACAGCACATAGAGTCCCAGCCATCAGAAGCAGAAACCACACTTTGAAATATAATGGAGATGTGGGACAGGCTTGTCAAGCCAAGTTTCCCGTCTTCTCAGATACAGGGAGACACCATTTAACTTGTGTGCACCACAACATGATACAAAGGCCACTTGTGGGGTGAAGACCACACGCAACACTGACAGATGCTTCCTCTATGCAATGCAATCAGAAAAAAAATGAAATCTCTATTGCATGGAGGAGAAATTGAACCAGGTGCAGTTAAGTGCAGGCAGATACTTTCAAGCTTTGAGTTTAAATGTAAGTTTGCCCTAGGTTACAGTCAACCTGCCTGAGAGCTAGGATGGATATGTGTGTATGTGTGTGTGTATGTCTATGTGTGTGCATGTGTGTGTGTGTTTGAGCATGCCTGTGAATGTGTATTTGTGTGTATGTTCACATGTGCATGCATGCTTGGCAAAAAAAATGAAAGAAGAAACTTTACAAAACTTCAGCCCAGGACAAAATATTGACTTGGTTTACAAAACAGTCTTAGAAGTTAAAATTGACCTTAAAACAGCATAAAAAAGGCATGTTTTGGGGAATATTTTTGACACAATAAAGTTTTTGGGGTTTTGCTATCATAACTAGTGTTGCTCTTGGTTGCTGTTGCTCTGCTGTTCCTTTTTCCCTCCACCTCCTACCATTTCCCCATTCAGATTGCAGCACCTCTGTCTCCAGGAAAGACGTACACAGCAAACAGCAGGAGGAAAAGATTGTGAGTGTTAAAGGTAGAGACCTTGAGTTGTCAGAGGCACAGGTTATTGCACGTTGGAGCCTTCAACCAGAAGGACTGCAGGCACAAGCCAGATAGCTCAGACGGATGTGGATTAGAAATGGAGAGCCAGACCCCACAGAGAGCAGTAAAGGTGTCAGGGCAGGGGTGAGGAGGGTCAGATACCTTGATCTGTCCTCAGAAAGTTGCACAACCTGGCTTCTACCCTCACCTTGGTGGTATTACAGGGAGGGAATAAAAAGTATCATATTAGGCTGTGAATTTGAAGGGCGGGGGAATGGACCTTATGTCATGTTCCTAGGGATAGCTCCAGGAAAATAGCAGGACCATATAGCAAAGTGTGCAACTACAAATCAAAAGACCCCAGGTAGCTCCGCAGGAGGCCCTGAACCAGCAGCAGTTTCCCATGAGGGTCGCATCCTTGCAAAGTGGGCAGGGACCTGGCATATGAAGGATACCCTCCTCACCACCCCAGAGCTGCAATTTCACTGCACCATGCTATGGAACCCACTCAATTGCAAATATTTGAAAATATTTAGAAATCTTTTTTTTTTTTTTTTTTTTTTTTGGTACTGGGGATTGAACCCAAGATCTTGTGCTTGCGAGGCAAGCTATATCCCCAGCCCTAGAAATCTTAATTCAATTATTTAGAGATTTGTTCACTTCTCAAAAATCAGAATTAATGCTTGGAATTAGGGTCACCATGAGTGTGTCTCCTGCTCCCCAGTCTGCCTTCCCCGGCTCTCCTTCCAAGTTCCTATTTACTCTCATCCCAGGCTCATGCTGCCCAGTTCTGGTGAAGGAAGCGTGGTGAGAACAAGTTACAAAATGTTGTAGGTTCCCTCAGATGCCAACACATGCCCTTCTAGTCCTAGTCTTACCTGGACAAAAGCCCTTCTGTTGATCACAGGCACTTGGATCACAGAAATCAGAACTTCTCATCTGATAACAGGCTCTCACAGCCTTTGCCCAGGACTCAGGTCACATAACAAAGTCTGTTTTCATTCACTATGCAGAAGCTCCCAGCTCTTGTGAGAGAGTGCAGTCTTAGGGCCTGGGCAGCCCCAACCCCAACACAAACTCACTTCCCAGTGAGACCTGCCTCACGAGCTCAGAGACACTGTTCGAACTATCAGGTAAGGCCTCACCACCCCTCTGTGTGGCAGGGGTTGGTCATTGATTGGACTTCACCCAACTACCCAGCCCTGAACTGACCTTCAAGACAAAAATAATGTTGGATCCTTGTCTGCAGAACTCAGTAATAACAATCTACTGAGCATAACTGATCCGGTCTTTGCCTTACCTGTGCTGTGCTATCTATGTTGCAGTCACAGTTGTTTCATTGAAAAAAAATATTCCCAAATATGTCTGCTCCCAATGCTAATCTGTTGCCAGTAAAGTTCACATCTGATAAACTTCTGTTCATCACAGATGGAGTTAAAAGGAGTCCTCCTCTGGGAAGACATCTTGTCTTTCCAGAGAGCTGGGGCTTTCCCCTCCATGAAGGCTTCACCTGTGCTTGTATCTATGTCTCCCTTGACCTTCAGATGGTGTAGTGAATGTTGCTAATTTAAGAAACAAGGCAAAATAAACACACAAGTCAGTGTTCATGTGAACTCAAAAGCCAGCAGAAGAAGATGCAGTTGTGCTTGGTCTCACCATGTGGCACACGGAGAGTTCCACTGAATTCCAAGCCTTAAGTCCTCCAGGGCAGCCCACAAAGACACAATGGGA
Source organism: Sciurus vulgaris (assembly GCF_902686455.1). Taxonomy (NCBI): domain Eukaryota; kingdom Metazoa; phylum Chordata; class Mammalia; order Rodentia; family Sciuridae; genus Sciurus; species Sciurus vulgaris. The sequence goes on along the minus strand of NC_136468.1, from coordinate 109,566,484 downwards.
CCCCGGCCTGCCCTCCTTAAAGATCCAGGTTCACACAGTTCAGGTACCCATCATTGTAACACAGGGTCTGCTCAGTGCCTCAGAGCACCGACTGTGTTGGAAGCAAGGGATAGTGTTCCTCCCAACTGGGAGTGAGAATAAAAACGATTCTTGTTCATTCATTTATTCTACTCCTGAGGCGAGTCCTTTGCCATTGATGGGGGAAAGGTGAGAACAGGGATGCTATATGGGGTTTAAGGGAGAATAAGGAAGATGTGCATGCTGAATCTGGCCTCCACACACAGAGTCTCTAAGCTGAGGGTGCAGTTCTTTCTCATTCATTCATGTGACTTTCATAGCTGCCACACTGACTCTGCCTACAAACAACTGTTCTTTAAAAAATGGATTTAAGGAATATACCCTCAAACCTGATGCACAACAATAAAGAACACAGAAGTTTGGGAATACTTTTTTCAATGAAAAAACTATGTCCTCAACATGGAGCTAGCACAGCCTCAGTAAAGATAGTAACTCTATTGTAATTAAAATAGAATTGCTTATAATTAGTTAATTAGTTAGATCCTTATAATGCTTAGTAATCATATATGTCTACAACATATGTACATAAGCAGCAGAAACTATACGATAAATATTGACTCTACTTCTGAACAATGAAGGAGATATGGGTAACATAGGATGAAAGGATTCTTAAATGTAAAATGAGAGCTATAAAATGAATACTGCTTAAATGAAGTGCCTTAAACATAAACTAAGTGCCCGGATGTGACCTAACCACCTCCTGCAGAAGCCACCCACCCGCCCCCCCTCCCCCGCCATCTTAAAGACTTTACCTCCTCAATTTTGCAATAATGGGGACCATGTCTCCAATACACTCCAACACATGAATCCCCATATGATGGTAAGTGGTAGAGATTTGGGGACTAATAATTTTATATAAGTTATATAAAGAATTTTTATGTTTCTTCACATATATGTTACATTAAGGAACTGAGGTGCAATTAAGCAGCCATCTGTAGGAAACTTTGCCTTGGTTAATTTCTTTTGTAAAAAATATCTTTAGTTGTAGATGGACACAATACCTTTATTTTGTTTACTTAGTTTTTTAATGTGGTGCTCACAGGTGCTAGGCAAGTGCTCTACCACTGAGCCACAACTCCAGCCTGGTTAATTTCTTAACTTTGATTATAATCATTTTAACCAGGAGGACCAGGTTCTGAAATATTCCAGAGATGGGTAAATGTTAATCCTATTCTTGTCTATGTCCCAAATCTCTTTCCACTGCGGGAAGTAGGAAATCTTTTCCAGCACTTCTTTCTGCTCTGTCCTGTATGCCCAGCAGCATTCCCTAATCACCATCAGAATGCCCATCTACTTGAGAAAGCAATATAACTTTTAAATTCCATTTAACACATCTTCCTGTTCTATACCATCAGGAAAGGTCACTTCATGGAAGAGAAGTAAGAGATGCCCAAGTCAACAATCCTGTCGCCCATGTAGTGACCCCCATTGCGCTTCCTTCCAAACTGGAGATGTTGCCATGAAATCCCACTGCTGCAAAATGCATGGGTTGTTGGTAGCTAAGGAACAATTCCTGGCTGAAAACTCAAGAGCAGATAAATGCGATGCATAAAAATCCCAGAACAATTTCCCAGACAATTGTAATGATTTCATAGATGGGATTAATTTAAACACAGAGAAGAAAGAGAAGTTTAAGCTAACAGGCTCTACTATAGATCCTTCTCAACTAAAACTACTCAGCATGACACGAACTCTTCTCCCTATTTTCATCAGTAGAGAAGTGACATTTATTTTTCTAACCTCGGAATTGTCTGATTCTGCAATGACACAAAATAGGCGACAAAGAGAAACACTGGAATCTTCCCTGCCTGCTTCCTTTATTTCCTCCTTGAAACTACTTTGGTCCCTGAACCCCCTGAAGTCTGCCAAGCCCAGAATACAAAGCCTCCATCTCTTAGTTCCCTAATCCCAGTCTGTGCAGCATGGTGGCCAGCTGGACTGTGCAACTCAAGACTCAAAGCCAAATCTCAGTCATGTCTGTAAATGTTGCAGTACTGGGACAGTGCAAAATGCTGATGGGCTTGCTACATTTTGCATATGGTTTACTCCCCAGTGGTTCATGTGTTGAAGACTTGGTGCCCACTGTGACAACATTAAGGTGGCAAAACCTTTACAAGGTGGGGCTTAGTAGGAGGTGGTTAGGTCATTTGGGGTGTTACTTGTGGAAAGAATTAAGGCACTTCTTGTGGTAATATTGCTAGTTTCCTCAAGAGTTGTTAAAAAGAGCAAGTGTGGTCCCTGAATTTCTCTCTCTGACTTTCTGTGTCACCATGTGATCTCTCCCTCTCATATATGCTAAGGCCATAGTGATGATAACCTCTATGAGGTTCTCACAGGAAGTCAGACAAATGAGGTCATCCAAACTTAAATTTTCAGCCTCCAAAACTGAAAGCTAAATAAACCTCTTTTTTTTTTTTTCTTTTTTTTTTTTTTAACTCAGCCTTAGGTATTTTGTTACAGGACTGGAAAACAGACTAATACGGTCAATAAATATTGATGGAATCAAGAAAGAAATGGTTGAAAACACACAAAAGCTAAGATTAACTTGCACAGTACATGATGAAGAACAAAAAATAAAGTCTACAGCTTTGCTTCAGAAATGGTTGCCCAGCACTTCACATAGTACTCAAGGATTAGATGCCCACACCTAAGGAAAGTGGGGGGGGGGAGATAAAAACAAATCTTTCCTTTGAGAGGCATTAAGATTCAGATATTTAATCCACAAATGGAATAGAAGATATCCATACTAGTATGAAAAAAACACTGAAGCAATGACTTGAAAGGAGAGACCTGATTGCGGGTGTAAGGTGTACATAGAAATAAAGTAGGTAAACTCAAAGCCTGAGAGCAGACAGCAGAACTTCAACACTGTTTCTAATTCTGAATCTTCTACAGCAGCCACAACACAACTTATCTCATTCCTGTGTTTTAACCCTCGACTGTACTCTGTCACTGTTTTCTTTAAACAACTAAAAATTCATGTTGAATAAGTGGAGATTCAAACGTTCTTACTTACAAAATTGACAAAACTATTTTTTTCAAATCCAAATATGAAATAGAAATGTATTCCATCTTGCAGAATGAAAACTACATGTGGGACCTGCAGCAGCAGCCCAAGGGCAGGGCCTCCTCCAATGGCATCATGCACCCTCCATCCCTCCACTCATCGATTGTATAAGACCACTACAAACCTTGCTAGAAGTCTTCTTGAGAATCTGTTCCTCAAAGAAAGATACAAAGTAATACCTCAATCTTTCACCGCAAATACCCTGTTGGGTAGGGAGATGAGATGTGAAGATCTGAAAGAGAAACTAACATAATGGCAGAAAATGGCAGGGGCTATGTGCCTATCAAGAGATCCAAAGGCAAGTTTTCACTTCTGGTGGAATGACTGGGCAGAGAACAAAGTAGAATATGGTTAAGTTAGGTGAGAAAGACTGGGAAGGTAGAGAAGACAAGAGGGTCATGTAGACAAGAGATTGAAGAATGGGGACTGATATTCAAAGTATGCTGCCTATTCTAGACTGACTAAACAAACATAAAGAAGAAGTGTAGTAGTAGATCAGATGTAGCAGGTACAGAAGGAAAAGACTGGGAAAACATCCTGTACATGCTGAGGATGAGGGGTGTGGCGATGGATATCCTGTGCCCATGGTCCTTGCATGATAGAAACAAGACCAGTATGAATCTTTGCTAACCAACAATTTCTTGTTCAATTATAAGCACCATTTATTTCACTGACCTCTAGTTCCAGCACCTATAGTTACCTGCCTGCTGAGCTCACCATATACTGTATCACAAAAGCCAAAGACAGTGCAAGCTAACCAAAGTGGGTTTAAATCCAACATACTTATTAGCATAATTATTGGAAAGTAACTTAACATGGCTGTATTTCAATGTCTACACCTGTGAATTAGAAATCATAACTGTTATAGTTTGGATCTTAAACATCCTCTCCATGTGTTACAAGTTCAGGGAGGCACTATGAGGAAGGGATGGAATCTTTAAGAGATGGAACCCCGTGGGAGGTCTTTAAGTCACTGGGAGCATGTCGTTGAAGAGAAGTGTGAGACCTCAGTTTCATTCATGCTTTCTTTTGCTTCTTGGCCACAAAGTAAATGGTTTTGCTCCACCATGTACTCCACCATGATATGCTGCCTTCCCAGAGACCCAAAAACAATGGGTCAAATCAACTGTGGACTGGAACCCCCAAAACTATAAGCCAAAATAAACCTTTTCTTTTGATAAGTTATCTCAGACATTGTATTATCGTGATAGAAAGATGATTAATACATAACAGCATTTAGCTCAAAGGACTGTTGTGGGGGGTGAAATGAATTAAGACATACAACACTTATGAATTAAGTGAATTAATGAATTAAGACAGACAACAAACACCAGTTGTTACTGCTGGAGTTATCATGATGGAACTGCCAAATATGGATATCCAGTTTGTGCAAATGAAAAATCCTGCAAATCAATTGTGAATTATTTTTTAAAACTGAAAAGAAAAATAAGCAAAGTCTATTATAAGGCAATTTACAAAACAGACAACCTGGATAGTCAATTAATACATGAAAGCATCTTTCAGCACATTAAAAATCAGGAAAACTCTAATCAAATGAGAGTGTATCATAGATACTACAGTTGCATGAGCAGCATGTCTGATGACATTAAGCTTTGGCAAAGAGGAACTCCTGAGTCCTTATGTTTGCTATTATACAAATAGATGCAATGACTTTGGATCCTGATACACAGGAGGTCACAACAGAAGGGTTAAGAAGGCAAGAAATCCTCCATTTCTCTTCTTGCTTTCAGTCCTGTCTCTCTAGGAGTCGGTATTCAAGGAAAATCTGCAGCCAGCTCTGGTTGGCCCCTCTGATCTCAATATCTTTGGGTGTCAGTTTGTCAAGGGAAGACGGCATCTTTACCCCACTTTTAGTAAGCTTGCAGGTGCTATGCTGTATGTGGGCTCTGTAGTTGCTCAGACTATGGAGATACAGATATGCTTCTGGTCTACTGGTGATATGCTACCCATTTGGCTGCACATCAAGTCTAGGACCCTGATGCCTGACTTGGTGTCATTTCTCAGTTGATTAAAAACTTGGAAGTGAAATAATAGGGTGCTGTTTATATAGACAACCTAAAACCCTAACAACTTGGAATAAAGAAAATCTTAGTAGCAACTGACATTCATTAGTAAGAGAACAGATAAGCACACTTATCTGGAATACAAGAAAGTGGCAAAAATTAATGAATTACTATGCATGAAACAAAATGTATGAATATGAAAAACATTTTTTCCATGCTGGGCATGGAACCCAGGGCCTCATGCATGCCAGGCAAGCTCTCTACCACTGAGACACATTCTCATTCCAAATCTCAAAAACATAAGCTGAAAAACAGTGATTTGCAAAAAAATAAGTAACATCATGTGATCTATAAATGCCAATCCTTGGCAACACATATAACAATAGGTATTATCTTCAGACACAGACTCACAAGGAAAACAAAAAATGTCCATATAGCAGGTGTATATGGGGGTGATGTACCAACCTCACTGCAGCAGCGACTTCTGAAGAGAAAGGAAAGGAAAGGGGGTTGAAAGGAATATTTGGGGTTTTTTTTTGGTCAGGTTTTGTTGTTGTTGTTGGGTTTTGGTGCTAAGCCATATCCCCAATCCATTTTTTTTTTTTTTTTTTTTTTTTGAGTCAGGGTCTTACTAAGTTGCTTAGGACCTCACTGAGGTTGGTCTCAAACTTGTGTCCTCCTACCAAGTTGCTGGGATTAACAGGCATGCACCATTGCACCTGATAAGATTTAGCATTATCTGTGTCTTTTTATTTCATTAAAATAGGACACTGGAAAGAAATTTGACAAAATAACAGCTTTGAGGGAACCATGCGGGACCTGAACATTTGTATATTATCTAAGCACACTTGTTATTTTGTACAAAAAAATGTTTAAGTATTCATTCTGTATCCAAAGATAGTTGGCAAACACCTAATGTATGCCAGGAAATAGCCTAAATCTCACTTATTACTCCCACCTAGTAGACAACTGATAGAGGGGTGTGATGATGCTCCTCTGGGCTAAAGCACTTCCATTGGGATTCAAAGAGAGTGCAGAGAATGTCATTGCCATTTAACACTCCATCAGGACCTCTCAGAGGGTGTCCCTGGCATTAACTGCTGAGGTCTGGACTCCAGGATGCACTCCGATCTACAGGTCCAGACAGGTGGTGGTAGTCAAGATCTGGTTCCCTAAACTGCATGTGGCTTCAGGCCAATCCCTGAAAGTCTGGCATCACAGTCCCAGGATGAGTTGCACAGGCAGAATTCCACGTGCCCTTCTATCCCAGAAACTTTCTGAAGAGCTCCAAAAGGGAAGACGCTGTAAGCAGCCTCACATTCACCTCCCCTACTAAGCCTAGGGAAAATGCAAATCTGAACACTTCATTGGTGGGGAGACCTCTGACCACCAAGATGGGAGGTTTCTTGTCTTCTCCTGGAAGGGCAAGGGTCAGAATGCACCACCAAGGAGACAGGTGGAATCCTCACATTGCAATAGGACAGAGATTTGGGAAGAAAAGCTGCTCCAGAGCTAAAAGGTACCATCTCAGGCCAGTCCCTTCACCTTGCTAAGCCTCAGTGTTCTCATATAAAAAAGGAGGACAATGTCTGAGAAACAAAACAGGGCACAGCCCCAATGGGCACATTGCCTGGTGCACTTGGGTGCAAATCAAAGTGTCTAATGCAGTGTAAAAAGTGTGTGATGGGAGTGGACACAACTGGACTCTGGGTCCAACCCAATTCTGCCACTGATGGACTATGTGACCTTGAATGAGTTACCTTGAACTCATGCCTCAGTAGCCTTATCAGGAAAATGGGTATGATTAAATAATGCTCCCAGTATGCTTAGGCATTCAACAAGTGTGAATTACTAAGAGTCACGGCAATTACAGAGGATAGTGCAGTCATCCCTCAGTATCCAAAGGAATTGATTCCAGGACCCTTATAGGTACCAAAACCCACCTATGCTCAAGTCCCTATACAAAATGACTATGAATTTTCATATAACCTATGTATACTCTCCTCTACACTTTAAACCTCTCTAGATGATTTATAATACCGAATACAATGCAAAAGCTTTGTTAATATTGTTTCACTATATTGTTTAGGGAGTAATGACAAGTCTGTACATGTTCAGTATAGATATAAGTTTTTCTCCAGTTATTTTCAATCCATAGTAAGTTGAATCCATGGATGCAGAACTCACAGATATAGAGGGTTGGCTGTATTCCAAAAAATGTACAATCCATATTACTTTCTCATCGGTACTTCCTCTTCAGCTGTTCTACCTCCATATCTATGCAAAGAAGCCAAGCCTGAGTTTTCTTGAGAGCAGATACAAGCTGGAACAAGTAACTCACTACTTATATTTGAATTTTTAAGTATTACAAGAGCATGGCTTTCCAGAATGAAAGTGGTCATTTTCAGTACTTGTTAAGCTGGATTTTTCTTACCAAGAGTCAAAGACTGGAAGTTCAAACCATGGAGCGGGAACAGAAAGAAGACAGATATGACTCAAAGCATGTGTTTCAGGGAAGGCAGGATATCTTTGGTGTTGGAAAAAAAGACTTGAGCCAGGAAGGAAGAAGGGCAAAGGGCAAAGGCAAGAGGTCAAATGCCACAACCCAGACTTGAGTCAACCTGAGATTAGAGGAGGGGGCAGTCAAAAAGATCCCCCAACCATAGTGAGGTCTGAGAAGTTAAAGCTGGTACTCCACTCCCCTGGACAGGTTCTGGAGACCCTGCAGACCTCTGAGAGAAAGGTGGTTTTCAATAGGTTCTAGGACCCCTGAGGCCGGGAATAATCTGAGTGTTCTTAATGCCAGGCACTGAGATATTTTGACCCAATGATGATGGAAATGAAATGAAGTCAGATGAGCAAAAGTAGAGGAAGAGCTTATATTGGGGCTGTCATTTAGGAAGGGTGACACAGATCCAATAAGAAGATGCCAGGCTTCCTTCCTGAATGAAAGAAGGGAGCTCATTTCATTGGTCACTTTCAGCGGCGGGAGTGTTAATTGGCTTTAGGTGTACTCAATGCAAACATTTTGCAGTGTATCCAAGAAAACTTACTGCAGCTGTTAAAGAGAGCGCCTGTAGGGAACACCGATCACAATAATGCAAAGCTGACGCTGGTTGAGGGTGGCACACACCAAGCCTCCAGGGGTTACCATCAGGCCATGAACCAAGGTGCAGAAGAGCATTTGCCCTTTTCCCTGTGGTAGTCCCTGTCTCATTTTGGCAGGGGACACACACTAACAGGAAGACCTAACAGGCACTACCCATCTTCTCCTGGGGTGCAGAACATAGCAGGGATCCCAGGGGACCAGTGGTGCAGAGGGCTTCAGACAGGACAGGTGCAGGGAATAAAGACCCTAACACCAGGGCTCTGAAAAGGTCCATGACCATATAGCCATGGGAGCTAGAAAAATGTCCCCATAAAAATGCAGGACTGGCAGCACCCTGACATTGTGGGCTGAGTTCTACCAGAACAAGAAGCAGGAGCTATCACAGGATAAAGTGTCCTTCCCAGGACCATAATACTACAGGAGTTCTTCCTACTTGGAATAGATAAAAGAAGGTAAAGATGTCTTCAGAGGTGAGAATTCCCGAAATGCTGAGTAATTACCAAAAGTAATGAGATTTCTGATACCCCAAAAGACTGGGATATCCCAGAGGAGACTTAGTTAAAGTTGCCAAGCACAAATGTTTTCAGCCATCTGCAGATGTGAGGAGTCACAAAACTATAAGAAGTGCTCTAAAACTAAAGAAAATTATCTCCACACTCCCATATCTGAATTTTGTTGTGTTCATTCTGACTCTGCTGTGGATTATTCTGATGAGCTCAGACTAAGAAACAAGTCGCCAAAGGCAAGAACTAAAAGTAGCCTCTCCACCTGGCCCAGGGCAAGCAGCCTCCCAAAGCCATTGTCACAGTTTTGTCACCAGGTGGCGAAAGTGTCCTTTCTAGATTCTCAATTGATCTAACTTGTGTCCAGCTCACACTCTTAGCAAGATGCACAGAGACAAGTCACTGAGTTCCTGTCTATGCAAACAACTACATCTTATTAGCTTCTGATAACCTGGAATAATTGTGTTATTTCAGAGCTGGAGGAAAGGGCAGAAGTGATATCTTTTTACTCTGCTTTGAGAGAGTGAAAACACCCACAGGTCTGGTGAATTGCAAAGACAGGGTCTGGTCACAGAACCCAGCCACCAGTGTAAAAATCTTCATTACTGAGTGGTCAGAATCCACATGCATCCTGGGCCACAAGGGGCCCTGCCTACTTATATCAGTTCTTTTTACTACCTGCAAGATTCCTGGAAGGTGACACAGAGGTCACTGCCTTCTCCACCATTGCCTGGAATTGAATCTCATCTCTTCCAAGCTCTGTTTCAGGTTTCCTTTCCTGAAATTGTCTTATCGAAGCATTCCAAGGCATTACCACATGCTCCCTCCAAACTTGACCAGAAGCAAGATGCAGCTGGTCATGGAGTATCCTGCCCCACAATCTTGAGGGTTGGCCAGTGCCTCTGCTGTCTGATGTCCCTTTGCTCACCAGGGCCAGCACAGAAAGGTTCCACATCCCCTGACATGCCCCTCTGCCACTGCTCCCACGAGAAGGAAGTGATTTTAAAATTGAGTGAGGTTGATCCACAGGCCACCCTTTAACCTCCAATACAAGTAGCAACAGAAAGTCAGTGACAGAGAGACTGCTTCTGCCCTTCAGAGAAGATTTTTGTTGTTGTTGTTGCTGCTGTTCTCTTTGCCTTTCCACGCTCTGTCAGAGAATGGATTTGCACACAAAGGGACTTAATTAAGAACTGTCCCAGAAGCTGTCAGCTTCTGAGTGTCAGGAAAAAACAATTCCATAGACCGCATGGTAAAGTCACAGCACACCAGCCTGCCAATGAGAGGTGACACAGCTTTCTTCTCAGGTACCAACCAGCAGCTTGGCCTTCTTTATGCTTTAGCTTGAGGCAAGACCCTTGTCTACTAACGTCATTCCAATTCCTCTTCTGAATAATTCTCTCAGATGAACAGAAATCGTGCAGGAACTTGCTAGGTCAATCATGAGAGAGAAAATGTTGGCAGTATTTACACAGGACTTATATTTGGTGGTAAAGAGTTGAGACGCTTAGAAAGCAGGAGAAAGACCCTTTCCTCTCTGCTAGTGGTGCAGACTTGAGGAACAGTCTGGAATCTGCAGGCATGACTGACATATAAGTTAGAATGGATGCACCAATAAACATCCTGCTGCCTGCTTCCTTCTCTGCTGTGGAGGCAGGTGAATATGCCTTCCCAGGCATACCAGCCTGCTCTAGAGTGCTGCAAACCTAGGTAGAGTGCAGAATCTGAGGGCCACAAGGCAGTGGGTTACCAGATTCGGGGCACTATCTGGATACTGTGCCTAGGGTAGGGAGGGGTCTCTCGCCTCCCACCTGGGAGCCTAGGTGATGCCAAGATGCTTGTAGAATTCCTTTAATAGATAATTTGCTCATTCACAGAGTCCTAAATCAAGTACTTAAGAAAGGGCAGTGATGTCACCTTGATATGACCAACTACTTTGGACTACTGGGGTAAATGAAGTCCCTCTGCTAACTTTTGTTGAAAGCAGAACCATTTTTTTCTTTAAAAAAAAAAAAGAAAGAAAGATCCAAACAGATTAGTTTTCACTTTCCCTATAAATAACTAAAATCAAATGTTTTCCAAAGAGTGGGCTTTCAAAAGACAACTGTGGCATGGGGACTGGTTCTCGCTTGAAGAACACAAATCCAATTCTCTCAGGGATCAGTCAAGGAAGTAAATGAAGTACAAACTACGTGTAGTAATAAGGAGTGGTAGGGCAAATGAGGAAAATTTAATGCATTGAAACCAGTATATGAATATCACACACACACACACACACACACACACACACACACACACACACACACACATTGGAAAGAGAGCCATGTTGCTCCCTTTTGACATTCCTCACCCTAGATGGTGGCTACCACAGACACTTTAAGCAGGGAGCAATGACAATGCTCAAAGGGGTATGACATTCTGCCTCTGTACAGATCTGGTATGGCCCCAGCAAAAGGGATCACTCCCAGCCATACAGTGGCCTGTGTGTGTGCTCTCTGACATCAGTCTGGTTGTCTTGTTAAAGCTCATTCAGGGTACATCAGTTGTCAGTCACTCAGGAAGAGCTACAGCACAGCCCAGCCAGCAGCAGACACACCACTGGCTCACACCGCTGGCCCTGTCCCTCTGCCTGGAACTAAGTGCTCTCAAATTAGAGCAGGGCACCACAGCAGTTTTTCCAGGTAATCAAGTCCTCTTTCTGTGGGGGTTTTAAGCTCAGGTAGAGAGGAGGCTGGAGGGTTCATTCAGCCAGAAAGGAATCCATCTTTGCACTCAGACACACTGGTGTGATGGTCCCTGAGACCTGACCATTAAATTGTATCCTTTGTCCCTTGCTGTTACCCAAAAGCCAGACGAGTTTATTTTCTTGGCTTCCTAGAGGGTACTGAGAGCCCAGAAGTGAACTCTGCCAATGGCAGGAGGTTACCCTGAGCTGAGAGGCAACTTCAGAGCACAGTTTATCCCTCAGGACACCTCTGCTGCTCTTCACGCCCAGGGGAAGGAGCAGTCTTGTCAGAATTCTTTTTCTTGTTCTTTATGTGACATTTCTGCCTGTGTGACAAAGCTGCTGCACCACCAGCAAGTGGTTGCACAGGTGCTGAGGGCAGCCCTGCCCCATGTGACAAGGGGATGTGAGCTTCCTTCTGGCCACCTGCTGACCACAGCCAAGGGGGCCAAATGTCGTGGTCACTGCTGATTCCCTGACTGGGATACTGTGTCCCCAGAGTGTGGCTCTCAATAATTCAGAAGCATAACCAGGAGGAGAGGTTAGCTTCTGATACTCCAAAAAATAGTAAATAAGTAAAAGTGGTAACTTGCTTCAAAAACATTTTGATCATATTTATTTGTTTCAAGTCTCCTCAAGAGTGAGATATCTTTGTAAAAGGCAAACAATTCCAGAATAAAAATAAACTGCTTTAAATTTGGATGTAAGGAAAACAAGAATACAATACAGAAGGACCAGTCTGTTTCATAAGGTTAAAAGGATTATTTCTAAGCAGTCTTGTGCCCCAAAAGTACAGGGACAAGTGGAAAAGATCATTTTGAAGTATTCTGACATTCAGCAGGAAAAATTATCCATGGCCCAAGGGAGCTTGGTGGTGTCTGGAGAAGGAAACCCCGGGAAGCAGGAGGGGCCTTTGAAAGTGTCCACTTCTATCATAATTTGCCCTAAAGCTGAGCTGGCCCCTACTACCTTTTTTCCAAGAACACTCAAAAGTTTTATTTAATGGCCTGTCCTGTTTAAAGTCCCCAAATCAAACTAAAGTTTAAGACAAATCAACCCCTTCCAGCTGAAGACACATTTCTCTACCCAGCGACTCACCAGGGTCCTAGAGACTCACATCACTCAGTCTATTCTGGGGCTCCTCACCCCATACCCAGGCATGGGTTGTCTAGGACATGTACATCACATCTGGCCTCCACTCAGGAGATGTCAGTAACATCTTCCACCCTCACACCAGAATGACAATCAAAAATATCTCCAGGAAGTGCAAAGGTCCCCGGGAGAAGGCAGGTAAGAGCCTTAGGCAAGAGCCACTGATATACAGTTTAGTAAACAAAAAGTTTTATTCTCTGCTTTACTGTGACTTTGATTCTGTGATTATTTTCCTTCTTCCTGAGCTTATCCTTTAGATTCCATTTGTAAGTTATCTCAATAGAATTTCTAGAAACAAATTCCTTTTTCCTTTTTTTCCTTTTTCTTTTCTTTTCTTTTCTTTTTTTTTTTTTTTTTTTTTGAGGTAGAAAGTCTCACGCTATGTTGCCCAGGCTGGTCTGAAACTCCTGGGCTCAAGGCAATTCTCCTGCCTCAGCATCCCAAGTAGCTGGAATTACAGGTATGTGTCACAGTGGCTTATTACTGCTGAAAATTATTTTTGTTCAGACTCCTTGGTGCATACATAAATCAGATTAACACTTGTTTCTCTTTATTCTTTAAAGATGTTATCTTAGTGTGTTGTGTCTGCAGCTCTTGACCGGACATCAGAGTTCTGAGTATATTTTCTCTCTGATGGCTCTGAGAATCTTTTTTTGCCTATGGTGTTCTGCAGTGTCACTATGACGTGGTTAGGTATGATACTTCTTTTATGTGTCTCTTTAGATTTATTGGGTTTTCTAAATCAGACAGTCTTTCAACTAAAAAGTCTTGGACACTTACTTCTTGATTTCTCCCATGCACTCCACTATCTCCCTTAGAATTCTAATCAGGTTTATGCTAGATTTCTCATTCTCCCCTCATGTATGGAAATATCTCATTACTATGTTCCACAATATGACTGCATTTCATATTGGCTGACTTCCTCAGAGCTATCTGCTGTTTCCCTAGATTATCTCTTCATCAGTATCTAACAGACTACTATTAAGTGCTCCTCATGTTAATTCCCATTAATTAATTCCCATGCTTTTATTATGCATTTATTCAAGTCGTATTTGATTTTTCTTCAAAGCTGACTAGCATTCCATATACATTTTTAATTTTATTCCAATATATATTTCTTTATTTACATTAAACATACTCATTTTACATTCCAATATCTGGGTCTGAAATGACATCTTTTATCTTGGCTGACTCTTGCTTATTGAGGCCCTTTCTTTTTGAGTGTAATTTTAGTTTTGAGGTCACAGTCCCTGAAATGCTATTTGTAGGTATTTTTTGCAGTCTGGTTGGAGGGTGTATTCCATCTCTACACATTTGCTTAGGTCAGATACCTGTAGATTTTGCAGGCTATACAGAGAAGCATGATTTGGCTTCTTATAACAGCATTTGCACGTTAGAGACTAAAACTATGCAAAGAAAACATTTTCTTCTTTGCACAGTGCTGAGGCCCATTGAGAGATGTTTGCCACACTATTCTTTTGCAGGTCAGGCTATTCAAGAGACATTGGATATATGAGATAGACCTTGATCTGATTTTTTCTTAATAGGGCCCTGGACTCATCATATGCCCAAGTCTTGCCCCATTAGTGCCAAGAGCACAGGTTCAGGGGACCAACAGATGTCTCCAGACAACCAGCACAGCAAGAACTCCTTTGTTCTGTGAATTATAATGTCCACTTCTAGGAATTAATTTAACTTTCTTCTATCTCAGCTGTGTTTACAAAACACACTCTGTAGTTGGGATTGCAAATGTCTTTCAAAGGCCCATGTGGTCAAGGTTTGGTACCCAATGGGGTGCTACTGGAAAGTGGTAGAACTTTTGAGAGGTGGGGCCTAGGGAGAGGCCCTTAGGTAAGTGGGGATGTTCCTTTGAAGGGGATTGTAGAACCCAGACTCCTTTCTCTTTCTTTTTGTTCTGTGGCTCACAATGTGAGTGGTTTTGCTCTGCCATGTGCACCCAACATAATGTACTACTTCACTGTAGACCCCAAACAATGGGTCCAATATACCACAGGCTGGAGCCTCCAAAACTGAGCCAAAACAACTTTTCTCTCTTGTAAGTTCATTATCTCAGATATTTTGTTATAGTATGGAAAGCTGACTAATATGGATATTCAGGGATTCATGGATTTTGTAAGAGGTGGGATTTTCAGGCCATCTTCCATATTCCCACGAAAGGAATGGTCTCCTTATGTTTAAAGCAACATCATTTCTGCCACAAGTAGAAATGTACAGAGCCACAGGACATTTTAATTTTCAATTCTTATGCTTTCCACTGGCTAGTGCTTCTGAGAGAACGCACAGGGCCATCGGCAGATGCCTGACATCATCTCTTTCCACAGATTCGAAAGGCAGCCTATGTCCTGGCCGCACCCCAGTGCCTGACAGAAATAGAATGAGAAGTGAGATCCAGCTGGCAGGATCTCAGCCTTGGAGCAGCTGAGCAGCAAGGAGGATTTCCAGTTACGTGGTCAGAAAAGTAGCCATGAAGATGGTTATAGGGCATGCAGGCTTGGGCGAAAAGCCACATCCTTTATTCAAACTCACAATTGTTATATTTGAGAAAAACTCTTTTTTTTTCCTAAGAACATCTGCTCCAGGACTCCTCTGTCATTAAAAAACGAGCCATCAACAAGAAGAGTCTATTATTAATAATAACAATAATAACAGTAATAAACATGACAGTGGCTCCCAGCTGCATACCCACTCACAGCCTCCCAACAAAGCCCTCAGAACACGTCACACCAGTATCCCTGCCTGTCTACTGGAGGGACTCATTTGCTTCTCATTGTGTCTCCTGAATCTAGTCCAGTGCCTGGCTCATGGTATTCAAATTATTATGAACAAATAAATGCAAGAATATTTTTTTTCTGTTGGAATTTACCATATTTGGATAAGAAATGGTTTGTGGGGAAAACCTAGCTCCATAGAGCCAGTGCTGAGCTGGGAATGGTGGTATGCAACTATAATCCCAGTGATCTGGAAGACTGAGGCAGGTAAATCACAAGTTCAAGGCCAGCCTCAGTAAATTAGAGAGGCCCTAAGCAACTTAGTGAGACCCTGTCTCAAGATTAAAAAAAAAAAAGAGTTAGGGATGTGGCTTAGGGGATGGGTAAGTGCCCCTGGGTTCAACCCCCAGTATCACAAAAAAAAAAAAAAAAAAAAAGATAGAAAAAGCCAGCACTGAAGATGAGGGTATCTATAGCTATTTCTTCTAGAGCCCCAGACTGCTAGGGTGCCCTTACTTCCCAGAGATACACATTCTCTTAATCCTCCATGTCAGATTTAGGAGTGATCTTTCCCCTCTATCTGTTCTGAGCTTCCTAGGGTGAAATTGTTATGTGTATCTCATTTACTTCTTATAATGTGAGAGATATGCAGGTTTTACCTATGTTATACCACAAGAAAACAATGAGAACAATGAAACTCTAAAAATTTTCACAAAGGCACAGAATGATAGAGAGTGATATGTTATACTGAGATCTCAAGAGTCTAAGTGCCCTGTGCTTGAAGTCCCCAAATTCACTCTCTGAAGTCTGTCAAGCTGACAGGACTTCACAGCATGGTACCTGGATTCAAACTTCCTTTGCATACCAACTGGTTGTATGATTTGAATAAGACATCTAAGTTCCTATTTTCTAGGGTGAAACTTCAAAGAGCCAGGTCCAGGGGTAAGTCACATGCTCACTAAGTGGAGATGTGGTCAGCAAGGAAGCAAACACCCTCTCCAGGTGCTTAGCTCTGGTACATGGCTGCCATCAGGGAGTCATTCCATTTTCACAAGAAGTAGACAATCTGCATATTTATATGAACCTCCCACTTGGTAAATATTGGCCAGTTGGAATACCTTCTCAGGCCGGATATGACTCTTGGGTCACAAGTTGGCCCCAGTTGAGTCTGGTCATCTCTGAGGTCCTATCCACCTCTCTAGAGCTCACAGTCTTGTGCATTGCCCATTGGAACTTCCCACTGTCCTTGAGGAACACCCAGGACTAAATGTTTTTGTTCTCATTACAACTCAATATTTCACACTTTGAAGGATGTAGACATTTATTTTATTCTAGATGGCCTGAGTCAAATATGACATAAGTCCACATAAATAAAGCTTATTCAAATAGACTGAATATTTGTTGGGCACAAACATGGGCCAGGTGCTCCAAGTCTATTTAAGTATTCCTTTTTCCAGGTATCTAATATTAAATACCACTCTGCCACACACAAACTGCTGCTTCATCAGCATATGGTCACAGAGACACTGTACAACAGCTGGAAGTGCATAATTATCAGAGTTGAACAAACTAGGACTCAAATCCTAGTCTATGACCAGGATCAAGTTATTTGACATTTTTTCGGACCTTAGTTTTCTCTCCTTCAAAATAAAGAAAACACCACCAGCTCATCAATCTGTGATATAAATGGACAAAGGGGGAAAAAAGCAATGCATGAAAAATTTTAGATACATTTCGGCTTCCCCTGCCCATTATGAAAGGGTAAACTTTTATAGTGTTGATTCCACCATATTTACAGAAGTAAGAAGTAAGAGTTTTTAAGATTGTGCTGCCCCCACCTGAGTTAGAAACACATTGAAAAGTCCAAAGAAGCCATAGGACTCCTCCTTTAAAAAAAATTTTTTTTCTTGTTTAAATGGTTTTAGGCAGAAAGGCAGAATTTGCAAAGTCATACCAGAACCAAATCAGAGGCAGCAATATTACATATATTAGACTGACTCACAGAAAAGGGAATAAACAGTACAAACTGATTCATTTTACTTTAAAAAGGTAGATAATAACAACATTGTTTTTGGTTAAGCAATATCAGTCACAAAAATATAAAGACTGAAATTGTGTCTTTCTCTTTACTGGCATGATCTCAAAGTTTTAATAGAGATCTATTTAGATGAAGGTTTTGGCTCCAAATTTCATATGAGAATATTTTTTTCATTGATGAAAGTCCAGAAATGAGATTTTGCAATGAGGTTAATGGCGAGTCAGACACTGAAGCCATGAGAAAGCAACTGGCTTAACTCTGTGGTCCCAGATCAATTTGTCTATAAGAACCCCTTTCAACATTTCTCAAGCTTTGAAAGATAGTCTAACAAGCAGCACTTATTAATAATTCATTTTCTCTTTTTCTTCAAAGTCTTATACGATTCTCAATCAAGAGCTTCTGGTTAGCTCTGATGACCAGAGTTGACACCCTGAACTGATACCACCCCAACTAAACACAAAGGAACATAGCGATTTAATTATCCTGTAAGGTCTTATTTCAGAAAGCATAGATTCCATGAGGTTCTATACATCACTGAAACAAGGCTGTAGGCTCCCTCTCAAACTTCACAGTCCAACAGGAGACCCTTATTATCATAACAGGAACAACTTGTTCTGTTGATCACAATAGAAGTACTTTTATTAATGAATTTCAAATTTGATTAGCCCAAGAAATGAATGGTAATCATAAAGGGCAGATTTAAGACTGCTCAATAGCCCCCTCCCTCCTTTACCTTTTAGCTGTCTATGATAAAAGGATTCACTCACATAAGTAATATAAGAACTCCAAAAGGGGCATTCAGAATGGAATAGACACAGAACCTGAATGTGCACCGCAGGCCATTCAGGTGTGTATATTCAGCATTGAGTTCTTATTACTCACTTTTTGCCTTCTTTGTAAACACTTTCTTCCTTCTATTCAAACATAACTAGTGCATCCTTCCCCATACCAATGCTCCTTGGGTCTGTTTCAATAAGCTCAACTTTGGTCACAGATACCCTGTGTTATGCGTAGAAACTGTGTCCTCCCCAAATTCATATTTTGCAATTCTAACCCCCAATACCTCAGAATCTGAATGTACTTGGGGATAGAACAGGTTATTTAAAGCTGTGATTAAGTTAAAATGAGATCATTAGAATGGACCTCAATCCATTAGTATTGGCGTCCTTAAAAGAAGAAAAAGAAATGTGGGGTTGGGCATAGTTCAGTGGTAAAGTACTTCTTGCCTAGCATGTAGCAAGCACAAGGATCTAAGTCTCAGGGCTAGCAAAAAAAAAAAAAAAAAAAAAAAAAAGTTGAACACAGGCATATCCTCAGGGGGAAGAACAGGTAGACACTGAAAAGTCACCTACAAACCAAGGAAAGAGGACTTAGAAAGAATCAAACATGCATATACCTTGATCTCAGACTCCCAGCCCCCAGGACTATGAGACAATGAATTTCTGTTGCTTAAGGCACCTGGTTTTTAGTGCTTTGTTATGGAAGCCCTAGAAAGTCAATATACCCTAGGAAGCATAAATATTAATTGTTTATAAAAACATATATAAACTAATACACAAGTTTCCTCAAAGTTGGATGTCTGGTGGCACAGGTTTGAAGATTAAGATACTTCATATAACTTGAGAGGTAGTAGGCAAAAACCTCTACTACTAACTATATTTTTCTTTGGACTCACAAATTAAATTCCAACCACTCCCTAAGGAAAGAGGATGCTAGGATGCTACATTCATTATTAGTAGCAGCTTCATGGTATTTTATTGTATCAGTGATGCTTTCTACCGACGTGGCTGAGATTAAACAGACTGTAAGGAATAGGAGTTTTGATGGGTAAAAGAATCCAGAAAGAAGAGGGAAGACAGGTTTGGAATCTACAAAATACTGGTCACAGAAAGTGGCAAGAAAACATGTGCCCAAGGACACAGAATCACAGGAAGCTAAGGAGAAGCCACTTTTGCTGGGGCCAAATGCCTCACACATCATAGGCAACAGCAGCTCTAGAGTGTTATCTGATGCTCACTTCAGTCACCATAGAGGCGGGTCCAGACACCATCAGTAGTGATTTCCTTTCAGGAAGCAGAGAATACACTATTGCAGGACTGTGCATGTCCTAGAGAAGGCAAGCCAGGCACCATTCCCCTTTCACTTCCTTCTGTGCCAAGGGAAATGCTGTTCCAAGTATGACCTTATTGTGCCACAATATCCATTTGAATTACATTTTCTTCAGAGAAACTCAAAGCTCTTCTGATAGAAAAAGCTTTCCTTTTTCATTTTCCATATACTTTGTGCTGTGCAACTGCAAACTATAATTTATCTCTCTCTGAAGGGCACGATACCCAGAGCAGGCATGTTACCAATTGCTTTGGTTTAGCCTCAGCATCATAACAAATCTCCATTACTGCACCCCATGAACCCCATGGACTTACAGCTGATTCTGCACCCTTCTACATATGTCCTTTCCACACCTGCCACTAAAGTGCTGGATTTTCCTTTGGACATTGTAGGAAACAAAAACAGAGACACTACATGACATGCACAAACCCAATCTAAGTAAAGGAACTATCTAGAAATTTACCTGATTCTAAGAGAAATGAGAAAACATGATACTACACACAAATATTTTTCTGTAATGTACATAAGAGAAAGCAGAAAGCATATAATTAAAAACTCATAATAACTTTTCAGCATTCAAGCATGTGTGGGTCTCAGCATCTGATAATAATTGCATGAAAGTTATGAATAAAATGTCATTTGAAGATGGAAGATGCCCTTAATATTCTAAAAACAGCTTTACTGGTTTTATAAGATTGTGATCTTTCCATTCCCTCTTTGGTCAATATAATCTTCTATCCCCAGAGTTTGAAAAAACACATTCTATCTATTGACTACCAGTTTTTGCAAACAGGAATCAAATAAGAGATTCTTTTCCCCCAGAGACAAAGCTGCTTCAGGGCTTTTCTTGGCCATGAGTTATAAAAAAAAAAACAAAAACAAAAAAAAAAAAACAAGTTTCAATTCTTCCTTCTACCTGGGATGAATGGTGAATGGCCCCTCTGGGAAGTATTTGGGCTCTTTAGATCAAAGTGGTAGCAATTCCTCAGCTTATTTTATGAGAACTTTCTAAGAAAGAACTGTGGAACACTAAATAATGCAAACAACAAATGTTATTAATTTAAAAACAGATGCCTATCTTTGACCTTATAAAAGTTTGATTATATCAAATACTTAAGAGAACTGTTTTGTTGGGCCACATTCCCACACCAAAATGAAAGACCCCTCTTCTGGGCCCCATGGATGTTTTTGCCTGTACATTTTGTGTTGTGACCAAAACATCTGAAGAAATATACACCAGACTTCCCAGCTGACAGGAGGGATTTGGAGGGAAGAGTTCCTGACTCACTAATGTGTCGATTAGGATGGTTCATAAAAAATTCTCATCAGAGTTGTCTTTCTCCAAAGAGCTGAAACCAAAGACTGTAGGTAATTAAATAGTTTGTGTCTGAAACTATACTTTGCTCATGAACCTTTCTGATAGCTGACCCTCACCCTATAGGGGAGACAAAAGAAACCCAGAGGGGCATGTGCTTTGTTTTAGAAACGTAGTTGGGCAGGATTCAAGCCAGAATAAAACTCATGTTTCCTGACTCTAAATTCCATACATTTCATACATTCCATATGGTCTATCATTTCTGCCTTTACATGTTTATACAACTCTATAACACATTGATACAACTCATTAATGTGCCTTTCACATCCTGTGCCCTGGAATCAGCAGCTCTCACAGATTCTGAAGGGTTCCTCCCTACTTCACTTCCAAATTCCGCTTTAGGGGCTGCAGGTTCCAGTATGCCCTCTGCAGGCGGGAAAAACTATCTGTGGCATGTTCAGTCAGTAGGCCCAGACCTGGATGAGCCATGGGTTGAATCCACCTTCGGGAGTTTGGACATGCTGAACATCTTTTGAGTTCTCTCTGAGGTCCCTAGTGGAGAAGCCGAGTTTAATCCAAGGCCAGCGCATGCGTGCTGGGCTGTGTCTCCATGCAAATCCACACCCCAACAGGGCAGAGCTTTTGGTTCAGAGGTGTGTAAGGGTTAAAAGCATGAGCTATGAAGTAGAATTGTTGAGTTCTGACACATGGATCTGCTTTCTAATAGCTTCATTGCCTTCAGCAAATTATTTAAATATTCTGTGTCTCAGTTTCCTCTTCATAAAATGGAGATGATAGATAATAATCTACCTTGGAGCATGGTGTACGAGATTTAAGTGAATTAATGCATATGAAAAACATAGCCTGGAGCCCAACACAGAAGCATTAGGGAAAGGACCTGTACTGTGAATATTACTGCTACTCTTCTGAAATGAAACCGTTTTTAACCGTAAACTGGACTTCGTGATTTTGCCATCATGTTTTGGGACCTAACGAGTCAATGTTTTCTTCTTTTAATTTTCAGATGCCCTGAGCAAATAATCTAGAGAAATGGCACATATTTTACATATATATATATATATATATATATATATACAGATTAAGGGAGGATGGAGATATATATATATATATATACTCTTAGTTTAAGAGTATATCCCAAATGCCATGGTAAATTACCCTGTTTGAAAACAGGTTGAGCATTTCATCTATAACACTTCTGAATTAGAAACCACACATTCATGTTGAAAGTACAGTCAGTAACTTGGAACTGCTCCCTTCAATGTCTTGGGCTTCATTCTAATGAAACCCTCTAATAGTGAATACCTAAGCACTCAATATGGATTAGCCATATTGCTCTTTGAAGGATTACCTCTACACTGAAAAAGATCTTGTTTAAGGACAAGGGAACCAAAAACTGCCTCTTCTTAATAGTGGGAAACCATAGAACAAAAACTGCTTCACCCCCTTCCAAGAAAGTGCAAAGTCGCCTGTCCTCTTACCACGAACTCCTCCAAAGTCTGGTAGGTCTTGCCCCGGAACTCGCAGTAGTTCTTCCTCTCCTTGCACTGCGGGCAGCACTGGCTCGTGTCGACGTGGATGCAGCGCGGGTGCAGCCTCGGGCACTCGGGCTGTGCGCACAGTGGTCCCTCCTCGGTGCACAGGCACGGGCAGGCCGAGGGACCCGGCGCGAACTTCTCCCCAATAGCGTACACGAAGCCACTCTCGTCCACGCAGCCCTTCCCTCGATAGTCTGGATACGCGTACTCCTCAGGCAGCTCTGGCGTGGGCGCGAGTTCCCGGCTGATCGCGTCCTGGGCGGCTGCGGCCAGGGACTCCACTTGGGGAGTGTCCCCGCGAGGTCGGACCTGCAAGTCCCCGGCCTTGGCGCCCCCGCCTTGGACACCCCAGGCCTGCTTCTGCTTGCTCCACGCTTCCCGGCTGGCGAACCCACGGCTGCTCTTGCTCTTCCAGTCCCGGGCACTACTGCCCTCGTCCCTCGCTGCGCGCCCGAGCTCGCTCACTCGCCCCGGGCCGTCCCGAGACGCGTGCTCGCGCTTCTCCTGGCCCTGCTGCTCTGGCGCCTGGGCCAGCTTCTCCAAAGGGATGCTCGGACTGCAAAGAGCCACCATCAGGCAGCAGGTGACCAGAAGGGAACTGGAGAGCGCGCCAACTGCCATCGCAGTGGAGCTGGGCATCCCCTACCACGTCCCGGCGGGCGGGCGGGCGGGGAGCGCGGACACAGGGAGAGTCGCATTCACAGCCCGGGGGCGCGCCGCCGCCAGCCGGGAGCCGCCGTCCCTGCGGAGAGAACAGCAGCACAACTGAGCCCCACGGCCCGCGCGCGCCCCGGCCCGCCGCGGCCCCCACCCGGCCCGGCGCCGCCCGGGCTCCAGCATAGCTCTAGATTAAAGAGCTGGACGCTGGAGACTGAGGCAGCATGCCCAGCGTCAGTGCACAGTTGGGGTTCTTAGACATCACAAATTGTGGAGGAATACACTGGAAGAGAAGTCCAAGAAATGCACCGGCTGGCGGGGTCTTCTGTAGTGGTGAAGAGTGTCTGTTGAGATGGTCACCGGCGGCTTGAGGAACTAGAGAATGCAGCGAGTCGGGCCCGTGCCCGCCTGCAAAGCTCGTACAGAAACCACATAATTCAGGCAACCTGGTTGTCTCTCTCTAGGTCCTGGCTATATTTCTCCAAGGTTATTAAATGGAAAATTCTGCAGTGGAGTTGGACAGTGAATGGGCAAGAAGACTAAAGGGGAACCTTTCCCCGCGTGTCCTAAGGGCTCCTGCTGGGGAAAGGGGGGAGGAGCGGATAACAAGGTTTCTCCTTAGACCCCGTGACTCATTCGTAACTTCTTAAATGCCTCCCGTCCTGGGAGCACAAATTATCTTTTCTAACCCCCGCTGCTCTGAAGGATGCCCCTGACCCTTCCGGGATGTCGGAGTAGGGGATTCCCGAGGTATCTGTTCCTTCGCCGGCCCCACAGCCCCTGCCAGCCACTGGCGATTGAACCGGTGATACGAGTCGGGTAACCAGCAGTAGCACTCAGTCTTGGAATTGCTTTTACCCGGGAGGGGTCCTGGTGATGGAGCATAAATGCCCAGCAGCACTGAGGTGGGCGGTGGGGGAGGTTCGGGCTCAAGCACGCAAAGTGCGGGTAAGAGTATTTCACTTGGAGGGATGCCAATCAGCCTTTCTGGATCTCAAAGTTTCTGCCACCCAAAGGATCAGAGAAAGCCCCTATTACCACTAGGCAATTGCAGTCCAGCCTGGGTCCCCCTGGCTCCCCCAAACGACCACCTACTCGATATGCTCCAGTGCGCCTGCCCCCCTCCCACTCAACCTTCTCCATTAGGTCTTCGGTCAAATCCGCTCTCTGCTCATTCCTAGCCCGGGTTCAACCGACCTCAATCCGGGCGAATCGCCCATATTTACAAACTTGGACTGCGGGGAAGTGAGGGTTCTTCCCAGCAACTGGGCGTCGTCCCAGCGCGAGGGGCGCGGACACCGAACATGCACCCTCATCCCTGAAGACAGGCGCCCAGTCTACATACATGAGCATGGGACGCCAGCCTGACGCCGGGCTCGCGGCGGGAGCAGCAGCGGCGGGCGAAGCCCTGGGGCACCAGTGCCCATCCTCAGGCCGGCAGGGAACCCGCGCGGGGCAGACCACGGAGAGCGCAGTCCCACCTGCGCGCTCCGCCTGGCGCGTGCACCCGGTTAGGTTGTCTGCCAGGGCTGGCGCATCCCCCTGGCCAGCAGCGGGTTGTCCTGGTCCCAACTCGCGTCAGTGCACGCGCCGCCCTCCTCCGCTCATTCCGGGCTCTTGTCCCCGCGTCTTCGTGACAAAGAGCACCCAGAGGGCAGCCAGACCCCCCGCCTCGCTCTTCTCCGCGGTCGGGTTCGGGAGCTCTCCAGACCTAGCAGCGATGTCTGGGCAGCCGCCCCGCGTCGGAGGGAGAGGAGAAGCTCCGAGAGCGTCCGGCTGGCGAGTGGTACGCAGGCTGGCGTGGAGCCGGCGCACCCGCCTCCACCCTCCCGCCTCCTGTCGCAGCCGCCTTCCGCCCAACTCGCGCCCAGCTCCTAGGCTGCCCCCGTTCGGGAGGCGTAGCCGCGATTGTCTGCGAAATCCCTGGGCGGGAGGACCTCCCTCCGCACGCTCTCCCCTTTTGCACTGCTCAGTCCACCTCTGGGTCTACCGCGAGGTGGTCTGCTCGCCTCCCTGGCGGGCCGCCAGCGATGCCCAGGGCTGCCATTCTCCTGGCTCCTGGCCACTCACTCCCCGATGAACCTTTCATCTTGGCATTTTTCTTTATTCTTTAATTTCTTCCTCCCTAATTGGCCCCCTTTGGCTTTCCTCTCTATGGACAGAGAGTTGTTTTTGCCACTGTTGAAAAACGCAACCAAATTGTTCAGTTTGGGATGCGAAGGCCATATTCACTTAGACTGTTAGGAAGTTTTTAATCCTTCTTTACATTCAGAAACCCAGAGGTAGAGACGCATAAAAGTACGAAACTTCACAAAAATCCAAACAATGTACTTTCGGAATCTCTGCTGGATCTCTCTTCTACCACAGAAACAGTTTTTGATTAATTTGTTAGAATACTAAACTGTTAAGTGGAGGCCTGTATGGACCTGGCTTGGGTTACTCTTTGATCTTGATCACAAAATGTATTCCTTTTCTTGGATTAAGGAGAAAAGGTCAATAGTACCTGTTCAAATTAACCTATGAAACTGAATTTTTATAGACATATTTATTTTCAGGGCAGTAGTCACTACTCATGGTATTTTAGAATCCCTGAAAATGCTTTCCCTACAAGCTCAGGCCCTCTGCTGGGGATGGAGTGTGGTATGGGGTAAGTTATTCTCCCTCACCCCTTTAGAGAGATCAAACCAGGCTTCTAAGGTGCTAGAAGGAACAGGAAAGCCTGGAAAGCCTAAAAGAGAAGTTGTAGGGGAAACAACAACAACAAGAAGAAAACAAGACAAAACTAACCATGGTCAAGTGGAGGGTTTACATGTCCAGGATGATCTGAGTGCTTCTGCCTTTGTTACTTCCACTCTCTTTTCTTCTGCTCATCCCAACATAAGAGATGGGTCACCTTTGCCTGTGGACTTTGAAGACTGCGTCACCATCCGTCCAGCGCTTTCTAGCTCTCTTCCACATATTCTCTGATTCATCAGTTAGGCTTCTGTGTCTTTATGATGTCTTTAATATGAGTTCCGCGGATTTCACAGTGCCTCCAATATGAAAATAGGGCTCAGAGGTATGATTATATACAATGTGGGAAATGGGTCCAAAGCGGAGGACCTTATGACACCATCAAACACTTTTATAGAATTCGGGAAGTTTTTTTTATTTGGCTTATTTATTAACTGATTTTGTTTCTGTCATTAAATAGCCTTTTTCCTTCGTTTAATAAAAAGTATATGTCTACAGTGGGGTAACCCCAAATGGATGCAACTAATAAGAACCTATGATAGTATGTATAAAGGATTCTAACTGAAAAATTGTTGGGGTCTGAGTGAGGGCATAATGATGTCTCTCTCTTTGTTGGTCCTGCCTCAAAAACAGGTCTCTTTGAATCACAAATTCTTTCTTCCAGCTTCCTGGTCACGGTGGAGAGCCATAAATATGAGCTATTCATGTCTGCAAGAAGGGGCCTGACAAAACTAAGGATTAAATGGATTTTTTTCTATCAGATATTCTCAGAGATCATATGACAAGGCAGATGAGATGAGGGAGGAAGGCAATTGCAGAAGGATTTGTCCACAGTGAATAAGAACAACACCCATACATCTTGTTAGTATAGAGTTTGCTAGCACTGAAGGAATTTAAAATTTGTTTATTGCCAATATAATAAAATGTTGTTAGCCATTCCCCTTCCTTTCTCCACTTTATTTTTTCTTCCTTCCTTCCTTCCTTTCTCTCCTCTCTTCCATCCTTTCCCTCTCTTCCTTACTTTTTATTTGTCTTTTCAGGCTACAAAGTGAAAGGCAGAAACTGAATGATCTGTGGTCAGGGAGTATGGTGATGTGAGTCTCATCTAGGTTTTACCAGGGTCTGGTTTTACAACATTGGACTAGTCACCCTGTATTGTAAGGTCTTTGTTTTCTTGTCTGTAAAAGGAAAAAGAAAGAATCTCTGAATGGATAGGAAACCCTAACTGGCCTGGTAACATGACACACTTTGGCTCCAATACCATTTGAATCCAGTTTATTACTTCTGTCTCTCTTGTGAAAGAGTTAAGTAAGTCAATTGAAGTACAACTGTATTCCAAAGCTAGTGCAAGTGTGTGCTGGGCCTCAGGTCCTGTCCTCAGCAAAGCAGAACAAGTGGGTCCTAGGCAGGATTAGACTTCCACTTCAAAGGTTGATCACCTTTCCTGTCCCCTTAGGCAGAATTAATCTTGCCTTCCTCTTCTCTGCTACAGCATGGTTTATGTCTCTGTTACAGCCTTTTTAACAGTCAACTTCTTCATTGCTCTGGATATCTGCACTCACCTCTGAAATATCAGCTTACTAAAGAGCTGGGGTTATGCTTCATTTATATTTCTATGCTCAGCACATAGTATATTCACAGGACCAAATAAGAAGGGAAGAAATAAAAGAGGAAGGGAAGGAATGGAAGGAAGAAAGGAGGGGAGGGAGGGGCTGAAGGAAGCTGTTGTTTGAATATGTCTATGCTCTTTGAACTTATGCAGGAGTTTAATCCCCAAAATCAAATGCTTATTTTATGAAGAGGGTGGAAACTTAATCTGATCCTGGTTGAGGCCTTGGGGAGCTGATTAGGATTAGATGATGTCATTAGAGTAGGATTGCATCTGCTTGGCTTCATAAAGACAGAAATAGACCAGATAGATGTACATACATTTCCTGTCTCTCACCAAGTGACTCTCTGTGCTGCCTTGGAACTGCCGTCAAGAAAGTCATTGCCATTGCCTAGACTGCACCTCCAGAACCATGAGCCCAAATAAATTAATTTTCAATTAATTAATTAATTAAAAATATAATTAATTTATTCTCTTTGCAAAGTAGTCAGCCTTAATAATTTTCATATAGTAATCAAAAATGGACTAATACAGAAGGAAAGATGGGGGATGATTAGGGAGGTGGGAGGGAGGAAGAAAGAAAGGTAAAAATTGGGAGAAATCTGCTTATCATGTACACAATGCTGGGTATATTCATATCAATCTCACTCAGCACCTCAAATTTTGAGGGTCTTGCATGACCACTACTGTTGTTGTTGTTGTTCATTTTTTTCAGTTCGGAACTATACCTCAAAGAGGTTTTGACTTGACTAAGTTCATGTAGCTAATAGGGAAAGGCCAGGTTGATCCTGAAGCGTGAGATTCCAGTTCCCGTGTCATGTTCCAGCCCAGATCAGCTGCTGTGTGGGAGAAGGTGCTCTGTCAGTTCCTCATTGTGTTAATTAATCTGGTCCTCCCCCATTTCCCTATTCTGCCCACACTATACAACTCTACCTACCAGGCCTTACACTCATCAGGCTGCAGAGAAGCAATGCACAGTCTGTTATCACCCTTGAGGTTGGTTCCTGAGATTCCCCCAGCTGTACATCCTCAGGCTAGTGCCCGTCTCTAACAGTTTCAGCAAATCAGAGGATGCCAGTGAATGGGAGAACAAATTAATAGATGCCGAGGGAAGGAAGTTTAATGGAAAATGAAACCTTAAAGAAAAGGAACCAAGTAGCAGGTTCACTTTGGAGGAAGATGCAAAACAAGATACTTTAGGATAGGATGCACATCAGAGGCTCCATTGGCAATTAAATAGAAAAGATACCAGAATACTTAGATCTGCTCACAGGAGGTAATGACAAAATCATCTATTGGATTTTAGAGTAGATAAGAGATGGTGTGAAATAAAACATGGGAAGAAGTTAGGATTATTGGAAAATGGCCCCCAAAACAGAGGAGGCCTTATGAGGATTGGAAAACAGATGTAGGGAAAGAGCAAGTACCTTGTGCATTTTCTCACCAATGAAGAGTCGTTTGAGGATACAGAGATGAAATAGCTTTAGGAATGGCAGTGGACAGATAGAACACTGTGCTAATGGGCCTTGCTTTTGTGGATAGGGAAGTACCATGTAGCTTCCAGGGGATAGGAAGGCCTCTGGGAAATCATGCTCCAGGTATAGTGACTGCAGCAAGACCAGCACAAATGAAGAAGATGCCTCACCTTATCTGTCAGATTGCCCAAGGCCCTACTCAAATAAATAACAGGTGCTTACATTTAGTTCAGACATTTGACAAAACCACATTCAACTTGAATTCTGAAATTGGACTAGTGAAGGAAATTCTGTAAAACCTTCCTCTTTCCAGATTACAGGGAATAAAAACACTTCCGCCTGAGATCAGGTCTGCAGGACTTTTGTGGTTTAGGCAGAAGGTTGACCATTAACTCAACTTAATGAGTGAAAGAAGCCACTGTTGGTGCTCAGATGGCTTTTTATGGATGTACACAGAGCCTACTTGGCTGTTAAGGGAGTCACTAATTAAAGTTCTGCTCTGGAGCAAACTACCAGTCGACAGAGCAACAGCTCCATTAATGCTTACCCTTTTGATACATGCCTGGGTTTGAGAGTTACTGTTCCCTGGGCTGACCCACCGCACAGGCTGCCTGATTACAACACACCTTAGGGACTCATCCTTTCTGCTGTGATGCCAAAAGTTAGCAGCATCTGTTCAAATAATCAAATGGATGACTCAGAGATATTCTTCTAAAATCAGTCACAAAAGCTTTCTCCTTGGAAGGAGGTTTCCAGAGATTCATTTTTAATACACCACAGTCATTGACTGCATGTGCCTCATAGACCACATCATTATTGATGGGTAAGAAAGTTTTTTGAAACACTTATTATGAAACAAGGGCTGATTGGAGTTTATTGGTCTAGGAAGTGCCATGAGCAGATTGCTTAGAATCGTTGGAATTGATGATGGCACATCCTGTTGCTGCTTTTGGAAAGGATACAGGTGGGTCAAGCAGAGGCAAAAGATTTTTAATTGCATTATTCAAGGTTTTCCTCCTTCCTTTGGATGGTTCCAAAGGTGGAAGTCTCTCGAAGGTGCTGGGTGCCCATAGATATGGAAGGGCAGGATTTTCCCTGGGGTTGATCGAGGACATCTGGAATCCAATCTGGAGCACTTCTGACATGGGCTAGTCCTTCTCCTAACTACTTTCCTGGTTTGCGGCCTTCCCAGGAGCCAGATTTAGCATTATATATATCCTGTTTCCCAATTTCCCCAAGGAAGCTATGCAGGGGATATCTTGCTAGGCTGAGAGTGCAGAAGCAGAATGAGAAATGAGGGTCTTTCCAAGTGGACTGATAATGAGTAGGTGACACCTAGATCTTTGATAGAAAGTCAGGCACATGTCTTTTCCAAGCTGATTGATTTTCAAAAAATCTGTAATATTCCAAGAAACTTTGAAATCCTTTAGGGCATCTCAACAATTTCCAAGATGTTGCCAGTTTGAATTAAGCAATGGTGGAACCAGAGAATACATAGTATAGCACTCAAGGCCTGTTAGCTTTCTATCACTGTGACAAAATATATTTGCAATAATCAACTTAAAGGAGGAAAGACTTATTTTGGCTGGGTAGCACATGGTAAAGCAAAGATGCTTCACCCCTGGTGGCTTGGAGACAAAAAAAAAAAAAAAAAAAAAGAGGAAGAGAAAGTTCCATAGTTCCATATCCCCTTTAAAGATATGCCCCAATGATCTGACTTCCTTACTCCAGCCCTACCTCCTAAAGGTTCTAACACCTCCTAATAGTGCCACAGATTGGTGAGCAAGACTAACACATGGGTCCGTGAGGGATACTTCCAAACTACAGCAAGAACCTACTCTTCTGGAACTTAAGGAAACAAGAACAATGACAGGGTCATAGTTGAGGTAAAAGCAGAGGAAATGGTCATTTGTTGGTGATTAAACCAGGGAAACTGAAGACCAAGGGAGATGTGGGAAGTATCCACTGGGTGCAAGAACACTGTAATGATGCACATTTCTAGGCATCATGAAAAGGCTCTCCCTGCATAGATTGCCTTCCATGCTATTTGCTTCTGATTGGTCCTTCTCAGTCAGGTGGTAATTTGGGTTGGCTGAGCTAGGAGAGGGTTGTACCCATCAAATCATGAAAGCAGGCTGCAAAACCCATTATTTTCAAATACAAACTCCTTAGCACTTGTAAGCTGGTGTTGAATATACAGTCATCCCTCAGTAACTGCAGAGGATTGGTTCCAAGAACCCCTGCAGACACTAAAATCCATGGATACTTAAGTTCTTTATATACAATGGAATACTATTTGCATATAACCTACACACATCCTCCTGTGTACTTTAAATCATCTCAAGATTACTGATAGTAAGTAGCACAATGAAAATGCCATGTAAATAATTGTTACACTGTATTGTTTAAAGAATAATGAAAAGAAAAAAAAAGTGACTGCAGGATTATTGCAGATGCAAACGTTTTTTGAATATTTTTGATCCACAGTTGGTTGAATCTGAGGATGTGGAATGTGTCAATATAGAGGACCCATTGTACTTGTTTAATCATATTTCACCCTCCATGCCCCAACCATGCTTTTAATCACTTCTGCATTTTTAGCATCTAACACATGCCACATCTGTTAGCATGTGTCAGGGGCATGATAAATATTTATCTGATGAATTAACAAAGAAACACAAAACAACAAACACAAGATGATTTTTGGTAGGTCTCCTTCATTACTTCCTCACCTCCAGGCTGTGCTTAATCGTGCATACCTGTCCTGCAAATGCACTGAGCTCTCACATAAGAAGCCCCCCTGAACTTTCTTAGTTGTTTTCTAGGCAGTCCTAGGCATTTCTTATTTTGACTGTGACAAGAACATACTAATTAGTCCAGTTATCAAAAGAAACTCATTCCTTTTAGTATCAGGCACTAGGAAGCCTGGAATTCCTCTGTGTCGTGGCCCAAAAATCCCTGTTCTATTGCTCAGTGTATGCCTCTTGCATCCTCGTTATTTCCTACTCCCTTGTGATGTTGAAGATGGAAATCCTTTGTGGGACTGGTAAGGCATTCAACACCTGATCTCTACCTCTGCTCAGTAAGGAAGGACTCAGGGGTCCACCAGTGTTGGAGAATGGGTAAATCTTCCCTATCTTATTCTTGTTGAAACTGGATCATACACTAATCACTGGCCTTTCATTTTATTATTTATACCAAGTTATTCTACTTGGTACATTATTCTGGTAATCAATGTTCTGTCTTCCAGCAAATTAAGCTGGATATCTGGATATTTGATGAACTGAGTTTCAAGTTTCTATCACCAAGCACAGAATTTCTTACCATGCAACTGCTGGTTTTGCTTCTGGACAGGTACCAACTCATGACTTTTCATTTTGTTCTTTTGTATCTTGATCTTAACTGACCAAGAGAAATAAAAACAGTTTCATTGTACCATCACTTATTCTTTCTCTGATAGTCTTCTTTTCTTTATGTAGATCCGAGTTTTTGAACTATATCATTTTCCTTCTCTCTAATGCACTTCTTTTAACATTTCGTGCAAGGCAGTTTTACAGGTTGCACATCCCCTCAATTTTTGTTTGTCTGAGAAAATCTTTATTTGTTCTTCATTTTTACAAGATAATTTTTCAGAATATATCTAGTTTGATATTAAAGTCTAGGGTATTGCTGTTGACTTTATAAACTCTGTACACTTGGGCTATACTAAATTCATTCGAAAATATTTTTCTTCCTTTAGTAACAAATTAACCTTAGCTTGCTGTAACCATTTTATAAGTGCTTAATTTCTTTAAACTTTTTGACACTTCTGTAATAACACTAGGTTACATCAGAAACTCATTGTACAGCTGCACAAATACTTCCTTTCTTTATATCCTTATTTTATAGAACAAGCTTTTATTTATTTACTTTGAATTTGTAAACATTTTTGTTGAAAGAAAAACCAGAAAGACACAACACACACTTTAGCCTGGGCCTTCCCATGTTCAGGATAATGATCACTGTCTTCCACCTCCACACCCTCTTCCACTGGAAGGTTTTCAGAGGTGTTAGCATGCATGGGAGCTGGCATCTTCTATGGAAACTTCTTGAACTCCTCTTGAAGGATCTTCCTAAGTCTCTTATTAAGGAGGTGGTACTCTTTTCAGAGATATGCCCAAGGAAGTTCCCTTGGTTTGTTTCTTTTTTATTTTTTTCATCATGTAATTATATGATCTGCCACAAATATTCATTTCTTTTGATGATGTTGGGACCCTTGTTTTCACTTTTTTTTTTTCGGGGGGGGGGGGAGTCATGCTGGTGATGGAACTCAGGGCCTCATACATCACAGGCAAGCACTCTACCGCCTAGCCACAATCTCGGCCCCGTTTTCACGCTTTTTAAGGTGCTCGTTAAGGTCCGCAAACATTTTTGCAAAACCCTTCACTGTGAGTTCTCTGGGGGATTCTTCTTTTCCTTCTCCTACAGTTTCTTTGTCTCCTGCTCCTTCTTTAGCTACAACTTCCTGTTCCAGTTCTGATAATTCCTCATTAGTCAATTCCTCAGAAACCATCTCCAGGAGCTCCTCAATGGTATCCTCAACCACATACATGGCAAAGGTGTTTGCCATCTTTACCACAGTCTTGTTGATTTTTACAACCTCTTCTTTCTTGGAAAAATCTTTCGTAGTTTGAAACAACCTCTTAAGTATCTTGTTCCAGATGTCATTTATTCACTACTTGTTGACATCATCCTAAGTCCAAGAAAGAGCATGAATAAATGCTGTAATCTTTTCAAGCATTGCTTCAGTATCTTCTCAGGGTCTTCCTCAGTTGGAATAATAGCCTGGGTAGAGGTTCTCTCTAGTCATGCATTAAGTAGGCAACAAGAAATTTTCAGCTTTATTATAGTTTTATGGAACCACCATCAAAAAAGGAGTCTACCATGGAAAAAAATATTATGTGGTGCATAACTATATTTTACTTTTCACTTTCTTTTTCTTGCATGATTTCTGGGAAGTCATATTATTCTTTTTTGCTCCTTTATAGGTAAGGTATTTTTTCCCTCTTGCATCATTTAGGATTTTGTTTTTGATTGTTGGTAGTTTGAAAATGACATGTGGAGGCACAGTTATTCTGGCAATTACCCTGCTTGAGGTTATCTGAAGTTCCTGGAACTGTGGTTTGGTGCCGGACATTAATTTGGGGGAATTTTCAATCACTATTGTTTCAAACACTCTTTCCATCCCTTTTTTTCCTCTATGTTTTTTCTTTCTTGAATTCCCATAGCATATATTATGCAACTTTTGTAGTTGTCCCCAAAATTGTCTCAATTCTGCTCTATTGTCTTCAGTTTTTCTTCTTGCTTTACAATTTTAGAAGTTTCTATTGAAATATTGTCAAACTCATTCTTTTCTCTCCTTTGTATGGTTTACTAATAAGTCCATGAAAAATATTTCTCATTTCTGCTGCAGTGGAATTCTTGAGAATTTCCTTTTGGTTCTTTCTTAAGATTTCCATCTTTTTGTTTACATAGCCCATCCATTCTAGCATTTTTTTTTTAATTTTTCCATTATGGCTCTTTGCATATTAATTGTAGTTTTCTGATAGTTCCAACTTCCCTGCCATGTCTGGTTCTGATGCTTGTTCTGTTTCTTCAAACCGTGGGAGGTTTTACTGTTATTGTTGTTGTTTCTGCCTTTTAGTATGCCTTGTAATTCTTTTCTTGATGGTGGGGAATAATGTATTGTGCAAAAATAACTGGTACAAATAGGCCTTTAGCAATGTTAAGTGGGGAAAAGGGAAGCACTGTTTAGTCTTATCAGGTTTCAGTCTTTGGTGAACCTGCACCCCTTCACCTAAATGTCACCCATGCTTTTAAATTAGTTTTATCCCCCTGGGGTGGTACAGGATGACTGCAGTGGGTTGAAGTTGAGTATTCCTTTTCCCAAAGACATTAGACTCTGATAATACTCCAGCAGGTTAAGCATTATTAACTAGTTTCTTCTGAGGCCAAACCTTTGCAAAAAGAACAGAATGCTTTGGCATATTTCAAAACAATTCCTTTTCCATACCTTTGCTGGAAGCAAGAACCTGGTGAAGCTACAGCAGACAAAACTCACATCGGTGTGGTGGTCCCAATGTCTGGGTTCAGCTGGAATTTTTAGTGTGAGACTTGTTCACACTGACCTCGAGCAATTAGTTAATTACATTTTAGGTTTTCCTACCCCATCTCTAGTTCCCATGGAGGTTGCTACTCTGAATTTCGGCTCCAGTAAGTTTTAATTCTTTGTATTTACTTATCTAATTTTGGGAATGGAGGTTTGCTTATGAGTTCATTTTTTTCAAAAAACTGAAGGAGTGTTTGTTGATTTTTTTTCAGGAGGTTGAACTTTTTATTTGTAAGTACAGAGGGAAAACTTCTAAGCTTTTTATACATGTTGGATCAGAGGCCAGAAATTCCCTAATATTCTTTAGGTAAAAATTTTTCAAATAGTTCCAGCATTTTTGTGTCATGATGAGTGATGTGGGGTTGCTAATATCATCTCTTTGGGCTGACAAGAGTCAAGACTAGGACTTCTGTTTGAATCATCTGACTACTAATTTTTTTTCTTTTTCCCATTAGTTCTGAATTTTGTAAATATGTGGTGCTAGAGGCACCACAAGTGATAGGTTCTATCTGAAATGTAGACAGCACAGAAGAAAACTGAAACAAGAAACAGAGACAAATTATCTAGTGATCATATGATGTAAGGTCCTTGCAGAATTGATGAAGTCTTCAACTGCTGTTCTTTTCAATCAGCAAATCCCCTGTAACTTTTTTTTTTAATATTTTTCTTTCCTAAGCCATTTTGAATTAGAATTTTCTGTCACTTGCAAATTCAAAAGTCCTGACAAATCAATAGTTCAGTATGTTTATTAATTGAATTCAGCGATATCATAGTGGCCCCCAAACCTATCTGCGGATGTTGAAATCCCACCATAACGATTAGATCCTAAATGGGTTTTAGGCCTATCTTCACTGCTCTCTAAAGTGGTCTCTTACTTGGAGATTAAACCACTGCTTTTTTCTGCACAAGAATTCCTTTCATGCCATCCCAGAAAATCTGCCTCTGTGCTCTCAGAGACAGAACTGGTCCTGAATTGTGCAAAGAGTCGCCATTGCCAGCTCGGCTACATTTTTCTGGCAGACCCAGCATTCAATCAAGATTTCTGGATTTTTTCCAATTAAAACACCATTTGGAAATACTCAGCATTTTCCAGCCTTGAATAATGTATTGGTCTCTTTTAAAGGAGGAAATATTCACACAGATCCCCCAATGTTGACTTAAATTCTTTTTATTATAATTTTACTTAAATATATGCAAACGTAAAACACTACAAATCCTTAGGCTTATAGTTTTTAGACAATTATAAAAATGAATTTACAGACCAGATATAAAATAAACTATAAAACCAGTGAAATTGAAGCTAGACCCACCAGTTTAACGAGACAGGGAGGGAATCTTCCTGAAACCCCATGACTGCTCTCAGCGTGGGAGGCCCATGTTTCTAATTACTCTGGTTCCTCTGTGCTCAGCATTGCCAGAGTTTCATGCCTGGTGGGGCCTGGATTCAACATTTTTCTCTATTTAAACTACTTCAGAGCTTCATTAGCAGGGCTTCCCATAAAGTGACTGGCCTCTACTTAACATAAGTACAACTGTTATTTATGAAGATTCACTGCTGTTTCTTACTGAGTCTGTGACTATTAAAATTGTACCAAATGCCATATCAGCATAATAATAAACATATTTGAACTGTTGGAAATAAATTCACATGATGGTCCTCATAGGGTGGTCATCTAAGTACTTAAAATATGCTTATATTATTTTAAACCAACTCTATTGAGAAATAGTTTACATATGAAAAAATGCACAGATTTTACATATTTTGTGGACTTTGAAAAATTTACATAAATGTGTAGCCAACACAAAAATCAAAATATACATTGTCACCATTTCAGAAATTACCTTATTATCAGTCCTTTATCTGACTGCCAACTCCACCCCACACACCCATCCCAGAGAATCATTTCCATACAGGGAATTATCTAGTGCCATATAGTCTCTTTTGTCTGACTTCTTTTATTAGGTAGTTAGGATAGACATGAGCAAGTCCACAAGAAAGGAGAGGGAAATTAGAGGTCGACCAAGAGGAGAGATCAAGTGACAGGAGGGCTTGCCCAGTTGCATTTAGAACTGTGTGTTCTACCTGGAAACAGCACATCTGCTCATCAAACCATCCCCTGGGCTCATGCACTAAGCTTCCATATGTTTGAAGGTAACCTGTGGCAAATTACCAAGCCATTATAAAATCATTAGCATTGTGGTTTTGGCCCCACCCCCGCTTTGTGGGTTTTCACAGATAATGCTGGGACAGCACATGGACTTGTCAATCATTGACATTACTTGTCAATCATGTTTGACAATCTTGTGAGATAGGGAAAATGGAGGAAAAAACTCAGACAAGATTGGATATTAAAAAAGCAGACTGAACCTAAATGGGATGCCAGGATATTGTTTCTGTGCAGGATGATCTGCTCCCTCCTCTTGGGAGTATACTTCCACTTCTTGCTTAATAAATCTCCTTGCTCATACAATGCACAGCTTGTATGTCTCAACTGAAATCTTTTCTTTAGGAACACAAGAGCCAATGAAACCTCCACCTGGTAACACTTAAAATAAATGTAACGGTTTTGAGCTTCACCAGTGAGATTACGTACCCCAGAAAATCGTTTTTACCGCTGAAGTATTCCATTGCATGGCTCTACCATTTTGCTTCTCCATTCATCTACCAAAGAACATTCAAGTGGTTTCCACACTTTGACATCATGATTAAAGCTAACTGGCATTTTCACACAAGTAATTTTGTGGATATATGCTCTTGGAGAAGTGCAATTGCTGTATTCATGATATATAAATAACTTTATAAAAAATTATCAAACTACTTTCCAAAATGACTGTATGCATTTTACATGTCTACCAGCAATATCTGAGAGTTACTTTTGTATCATGTCCTTGTCAATATTAAAGTTACTAACCTTTTAAAACTTTAACCATTCTAGTGAGTATAAAAAGATGTCTCAGTGTGCTTTTAACTTGCATTTGACTCCCCAGTGTTGAACATTTTCTCATGAGCTTGTGACCCTTCATAAGTCTTATGCTGTTAAAAGTCTGTTTGCAATTGTCTTTTTTAAAAAACTGCTTGTTTCACTTTCATGCAGATATGTGTGTGCTTACAAGATTGTGGGAGAGATTATGTGTGTATTATCTAAATGTCCTGTAATGCAGCTTGAAGCATGACCTATGTATCACAAGCCATATATTGTTTTATGTTGATTAAAATTGCATTGTTATATATTTATGAATAATTTTATTATACTTGTCCATACATAAGCAAAATTTATTTTTTTAATTAAACATTTCCATTCCCCCCCCCCAAAAAAAAAACCAAAAAAAAAACTGGTTGTTTAACTTTTTTTTTTTTTTTTTGAGTTTTTGGAGTTTATATATTTTTGATAGAATTCCTTAGATAAAATTATTATCAATATTACCTGCTTTTTTGTTTAAAAAATGTTTTTGAAAGTTTGCACTTTGAGGTTTAAGCAGTCTCTTACAAAGCAGTAATATTAAATTTTCATAAATTCCAACCTACCAAACTTGTGTTTTGTTCACATCTACTCCCTTCTCCCCCCTTCAAAATATCCTTGACTTCTCTGAGGCTGAGAACAGTTTTTTTCATGTTTTCTTCTGGAGACATCGTATGCTGAGCTTTTATGTTTAGGTCTATGATCTAGTTTAAGGTAAGTTTGTAGTATGTCCAAATAGAGGTTAAAGTTTATCTCTTTCTAAATAGATAACTCCATCATTTTGAGAACAATTTGCTAAGGTGACTTTCTTTTCAGAATTTGTCAAATTCTGTCAATTCCATCAATTTTATTTACTGTATTTCTATTCTGTTCCATGGATTTATATATCCTTATTGGCACCTACAGTGCCCAATAGTTTAATAATAAGACTTGAAACAAGTAGTGTTCATGCTTCCAAAATTTTGAAAATTGTATTAGCTTTTCTAACTCTTTTGAATTTACATTAGACAAGTGGAATCTATATGTCCATTTTTACAGAAATGCTTACTGAGATAGTACTGATTCTACAGATCCATTTGGGAAGGATTGATATTTTAATATGATTGAGCCTGATCCAGGAACATAGCACATATCTCTATGAATTTAACTATATTTTATTTGTGATATTTTTATGACACATTTAAAAAAAAATTAGTACAAGCATTTGCTGCTTTTAGATGCTATTACAAATGACAATTAACTCAGGAGGCTGAGGCAGGAGAATTACAAGTTCAAAGCCAGCCTCAGCAATTTAGCAAGGCCCTAAGCATCTTAGTAAGAGCTTGTCTCAATATAGAAAATAAAAAGGAATGGGGATGTGGCTCAGTGGTTCAGAGCCCCTGGATTCAAATCCTGGTATAAAAAAAAAAAAAAAAAAAAAAAAAAAAAAAAGATGACAATTAAAATTTGATTTTTCAACTGTTTATTGCTGGTATATAATAAGGAATTGGGTTGAGTTTTGCATATTGATCTTATATCCTGTCACCTGGTAAGTTCACTTATTAATTGTAATTATTGCTTTATATATTCCTCAAAAATTCATTAAAAAATTAAGAGCTTCAAGAATAATAGTTTAAGTGCTTTTTAAAAATTCTTAGTTTGTATTTTTTAATGCCTGTGTTTTCTTTTCCTTTTTTAAAAAAATTCTATTCTTCTTGACTTCTCTCTGACCTATCATAAAGAATAATATGTGGAAAAGATAGGAAACCAGGAGTCAGAAGGCCATGGCTCTGGACCTAATTCACAAATTAAGTGTCAAGTCAACCTCTAAACACTAGTTTCTGTAAACTGTGGTGTGGAAATGATATCTATACTGCTATCCTACAAAATTGTTTCAGGATAGGCTGAAATATTTTTGAAAATTCTTTGAAAAGGATACACAATATAAGGCTTTGTCTTATTAAATAGTTCTGAGAAGCAATATGTTAACAAATCTTAATATTACCTTATGTACATATATGACTGCATGACCAATGTGATCCTACTATATATATAATCAGAAAAATGAGAGATTACACTCTATTTATGTATGATCTATCAAATGTATGAATGTATTCTACTGTCATGTAAAACTAATTAGAACAAAATAAAATAAATAAAATAAAATTTAAATTACAAAAAGATGAATGGACAACATAAATTATGAAAAGAGAATTTGGTGACTGATGGAGTTAACTGGATGCTTGATTGCAGAAAATGGGACTTCATCATTGATAGAGGATAGCAGTCAGAATTACAAATCTTAATAACTAGATCTAAGTGTAAATCCTGGCACTACCCTCTCTCCCTTTTGTCTGATTAAAACCATTTAACATCACTTTTTCTTTAAGAACCACTATTATCTATATCTCATAAGGGTTGATATTTTGGGTTTTTTAAAATCATTGTTGAAATATTTTCTAATTTTTTCTTGGGCTTTGTTTAATCCCTTTCTTATTTAAAGTCTACCATAAAATTTGTAAATATCGGGAAACTTTCTAGATATTTTATAATTTAAATGATATTTATCTTTGATTTAACTGGGATGAGAGGACACATATTTATTATTTTAAACTCTCAAAATGCATTAAGAGTGGCTTCTTGAATCATCCTGTGTTTTATCTTGGTCACTGCCCCCAAAAGCTCTGGAAAAGATGTTAAGTGCAATGTTCCACAAATACCAACTATGGCAAGTTGGTTCCATAATATTCAGATGTTTTAAAATTCTTCCTGATTTTTGTTTATATTTTCTATCATTTGTTGAAAACTAGACATTGAAATTATAATCATAATTATGACTGTGGATTTGTTTTTAAAACCTTTACTGCTGTCAATTTTCTTTTCCAAATATTTTGATGCTAATTACACACATTTAGTACACATTTAGCATTACTAGGATGTGATTATTTGACCTTATTTCATTATGAGATGGTTCTTTTCATATCTGGTTATACTCTTAGTCTGAAATTCTATTTTATCTAATATTAATATTCTCACATCAATTATCTTGTGCTTACTCTGAGTAGTGTAGCTTTTCCATTCTGCCAATCTTTCTACAGAAATTTATATTTAAAATTAATGTTTTGAAAGCGACATAAAATAGAAAAGTCAACCTGACCATTGTTGTGACCATTCTTTTGTGTGTGTGTGTGTGTGTGTGTGTGTGTGTGTGTGTGTGTGTGTTTTCAAAGTAAAGGGATTTATTAAAGTAATAGAAATAAAACAGAGCCCTATGAGGCAGGGAGTCCCAAGAGAGGGTTGCCTGGGGTAGTTATTGTTAAAGGGTTTATATGATAATGTTAGAGGGGAGTTAGGTGGCCTTGAAGACCACAGGCTAGAGATTGTAAAGAAATGGGTCTTTGAGTCTAGTCATACCAGGACACCTGGTGTTCGTGCACCCACTGTGCAATCAGGGTGCTGATCACGTTCAGCTTCCTCTCAGGGACTGACTCAGGTTTCTGGAGCATACCTTCTAACTCCAATGGAGTCACTAATCATGAGCTGTCTATTCTATTTGTAAACTCCTGGGGAGGGGGCGGCGTTAACCCTGTCTGCCAAACATATTTCTATCTCCTGCTCTTACTTCCACTTGACCTTTTCCACCATAACCACCCTCGTTTCTCCCATGGGGAAACAATGAGGGGATTCTACCAACTGCTAAGTATGTCTATTTCAATTTTGCATTCTGGAACTGGTAAAATAACCAGAAGATGGGATTTGAGATCCACTGGACCCACTAGACTCAGACCTGAGCTAAAACTCCATTTATTACCTCCATAATTCCCAACTCTGATAGTGGACCACAGTGATGTTTGGGGTGTCCAGGAATTGTTGCAGGATTCTCACGCAGAGAGATAGGGCACCTGGGTGTTCAGCAGGAAGCAGCGATTATTAGCTGTTTTGTTTCCAAATGCTGAATCCCGAGCACAGTGGAGTATTGTCTGATATACGCCCCCCAGTCACATGCTAGTTCCTTTGTCTTACCTATATGGTAATATGAGTCTTGATTGGTTATTCTATACTATAAAATCACAACAGAATTGTGACAGTGTCATGCATATCTAGATTATGGCAGAGTTGGGCCTGCACACTGATTGTGCCACATCTCCTTTTCTTTGTTTTTGGGGTGCATGTGCACATAGTTATTGATGGTGCATGTT
This sequence comes from Sciurus vulgaris, assembly GCF_902686455.1. Classification (NCBI taxonomy): domain Eukaryota; kingdom Metazoa; phylum Chordata; class Mammalia; order Rodentia; family Sciuridae; genus Sciurus; species Sciurus vulgaris. The sequence continues at coordinate 109,524,319 of NC_136468.1, read as the reverse complement.
CTTTGATGTGTTTTAAAGAAAAATTTCTGTCTTTTATTTAAAGTGGTTAATCCACTATAATTATCAATGAGATTGGGATTATGTTTACCATCTTGTGATTTGTTTTCTACTTGTCCTTGTGTTGGTGTTGGTTTTTCCTTTGTTACTTCTTCCTTCCTTCCTCCTTCCTTCCATCCTTTCCTCCCTTGCTCCCTCTCTCCCTCCTTCCTTCCTCTCCTCCTCCTCCTCCTCCTTCTCCTTCTTTCTCTTACAGTTTCAATGGGTATTAATATTTTGCTTTTAACAGTCAACCGAATTTTTCTTAAATGAAAAATAAAAAGTAAAAGAATTTTCCATTTACTCTTTCCAGTGTTCTTCATTTCTTTCTACACATACAAGTTTCCATCTGGAATCCTTGTTTGTTTTCTACTTGAAAACGTTCTTTAGCTTGTCTTGTGATACAGGTCTGATGGTAACAAAATCTCTTCAACTTTCATTTATCTGAAAATTTTGCTTTCATATTTGAAAATGGTCCTTAGTGAATATTAGATTCTAGATCGGCAGGTTTTTATTTTCCTAATTCAAAACTGTTTCTTTTTAAGTGATGATTTTGTCTTGCATTGTTTTTATGAGAAGTCTAGCATTTTCTTGAGCATTGTTTCCATATCTAATGTGTCTTTTTCTTTGACTTCTTTTAAGATTTTCTTCATGTCATTGTTTTTAAGCCAGTTAACTATGCTGTTCCTTTGTTCTCGTTTCTTTTGTATTTATTCTGTTTAATGTTTGTTGAGCTTACAGTGTGTCTGGATTACTATTTGTGAATAAGTTTAAAGTGACCAACATTTAAAAAGTACTTTTTCTTTTCTTGTCTTCCTCTCTTAGTAGGGATTCAACTACACGTAATTCAGAATGCTTGATATTGGTAAAAGTCCATCAAAGCTCTCCTCACTTAAGCAATCTTTTTTTCAGCCAATATTTCAATTTCAATGATATCTATTGACTTGTTTTCAAATTCACAAATCCTAATTATTGTGTCCAATGTTCTGTCAATCCTAGATAGAGAAATTTTATTTCAGATTTTTTTTGGTTCTAGCATGTTATTTTATAGTTTCCATTTCTCTCCTAAAATGCTTACCCTCTACCAATCTTTATAAAGTTAAAAAAAATTCAACTCAGTTATTTTAAACTACATATCTACTGATTCTAAAACATGAATCATCCCTCAGCTTGTTTCTACTGATTGAAATACTGATTGATTTCTCTTACCAAATAAGTGTGTGTGTGTGTGTGTGTGTGTGTGTGTGTGTGTGTGTGTGTATGCACACAAGTTTAAGTAGGTAGATACATGAAAATGGATATATTCTTATTTTATGGAACATCCTTGCCTCTGTTAAGCATATCAAACAACTAGGGCTTAGGACCCTGCTATACTTTGAATCTAGAATGTCACCTAAATGCCTGTGCATTAGAGGCTTAGTCTCCAGGTTGGTGCTACTGGGAGGTGGTGGAAAACATTAAGAGGTGGAACCAAGTGGGAGGTCTCCTGGTCACTGGGGGCATCCTTTGAGGGAATAGAGATTCAGCCCCTCCTCTTTCTCTATCTGGTGCCTTTCTCTCTCTCATTCATTCCTGGACATGAAGTGAATGGCTGTGCTCTCTACATGCTCCCTGCCATGATGTGCTGTCTCACCATTTGCCCAAAAGCAACAGGGCTCACCAATCACAGACTGTTGAAATATATGAAACTGTGAGTCAACATAAAATTTTTATAAGTAGATCTCAAGTATTTGTTATAGTAATGGATAGCTAAGACAGACCAATCTCTTTGAATTGATCAAGAATTGGGGACGCTTTCTTTGTTAATCTACACTTTTAACAATTTAATTTGACTTGGGTTTGGCTTCATCTTTATTTAAACTTGGCTCACCTGTCAGATCAAATGCTTCGAAAATGAGCTCAAGCCTCTTTCTCTTGTAGGTCCCTAAGATTCTAGAGTAAAGACACAGGAAGACTGCAGAGACTGTGAGGCTGCTGTGTCTTAAATCTGAAAGATCTAGAGACATTCATTTCTGGAAACTTGGAAGCTTGGAAGCTTGGAATCTGAGATATGGAAACTGCAGGGCTGTGAGACTTAGATAACTTAGATAGTGAGAACTCATGCTTTATTTCTGCCCTCCAGCTTTCCTGCATCCTTCATACCCCAGCAAATTCACAGGTCACAGAATTACTGGGCAAAGAGAATGCTCTTCCTTTACTTTCTCTTCAGACTTGTAGCTGACCTGTCTGCCTGTCTGCCCACACTTTATCAGTAGTTTGCATGCTTTCTGATTATACCAGTCATAGCTCCTCTACCATGCCTAGGACCACCATGCCTTGGCTCACCTAGGACACGATTGCCTTCTAGAGTTTAAGTTCCTTTCCATTTCTTTGCATCCACAGCTCTTCAATGAAATTTAAAATAAAACATTCTGAACATTTCCTTCCCTTTTTTTGTTGATAAGATGGAAGTGACACCCCCACAACCACCAAACACACACACACATCCTCCTTCCATATACCAACTGGAAAGGAATCTTGTTTATATAGTTTTAAACATTGTTACAAAAAGTGAAACAAAATCTGAAAAATTAATGAAATAAATGTAAAGACCTGAAAACCTGTGTTCCAAAATCTTCATGGTTCTCAGGTCTCAGTTTGGGAAAAATAAAGTTTGGTTCATCAAAAACCTCTAGGCATGAAGTTCATCAGGAATATTTCCTTGCACTTCAACCAGGAGCCGGCCCTCCTATTTAACTCAGGAAACTGAGGGCCAGGTTTTAGGGACAGGGTTAGAATCTGAACTCCATATTAAGTTCCCAGGTTTCTTAATCTTAGACTTTTTGGATTCCTAGATGAAGTACATAAAATATCACATGAGTTCTACCTGTATTAAAATATTGTTGTTGTTTTCCAGTAATTCAAATTTAGTGGAACATCCTGCACTTCTACTTGTCAAACTTATAATCCTACCTCCATTGCAAATGCTGACTGTTTCAATGCTAGGACTAAATATAAGATGACATTATGACTACTGGTTTCCTTTTCTGTCCAAATCAAAAGCTTAAAAAATGAATATTATATCTTTCTACTTTTATATGTGATCCGAGTTTTGTGGATAGAGATTTTAGTTATGGTGAAATTACTGAAATTACTTCATGATCCTGGATTCTGGGGATTCATAAAACAAATGCAATACTTTATGGAACCAAAGTTTATTTTATTATGCTATAATCTGAGAAAAGGGACATACTTTTCTTGCTGATATTAAAACTTATACCACAGGCATTGAACAAAACATAATATTTGCTCATTTAAGATGATTTCAAATTTTACAATGTAGAATTAAATAACCAATAATACTGTGACCACCCAATAGAGGCCCTTTCTCATTTAATTCATGAAATTCATAAGAGAAATGTGTGTGTGTGTGTGTGTGTGTGTGTGTGTGTGTGTGAAGTCATAATGCCTGAGACTCAAGCAGCCAGTCCCTGATCACAGCTGCGTTTTTACAAAAAGAGCTTTTTGTAATTACCTCCAAATAATTTTAAATACTAACTCCATACATATGTTTACACACACATTTGCAATTATGAAAGGTTTAAGATATCACTCTTTGTCCCACCAATTGCTGCAGTAGGCTCCTTGATTTTGGAATGATACATACAATCTCAAGCCTTCCAGTTACAATCTCTCTAGAATCCCCCTGCAGAATGCCCATCTGTTACAGTAAGAGAAGTTAATTGCTTGCTTGTTCGCAGCTTTGAGCCCAGCCAATAGTGGGCTTTATCATCCTGCTGTCATTTGCTGTCACTTGGAAGAGACATTTTCATCACCTTATGCCAAAGTGGGTAACAGCCATCTTGAGTGGTGGCCATCTATCACTGAAAAACTATAAACCCAGCCCAAGCAAGGAAGACTTTGGAACTGTAGGAAATAGGGCTAGGCCATTTCAGCACTCTAGAAATGGCTTTTAATTTCCTTTCCTTGGAAGATGAATTCTTATCAACAAGTTTACTGCAGTGATAAATATAACTTCTAGGGACAGTTGGGGGGTCTGTACAGTGGGATGTGTGGCCTCATGGCTGCTGATGCATGGAGGATTTCTATTACAATATGTTACTTATAGTTAATCAATATCTTTATGTGATAGGGGTATCTTTCTGTGACTGAGTATCTTTGCTTTGAATAAATCCCACCAAGGGGAAACAAGCCATTGATTCTGGAAGTTAGAGAATCACCTGAAAAACATTTAAGACCTGTTTTTAAAGAAATGTCTTTTTGTGGGCCAAAAATAGAGTTTAAATTTGGAAGTCTGAATTAGTAGTGAATTCGGTATTCTATTTCCCAAGTATTCTAGCAAAATAACCTCGACATTTTCAGTGATACTTACTTATCTCACAGATTTCCCTGCTTTGGGAAACTGGGCAAAGTCATTTCTACAGTTAGACCCATTCACTGGTTAAATATCTATCCACCTGCCATGCATCTGAAACTGAGTCATTCTCTTTCTTCTCTCCAGCTGTGGATCTAGTATGGCCTTTAGCAATGCCTCTTTCCTTGGCATGTGCAGTTCATTAAGGGAAGGAACTTGCAGGAGCTCTTTGGGCTATGGGTAATGCAGCAGTTGCAGTTGTACCCTATTCCCCTATGTAGCTCCGATGGGAAGTAAGACCAAGATAGTCAAGAGCTACACAGGAATTTCCTGCTGAAGCACTTGGGGTTCTGCTGCAAACATTGCCTTCCCTTCCTTATTCATCTGTGGACTTGTGGAGGCCATAATTTCCCCCAAGCCTGGCTTCCCTTACGAGCTGTGAAGTGGGCAACGTTCGTACTTCCCACTCCTGGAAATACTTATGTCTCACATCATCAGGGCTGAATTTCTAGGCTGGTGGAAGGGTGAAAACCTACTAAGAAAGATGTTCTACTAATACCCCGTGCAGTTACAGGACTTCCTTCCTATACAGCAGAGTTAAGAAGCAGTATTATTTAACATTCCATCCCAGTCAGTCATTCTCTGATCTCCATCCTCCTTTTTAATCTTCTTTCAATTATCCATTTATTATTCTCCACAAACTCAGATTCATCCTTTCATTTAAAAGTTTGTTTCAGGTTTATACCTCCATTTATTTAATCACTCCCAGAATGGCAGTGGGGTGATCAAAAGAGATTGTCTTTGAAGGCAAATTCCCCTGAATTTCCACTGGATTCTATCATTTATGACCTTTATTAATGGAGGACGCGTATCGGGCTCTTTGAACTTCAGTTTTTTAGCATTTAAGAAATGAAGTTAGTAAATGTCCACTTCAAACAGGGGTTGTGAAGATGATGTGATCTAAGGCATACATTTTCTCATGCAAGATTAATTTCTTTTCTATTTTTCTCCAGTAAATTTCCCTTCAGTAGTTGGGACTTGAATGTGTGGAATCTTTGACTAATTTAACCACAAGTTCTGGTTTGATTGCAATGTCCACCTCCGCCTTATTGAGTTTTGAGGCACAAGATCTAGTCCTTTGACTTGGGGTCAAACATCAGACTCCTCTGGGGTGCCTGCTGCATAAGTTATTTTCCTGCTTGGGATTTTCTTGTCAATTTTGACTTCAGACTCATCTATTTAAAGCAATTAAATGCCATCTTTACCACAAAACTTTCTTCTAGTTACTCAATTGAAGACTATGCCATGTTGGTATAATCATGAATCATGACACTTAAACACCTATGTCATCCCTGAAGTTCTTTCTGGCATTTTATGTCAGAAAATTTATTGTTGAATAAATGTTTGTTTGAGGAACTGGACTCTTTCTCCATTACATAGTAAATCCTGTGAGATGGGAATCCTCATGCAAGTTATCATTATTTCCTTGTAGCTTAGAAGATATTCACATGTATAGAAGACTTGGTATAAATGGTTTTTAGTAAATTGATTTATTAAAATAAAAAGTACTTTCCCACACAATTTCCTCATATCTCTTGCCATTTTATGTCCCTAAGTCTTTTAATGAGAAAGTTCCTTCTATAGCCTCCAGCTAAAACTTTTTTTCACTGTTAAACTCAAAGCAGTGGTTATTGAAAATGATAAGGTTATTGTATTTGTTATATCAAAAGCCTTGCATTCTAAGAGAAAAAGCAGATTACTAAGTGTATAGGATTATTATTATATGTGTGTATGCATATATGCTGGGAAAGATATAAACAATGTATTAATGCTGCTTTTTCTAATAACTAGACATATATATATGTATATATATTCATGTTTTCTTACCTATGTTGCCTATTTGCCCTTAGTGATTCTATATTACTGGAATTTACAAAAAAAAAAAAAAAAAAAGGAAGAATTGCCATAGCTAATATGAAAAAGTAAATAGAATATCATCATGACAAGCATCATTATATTTTCGAGGTCTAAAAAGCTGCTGTCCCATGTTGCTGGGTGAGTCCTGGTTGCTGTGGAAGCTGGGCTCCCTTACAGAACTGTGGGCATGAGTTTTTAAACTTATACCTTCTCAGTGACAGCCTCAATCTTGTAAGACTCCTGTAAATTGGAGTGAAACTCTATAAAAGGGATTGAAATCTTCTTAATGCTACACCAATATACAAAGAAAAATCACCAATATGTGTCCATACCATATCTAATATTATAAGTGAGGAAAACTCTGACCTTTGAAAATTTATAAAAGTCTACAGTTTATGAGGTGGACATATTTTCAATATAGGAAAAAGTTGACAAGAGACGTAAAGTAGAAACATCCAGCTAACTACTAAAATGTTACTTACCTGACTGGCACTTTTGAGAATTCTCTGCCATTTTATTGCTGCCTCTTACTGTTCCCTATAATATTTCTTTCTATGGGGGCTTTGTGCCGAGCAGAACCACCTTTGGTGTTGAGGTCAGAAAATCAGAGAAACTTTTGTATTATTTTTATCCTCTATAATTTATGTAACCATGGGAAATAGCTAGCAGCCACATTTAAATACCTGGTTTTAATTAAAATATGTATTCTGGGCTATTTTAGTTTTTACTTACCAAAATATGAGTAGATACTTTGGAACCCTCCCTTACAGGATCATCTAGGGAGCCCTGTGCCCCTGATCATTGATTTTCTTGGAAAGTAAGACATCTTAGTGTCTTTGAAAATGTAAAATGTCATGCTATTTACAATGCCCTTTTAGAAATTAGAAGATAAATACCTTTTTTCTCTCATCTTTTAAAATTTTTACAGTGATTCTCATTCAACCTATTGATGTGGCATATTAAGGTAGCAGTGCCACTCTTGGTTTAAATACCTATTTCACAGGTAAGGTAATTAGCACAGGGGACAGAAGTGGCTTATCCCTAGTCCTACAGGTGCAATCCTTCTACAGCTTTATATCCTGGAGATGTCGTGGAAGACTTTCACCCCAGAAGAATAGTAATGTTCCTCTTACTAAATCTCCTGACTCAATATTAATAAAAAATCAAATTTTACCCTGTATAGTATATTATGATCTCTTACCAATTACAGTAATACCCCAGGTGATGGGGTCTAAGCCACCACTCTGCCTAACAAAATTGTGGCTTGATGGGTGACATTCCTACCTCATCCGCTGTCCTTGTCATCCTCCCGTACACTCCTGCTTGGATTTAATTTCTTCTTCTGTTTCTAATTTCTCCAAGTGAAAAGTTAGGTATTGATTAGAAGCTCTCATTCTTTTGTAGCTTAAATATTCAAAGCTGTCAGTTTCTCTTTGAAAATGATTTAGTTGCAATCAATGTGATGTGGCCTTATTGTCACTAATTTCAAAATTCCCATTATCTGTGTGACTTCTTTTTTTATGCCATAGGCTTCTTAAGTGTTGTGATTTCCAAATATTTGAGAATTTCTCCACAAATATGTCTGTTTATTTATCCTTTATTCCAACTATAATCCAAGAACATTTCTAGTAAAATGTTAGAACCTTCTAATTTTTAAGGTTTGTTCTTTGGCCAAGAATAAATCTGATCCTGATGATTGTTCAAATTACACTTCAAGGAAAGCATATGTTGGAAGTGTCTATAAATGTCAATGAGGTGAAATTGTCTGATGTATACTTCAGATCATCTATGTCTATACATATTTCCTCATCATCCCATTGATTACTAAAAAAGAAATGTTGAAGCTTCCAATTTTAATTGTGATTTTTTCTTATTTCTCCTTTGAGTTCACATGATTTGAAGTACTATTTTTTTTGGGGGGGTGCTGGGGATTGAACCCAGGGCCTTGTGCATGGGATGCAGGAACTCTACCAACAGAGCTATATCCCCAGACCTTGAAGTACTATTTTTAGGAAGAAAATTATGTAGGGACTCTTTATCTCTGGCAATACTACTTGTTTCACAGTCCATGTGGGCTGCCATCCACAGGGGCACTCAAGTTTTCTTTTGCTTTGTGTATCTTATATCCTTTAGCATTTAAGTCATCTGTATCTTTGCATTTAAAGATATCTTTGTATAGATGTCTTACAAATACCAAACACTTGGGTGTTAATTATTTTATTTACTCTTACGAATGGTTCTTTTAAATGGTATGTTTAGACTATTCATATTTAATGCAGTCTTCAATATGTTTGAAATAAGATCTATAATTTTGTTAACTTTTTGTATTTTCCCTCTTTTTTCTTTTTCGCATTAATTTGGCATTTTAAACAATGATTCTCTTTTGTCTTCTCTTGTATTGTCCTTTTTTTAAAAAAAAATTCCTTAATGATTTCTCCAGGATCTAGAATATATATATATATATACATAAATAAAATATACATTATAAATGTATATAATTATATGTAAGTATGTTGTATTCTTACATATTATATATTCTCTGTCCTTATATTCTCATTTTTCCTTTGGTTTCAATCATATAAACCTACAAAGTAATTTGGTATTGTTCCATAGCTCTTGAATACTCTATTCTGTTTTAATTTTTTTATACTTCATTTCTCTCCATGCTTCAGTTTAGTTGATTTCTATTGATGTCACTTCAATTTTACTGATTCTTTCCTTGATACTGTCAAGTCTACAGAAGCAACTTGTTGAAGGAGAGCTTTTTATTTTCCTTTTTTCATCTTTGGTTCAATGCTTTCATTTTCAGCATTTCTGTTTAATTCTTTTATGCATTTTTCTGTCTTTTACAATTCCCCTGAGTTCACAAATGCTCCTCCTTTCCCTACTAAATCTTCAACATATTATTTTAATTCTCTGATATTTTCTATGTCTGAGTTAGTTATAGTTTGCATTTACCCTCCAAGAGTTCATGCATTGGAAGCTTGATTACCAGTGTGGGGTGCTGGGAGATAGTGTGGCATTTTTAAGAGACTGGGCCTGGTGGGAGGTTCTTAGGTCAATCTGGAACATGCCATAAGAAGGGATTGCAATACCCCTAAATTAGATCTCATGAGGGGGTTGTTATAAAGGAGACAAGTTTGTCCCCCATTTCCACTTCTCTGGCTTCCTGTCTCGCCATGTGATCTCTCCACACATGCACTTCCACCGTATTGTGACATAGTCAAGAAGGCCCTTGCTAGAGCTGGATATGCTGCTTGGACTTTCAGCATCTGTAATTGTGAGCCAAATAAGCCTATTTTCTTTGCCCAGTCTCACATATTGCATCAACATAATGAAAAACGAACCAATATAAGGTCATATCAGTGTATTTCTCTGTTGATTTTCTTGACTGTCTTCAGGATGTCATCTTTTGTTTCTTTTGTGTGTCTTCTAATTTTTTACTAAGAATTGGACAACTTATGTAGGACAGGAGAGACTGAAGTAAATGGGATTTATAGCTGGAAGTGGGCATGCCTCCTCTTTTGTTGGGCCTTTAGAGTGAGACTGAGTCAATCTGGTCAGAATTTAAGGGAGGATTGGGTTTATTGTTGCTATAGTTACCTTCAATGCAATCCAGGTTTCTGAAGTTTTTTAGTTTACTTTGGATTTAAGTGGGGATGGGGTTGTAAGAGGATTTTTCTCAATGATCCTGATGTACCACTAGCTTTTATCCATGTGTGTTTGCACCTTAGACAATGTCTCCTTTATGTGCTTTTCTCCACACTATCTTTGAAATTATGTTATTCTTGCCTGGGTGCTTCCTAGCCTTGTGGGAAGCAGGCAGAACTGCTTTCTTTTTTCCTCACTTAGCCTTCATATTAGGCATTTATTTGTCTATGGTTTCTCTGTGATTCTCCTCTTCCCCAAGTCTTAGGAGATCTCTACTTTTCTGGGTTTAAGAAGTTTTTCAGCACCTACTCCAGATATGGAGGGCTTATTTGTTTGTTCCATAGCTGCAACGGGTCTTTATTTAAGTCCTGAGGATGACAGGGTTAACTGGCCTCCCCACAGCAGTTTAAGGTTTTTTTCTGTCCCTGCAGCAGCTCTTGCTCTCTCCCTTAGGCATGCAAGGTGAGAAGGGTTTTCTCCCTGTCTTCCGTCCTTTCCCAGCTTTTCCTGTGAGTTCCCACAGAAGTCCTGCAGACCAGCCTGTGAGGAGGTAGAAATTTTCCTTTTGCCTGTAGGGTCCAAGGTTCTACAGGCTTGCCCAAACCTACACTAGGCCACATACCATTTTTCCTTATAGGTGCTTTCCTTAAGTTTCAGCCGAGGTTGCCTGGAAATCCTAGATCTCTAAAGGAATGAAGAAAACATTGATTTTTTTTTTGTATTTTCCAATTTTGTTTTTGTTTTTGTTTTAAGGAACGGGTAAGACTTTTCAGCTCCTACATCTTAATCAAAAGCCAGGAAAAAAAAGTCTTTCAGTTAATCCTTCAAATTCTTCAGTTCTGAGAAAGGATTTTTTTAAATGATTTCAGTGACAGTTGTCTTGGTTTTGTCTTATCTCTTTTTGGAACCCCTATCATTTGGTTGTTAAATCTTTTGAACAAAACCTCTAAGTTTTATATCTTTTGTATTTTCTACATTTTTAGTATTTAAAATAATTACAGATTTTTCTTGGTTTACATTTAAATTCTTCCATTTAGTTTCATGTTTATACTATCATGTCTTCAGTTCTTAAAAACTCTTTGCTTTTTGTTTAGTATTATATATGACATAAATATGTCATATTTTAGGACAATAAATAATTTATATATGAAGGTATATATAATTCTTACTTATTAAGGGTTATATTGTATATATAACTTCATGATTATATATTGTTTCTATATATGATATAGATATTGCATATGTATATATCATACATATGTCCTAATTTTTTATAATTGCTTATTTTGTTGACAGAATATTTTGGAGGACATTAATTTTTATTTTGTTTTCGTTTGCTTCTCCCAGTATTTTTTCTGTTTCTTCAAGGAATTTCTTTCTATTATTTCTTCCATAAGAGCTTTTATCAGATATAAGATTATCTATGGCTATCTTCTCATAATTATAAGTCGGGGACTGAAAAGCTAATTGGAAGTTCTGAATGTCTGGTTTGGGCTTGTTAATTTTGACTTTCTTTGTGTGAGTTGCTCTTCATTGTGTGTCACTCTTTAGGTCTTTCCTTCTGGGTTACTTGAGTCATCAAGAAGAGCTTTGCCATTTCCTATAGGGGAAGAGGCATCTTCCTTTCCTTTATCCTGTGGGAGCTCACACTGGGATGTGGGATGTGGTGTTCAGTGTCTATAGTTATAGTTGCTAGAACCTTCTTTAATGGGAAATGCATGTCTGTATCCTTAGGTGAGGATTGTTTTCCCATGTTCGTTCATAGGTCTCTGTGTGAAGAGGCAGCAGCCCAGCGTGTGGAGGCATCTCAGGGGTAGCCCCTCTTGCCTTCACTTGATGCTTTTTATTTTAGCTCCATTCAAGCAGCAGCTCTGGTTACACCATTGCTGAACTTCCAAGTTCATGTTGCAGGTAAATCACATTGGTTATTAGCTTACCTTACAGCTTGGGGTTTACCTTTTTTGGGTTTGCTCAGGTAGTTACTGTGAGAAATACTTTCACCTCTCTAAACCCAAAGAATCTACTAAAAAGTGAAGCTTTACTGACAATCTTACGAGATCAGGTATCTGTGGGAGCAGATACACCCAGAGTGGTTACAAGCAACATTTTATCCCCAAGAACACAAGGTCCCTCTTCCGGTTCCTCATTGACTGAGTACTTGGGGGTGTACAATCTTCCCAAGCATCATGGAGGTTTCACTGTCTCCTGTTGGGTTATTTAAAGAAATATACCTTTAGTTGTTCCCACCTCCCTTTGCTCTTTTGTGGCAGGAAGGCCTTTCTAAGATTGAGTGCATTTTGGAATGTGTGAAATTTATCTTTTTGGTCAGGCCAGCCCCTTTCCCTTCACTTCCTGTTTGTCAAAGGACTATGAATCTGTCACACTCAGGTGTTAACTGTCCATAACCATTTGTTCTATTTCTGTTTCAGCAGATTTTCTTACATCCTCAGTCACTTTACATTTAAGGCTAGATACTGTTTTCTTAAAACAGACCACTAGACTTTCTGTTTCTCAGTTACCACCTTATTTATGCTTCCTTAGCTTTGGATATTTTTTCCTCTCATATCTTGAATTACTGCTTGTTATGGGGTTATGCCTCTTCAAACTAACCTTAATTTAAATTTAAAAATATTTTTATTAGTGTATTTTAGTTATACAGAATTGTAAGGTTCATTTTGTCATACTCAAAAATGCATATCATTTGCTCCATTTCAGTCACCAGTACTATACTCTTCCCTCTTCCCCCCATCTTGGTCTATTGGTCTTCCTCTATTAATTTTTAAAATTGGTGTATTATAGCTATACATAGAAGTAGAATTCATAGTGATATATATTCATATATTCATTTTGTTTGATCAATTTTATTATACTGTTAAGTCTTTATTTTTAAGATATATCTAGAAAGAACAAATTTGGATGCCTGTGTTTGATCTTTGAGCAAAATCTAGAAGACAAATACAAAATGCTTGAATTTCTCTGTTTCTACCATTTGAGAAAAAAATTGGAAAATGAAGATAATGAGGAGTAGCCTATCTTCTTTATTAAGACATAAATTTACAAAATCGAGAAATTTCAAATAATCAATAAGATAGAAGTTCAGTATGCATACAGACTTAATGTATTAACAAGAAGTAATTATAAATCAACAGAGCAGGACAGAATTAAAATTTGAAAGTGAAATCATTAATAAGTTAGCTATGCTTTTAAAGTCAAATAATTATAAATTAGAAAAAGTAAAGAACTAACTGACATGATGAAAATATAATTTTTCAGAACAAAAGTTATATATAAAATCATGAAAATATATAATTGTGTTCGTACACACTTTATATCTTCTCAATTTTCAGATACTATATAAAATAGAGTGATTTTTTTACTTTTAATTTTGTGTGATTTCACAATATTCTGCATGATTATGAATTACATAATAAAGTGTGTCACACCAATGTAAATAACTTGCAGATTTCAATTGTGTGAACTTTAAAGACAATGTGAATGTCAACCAGGAGTTTTCAGTTTAAAACCTTATTTCTTATTAGGTAATCTTTGCCATGGTTTTTTCCTTCTATTTTTGTATCTGATTTCCATAAAAGTTATCTGACAAGCATTATTTTTTTTAAGATGGACTAACATGAACTGTAAATGGTTTTTCTTCCACAGCTAAGATGAGAATTGTGTACACAATTGCCACTTTAGTGGCACTATAAAATGTCCTTTCTCTCTTAATTGTTTCCCTGTCAAGGAAAATATAAAATAAAGACATCAAACACAGATCATCCTTAAATACCTTAAGTGCTTGTGGAGACTAAAAGCTTATTCTCATTTTTAACAGTGTGATTCCCAAATTTTTAGTATTTCACATTTATTCTAGGCAGTATATCAGGTACTAAGAATAAAGAGAATAAAATAAAGTCCCTTCTCTTAGATTTACATGCTGTGGTGCAGAAGGAGGTACAAAAAGAAACAGATAATTGTGTTATTGTGATGGTGAATAGTATAGTTTGGTGTGGTGTCAACTCTATGATCTCATATGGGTGGAGCGGGGGTGGGTGGAGGGGAATGAGAGGATGGGGCATGTTTAGGATATGATTTGGGCATAGTCAGATTTGCAAATTTATTATAGCATATAATATACTCTATAACAATACTGTACTTCAATCATTGGAAATAATATCCAGAAAATTTGGTTTTCAGACTGGACTCCTTTACTACCTAAGTGACTTCCTTTTTCCTAGCCTGAATTGAGCAAATCATTCAAGATCATGCCTGGGACAAAGTACAAAGTTAATATGAGACACATTTTTGGTGACATCCACAAAGAGTATGCTTGGATGCAAGCCCATTACCATGTCAGTATTCTGTCTTTCTGAACAGAACCGCTTTGCACTAGGACCAAGATGCAGCTGGTCCTGTCTAGGATAGCTGTAACAATTGTGTACATACAATGTCCTTTCTAATTGGTCAGTGTCTATTCATAGCAAGGGTTAAATGTTTTGAATGTGGCTAGTGTTTATTCTGATGTATTTGAATATCTAAAGGTGATTTTTGAAATGACTTCGCTTGTTGAATTTCAATTGAGGAAAGTTATTAAATACTTTGCATAATAGAGTAAAAGGAATGCATGCTAAATATAAAGAGTAAGAGGCCAAGAGTGTCCCTGAACATCTTCCTATATCCTTGTTGGCCACTTTTATATCTCCTTTGGAGAAATGTCTATTCAAATTCTTTGTGAATTTTATAATTGGTTGTTGGTCTTTTTGTTGTTGAAAGAATTCTTTATGCATTTTGGGTACTAAACCCTTATCAGACTTTTTTGTATCTTGTCTTTCATTTTCTTAATAATACATTTTGATGCATAAAGATTTTATTTTGATGAAGTCAAGTTTATTTTCTTCTTTGTTGCTTGTACTTTTAGTACAATATCTAAGAGTCCTAGGTCATATCTGAATACAAGTTCATGAACATTTTAGCCCTATTGTTTCTTCTAAGGGTTTTATGATTTCAACTCTTATATTTAGATCACCAATCCACTTTAAATTAATTTTTGGATATAATATGAAGTAAGGGTTGAGATTTACTCTTTCTGTTTACTAATGTTTAATTTTCAAGCTTCCTTTATTGAAGAGACTGTTCTTCCCTCTGTTAAATGGATCAAGTACCTTAGTTCAACATCACATTACCACAGATGTATGGTTTACTTCTGGACTTTCTCATCTATTCTGTTGGTCTTTATGTCAGTCTTTACCCTCCCTCACACTGTTTGGTGTAATGAAATCTTGGGAACTGTGAATTCTCTAACTTTTGTCAAGATTGTTTTGCCTATTCAGGGTCCCTTGGAATTCCATATAAGTCTTTTCTGTGATGCAAGAAAAAAGTCATGTGTGTGTGTGTGTGTGTGTGTGTGTGTGTGTGTGTGTGTTGCTGACAACCAAACCCAGACCTTGCACATGCTAGTCAAGTACTTTACCATCAAGCAACCGTGCTGTGTTTCCATCAGCAAAGGATGAGAATTCCCAGAATTAGGTATTTTTAAATCTTTCAAATTTTAATTATTTGGGTTGGTATATAGTGATGAATAATTTTAGTTTTCATTATTATTTCTTCTATGAATATTGATGGTGAGCAAAGTTTTATATGCTTGTGGGGCATTCATATGGATGTCCTTGTGGAATGTATGCTTAAACCTTTGGGCCATATTTCACTGGATGTTTTCCTTTCATTATTGAGTTATATGATTTATTTTATATGGAATGTTTACTAGGAATTTTCAAATATGTTTCACTAACATTTGCTCCCAACTAATATTTTCTGCCTAGTCTTTTTCTTAATTTTATCTTTTGATTGAATTTCAAAATTTAAGAAATTTTTCTCTTCTATTGATTTGTTAGGACTACTTTAACTTATATAATTTGAACCTATAACATAAAATGAATTAACAATTGAATATTTTATTACTCTGGGTGAATTGTAGTTTTTAATTATTATGTAGAATCCATCATCTCTAGAAATGTTCTTTGTGAGAAAATTCTATTTTTTCATATACTACTATATCAATACCTGATTTCTTTTGGTTAATATATCTCATAATTGATTTCCAGCCTTTGAATTTTAACTTCTCTGGATATTTAAACCCTGCATAAAATTTTTTGTCATTTATTAAGCATTTCTAATTCTTTCACATTTATTTTAATTTTTATGTATCTGAATTTTTTTTCTAATTTTATTTTCTGTTTACTATTTGTCCTTTAGATTGGATCTTTGTCTTTTGTTCTTCCTTTTTTGGATTATTTAATGTTTACCAGTAATTTCATGATCTTCATAAAACAAACAAACAAAAAGCAGGACATGCAAATGCTTTAAGTTGGTCATTTCGTTTCCAATTTTTATGCAGTTTTTGTTTGACATTTTATCTCGTTTAGCCTCCCAAGTTATAAAATAATATCATTGTTTTATGTGATAATTATGTTACTAGTTAGTTAATAAAGTAGTTTATCATATTTTCTTGCTTCTCTGACTTTTCAGTTTGGATCCTTGATCCTTATTGGAAATTTGACTTTTAGAAGTTCCTTAAATATTAGTCTCTAATTTCAATAACTTCTTCCTAAAATTTGATGTTACATTACTTATTTACTTTTTCCAAGTCTGTCTGGTCCCTTGCCCTTTGCGTGTATTCAGTATTACTTCCATCTTGGGACACAAGTTAAACATACTTAGTGTCTCTATTCATTCCCATAACTGCATTGAGAGTCAATTTTGGTTTGTTTCTTCTTATGCATAATGCCTTGTTTTCTTGTGTGTTTTGTGATTTTTTTCTCTGAATAACTGGATACTGTACAGATTCTTTGAAAACTTACCTGTTAGTTGAAATATAGTGTCCTACATTTATCTGTGTTTTAGATGACATAAGTAGCACCATTCTGTCTATAAATTCTGGTTAAGTTTGTTGAGGGAGATTTGAAAAATGCTTTACCTAACCTTCAGCTAAAAGCTAAAACTGAGTGTATTTCCTGTTATCTCTTTCTGTTTTTCCAGACTGATCTCTCTCTCTCTCTCTCTCTGTCTCTCTCTGTCTCTCTGTCTCTCTCTCTGTCTCTCTCTCTCTCTATATATATACACACACACACATATATACACACATATATACATATTCATATATGCATATATGTATATATCTCTCTCCATACATATGTATATATACACACACACATATATATATATACACAAAACACACACATATATAGATATACATACACACATATACATATCTAATATATACATACAGATATATATATGTGTGTGTGTGTGTGTGTGTACCTTATGGAGATATGTATATCTCTATATTTATCTCTATATCTCTCTATGTATGTATGTATGTATCTATCTATCTGGAATCAGCATTTAACCTGAAAGTGTGGTGAGAGTCTCAGCTCTCAACATAGCTTTTCTTTTAAACTCCCATCCTGGATTCTGCCTCTGGTTTTCAACACCTGTTCTTTGCAGAAATTCTTTTAACAACAAGACTACTTAAGTTGAAATTTTTCATTTTGCTAAATATCTATTTTGGTTTCTTTGTCTTGGTTATAGGTATAAATTGAGATTCTATCAATATAAAATAAGGGGACATGTGTAGGATTTCAAGATATTGATTCATTAAATTAAATTGATTCATTAAATTTCAGTAGAAACAGAAGTTCAGAGTGTGCGATTAACTTTGAGAAATTCTTTTAAACTTTGTAGAGATGTTTGATTGTTATGGGTTTCAGATTGTGTAGTGTAAAACTTGTTAAAGTTTGTATTCTTCAGTTTTTTCAAGATGTATCAATATTATTGAAAGTTGACAAAAACAAAATAATTTTTCAGATTTTGTCTTTGTATCTTTTCTTTGTTTTTTGTACCTCAATCTAATAATCTAGCATTAATATTTTTATTCTTTTCCAGGTTACTTCTCTATTAAAATTAATTACAATTCTTTGGAGACATCATTTTTGTATATGTGTGATGGTGGAATATATCGAGTTGATCTGCTTTATGCTTTCATACGTAGTCCAAGAGTGATAGGATCATGTATTTGTCATTCTAAAAAAAAGTTATCTTGAAAAGGTACAGGTTCTAGAGCTAAAGAATGTATATGAAAGAGTTTTTAAAGTGATTAAGGCATTATAAAAATATGAATTGTTATTAAAATTATTACTTTCAAATTTTTTTAGTTCTGGAATTCTAGAAAGTTTTTTCTTTCTTTCTTTCTTTTCCTTTTTTATTTTTTTGTGGTGCTGTGAGTTGAACTGAGGGTTTTGATGCTTACAAGGCAAGCACTCTACCAACTGAGCTATATCCCTAGCCCAGCTTTTTCTTCATTTTCAAATTTAAAACTCAATTATTAGAATCCAATGACTTACCTCATTACACCTTCTAAACAATGTTTGCATCTCAATTTTACAGTTGAAGTTTTCATGGTAAGATAATTATTATATATAGTAATAATAAACTGAGCAGAAAATTATTTATTCTTTGATGTATTCCTGAGAAAGTCTAGTCTGCAGATCAGTGTCAAAAAGTAGCCCTTTGGCTGGGACTGTGACTTAATGGCAGAGGGCTGGCCTAGTACATGTGAGGTACTGGATTTGATCCTTAGCACCACATAAAAAAATAAACAAATAAAATGAAGGCATGCTGTCCATCTACTACCAAAGGGGGAAAAAAAAAAGCAGCCTTTCTGTTTTCTCACTGTACACTCAAAACCACTCTGAGTTGTGCACTTAAATCAACTCAGATAATTGAAAATATTGAATTAATGGGTAAACGTTTACATCCAAACCACTTATAATAGCTCTTAGTAAATGTTTACATCCAAACTACTTATAATAGCAAAATACTGGAGATCATGTCTTTAAAAGTTCATATGGATTAAATAAAAGTCCATATGGTAAAATATTTTGTGATGATTCAAATATCGATGAGGAATTTTTATAAAATTATATGTAATAAATAAGTTTTCACTAAAAAGCAGTAACCAGGTTCATCCATACATTAGAATTTCACTTTGGTATAAAAGGTTGTCAAAAATATTGAATACCTATTAAAATATTTTAGTGGTTCTCTGGTGATAAATTGGTAATTTAAAACATTTTTATATTTTTTTACTCTTCCTAAATTTTGAACAATTTATCACTTTTTTTATTGTCCATACAAAAGAATAATTTTTATTAGTTTTTTAAGCTATATATATCATTAAGATTCTTGACATAATTACAAAAGCATGGAATATGATTTGCTCTAATTCAGTCCCCATTATTTCCCCTTTTCCTTCCCCTCCCACCTCACTTCTTTTCTGTTGATCTTTCTGCTTTTATTTGTAGTCATTTTTTATTGTTTAATTAGTGCCTGTGGATACACATAAAGGTGAGAGTCACTGTGGTATGTTCATATATCTACATAGGAAAATTAGGTCAGATTGACTACAGCATTCAAAACAGTAAGATTTTATTTAAAATTGCAAAAATTCTCCTCCAAGACAGGCATCAACAAATTGCAGCCAAATTCGGCTGACATTTGAATTTGTAAATGCAATTTGATAGGTGTGTAGCAGCTTGTGTTCATTTGCTTTGGCTGTGGCTGCTTTTGCACTCAATACAATTGCAGAACTGAGTAGCTGCAAGAGAGCCAGTATGATCCACAGAACTTAAAATATTTACTAGCTGGATCTTTCCAAGAAATTTCCTGATCCCTGTCCCAATTCTACGATATTGCTTTGCTAGCAATTGATCTCATCCCAGCAATTTCGACTGCCATGGTTTAGAAATTCCCAGCCAGGACTGCACCTTCTTGAACCCAGACAGGCCCTTATTCTCCATGTGTCCTCTCAGTCAACTTTTGGGAGCTCGGGTCTCGTGTTGCTCAGTCAGGTCCTTCCGAGAACTTTTTGAAAGCTTTACCTTCACTTGCGCTGTGCTTGCTGATATAGAGATCCCTGGAGAACTCACAGTCAGACACCTCCTGATTGACTTTGTGCCTGAAATTGCTGTCATGCCTCTGATCTAACACATTCAGCTTTCCTTAGATGACACGTCTTCCTGGAATCCACCACATTGAGTGCTCTACGTCCTATAGATATATGTCCTGTGTCCTATGGTACAAACCTTTATTTGCTGTTTTTGGAGTACAATCTATCTTGGGACAGTCCAGCTTATCTGTCCTTGGCTGCCCCTCGCTGACTCTGCGACTCTAATGTGGTCTCCGCTGCAGGTTAAACTGTGCAGGCACAAGACAAGCCTGGTAGTAGATTCTGCAATCCCTATTCATTTTCAGTAGAAAAGAAGATTGATTTTCCCATTTCTAAGGAAAGTACACAGGCATTAAGTATTATTCAATTAAAAACAAAACAATTGGGCATGGTGAGGCACACCTCTAAACCCAGTGACTGAGAGACTGAGGCAGGAGGATCCCAAGTTGGAGTCCAGCCTCAACAATTTAGTGAGGTACTAAGCAATCCAGCAAGACCCTGTCTCAAAATAAAAAGTAAAAAGGACTGGGGATGTGACTCAGTGGTTAAGTGCTTCTGAGTTCAATCCCCAGTATAAAATAAATAAATAGATAAATAAATAAAGCAACACACCAAAACCTAAAGATGTCATCTGTTGGTCTAACTCATCTACATAATTCAAATATATTCCGGGCACTTTCCATGTATTTTCCCTTCTAATTCTGCTAAGAACTCTGAGAATTATGATAATATTATGGACTTTCAGGTACTGAATTAAATCTTTGAATCTTTGTCACGAATTTAAGGAGTTAACCAAAATGTCTTCTGGAACCAAAATTCACATCTTCATGAATGGGCTTTGGGTTGTAGCCTCCTCTTAAGGTCTTTCTGTACTTTCCTACAGAACAGTCCCATCCTTCCAGGACTCTTGAGCTCAGACAGCGAAGTTTTCTATGTGGCTGTAATTCATTCTTTAATAATCAGGAATAATGCTCTTTCTCATCTAATTTTTGTGGGTTTTATTTCTAGCAATACTTATTTAATCTTGTACAGTTTTATTAAGGTATAACTGATATACAAAAATCTGCATTTACTAAACATACAAAAGTTGGTGAGTTTGAAATGGTCATCCACTGGTGATACCATCGTGACAGCCAAGGTAATAGACACATTCATAACCTCCAAAAGTGTCCTTATGTCCCTTTGCTTTAAATTTTTTTTGTGTGTGTGTGACAAAACTTTTAATGACATCTACCATCTAAAAATGTGTAAGTGTATAACACTGTGTCGTTAAATAGAGGCACTGTGTTGTACTCCTCTTGCATAATTGTATACCCATCCCAAAACTCCCCTCTTCTCTCAACCCCCATCTCCTGGCAACCACTGTTCTATTTTTTCTCCAAGTGTTATCTGTACACTCATGTTCTTTGTATCATTATTCACAATAACCAAGCTATGAAAACAATTTGAATGCCCATTGACAGATGATCATGTGGTACATATGTTCAAAGGAATATTATTCAGCCTTGTAAAGGGAAATCCTACCATTTATGACAATTTAGATGGACCTGGATGACATTATGCTAAATGAAATGTCCGTCACAAATACTGAATGGTTTCACTCATTTGAAGTATCCAGAATAGTCAAATTTATGTAAAATCTGATCTCGCTCTTCACAGATTCCGGTGTATTATGACCATGAATTCCTAAGCATTCAGTTTTTTTACATCATATCTTAATAAATTTCAGTTGAATTTTTTGGATAATAACCCATTTTTTTAGTATCTGATGAGATTGTCATTTTCTTTTAGATTGAATTTTGAAATATTGTGTGCACTCATTCCTGTATACTGTGGGAAGAAAGGTTATTGCAATGGTCCTAGCCTTCTCTTGTGTTAATCAGTTCTTAGGCTTTTCTTCTCTTAGAAGAAGCTCTTCTCACCAGCACACCATTCAATTAGAATTTTGCTTATGTACTCAAAGCTGTTCAACACATTGAACTATAGTTATTGTTCAGCATACAGAATGAATAATATTTTAAGTTTTGTCATTATTATAAGAAGAAAATTCATAAGAAAGCATAGAATATTCAGAGACTCCTAAGCCCCATAACAAGGAAGGTCTGAGCTGAGTTAACTGCTGGATCTTGTGGACCCCTTTACTGTGACTGTTCCTTCACACAGGACCCTGTTACTATGACTGTTCCTTATGTGTCAGGAAAGCTTCACTTTTTAAGAACAGTGTACTTTTTAAGTACCCAAAGCACACTCAACTTTATCACGATTCTCCCTGGGAAGGAGAAAAGACACACTGCTGAATATGTATTTTATTTTCTAACTTTCCATGTTTTTTCCCCCAATTGACTCTGGTCCACTCACCTACGCTCTTTTGCCATTAGTCACCCTTGTGTAATTTTTTGGCAAGAAGTTCTGTCATGACTGAATATGTCATTTACAGTTACCCTTCATAAATCTGAATGTGGGCATCACATTCCAAAACAAACACCTTGACTGACATGTAGAAGGAAAGGTCCCCTTTAGCTGGAGTCAGGGGAATATCGGATGCCTGATGTTTGCTGCTCCTGCTATGACTGTGAATGAAATTATACTTCTTGGTGTTATGTGGTCACTTCCGTCCTTTACTCTTAGGCTGTTTTCTGACTTTAAGTAGAAAATCAAGTACTTCTTTTGTGAGAACAATCCAAGAGCCTTCTTAACACTTACTTAATTGAAACATGTAGCTTAACATGAGCCTGTCTCCAAGTTTCAGGCCGGGAGACAGCTGAGTGCCTACGCAGCCTCAGATGTACAACATGGAGAAGGGTGATGCCTGGAGAAGCTGGTAATTCCTTGAAGGGCCCTATCATTCTCTGGGGAGAATTGGCCTAGGGCGAACATCTTTACTTCTTATTTTATCATTTCAAGCGTTTTGGAGCAGAAAAATATTGTCAGTGGGATTGTTGATATTTTAAGGAAAATGATGTGGTTGCCCTTCAATGGGAAGGCTGACTGGAGTTGGGCTGTTGTGCACAGACTATGATAAATGACTGGGAGATGCTACTGACTCCAGGGCTTGGCCTTCAGACACTGGCACTCCACATGGTCAGAATATTAAATTGGTGAAGTTTAAGAGCTGCTGATTAGTGTTAACCAAACTCCTGAGAAAGTATAATTTTATACAAAAGATAATTTTATACAAAAGATAATGGTTTGTTCATTTGCAATGAGGAATAATGCTCAAGAGGTTTCATTTCCCTGTAGAATATATTGTTAATGACTTTGCCCTCAGAGCTAGGGAAGATTGTACAATGAGAGGTTGCTTCTTGAGCTCAGAACTGAGCTGATTTTATTTTTCATTCTCAATAAAGATATATCTTTTTCTATTTCCAATTGTGCTACACTCTAGGGGCAACCACCTCCTTTATTGGAGAGGGATATAGGAGTTCTACAAAATCTATATTTCTGGACCTTCATTTCTAATTCTTTCATTGCCCACCAATATTTCTTTTTATGGATACCTCCTTTTTCCCCTCTAAATTCAGTAACATATCATCCAAGTGTTTTTTTTTTTTTTTTTTAACTTCGGTTTCAACTTCATTATATTAGTTTATGTATTGATGTTCCAATCTATATTTACATTTATTATAATTCTCCAAAGGTAATATTAGCATATGTTGAAGTCACAGAGTGAGAATATAAGCTGGGGGAGAATTTATTGCTGCCTTAGGATAGATAATTCATACATAGAGGTGAAGAGAGGAGGAAACCTGGGTTCCTCAACCATCAACCCAAGTAAAATTTAAGGTACATAGATTTTTATCTTTGCTCTTATTTCATTTTCCTCCATAGTCTTTTTCACTTCTTATTTCCAAGTTCATTCTGTTCAAATCATCTCTTTTTTATCCTAAGAAATGTGGCTATCCCTAATATACCCAGTATACAAATTTTTCCCCCTCTTTGTTCCTATCAGTCACCACCAGTGAATTTTTAATTCTATTAAGAGAGTGTTAGACACCAAGTCAATTTGATCGTGATGATGTAGGATGATTTAGGACTGAAAGCACCATCTATAATCAATCCAGGATTTAAAAGGAAAGAATAAAAAAACAAAACCAAAGAAGGGACTACAAAATTAAAAATGTAGGAGCTAATGTATGTAATTAGGTGAACTAAAAACGTGGGCCACAGATTACTTTGTGAACTGTTAGGTTTTACTTCTGTGTCCTAGGATAATGATGATGCAATAAAGAGTAAGAAAAAACTAAAAGAGCATTATCAGTTATTTCAAGATCATGTGGTAAGTATACCTAGTACAAAAAGACAAAAATAAGAAATAAAAGGTATTCACGTTGGAAGGGAAGAACAAAAGTGTTTTTGTTCTTAGATTCATGATTACCTATGTAAAATCAACAAAATTTCCTAAAATTTTTAGCAAAGTTTCAGGGTAGAAGAGTAACATACATAAACTAATTATTTTTATTTATGGCAATAATGAAAAATTGAATCTTAAGATTAAACAAATGTAATAGCATCAAAAATGAAATATTTAGACCTAGATGTAACAAAATGTGTACAGGATCCTTATGCAGAACACTACAAAACTCTCATAAGAGAAATAAAACAAGATCTAAATTACTGAAGAGATAGTCTATGTTCATAAATTGGAAAATTTATAAATGTTAATAAGATGGCTATTATCAACTTGATCTATAGATCAAATATAATCCTGATCAAAATTTCACCATGTAGATTTGTATATATTGATAAACTAATTTTAAAGTTTGTAAGAACATAAAAAAGACCTACAATAGCTATCACAACCAATATTAAGTATAAAATTCAGAGGACTGACATTATCTGATTTAAGACTTATTGTAAGCATATAATAATGATGAAGGGTTAGTATTTGGTGAAAGAATAGACAAAAAGATCAATGGAACAAAATAGGAAACCCAGAAATAAACCCAAATAAATATAGTCAGTCCATCATTGTCAAAGGATCAGAGGCTACATAATAAAGCAAAGATAGTGTTTCCCACCAATTCATGCAAAAACTTTAATCTAGTCATAACCTCACACCTTTTGCAAAAATAAATTCAGCAGGAACCATATACCTAAATAAAAAATGCAAAACCATAAAATACCTAGAGGAAAATATAAAAGGAAAATCTGAGAGTCCTTAGGCTTATTGATAAATGTTTTGATATAATCATATATTTGAAGAAAATATTGTCTAGTGGGCATTATTTAAATTAAAACTTTGATTCTATGGAAGACTTTGCTAATAGACTGAAAAGACTAGTGATAGTTTAGGGAAAATATGCAGAAATGCATGTCTGATAATATGTATAAAATATTAAAAAATTCTTAAAACTCAGTTGTAACAAATCATATAATGGACAAAAGATCTGAACAGACATTTCACCAAAGAAATTATACATTGGCACATAAATGTAAGAGTAGATGTTCCACATAATTTGACACTAGAGATTGTGAATATAAACAAACAAACAAACAAAACTCTGCCAGCTGGACTATACAATTCAGTGATCATTCCATGGGTATTTATCCAACTGATGTATCCAGCTTATGTTAGCACTTATCCAACTAGTTTGATCACTTATGTTCATGCAAACACTTGCATGAGAATGCTTATAACAAATTTATTCATAATCTTCTCTATTTGGAGGCAATCAAGATGCTCTTCAATTGGTGAATAGACAAAATGGAATATTATTTGGCAAAAAAGAAGAGAGAAACGAGCTATTAAGTAACAAAAGTACATGGATGAACCATAAATATACATTGCGAAGTAAAAGAGCCATACTATGTGATTCCAATTGTATGGAATTATGGAATGCAAAACTATTGAGACAGTAAACAGATCAGTGGTTTCCAAAATTTAGGAAAAGAGGTGAAGAGGTGAGGCACAGGGCACTATTTTCAGTAATGAAATTATTCTGTATAATTTTGTAATGATGGATACTGATATCATACATTTAAGAGAATATGTAGAAATTTATAGCAAATGGTTAAACTAAATATATTTCAGGGTAGAATGAAGAGAGTGATGAAACCATCCACCTGTATTGCAAATGCATAAAATATCTCAGAGAAGGGGAAGGGGAATAAGGTGAGGATTTAAATAATTTTAGAACTGAGTGGAGTCTGTAAGACTAAAGGCAAAAGTAGTAGTATATAAGTATTATATTCTAGTTGATAAAGTTGCTTCCCAAAGGAGTATGGGTCAACAATCCTTATACTGTCATACACATGTATCGAAATTGAATAGCTAAGTAAATAGATAGATGGCTAAAGCTGGGTTTAGCAGAGGAGGAGGCTAGAATGATCCATATAATAAAGGATTAGAGCTGGAGAAAATAGTAGAACTCAATTTTAGTATAGACGGAGTTATTACACAGAAGTTTTTATAGATAGAATTATATCTATAGGTTAGTAGAGATCCAGATATTCCCTTGCTCTGTCTGTTGAATGAGTCTGTAAGCACCCCAATCACAATGAGCACACCTTTAACATAGAGGTCTTTGTTTCTAACACCATCTAGAATAAAATGAATCAATACGAGTAATGGATAATTCTAGGTCTAAAGGAAGAAATACACAAGATGAACTGGAAGCATTTTGTTAGTCCAGAAGGATAGTAGGGGTTCAATAAATAACACCCCCTCAAAACAAACAAACAAAAAGAAACAAATAAAAAACTAGAAAGACAAAACCCCCAACAATAAACTACTAATGATGGAGAGATATCAAAGGGATACCGGACACAACTGAAAATTCACAATGACTAAAGCTGGAATATTTGAGCAACTAAATAAGTGAAATACTATTGGATTATAATACGAGGTATAAGATAAAAATAAATGTATATGACATAATTTTTTCAATAAGTAAATGGGGTTGAATAGTGACATCTCCTGTAGCTGAAGCACTCCTGTTAAATTATGTAGATAGTCTTCTTTCAAGGTAGAATTTACCACCTCACTCCTTAAATTCACTTGGTTTATAGTGAACCATAAGGCAGACCCTGAAGGGTTTTGAGCAATGTCAGGCCCTCTTCTGTTGATATCTGTACCTATTAACAATTGACTTCTTGTTTGCACTTGGGTCCTTGTAGAGACTGCCATTTGCTATGACTACCAATAGACTATGGAATTGAATTTCTTATTATAATCTGATTGATATCTAATCACCAGATGATAAGACTGAAATATACAGCAGAAATCCATTTTAAAAAGCAAATAATGCCTGCATCATTCCATACACATGCAAAAATAAAAAAAAATAAAAAGGAAATAATGTACACATATGATCAGCAGATATATGAGAAATTGCCTAAGACTCCTTGTTCATTTTCAGTGCTCTCTGAAATCAAATCTATTGTCTCAAGAGGAAGTTCCTTTGGCTGGTTGTCAAATTAAAATTAGAAATAGAAGAATTAAATTTTGACCTTAGTTTTCAGAAGGTCCTGCATAATGTTCTGGCACCAGCCAAAAGCAAAGTGCTGTCTCAATAAACTCTGACTGAAGAGTGGCCCTGGAAATGAGTCCTTAGGACAACCTGTCCAGAATACCAGGCTGTTCATGTTTAATGGAAGGAGACATGGCCTTGAGATCTACTTTATTTCATGGAAAATGATGCATTTTTTGGCCTGTTTTCCAGGGATTTGTTATTGATTATTGAGAAAGCATTTTAGGGAAAGATAGGAGGCTGGACTTATTGGATGGTCAGAGAGTGTGAAGATACCTGTGTCCCATACAAGTGTTAAAGAAAGGCATGTACTGCAGAAAGAGCTCTTGGAAATGAATTGGCCATGAAAATTCACCCTGTGGTGTCAGTCAGCCTCTCTTCCAGCCACCTAGCACTTCTTGTTTTGGCTTATTACCACACACCAAGCATAGGGCATTCCCTCCAAACTCCTATACTGAAAATCCAACCCTTAATTTCATGCTATTCATAGGAAGAGACTTGGGAAGTAATTACATTTAAGTGAAGGCATGAATATGGGACTCTCCAAGGGGATTAATGCCTTTAGAGATGGGAAAGTGACACAAGACCTTTTTCTCAGTCAGGTGTGATTTCTTACACCAGTAATATCAATGACTCAGGAGGCTGAGGCCAGAAGATGATGAGTTTGAGACCAGCCTCCACAACCTAGCAAGACCCTGTCTCAAAATGAAAAAATGTAAATTGGGAACAGTGGCACATGCCTGTAATCTCACTGGATCAGGTGGCTGAGGCAGGAGGATCACAAGTTCAAGGAACGCCTCAGCAACTGAGTGAGGCCCAAGGCAACTTAGTGAGACCCTATCTCAAAATGAAAAATAAAAAAAGGGATGGGGATGTGGCTCAGTTTTTAAGCAAACATTTAATTCCCAGTACCAATATAATAGTAATTATAATAATAATAAATTTAAAAAAATAAGAATGTAAAAGGATGGGGGTGTAGCTCAGTAGTAAATTGCACCTTGGTTCAATCCCCAGGGCCAAAAGAAAAGAAAAAATAGTCTTAGCAACTGAGTGTACCCACCAAAGAAAGAAGCTGGGGAAAATAATCTGGAAGGGAGGGCCCTCACAGAGAAAACTATCACATGGACAACCTGATCTGGGACTTTCAGCCACCAAAACTCTGAGCAGTAAGTGTTTTCTGAGATAGCTTGTCTATGGTATTCTGGTATAGCAGTCCAAAGTCACTATGAAGCCATGTAAACAGATCATGGTGGCAGAAGTCAAGGCTTTCCATGGTCTCAACATATGAACTTCACAGCACTGGGGCTGAGTTAGACTAATGTCCCTAAAGGATAGTCACTAGAATTCTGTTATAATACTGTTTCCTCGGGTG
Source organism: Sciurus vulgaris (assembly GCF_902686455.1). Classification (NCBI taxonomy): domain Eukaryota; kingdom Metazoa; phylum Chordata; class Mammalia; order Rodentia; family Sciuridae; genus Sciurus; species Sciurus vulgaris. The sequence goes on along the minus strand of NC_136468.1, from coordinate 109,495,520 downwards.
GATCAGCCAGTTCCCAGATAACAAGTTGATTACATTTTCCCATTATAACCTTTTCATTATGGATTGTGAGACACAGAGATTTCACCTCCCTGAGTATAGATTTACTTTGTATAACTAGAATGCTTCTGTCAGCTGCAATATTCTTGACATATCCCATTGCCTTGAAGCAGCTAGCTTGATAGCTATTTTATGTCCATGAACAGCTTAGGACTGAAAGAGAACCATGTTTAAGACTGGATTGCTGTTCTATCATATGGGGCACATGATGAGCCAAGACCAAGATAAAAAAAAACTTTTGTGGGAGTTTTCCTTTCTGTTTCTTAAATCTTGAGATCTTCTGGTCTAGAGATCTAGTTTCCTAGATAAGACATACTTCTGCCTATGGATAAAGCATTGGTCTCACTCAACTGGAAGTTAAGACTGCCACCTGGCTAATTTGGCTACTTAGGACTATGAACTATTTGGCACATGAGAGGATTAGTCTATTCTTTCAGATTTTTAATCCCAGTTATTAAGGATCAATTGAATCACTCCTCACAATGAGAGTAGTGATTATATCTTGAATCTAATAAATTCTATGGTAGTGGTTAATAGAAGAAAACAATGACTCAATCAAGTCAAGACCATTTATGACTATATCAAATGTTTGGTCAGTTAAGTGAAATAATGTTTGTACCTGTATCAGGAATATCTCATTTAAAAATTCAATATTTTGCAATTGAGCCAGAAGAAATGCAGTGCTGCTGTCATCTCCAACGGCAATATGTCAGAATGAATATATTTCATGTCTAGAGCCCTGGTCAGACTCTCCTATGAAGAATTAAACCTCTTCTAAACTTGCTCTATCGTAGTAAGCATTTCGAAAGTTTCCATATGTGTTAGTTGGCAGGATTAGCTGATTTATCTGTGAATCCCTGAGAAAAATGAAATTTTAGGGAGTTTTTCGAACATGGTAATAGTGGAGCACTAGACTAAGTACAGTCCCTTCCAAAAAACAGATCCCTGTGCAATTGTGGAGGGAACAAAACTCATGAAACAAACTTGGCTAATCAGAGTCTAACCAGGAAATCAGAAACCACTTAAGTGTTTGAAAGTGAGAGAGCAAAGTTTGGGAGGTTGGTTGTTCGGGTTGTGAAGGAGCTGAGAAGACTAAAGAAGTCAGTGAGGGAGGCAGAAATGAGTAACATCAGAAAGCCATCATTCCTCACCTTTAGACCTATGGGGCAATAGGAGGAGGCTTTCTGGGTACCCAGTGTCCAGTACCATTCCACAAAATCTGGAATTCAATGGGCCTGTCTGCCAGAGCTACAACCATAGATGAGTTGTTGTTCCTGCCTGTGGGAGCATCCTCCTCCTTCCTTTCTGACTCCTGCTACCCCCCAACCCCAGGGCTCCTTTATGAACTGAACATGGTCAAAACTGACACAGAATCCTGAGCACCTGGTCAGTGGGAATCAGCTCTTTAAGACAGTGTAGAAGATGGAGAGTAATAGGAAGGAAGCCAGTTCAGGACATATAGACAGAAGGACAGCCTGCAGCACCATCAAGGAGAGAAGCCACAGTGCTGACTAGCAAGTTGTCAGAAAGCGCAATGACTCAGGTGGTGCAGTAAGATGGTAATCAAGATTGTGAATGACAGCTGGGACAAGGCCATTTCAGGCTGATGCTTGAGGGGTTTGGCCTAGATCATGAACATGTGAGGTCGTTGCAGGTTCAGGGTTGGTGGTGACTGATAGGCTTAAAATGTCACATATCATGTGCTCAACCTGATTTCTCTTCCAAGAGTCACCATAGTATGAAAGACCTAGTTTCCTTTTATAAATACTAATGCTATTATTTGCTCATCTGATAAAATTGGACAATTTTTGCTTCTTTTAGTCATAGCCCAAGATGTTCTAGAAGAATATTTGTACCTAAACTAGGAATATTTTATTTAAAAAAAAAATTAATCCTTTGGTGTTGGGCCAGAAGAACTGCAGATCTGTTGTCTACAAAGACAACACATTCTGAACCTGGTGCTCCCCACTCCCTCATCTTGAAAGAGGTTCTGATCTCAATGATAATGAGACTTACAAACCCTCAACGGAGGGAACAAACCCAAGTCTTTGTGTCTAATTTATAATGATAATGATTGTCAACATTTACATGAGGCATAATGTTTCGAGTACTATACTAACCACATGCAAGTCTTGTCATTTTCATAACATACCCATGCCCATTTTACTGTTGAGAAAAGTAGGACTCAGGGAGTTTAAATAATTTACTCACAGTCACACAGAGAGTAAGCATTGTGATTGGATTCATGCATAGGCATTCTGTACCCACAGTTCATTCCCTTAACTTGCTTACCCAATGTCTGGCTCCATCATCATGATTACTTGTATTGAATATTGCTAAGAAGGTGAAAATTGTGGCATTAATTGAGTGGTTGATACAGTCTTCATTTTAATCTGTGACCCACCACAGGAGGAACTCAGATTTTTCTCCTCTGTGCTCTCACATTACCCTAAGAAATACTCCACTACTGTAGTGCTGAAAACCTGTGGTTTGAGCATTGATTAATTGGCCCTCTCCATCAATCCCTGGTCTCTTGAAAGCAACAATGCTCTAAATCTGCTATCAGCATTTAGAATAGTATCTAACATCCACAATCATTGAACACATCTACTGAAAAGGTGGCTGAAGGACAAAGATTCTAGACTGGTACTTGGAAATCTGAGATGAAATGCAAACTCTGCTGCTTTTTCACACAGCTGTTCTGAAGCTTGACTTCTTCCCATTCTCATCTTTAGTCCCTCTTTGTTCAGTTACTCTCTGCCAGACTGCAAGACAGCCCATGAATAATTTCCTGTTTCCTAATGGCTGTTTTTTTTTTTTTTTTTTTTTTTTTTTTTTTTTTTTAAGATTCTTGTTCAGCTTATAGTTTCTTATAGTTTAGGGAAAATAACAGGGAATCTCCAAGGCCTTTCCTACCAAGGTAGGAACTGCATACTTCTCAAGGAATATTGTTTTTTTTCTCTTCAGGTAAATCCTGGGATTTGAGGAGTTCAGGAGAGATTCTTTGGTGATTCTGAGGGAACTTAAATTTTTGGTAATCTGTGCTCCCCACCTCTGCTGCAGGTAAGCTTTTGTTTTCCATGTTTCTTATCTCAAACCCTGCTATATCATCATTTTCTTGACTTAAGAAGAGGTGAAAAAGGTTTCTGGGGATTAAACCCAGGGTTGCTCAACCACTGAGACCCTTCCTAGACCTTTTTATTTTTTATTTTGAGACAGGGTCTCACCAAATTGCTTAGGGTCTTGCTAACTTGCTGAGGTTGGTTTGAACTCTTGATCCTCCTATCTCAGCCTACAAAGCTGCTGAGATCACAGGTGTGTGCTACACACCCAGCTTGTATCTAACCTCAGAAATGTTCTTACAGCTTTTGCCTCTCTCATTCTCCTCCAGCCAACCCCTGGACAAGCTGATTCCACAAGAGCTGTGGCCCTCTTTGCTCTCCTTTCTGATTCGTAATATGATGTGATTAGTCACTAATGGAAAAGGCCAAAGTAAATCAAATTCACATTCAGATCATGCAGAATTATTTCTCCTGGACTTGGGTTGTAAGGTAGTATTGTGTAATGAAGCAAAACAAATCCTCCTATAAAATTAAATAAAAATCCTGACTGGCTCTTGTTAAATCCCTGCTCTGACATTCTCTAGATATGCCATCTTGGACAGTCCCTTTTTATTTTTGAATCTCATTTCCCTTTTATATAAAATAGAGGCCTTGTAGAGCTGTGTCATTACATAATTACATAAACAGAATAAAACCTGTCTATGTAAAGCATGCATAATAGGGTCAGCAATCAGTAGGAGTTCAACCCATGTTAAAGTTCTTTTCAGTTCTTAATGTTAGAAATGGAATATAAAAATTTCTTGGAGTATAAGCATTTTGTCATTTTCCAGTATCTTAACCAACCAGCTGTTCTTTTGCTTCAAACTTCCAATGATGACGAACTCCCTACTCACTGAAGAAGTCAATTCTAAGCCTAATAAAAGAGGCTTTTCTTACAGTTGTGTTGAATAGACAGAATAGTATTGGTCAGGGATGGTGTGAAAGTGGTTAATGGATGATCAGTCATTTGGGGTGTTAATATTAGAAGGACTATCAGATGGTAGAGCATACATAGCATGCAAATGTATGTGGTAAGAGCTTCGTCAAATGTGGGCCACATCTATTACCATGGACTCTTAGCACAATATTATTCTAGTGCTGAATTTATTCAAACTGATGATGCTCAGGGTGGAGAAAATTTATTTTCTTAAAAGGAGAGAAGCAGAAGTGCTGATGTATGGGGCTATCCCCTCTACCTCCCCTTCGGCCTCCCAGCAACACTAGTACAGGCCATGGACCACAAGTCAATATGCTCAGTGGATCCTTAACCTGTCTCAGGATCTGTGAAGCAGGCTGGCAATTAAAGACATTCGTTTGGCACACCAGTCACCTGTCTCACCAGAACTTGATCAAGACCCTCACCTTCTTTATTGCAGGTCTTCAGGCACTTATAACTTTCAGTGTCCACAGTGCAGAGTTATATTTGAACTGACCAAGAAAGAGAAAATGCTGTAGCTTTAAAAAGAAGAGGAGGAGGGGAGGAGGAACAACAACAAGAAAAACAAACCTATTCCTCGAGTTTCTAATATATTTTTGCTCTCAGAATTGAACCCAGGAGTGCTTACCCACTGAGTCATATCCCCAGCCCCTCCTTTTTTTGAAAGGAAATTGTTCTCTTTATTATACTGACTCATTCCATCACTGAACATGGTGTACTTGTTTCTTTAGTGACATCATATTATAATTTTCACCATAAAGGGTTTTACACATATTTTATTAAATTTATAGGATCTTTTAAATTTTATTATCTTACTTTATTTTTATTGGCTTCTTTTAGTTACACATGATAATAGAATATACCATTACATAATTATAAAAGCAGGGGATATAATTTGTTCTAATTCAGTCTCTAGAATTTTCCTTTCCACTCCCTTCCTCCCACTCCTGTTTCCTTCCCTCTACTGTACCAATATTTCTGCTATTTACTTATTTTTTTAAAATTAGTGTCTTGTGGATATATTTGATGGCAAGATTCACTGTGGTATATTCATGTAAGTACATAGGAAAGTTAGGTCATATTTATTCCACTGAATTTTCCTATCTCATCTCTTCTCCCTTCCTTTCATTCCCCTTTGCCATTCCTCTGATCTTTCTTCTACCAATAAATGGGAAAAGGAACTAAACAAACACTTCTCAAAAGGAGAAATAAAAATGGTCCATTCCTCTGATCTTCTATTCTTTTTTATCCTCCCCACCCCCATTTTGAATAAGCTTCCACATATCAAAGAAAACATTCAAACTTTGACTTATTGGGATTGACTTATTTCACTTAGCATGATAGTTTTCAGTTTTATCTATCATTGGCAAATGCCATAAAGTCATTCCTCTTTATGTCTGAGTAATACTCCATTGTGTGTATATACCACATTTTTTTATCCGTTCATCTGTTGGAGGGCATCTAGGTTGGCTCCATAGCTATTGTGAAATGGGCTTCTATAAACATTTATTTGACTGTGTCACTGTAGTATGCTGATTTAACATCCTTAGGGTATACACTGAGGCGTGGGATAGCTGGATCATATGGCAGTTCCATTCCTAGTTTTTTCAGAAGTCTCGATACTGCTTTCCAGAGTGGTTGCACTAATTTGCAGTCCCATCAGCAATGTATGAGTGTACCATTTTCCCAACACCCTTGCCAACATTTATTGTTACTTGCATTCTTGATAATTGCCATTCTGACTGGAGTGAGAAGAAATCTCAGTGTAGTTTTGACATTTGTCTAACTGCTAAAGATGTTGAACATTTTTTTTTCATATATTTGTCAACCATTTGTATTTCTTCTTCTTCTTTTTTTTTTTTTTTTTTTTTTTGTGGTACTGGGGATCGAACTCAGGTCCTTGTGCTTGTGAGGTAAGCACTCTACCAGCTGAGCTATCTCCCTAGTCCTGTATTTCTTCTTTTGAGAAGTATTTGTTTAGTTCCTTTTCCCATTTATTGATTAGGTTATTTGCTTTTTGGTATAAAGTTTTTGAGCTCTTTGTATATCTTGCCTATTAATGCCCTGAGGAGCAGGTGGCAAAGATTTTCTCCCATTCTGTAGGCTTTCTCTTCATGATCTTGATTGTTTCCTTTGCTGTGAGGAAGCTTTTTAATTTGATGCCATCCCATTTATTAACTTTAAATTTTACTTCTTTCACTTGAGGAATCTTGTTTGGGAAGCTGACATGTTGGAATGTTGGGCCTATTTTTTAAAAAATTATTTATTTATTTATTTATTTAAAGTTTTTTTATGGACTGCATTTAGATTCATTGTACACAAATGGGGTACATCATTTTGTTTCTATGGTTGTACACAATGTAGAGTCACACCATTTGTACATGTTCATAGGGTAATGATGTCTGTTTCATTCCACCATTTTTCATACCCCCTCCTTCTCAATTCCTTCTACATAATCTCCATTATTCCTCCATTGAAGGAAGAAAATTCCCCCATTCTTCTCTTGAGACAGGGTCACGTTAGTTACCTAAGATCTTGCTAAGTTGCTGAGGCTGGTTTTGAACTTCTGCTTCAACTTCAGGGGTTGCTGAGAGAGTCACTGATTCTTAAGAAACAAAACAGTGTCCTGTTGATTGTTGTGCTCCCAGAAGAATTCAAACTCACTCATTATTAAGTGGAGAGAGGTCTTTAATACGTCATAACCATGGCCCACTTTCCACTGGGATATACCAAACAACAAATATAAAAATGATGATAATGTTAATGCTAATAATAGCTTCCATGAATGAAGGCATCATGCAATGCATTTTTTTAATACCCACATTTCTTTATATTGTAGGTATTAGCATTTTTCTTTTAAAAATAAGAAAAACAAGGCTCAGAAAAATACACGATCAGATCTATGCAACTTCAAACTTAACATATATGAAGATAATATTTAATTTTCAATAGGCAAACTCCTACATAGTTTGGTAAATGGAGCATATTCCAATGGTGGATAATGATTAGTACAAAGCTGTGACAATATTTTTGTCCATTTAAAAATGTCAGTGATAGGATTTTACATTACTAGTGAATGGAAATGTACATGCTGAATGAAAGTTAGTCAGGTGGTGATTTAAACAGTTGTCTATTCGATAAAAGCACCTATTATGATACATTCACACCGCTCTATTTTGAACAAAGTTTGAAATCTAATCCTAGTTCCCTTTTGGTTTCTTTTTCTTTGAAAAAATATCTGCGAGAACCACAGGAAAATGTAGAAGTCTGACAGACTCACAGGAGTCATCTACTTGAGTCAGGTAAGTGGATTCCATTCATCCTCTAACCACAGTAGAAACCTTGCATTCCATATATTTTCCAGGAAAGGGGAAAAGTTATCTCCTTAGCATGCATCCCAAGAGCTGATTTACTCTTTAAAGTTTCCTGAAACACACACCTATGACAAATCTGACTGTTTTAACCCCCTGAGTAAAATCTGTAAGTGGTTCCCCAGAAAAATGACTTGCTAAAGTCAAACTCCTGTAGATGCTGAAGTAGATGGAAAGATTGACCCTCATTCTTTACCTCTTAATTCTTGTCCTCCACCTGTTTTCCTTATTATTCTTACCACTAAGGTAGAGTGTACTTCCTCACGTCTCTGGGCTTTGCTTTGTGCTTTGTTTAGGACCCTGGGCCAGCAGTTGACTTGGCACAGGCAGGGGTTTTCATTGTGCCTGCACACTTGAGATGGCTCCCTGGGCCTTAACCATTGTCACGCAAGAACATTCTCCCAGAGTCAGCTGGATCTGCAGGGAGAAAGAAAGACAGGTGATGAGAGTCACTCAGTCTGACCCAACAGCAGGTGATTAAGAAATGAATTCCTAAGTTTCCATTGTCATTGCCATTGTCATTGATATTTTGAGGTAGTAACTCAGCAAGAATTGGCTGTTACAAATTCTGTGCCTTGCTTTCTAGAATCTGGTCCCTCCTGATTCTTTTGCCTTTTCTCTGCTCACTTATAGTCTCTTCCCAAAGACTGCCATGGGCTGGCAGACACAGACCTAACAATCTAAGTTTGGGAATACATAACTGCTCCAATCTCAATATTTGCATCTGGATAATGCGAGAAACAGCATTTTATGGGGTTGCTATTAAGATTATGTGTGTTTAAATCATTCGTAGTTTTAGTTTAATCAGCTCAATTTGCTGATGTGTTATGTATTTTTTATGTAAGGTGCATACAAAGGTGACCTTATTTGGAAGTGACTCATTTACATCACCCAGTTTTCTGCATGTCTGCTCCTAAGACATGAAACTGTCTATACTGTACTGAGATGCCTGAGATCTTAAACACTACGAGGAAGGAAAGTATTTCATTTTCAATGCTGGTTGGTACATAATAGGGGTCATGTCTTTCTTGTACTGCCATGAACTTTGCTCTTGGATTGTTGTCTGTCTTTCAAATCTAAACTCCCTAGAGCAAACTGCATTCTTTGTTACATTTTCAAGACTCTCTCCCTCCTCACTTCTGACTAGGCCTTCTGTTTACTTCATATAACTAAGAACATTAATCATTTTTGTATGTTTTCTTCTGCTGGGACATGATGGACATGATTATTCATATGTAGGAGTAAACAAATTCAGCTTGTTTCCTTCTGGGAGCCAATAAACCTAGAAGCTATTAATTTATACTGGAGAATAGGAGTTTAAAAGCTTTTCCCTTCTTAATGATGCATTCCCTGTAATTCCATTGTATTACATTTGGGAAATAACACGAGAGTCCTCTTGTGGCTAATTTAACACCTGTTCTAGTATGGAAAGTTCTTTTATTGTTATTTTTTTATTTGTTACCTTCAGTGCATGAATTTTATTGCTTTTATAAAGAAGAAAAATATAAGATTAAATATGTTTCACAAGAATTAAAGAAAACTAAGTTAAAGATGTGTTCTAAGTAGTACAGTGTCAAACACCTTCAGGAATATTGGACTGAGAACTGAGGGAGCATCCTTACTCATCCACATTTTATGTAGTTGGGACAATTATTTTTTGCAATCTTTTGGTGCCAAAATTGTTTCTTTCTACAAATGATGAAGAAATAACAGCTTTGTTTTCATGACTTTTTGCTGTCTCTGAAGCAAATTGTTATGTTAGAGGTTTGAACTTCTGTATAATGAAAAAACACAGTAGAAATTCTTATTTTGAAGATAAACAATTGTATATTTGATAAGCTTATTAATTATTCAAAATTCTTGAAAAAATCAGTCTCATTTTTCTCAAGCACAGAAAAATATAGAGAAATGGAAATATATGTATCATAAAATGATTGTGAGGTTACATATAAAATTTTCAAAACATATTGGGTTCTATCATTTGAATATCATTTCTTTAGTCAAAAACATAATAAAGCATTCCTCTTAGATATTAGTTTTTCATTCACTGTGTTACCTAGAGAGGTACGTACAGAGATTAAGTGGCCTATGTAGCCCAAGGTTTGTTAGACATAAAGAAAGATAGTTGTTAGATTTTATAGAGTTATTGAGAAGGAAAATGGTCCATGGTATAATTATCAGCTAAATTAATAACATTCCTTTTATTTGGAAGAGCTTCGTTGGGAGATATAATTTATGTAACCACGAATTTCATTTGTTTAGCATATTTATAGCATTGTAGAATCATCAATATAATTTAATCTTAGAACATTTTCATTAACCCAAAAAGAAACTTGTGCCTATTATCAGCTACTCTTATTTTACTCCTGATCCACATCAGCCCCCTTGACCATTCCCTATGCAACCATCAACCTACTATTTCTATATTTTTGCCTATTATGGACATTCTGTATAACAGCACATGAAACAGTTGGTCTTTTCTGCTGGTTTCTTTCACTTAGCATATTGTTTGTGGCTCATGTATTGTAACATGAATTTTACTTTTCTTTTGGCAATGTATCAGATCAAATTTTTCTACATTCTCACCAAGACTTGTTAATTTAGTCATTCTAGTAGGGGTGAAGTGAGATCTCATTGCAGCTTATATTTGCCTTTCTTTAGTAATTGATGATACTCAGTATTTTTTCATGACTTTTTTGGCTATTTGTGCATCTTTATTGAAGAAATGTCTATTCAAATCCTTTGTTCATGTTAAAATTAGATTATGCATTTTTTATTACTGAGTTGTAAGAGTTCTTACATATTCTGCATAGAAATCTCTTATCAGGTAAGGTTTATTAATTTTTTTCTTATTCTTTCATTTTTTAGGGCCAGAAAAAGGCAGTTTCTATTTCTGCAGGGTATAAGGGATTATTTATGAATATAACAAATCTTAAAGCATAAATACCTACTTTATTAATTCTGTGCCTGCAATTCTGTCCATCTTCTTGCACAAGCTGTTAAACGATATTTATCACAGATAACCAAGCTTTTCTGACTCAGGTCTAACTACAGCTTTATGAAATAAAAAGAGTTAGGCAAACACATACTGTTTCTGTGTTGTTTGCAAATAACAAGCTTTCTGGAGCCTCAAGTCTTTTCTGTAAACATGGGTAAAATTCTATCCCTATAATGATGAAGATATTAGATAGGATGGACTACATAAGGGGGGATGTAAGTTATACCAAGCTCATAGTAGGAGATAAATGGTTGCTCCTATCCTTTCTTACGTGGATTATGGGTATGAATACAAAAATATTAACTACTGTACAATTTTCATTCCCCCTTCTATGCTGTCAAAACCTGGGTGTACTTCATAATACCTCACCACTCTGATGCTGGGTAGAACCTCAGCGCAGTACTGGACTAAATGGTGTGGCTAGAGTCAAGAAGGCACCCCTGAGTCTCAGGGTATATCTGTTCTCTGTTCCTCCAGGTACAGGATGGAAACCTCTGTAGTGCTATAGGGTTCTCACTTGCAAAGTGACACAGACAATAAATCATTCCAATAGGTACTGGGGGTTCTCAGAGTCCTTGTGTAGGGCTGTGGGCTCACCTGGGAGAATGGCCAGGACTGGAGCACAAGGAGGTCAGGGAGCTTACAGTGCTATCTCTGGTGTGACCATCATGACACACTTGCAGTCAACCCCCACTTGGAATCTTATTATTATTATTTTTCACCAGGAGTTGAACTCAGGGGCTTAACCACTGAGCCACACCAGAGTCCTTTATTTATTTATTTTTTTGAGACAGGGTCTTACTAGTTTGCTTAGGGCCTCGCTAAGTTGCTGACGCTGACTTTCAATTTGTGATCCTCATGCCTCAGTCTCCTGAGCTGCTGGGATTACAGGTATGTTCCACCACACCCAGCAACCCCTTTGGAATCTTGAACTTCCTAGTCCTCTGCCCTGTTCTCTCCATAGCCTCATAGCCTTGCCTGAAACCACGGTGTCTGGGATTAGATGGCGGTTGGGGTCAGGCCACCTCTCCACCTCCTGGCTACCCATAGGGGGAGGGATTATCTGCTCCTTGATAGCTTCCCTAGGAAGAGGTACAGAGCTACTGCCTGCCAAAGCAAAAACAGAGTTTCCCCAGATAGGAAGAGGGTCAGTTCCCAAAAGTCATCCAATGACAAATATCCAGCATAGGACTCTGGTATAGAGATAATGCAGTGTGTACGAAGGAGGTGGGTAAAGAAATAAATAAATTGATTATGCTACCCTTCAGATAATTACAAAAATTAACATCCGTTATGCAAAGGCAGTTTAGGTATTTGGCTTTCTTAGAGTTAACAACATAAGCTCAAAATTTTTACTCTAATTTGTTGTGGTTTTCACCTCCTTAAGTTTCATTGAAAGGGGACATTTCAGTCCCCTTCAGGGGGAAAGGGGACATTTCAGTCCCCTTTCCCCCTGAAGGAAACCATGATTTTGTAGACTTAAAATTCCATTTTATGTGCATGTATGAGTGTAGCACAATGATTTCCATTGCCATGTAAAATTATAATGCACCAATAAAACATTTTTTTAAAAGTATAAAAAAAATTCTTCCTTAGTACATGGCCTAGGAGACAATCTATTAAGAAGGTGGTTCAGAGACCCTCCTCAGCCATATCCTCCCTTCTCTGTTCACCTGTTATTATAATTATGTCCTTTTGGTTTGCCTGTGTTGGATCTGTTCTGTTCATACAATAGAATGGTCAGAATGATCCACTTATCTTATTGCTCAAAAGGCTGAACTGTGCACTCAATTCTTTCTTGCTAATTACTACCTGTTTATCTAGGACCTAGTTCAAATATAACCTCCTCCCTGAAGGCCCTCTTGATTTCTTTTAACTCTAGTTGCTCGTTCAGATGTCCCTTATAATTATCTAATTTCTTGTGTAAGGATATATATGTGTGTGTGTGTATGTGCAGGTGAGCACGTGCACATGTTTGTAGGTCTTCCTCTCTCAGATTTGGAGTTCCTCAAAGGGTGAGAATAATTCCTAGTACTTTTCTCTCTTAGGTCACATTCATTTCCCTTTCCAATCACCCAACAGAGCATGTGTCCCCTCATGCAGATGCAATTTAGGTGTGTTGAGTACAGTAACTAATTACTATCATGGAAGGCATTTGTAACTGCTGGACTATCCTTGAGTTTTCCCAGGACCAGCCATGCAGATTTTGGCTTGCTCTCTACAAGGGGTGAAGTTGCCCACGGTCTCTTGATAGATCATTCACTTTCTCAATCTGTTTTTGACTCTGCAAGCAACAGATTAATTTGGCAGTCCAAGGACAATTTCCCACCAGTGCATCTTCTAATTCTTCCTTTCTGCTTTCATGTAAACATTTGTACTTGCTGACACAATGTCTACTTAGCATTTATTTCTCTTTTTACCAAATTAGGCTAGTTATTGCCTCATTTGCATATAAGACTCACTATCTGAGAAGTGTTCACAAATCACAATAATTAATACTTACTCGCACTCAATATCACCTATCTACAAAGCAATTTAAATTTATTAACTAAGTCAGCTAATTGGTAAACAAGTATAAACCATTGCCACGCTTACGGAGAGTGGAAAATTGAAATGTGGAGGCGCTAAGTGATTTGTCTAAGCCATTCAGCAAATGAATTGCAGAAAGAGCATTTGTACTAGGCAGTTGTTGGCTCTTGGCCCCACATCTAGACTACTGGCACAATCCAGGCTGCACAGGCAGTGGAGGGCAATTAGCTATGCAAATCAGGTAATTACAGACATAAATACTCATTGCCTCACTCCACGTTTCTTGGCCGGAGATGGCCCATTTAAAGCCAGGTCTTGAAGGACTATATTAAACTCAGCAGGACTTTGTGTCTCCACCTGGATAGGAGAATCCACTATTATCTAGTGAATCTTTCTACCACTTGGGTTGTGTGAAGAATATCTTTGCTGCCTAATTCAGTATTGTCTCAAGTGGAACTCTTAACATTTTGGTATAAAATGTCTGTCCTTTGAGAAAAATAAGTGAATAACCTCATAGGTAATTTAAATAAAACTTTTGGTAAGGTTTTCCATGATGGGAATTGGGGAAAAAAAGACAATGCAAGCTCTTTCCTTACATGAATTTTCATGAAGGACTGGTGTGCATCAGATGCTGGTCACATAAAACTCTTTATTAAAAAAAAAAATTTTAGGAGAACTCTTGAAAGTGTTATTATTTTTATTTATGAATGGAAGGCAGGACAGACTAGGAGACTTGCCTAGAATCAAAGGTTGGAATGAGGGCCTACAGATTTAGATTTAAGTTTGTGTAATCTCAGATCTCATGTGTATTATGGATTGTGTCATGAAGACAGAAAAGTATGCGAATCAAAAGGGATAAATTTTACTCAGCCTTCAAGACGAATGAAATTATGGCATTTGCTGGTAAATGGATGGAACTAGAGAATATCATGCTAAGCAAAATAAGTCAGTCTCACAGAACCAAAGGTCAAATGTTTTCTCTGATATGCAGATGTTAATTCACAATAAGGGTGATGGGACTAGGGATGAATAGAGATACTTTGGATTAGACAGAGGGGAGTGAAGGGAAGGGAGTAGGTATAGAGGGAGGAAGGATAGTAGAATGAATTGGACATTATTACCCTATGCACATATATGATTACATGACTGGTGTGATTCTACATCATGTATAACCAGAAGAATGAGAAGCTATACTCCATTTATGTATGATATGTCAAAATGCATTCTACTGTCATGTATAACTAATGAGAACAAATAAAAAATAAACAAATAAAGATGATTAAAATCAAAACCGAATGGCAAGAAGAATGCAACTGTTTTCAAAAAGGAAAGAGGGCATCAATGTTCAGATTATAAATGTTCATTAACAGAAATTCCCTGTGTCGGGGCTAGGGTTGTAGATCAGTGGTGGAGCACTTGCCTGGTATGTGTGAGGCACTGGGTTTGATCCTTGACACCACATAAAATAAATAAATAAAATGAATGTATTAAAAAAAAGGGATAAATTGCTGCCAAGTGAAAACACCTGAGTAACAAATACCAGATTAAATTTCACTGACTAGTAATCAGAGCTACAGGTTTTAGGCACTTCTATGAGACTCTTACAGTTCTAGATTCTGCTCTTCCCATCATTTTAGTGAGGACGTCCAGGCTCAGAGGACAGACCTACCGCTTGGTGAAGTGGAGACCCATGTGCATCTCCCAGCTAGGTCTTTGTTCCTCTCACACACTACCCTTGGCTAGCCTGTTGCTCTGCTCTGTCCTGCAGGAGATGCCCAGCTGCACTCAGAAGGTACCGATGTTTGGGGTATGTCCTGATCTTTTGGATTCTCCAGATGACCAGCTACTACTTATCTGTGATAGACACATGGAGAAAAGATCACCCTGCAGGGAGGAGCTTTGGACCTTGTAAATGAAGTCTTTCTGCTGAGTGGGGGCCTGCAGTTAAGATGCAAGATTGAAAATACATAGGCAGGGTTCCAAGGGACATAGACAAGAAAAAGAATTTAAAAAGCTGAAGTTAACAAAAGGCAATGTAATTGGAGCTTACTTACTCTGCCAAATTCAGGCTGGACAATGTGAGGCAGAGTGATCCAGTTAGCTTGAACACCTTCCTGGCTGCAGCTAGTGTAAAACGAGGAAGGCAACAAGTAATATAGGAACTTGGTGCCCAGAGACTCTTCAGTTAGAAGCCCTCTGCTAGCTTCAGCCTCCTCTCCCCAGATACAGGAGTATTATCTAAGATCACCTCCAGCTTGATTCCCCCAGCCTAAAGGATTCTGAGATTGTGTCCTCTTTCATGAAGATGAGCTAGAGTGGGATGCTGAAGTTGGCTGAAACTGTTGATACAGCCAAAGGCTCAAAGCACTAATTTTGGGGCTGTTCCTGCTGTCTACACCCAAAACCTGGTAGTGTAGCTTGCTGGCTGTGTCTTTTGGGACAAGTATTTTAATTTTCTGTGCCTGTTTTTGTTTCTCTATAAAATAGAGATAGCCATAGTGACTTTCCTAAAAGATTTCTATGGAAATTAAAACGACTAATAAATCATCCACAGAAATGCCTGGCATCTAAGAAACCCTCTCTCAAAGTGCAAATTATTATTGGGCTCATGAGCCATGTCCTTTAAATTACATGACTGGGACTTTAAGGTTCATTGCTGCATTCTTCAGACTTGCTATGTGTTCAGCACTTGGTATGCATTGATGGAATATCTGCATAGTTTATGGAAGAAATTACATATAGATTAGGGTTTGATTCCAGGGCTCTGATGACATTTCTGCCATGGCCTCCATCATCTTTATTCATTCTTTGAGTATTGCTCTATAGAAGAATCTGTGTCTCTCTGCATCTTATTCTAACATTGAAGTAACCCTGGACTGCTATTCTACAGTGAAGCACAGAGCTGATCTCTTGGGAAGGAGAAGCCTGAACATCTGATCTAATTTCTTAGGTATATGTGTGTGGACGTGTTCCCTGGTTCCATCTGGTGTTTACAAATGAGCGTGTCTTCCCTCATCACACTGCAGAATGGGAAGGAAGCTGGTGGTTGGAGGGAGGAACAAGCAAGGGGCTGTTAGGAAGAGATTATGCTGATCACTTAGCAAAAAAAGAGTGCTTAGCAGTCTGAGTATCTCCTTGCAGCTTTTGCTTTGGGTGTGGATGTTACATCTTGGTTCTGAAGAGGATGCTGCACTTGGTTTAAAGGTGGACCTTAGGAGGGGCTCTTCAGCATTCCTGACAAGAAGCAGCTCTGGTCTTATTAAGACCGGAAATGAATCGGATGGGTATTCTGGGACTAATGTTAAAAATATAAAGTCCAGAAAGCAATCACATTTAAATAAAATAACAACCACTCAGAAATAAATACAAGGAGGCAAATGTTCCTTTCGGTGACATCAGACCACTTCATCTCTCACAGTGAGGAACAGAGCGTCTCCTTTGATCTTTCCTTTACAGATTAATTTTTTTGTTATTAAGAAGATAAATAGTACATAATCAACACTTCAATCTGGATAATGTGGAAGGCAGCCGATTAATTTAAAATGAGAGAACTGCACTCGAATGAACTTACCCTGCAAGGAGAGGCTCATGTATCATGAAGAAAGAATCAGATTAAAATGGGCAAGGTTTGTAATAAAACTAAAGCATCCGGTGTCTGGGAATTCAGCCAAGGAGAAACTGGTAGCACCAGCTTTTCATGAAGAAAAAATACAATTATGGAGTGTCCTGGGATAGGTGTTTCTATTAGGTGGAACCCTACTGGTTGATAAGAATGAGAGTTCCAAAAAATAGAGATGTATTTGCATTTATTTATAGTGTTAAAATTTATTATGGTAGGAACACATGTACCATGTTTACTAATATTTTGCAAATCTATGTACATTATGGAGGCCTGACGTAGTGAATAAAACTTTCTAAATGTTTGTGAAGTGACAAACAAGTATTTTACTGATCAATCATGAACAAGGTCAATATTACAGGTGCCTTCTTAAATGTATTAGGTATCAGGTATCGTGTTTTTTTTTCAACAAAATATAACTATCTTGCTCATTTAAATAAAGTTCTCACCTTGAGAGGTTGTACCTTTTATTATAATGTGTAATCTCTCTAGGGAATATATTGATAAGATTCTGTACTTTAAAAATCTAATTAAGAATGTACCCAAGATGCTGCTGCGGCAGACGTTGCTGCCATCACATGCACCTCAGATAAAGCGTTAATCTCTAGGATATATAAAGAACTAAAAAATCTTAACACCAAAAAAATGACTAACCCAATCAATAAATTGGCTAAGGAACTGAACAGATACTTCACAGAAGAAGAAATACAGTCGATCAATAAATATATGAAAAAATGTTCAACATCTCTATCAATCACAGAAATGCAAGTCAAAGCCACTCTAAGATTTCATCTCACACCAGTAAGAATGGCAATCATCAAGAATACAGGCAATAATAATTGATGGCAAGGATATGGGGTAAAAGGTATGCTCATGCATTGCTGGTGGGACTGCAAATTGCTGCAACCACTAGGAAAGCAGTATGGAGATTCCTTAGAAAACTTACAACGAAACCACCTTTTGACCTAGCTATTCCACTCCTCAGTTTATACTTAAAGGACTTAAAATCAGCATACTTCAGTGATGTGGAAATGTCAATGTTTATAACAGCTTAATTTACAATAGCTAAACTATGGAATCAACCTAGGAGTCCTTCAACAGATGAATGGATAAAGAAAATGTGGTATATGTATACACAATGAAATATTACTCGGCTTTAAAGAAGAATGAAATTCTGGCATTTGCTTTACATGGATGAAGTTGGAGAATATCATGCTAAGCAAAATAAGCCAAATCCAGAGAACCAAAGGCTGAATGTTTTCTCTGATATGTGGATACTAATTTACAGTAAGGTGTGGGGGTGCCCTGTGGAATAATAGAGTTGCTTTATATTAGGTACAGAGTGTGAAGGTAGGGGAAGGGATATGAGGGTAGGAGGGATTGGAGAGTGAAACAGGCAATATTGTCTTATGTACACATGTGACTGCATGACTGATGTGATTCTGCAACATGTACAATGAGAAAAATGAGAAATTATACCCTATTTATGTATGACCTATCAAAGTGAGTAAATGCATTCTATTGTCATGTATAACTACTTAGAACAAATAAATAATGATGTATCCATTAGCCTTAAGGTGAACGTTTCACATATTTTCATTTTTTGTCTATATCACCCACTTTGTTGCTTTTTTGTTTGTTTATGTAAATATAAAGAACGCTTTACAAAAAATATATAGATTTAAGATAAACCATCAGTGAATTCCATAATAAAAGGCCTTCAAATGCCCATTTTATTAAAAGACAGTAATTGAGTGAACAATACTCTACAGATTAATGATACTTCTGTTATTGCACGTTCCCCATGAGGTTTTTCCTCTTCCACAAAGCAGGGCCTCCTCACAGAGACAAGTATAGTTTCATACATGTGTTTACTTTGGAATCAGTCAGAAGACAATCACATTCATCTTTGGTTTATAAAGAGCTTTCCCAATTTTATTTTATCTTACAATTTCAGCAAATTTATATGTTCCTGGGAAGCCAGTGGGAACCTACTCCTGGAAACACACTCATTGTACTATTCTCCAACAGGAGACGTTTCCCATGGAAGTTTCTAGAACTGGTCACTGAGGTCATGTTGGATTAGGATGGTAGAGTCTAAGAGCAAACATGGTAGAAATGGAAAAAATCTTTTGAAGAAAAGACGTAAATGGTGAAATACTGCAATGTAGAAATTTGTGCTACCCCTTCCCCCGTGTTTGCCAATCGTGTTATTATACAAAAGGTACACATTATCAATTCAGAAGAGGCCTCACTTAATCTAAGCTGATAAAGTAGTATCTGTCTTAGCCCTAGGGATGAGTCAGAAGGAGGGTTCATGACTCAATATGGTCCAGGTATAGTGAAGCTTAAGATAAATTTTTAAAAACCTATGGGAAGAGGGACTAGGGGGTAGTTCACTGGTAGAGTGTGTGCTTAGCATATACAAAGCCCTAGGTTCAATCTTCAGCGCACACACATGGGAAGAGACACATGGTTTTCTGTAGCTTTTTCCAGATGTTGAGCTTGAAGACCCATTATTGCAGACTATATCTTTTCGGGGGTGCAAAGACAGTATATACAGGAGGTACAAGGAATCACAGGGACTTTCTACAGCACTGACAGTATTGAACAGATGGGGCATGAAGAAAGCTGTGAACTTCAAAAGTCTTCAGTTACCAATTTCATAACCAACCTAGATGCCCTTCAACAGATGAGTGGCTAAAGAAACTGTGGTATGTATACACGATGGAATATTATTCAACCATAAAGAATAATATTATGGCATTTGCAGATAAATGGATGGAACTGTAGAATATCATGCTAAGTGAAATAAGACAATCCCAAAAAACCGAAGGCCGAATGTTTTTCCTGATAAGTGGATGATGATACATAATAGGGGCGGTGGGGGGAGAATGGAGGAACTTTAGATTATGTAGAAGGAAAGGACAGGGAGGGGGTATGAAAGATGGTGGAATGAGACAGACATCATCACCCTATGTACATGTATGTTTACATGAATGGTATGAATCTACATCGTGTGAATCCATAGAAACAAAATTATGTACCCCATTTTTGTACAATGGATCAAAATGCAGTCTGTAAAAAATTTAAAAAAATTTAAAAATTTCCTTATGATCTAAGATAGAAGTTGCTTTGTTGTTTTTTCTACTTGAAAATGCTGAAATGATACAGGCAATTTGGGTTGGTTATGAAGAGAAGAAGCAGGTTTTTGAAGGAAAACAATGGAGGAGAGGTAGTTCCTGGGACAGAAAAAGACCAATGAGCAGAAGTTACAGGATCTATGCATGAAAGGAAAACAGGAGTAAGTACATTTTGTGGGTTTGATTTGCAACCCCTTGTAAGAGACTGAAGTTCAGACTAATTTTTAAATCCAATTGAAAGCATTGATTAAGTAATGAAGGCAGGAATTGAGCCCAGAACTGGTCAATTCCGTATTTTTCTATTATAAATTTGCCTCATCACTATTTATAGGAAGCCCAAATGTTCAATTATAAGGGAAGGTGTGGAAGATATTTCTGCAGGGGGTGTGTTCACACATTCAATGTCCTGTTCAAGTGGTCTCACATTGCCAACATTCAAAAGTTGGTGAGTAGAAGGAGGTAAATGTTGAAATTGATCAATTGAAAGGTGTGACTCAGCCTAAGCATTAAGGATGTTGTACATGTGTGCAACATAGGAGTATAAACACCCTCCTAAAGACCAATACAATTAATGTGTTAAATATAACCACGCAAAGTTGATAAACGCTTGATGGGGACAAGCCCCGAGGTTTTATATCTTCATTAATTGAACATGCTGGTGGGGGGTGGCTCCACTACATTCATATCTGTGGGACCCAACATTTTGAATATAGATTTAATTCTGAAGCTAGATGATAATTTGTCATCTGAATCCCTAAAATCCTGGCAGTAGGTGTTTTGTAAAATGCTGGCCAAGAGAGGAAACGAGAGAATTCCTGCGAGGACGTCATTCACTTTGCTGTCTTCTAACCGTGTCAGCCTTCACTCAAACGTATTTTTCCTGGGAGAAAACAACTTTTTAAACATGTTATCCTTCTTGACAACCTATGGTTGAGTTGCATTGACTTGTTAAGGGGACCGAGATATCTTCAGCTGCTGTAAATGTCAACCTGATCAGTCACACATTGAGCTGAGGGATCACAAAGATGTATGGATGGTCACTGTCTGAATTGTGCAGGGGTTCAGATACATAAACTTGAATTATTTCTATGTGTGATTAAGAGGGGAGAAATGGAACCAAGAGTAATTTTACATTTATAATGTGCCAGTCACAATGTAAGAGGATTTATAACCATTACCTCATTTTGTCACCACAATAATCTCATAAAGAAAATAATAATATTGCCACCGTTTTCTAGACAAGGAAAATGAGCTGCTGCTGGTTTTTTTTTTTTGTGTGTGTGTGTGTGTGTGTGTGTGTGTGTGTTTTGGTATCAAGGATTGAACCTACGGGTACATTCCCCAGCCTTTTTAATTTAATTTAATTTTATTATTTTTTTTAAAGTGATTTCATTTTTATTAATTAGCATCCAACATAAACAAAGACAGACGAAGGACAGTTCCCTGGATACACAGGAAAGACAGAGGTAGATGGGCTCAGGAGGCCTTCTGAGCACAGGGAGGTAACACCCTCCGGGAGTGAGCCTTCACCCAGGGGTGCGCCAGGATCTGAGCCAGGGGCAGCCGCTCCGAAGGCTGGAACCTAAGAAGCTTGGAGACCAGGTCCTGGGCCCCCACGGGTATTGAGGGAGGAAACGTCACATCCTCCTTGGGAATGCACCTCTGGGCCTCACTCTGAGAGGTGCTCTCAAAGGGCGGCTTTCCCACCAGCAGCTCCTAGCAGAGCACACCGACACACCACGGGTCCACCTTCTCATCATGCATTCTGCCTTCGACTATTTCTGGGGACAAGTGGTCCAGAGTCCTACACATGGTCTGTCTCCTGAGGGAGGGGGCGTGCACAGACCAGTCAAAGTCTGCGATCTTTACCTCACCCATCAGTCCCAGCAGCAGAGTCTCTGGCTTAATATCCCTGTGAATCACCTTCTTCTTGTGGCAGTATGTCAGGGTATCTGCAGCTCCTCCATTATCGTGGCCGTTCGCTGCTCATCTAAGGGGTCACTTTTCTGCAAAAAAGGTGTAGAGCTCACCCCTCGGAGCATATTCCAGAATCAGGTATATCCGGTGAGCATCATGGAAATAGTTGTACATGCTGGGATGCGCCTGGATCTCCACTTCCCTGCGCAGCTGGTGCTCCAGTCCTGCCTTCTCAAGCTGGGACTTGAAGAGGACCTTCAGGGACACGATGAAATGTTTTTTTTCAGCAGAGTCAGGTAGACGTTCCCAAATTTACCTTTGCCCAGAGGACGTCCCATTTCAAAGTCATCTATTGTGAAGTGCCTCCTGGTTGGGGTTCTGGGTTGCACTTGGCCTGCTGTGAGCCCATGCTGTACGCGGGAGGACCACTGCCTCCGTTTGGATGCTGAGAAAGGTGAGGGTAAGCCAGGAACCTCCTGTGCCCTTTGCCCGTCAGGGTCCATGTGGTCGTGAAAACCCGCCAGGAGGCAACATGAACCCAGACTGGAGGTCTCATGCCAGGAAGGTTTTATTTTATTTTTTAATATTGAGACAGAGTCTCCCTAAATTGCTTAGGGCCTTGCTAAATCGCCAAGTCTGGCTTTGGACTTGGATCCTCCTGCCCTAGCCTCCCAAGTCGCTGGGATTACAGGACTGTGCCAATACACCAGGTGGAAAATGAGGGAACAAACAACACAGCTGAGGTGGGGCCGTGTTGAATTTAAGCCTGTTTCTGGTTTCAGAGCTGCTGCTCATTCCTCTTATATCACATTAATCTAGGATTTAAATCTGCTTCTTGAGATTCCCAAATCTATACTCTGATTAAAAAACAGAAAAAGAAATATGTGACAGAAGAAAATGATGCATCAGTATAATATGTTTGGGGAAAGTAGAGTTTATAAAAAATATTCATGATCTGAATATATAACATTTAAAAAATTAATTATTAACTTGTCAAAACATAATTACTAATCAAAAAATATTCAAATGGACCTGGGAATTTGGGCAAGGAAGTACAAACATTTGAATATTTTAATTTTTCATTTGTAAAGTAGGAAATTTTGCCTATTTTAAAATGACTTAAAAACTCAGTATATTACTGACATGTTGGTTTTCAAAAATATTGAACATATTAACTTCAAATATGTGACTTAATTGCATGATAATAAACAAAAACAATAAGTTGGTTATAGGTTATCTGAAATAAAATTGAGCAAATATTAAAAATAAAATTCAAAACAATCATTCTAACAGTATATTTTAATTCTTCCTCATCAATAAACAATGTCTTCCAACTAAAGTTCAGAACATTCACGTGAGAAAAAAAATCTTAAGTAAAAATTGTAAATAGTTAGAATTCTTGGGAATAGAAAATATAAAGATGATTTTGTAATAATATGTATATAAATCTATTTAGTCCTTTTTGATATCTAAATTATTAATTGATTCATAATATTTGTACATATTTTGGAGTATGGTATCATAATTTAAAAAATTTATTTGTTCTAATTAGTGGTACATGACAGTCAAAAGCATTTATACATTTTGATAAATCATATATAAATTGAATGTAATTTCTTATTTTTCTGATTCTACATATTGTAGAATCTCTTCGGTCATGCAGTCATATATGTACATGAGGTAATAATGTCCATTTCACTCTACTATCCTTCTTTCCCCCATACCCCTTCCTTCCCTTCACTCCCCTCTATCTAATATAGAGTAACTCTTTTCTTCCCTAGTCACCCCACCTATTGTGGATTAGCATCTACATATCAGAGAAAACATTTGGCCTTTGATATTTGGGGTTTAGCTTATTTCACTTAGCATGATATTCTCCAACTCCATCCATTTACCTGCAAATGCCATCATTTCATTCTTCTTTAATGCTGAGTAATATTCCATTGTGTATATATATATATATATATATATATATATATATATCACATTTTCTTTATCTATTCATCTGTTAAAGGGCACCTAGGATGATTCCATAGTTTAACTACTGTGAGTTGAGCTGCTATACACATTGACATTACCACATCACTGAAGTATGCTGATTTTAAGTCCTTTGGGTATAAATGAGGAGTGGGATAGCTGGATCAAATGGTGGGTCCATTCCAAATTTTCTGAGGAATCTCCATACTGCTTTCCATAATGGTCGTACCATTTGCATTACCACCAGCAATAAGCATAAACAGCATAAGCATACCTTTTCCCCACATCCTCACCAACATTTATTATTGCCTTTATTTTTGATGATTCTCATTCTGACTGCAATGAGATGAAATCTTAGAGTAGTTCTGATTTGCATTTCTGTGATTGCTAGAGATGTTGAACATTTTTTCATATATTTATTGACCAATTGTGTTTCTTCTGTGAAGAGTCTGTTCAGTTCCTTAGCCCATTTATTGATTGTATTATTTGTTCTTTTGGTGTTAATTTTTTGAGTTCTTTATATATCCTAGAGAGTAATGCTTTATCTGAGGTGTATGTGGTAATGAATTTATCCCAATTTGTAGGCTCTCTTCACATTATTGATTGTTCTTTTACTGAGAAGAAGCTTTTTAGTTTGAATCCATCCCATTTATTGATTC
This sequence comes from Sciurus vulgaris, assembly GCF_902686455.1. Taxonomy (NCBI): domain Eukaryota; kingdom Metazoa; phylum Chordata; class Mammalia; order Rodentia; family Sciuridae; genus Sciurus; species Sciurus vulgaris. The sequence continues at coordinate 109,471,212 of NC_136468.1, read as the reverse complement.
TTGATTTAATTTCTTGTGCTTCTATATACAATGTGCAATGATTAAATCAGGGTAATTTGCATTTCCATATTCTCAAAGATTTATCATTTCTGTATATGAGAACCTTAGAAATCTTATATTACAGCTATTTTAAAACATATAATAAATTGTCAGACTATCTGTTTTAGTCAGTTTTTCTGCTGCTATGACTAAAAGATCTTACATGAATGATTTTAGAAGAAGAAAAGTATTTAGGAGCTCACAGTTTCAGACGGCTCAGTACATCAATAGCCAGCTTCATTCTCTGTCTCAGAGTATGACAGAGGAAGGCAGCTCACATGATAATCAGGAAGGAGAGAGCGACTCCACTCGCCACATACAAATATATACCCCGAAGGCCTGCCCTCAGGGACCCACCTCCTCCAGCTATACCCTACTCACTTTCACTTATCACTTAGTTAATCCTGTGGGGCCATTAATTCACTGATTGGGTTAAGACTTTCATAACACAATCATTTCTCCTTTCGAGCTTGCATTGTCTCACACATAAGCCATTGTGGGACACCTCACATCCAAACAGTAACATTGTCATTACCCTGGGCAATAGAACACCAAGAACTAATTCCTTCTCTCAGACTGTATTTTGGTTCTTGCTATCTTGAGTCCTACACCCAGTCAGTGAATGTACAAAGAGTTGGGGCTGCTGACCCTCATGGCACTGCTGACAGGAGACTGGGTAACACGACTGCAGTGACATATTGGGCTGCTAATAGGAGGTGCTGTTCCCTCCCACTGTCACTTTTATAGATGGTGTCTGCAGCAGGCAAAGGTATGGTGACTTCTTTCATCCTCTCTGTGGTATTGCACAATGTTGCCTGCTTATGCCCAAAGTATTCTCCCAGCTTCTCCTCTGGGGAAGCATCTTGCAACTGATGTATTTCCCATTCTGAGTGCCATGGACAGCTGAGCCAGGGAGAGTGTTGGGCTGTGGTCCTCATGTGTCACCATGCTCTCCAGTCACAGGAACCCAGGTTTGTTTGCATCTGTATCCTAGAGGAAGATCTCTCATTCTCTTGACCTCATAGATTTTGTACCGATTGAGAAATAGGAGCCAGGGGACATTATCAGGAGTTCTAGTCAGGCTGCATCTCTGAAGATGGTGTGGTTGGGAGGTGCAAGTGGAATTTCCTGGATGTCTGTCCCAAAATGACAGGCAGAATGAGTAGAGAAGATTAAGTCCTGCCCAGGCATCCTTCCACCAGGCTCTTCCTGGTCATTGTCTCCTGTTGACTATGGAGGCAGGGGAGTGAAGAGAAACCTGTGGAAGACTTGTCTAGGTGGAAGGACTCAACTTTTGCTTCTCTTGGAATCATCTGAGTAGCTTCAGAAAAAACAGATTCCTGAGGCCCCATTGCAGACTTTCTGAGTGAATTTACTAATATGTTGAGGATATTTTAAGTATTCAAAAATTTTTCCTCAGGTGATTTTAATATGTAGCTAAGGTTGAAGAAAATGCAGTAGGACCCTCAAGATGATTCCATTTTCATTGGATATATTTACACACTACTTAAATATAGAAAATCATCTGGACCCCACAAAGGCAATGTGTGTGGGACAAATCACAGAAAGGAAATGATTTGCCACTGTGGCTTGTGATGATCAAGGTCTAATGTTGAACAGGTTATGAGGCCATCATTCTGCCTTTTGGGGATAGTTCTTTGTTTTAGTCCATTTTCTGTTGCTATAACTGAATACCATAGGTTGAGTCATTTTTAAAGAAAAGAGGTTATCAGCTTATTGTTCTGAAGGCTGAGTAGTCAAAGAAGATGATACCAGCATCTGCTCAGTTTTGTGGGGGGAGGGCAAGAGGGCATACATTGATGAGAGAAAGCACATGGGTGGGCTTTCTTTGTAATAACTCACTCTCAAGGTAACTAGTCCTGTCCTGAGTGGGAGAGATCTCAGTCCCCCTATAAGAATGGGGAACGTGGTGGTGTATACCTGTGATCCCAGAGACTTGGGAAGCTGAGGCAGGAGGATTACAAGTTCAAGGCTAGCCTCAGCAATTTAATGAGGCCCTAAACAACTTAGTGAGAGCCCGTCTCAAAATTAAAAATAATAAAAGGGCTGGGGGCATAACTCAATGGTTAAGTGCCCTGGGTTTAATTCCTGGTACAACAAACAAACAAAGCCTTTAAGAAATCATTAATCCCTGGTAAAGACATAATCTCTTCTCAAAGCCACCCACCTCTCTTGACATAGTTTACAATGGGAATCTAATTTCATTGAGAATTCCGGAGGAGACAAACTGCATACAAACCATAGCCATCTTCTTCAGTTCTAATGTTAGTCAGCGATTCAACCACAGGGAGGTTAATGCACGCCTAATGAGAGAGCATCAGAGGAAGCATGGTCGTTAACTGTGACTTTGATTAAATAACATCAAGTCTCATGTTATGAAGTGTGACTGAAGAACTGAATAAAAAGGTAGAGAAAAATTTCCTGGGGTTATATGCTGTTAATCGCAGATATTTAAGATACTTATAGAAAGAAAGCAAAACCCCCCTCACAGTTCTCTTGATCAAGACAGAGCAAGGTTAATTTTGAATGTGAGAAGCTAAAGAACAGGACTGGGTTGTAAGTGAGAGTCAACTCGGGATCATCAGAGAGCAAAATCCTGTGGATACAGAAAGAACCCTAAAAGGGACAGTGTGGGTGGTGATCAGACAGGACAATAACTGACCTGTGCTCAGGACAACATCAATTAAAGGGCATCGGTAATTTCTGATAGGTAACCGGCAGCTTTTCCTCAGAATCTATCAGGGTGAAGGTCTCATCTATCAAATTCCCTCCTGTGGGCTGCGTTCTAGGAAGTAATGAATCTAATGGGTGGTATTTTTCCCCAAAATGGTCCTCCTTCCTTTACCTACAGAAGCTCTGCTTTTCACTATTTTGCTTACCGGGGACTTTAAGGAAAATAAAACTACTTAAATAATGCAGCCTAGAAGCCACTAATTTAAGGTTAAATGTATATTTTTTTTCCACGGAGTAGCCCAATAATTCTAAATAAATTCTTTTCTGGAGACCTTTTATTAAATCACAAGGGACAAGCATTGACACACCTATTGCTCTAGTTAGGGAAAGGCACCTGTGAATCCCACTCTGGTTGCCAGACTTGAGGGCCAAGCAATTTGAACAATCCTGAAAAAAAGACTTTTAACTTGGTGATTTCTAGGCAAGTTCACTTCCTGCTAAATATTAATGTGCTTTTATGAGGCATATCAAATCCACATTCAAAAACTCTTTCATACACTGAACATTTGGGCACCAAAATAATAGAGAAAAGCATTAACATAAGCCTCTTAGTTAACATTATGTGGGTAAAACAATTAAAATGCATGGGTAATTACTACATTCTCACAGAAGGATATACAAGTTAAATAAAAAAAATTTTTATGCAATTAAGGACAGATGATGGCAGTTCTGTTTGCTTCAACAAAAATTACTTTTTATATTGACAAATCATAACCTTATTTATTTATGGGATACAAAATGATATTATGATACATATACACAATATGGAATAATTACTTCAGTTTAATTAACATATCAATCACCTGGAGGACTTTTTCATTTGTTCCTTTGTAACTGAAACTTCTTATCTCTTGACCAAAATCTCCCCACTTCTCCCACCCCCTAGCCTCTGGTAACTAGGATCTGTTTATGCCTGAAGCATTGTTTCTGTTTCTTAGAGTCTGTTTTAGATTCCACACATAATTGAGATCATGTATTTTGTCTTTCTGTACCTGGCTTATTTTTCTTACTGCAGTGTCCTCTAAATTCAGTCATGTTTTACAAAAGACAACATTCCTTTTTTTTTTTAACACTAAGTAGAGTTCCAGTGCGTGTGTGTGTGTACTTTTTCTTGATCCACCGGTTGATGGACATTATCCACATTGATTTCATAATTTGGCTATTTTAAATACTTCTGTAATGAATAGAGGAGTGCAAATATCTCTTTAACATACTGATTTCAAATTTATATCTGTATATAAATATATATTTAATTGAAAAAATATATATTTAATTGAATGTATGTATTATATATTTATAAATATATATATTTATATATATTTATTTATATCTAGAAGTGGAATTGCTGATCATGTGCTAATTCTAATTTTATTTTTTAAAGAGTAATGACTATACTAATTTATGCTCCCCCCAATATTATTCAAGTATTCCCTTATTTCTACATCTTACCCAACACTTGTTATATATAATCTTTTTGCTAATAACCATTCTGACAAGTATGAGATATTAATTCATTGTGGTTTATATTTGCATTTCCCTTATGATTAGGGATGTTAGAAACTTTTTTCAGTATCTTCTAGCAATTTGTATGTCTTCTTTGACAAAATGTCTATTCAGATACTTTGTGTTAACACTGAAATATCCAAAAAAGAAATCAAGAAAACGATCCTATTAAAAATAGCTACAAAAGTAAATTTAAGAATAAATTTAACTAAGGAGATGAATGATGTATACACTGAAAACTACAAACATGGATGAAAGAAATTGAAGAAAACACAAATAAATAGAGAGCTGTTCCATATTCATGAATTGAAGGAATATTCAAATATCCATACTACCCAAAGAGACCTACAGATTTAATTGAATCCTTTTCAAATTTCCAATGTTATGTTTCACAGGAATAGGAAAATTACTTTAAAGTTATATGGAACCACAAACTCTCAAATATTGAAGGCAATCAATCTGATCTCAGATTACATTACAGAACTACAATACTCAAACACATGTCCTGACATAAAATATGTACAACAACTCGTGCATGGGACAGAACATAGAGTCCAGAAGTGACCGCAAGCATTTGTGCTCATTTGATTTCCACAAACAGGAGCCACAGATATTCAATGGAAAAACAACCTTGTCTTCAATAAAGTAAGTTGGGAAAATAGGATATCCACCTGCATAAGAATAAAATTGCACCCTTATCTCAAATCATACACAAAAGACAATCAAAAATGAATTAGAGACTCAAATGTGAAACTTCCAAATGTAAAAATACTGGAAGAAAACATGATTTAAAATTGCGATATGTAAGCTAGTATGGCATTGGACTTGGAAAGATTGTTTTTGGATCTGACCCAAAAAGTTCAGGGAACAAAAGCAAAAATAGGGAAATGAGATTACAAAAAGCCTAAAAAGCTTCTGCATAGTAAAGGAAGCAATAAACAGTGACATCCTATGGGAGAAAATATTCACAATGTCTATATGTCACATATATACCTGACAAGGAGTTAATGTCCAAAATATTAAAAATCTTAGACTTGGGCAGTTGTGCACTCCTGTAATCCCAGCTACTTAGAATGCTGAGGCAGGAGCATTGCAAATTCAGGATGAAACAAAACAAAACAAAACAAAACAATCAACAACAACAAAATCATAAAAAACTCAAATAACTCAAAAATGTATAACTCTGTTTAAATGAAAATAAAGGAAGATGTTCGTCAAAGGGTATAAACTTTCAGCTGTAACATGAGTAAATTTGGGGGAACAGACATATACCATGACAATAATTAATAATATAGTATTAATTGTATACAAAATGATAAGATTTTGTGTCATCATGCCCCTCCCCAACCACACCAATGAGAACTATGGATGATAATAAGGTATTAATTATTTCATGATAATCAATACAAAATGTATAGTAAATCATGTCATATACCTTGAATATATACAATATTTGTTAATTAAATATTTTAAAGTAAAATGATTCAACTTCCTTTTGCACTATATCAACTTTAAAAGTTTTATAGATATGTGACATGTAGGAAAAAAGACAAGGACTGAAAGCTTCCTGGAAAGCACAGAGAGGTTTAGCAGCACTGAGCATCCAATTGGGAACACAGAGCACACTTCTGAAGTGTGTACAGACGTGTCTGTCTTCTTATGTTCATGTGTACTTTTTTAGGTTCTTTCATTTGACAGCTGAAGATGTTAATTGTGAAGCTCTTGGTATAGAAACACGACAAAGTCAAGTTCATTCATTTCATAACTGGAATATAATATCATCCCTTTGTCCTCAGCAAAGCCATGTACTTTTTTCTGTAGAAGAAGAAACTTCCTTGTGTTGGAAATCTAACACATAGTAAAACTCCTATTCAAACATGTCTATTGAAGTCGATCTTGTCATGATCATCACCTATGCTGCCACCTTTGTAAAAATAATAAAAAAAAGATAGCCTCAAATCAGTAGAGATTCCAATAACCTGGAGAGGGTCCCCAGTTGGCAAAAAGGGTGTCATCTTATTTCATATCTATGAATCTGGATTAATCAGGCTGGAGTGGTCTCAAGGATCTGATTTAAAATGGTGATGTGTAAGCCAGTACTGAAGAATGGCTTTGTGATTTTTATAGCTGGGTTGAAAATGTAGGAGGTTGTGAAATTTTATTCTAATTTTATTCTACATAATACACTCCACTGAGAATTCCTTGAGGCCTAATGAACCTGCACAAATAAGTTATTTCATGTAGTTAATGCTGCAAATGTTAAAGTATCTTTTGTTTTTCCCCTTAAGCTTTAATTTGAATTCCTGTTGTAATTTTATTAATTCAAATATTTCTGCTACTTTTATCATTGCTTTGTTAACAAATACCTCTATGTTGTCTTATTTTAAATAATATGGATACCTATTTATGGAATCATAATTATAAAGTGCAGATTTAGTAAAACTAGTTTAAGCAACAAAAGGAATCTTGATAGCTGGCAATCTTAGCATCAAACATGGACCTGAACCCCTGAAGTTCTGACAATGGCCTTATTATTCATCTCTTTCTCTCTCACATCCCTCCCAATTTTCTCTCATTTATGTAAATCTGGTTATCCCACCAGATTGATGAAGCCTCTTGGTTTAAATTGTTAATGGACTAAATGAAGTTTTCAAGTCCCAGTTCCAATTATTAAAAGAATGAACTGAATTTCCCATGATGCACTCACCAGCCTTTCCTAGTATAGTCATAAGGAGTCTGGCCTGCAGGTCTGGAGAGATGGTGTTCACTTATAGGCCATGGAAGTCAGTTTATTAACTTGGGGGGAGCAACCATGGACAACATCTGGAGGGAAGATGTGGGCCAGGTCAGTATCATTAATATATTCTAGACAGAATTTTTTCATATGGTGAACTTTTTCTTTATCATATTCACTAATATTACACAGTAGTATAGGAAAGATGGGAACAGAAGACTTGAAGCAAGAAACTATGAGTAGAAAGATCAAAATTATTTAAAAATTAAGAAGAAAACAGATGGCAGCAATGGAAGAATAAAGGTCATTTGTTCCATGTAATATTGGAAATTCTTCAACAAATAGACTTTTATCACAAAAGTATTATGTAGAAACAGTGTGGATATAGATCTATTTACTATCTACCTGCCTACCTGTACCCTTACCTTTCATCTCTATCATTTAACATTTATCTATTCATCATATTATTCTATCCTGTTGTTATTTCTAATGTATGATCTTTTTAACCATCTCTCCATCCATCCATTTATCCATGTCTCTAATCATCTTTTTTCATATGCATGTATGTTTATTTGTATCTGCCTATCAATCTTTCATCTATATTTATAATTTTTCTATTTGTCATATTTATTTATCCTTTCTTTCTCTCTAACCTATCACCTATTTAACCATCTGTCCATCCATCCATCCATTCATGCTTCTAATCATCTCTTTCTTTCTTAGGTGTGTGTGTATGTATCTACCTATGAGAAAGAGAAAGTTGAAAGCAGACAACATCCCTCCTTCACTCCAATACAGATAGTATTTCTCAGCAGGTTGCCAATACTAACACTAATGAGATTTTTATCCTGTCATTCTCTATCAAGAAGAGGTGAGGTCTTCTACTGAAGGCAGACAGGGAGCTTTGGTAATTTTTCTGGATGTAGAGAGGATAGTATGTATGTTACAACGCAGTAACATTACGTGTCATTGAGAGTACCTGAGAAGGAAGAAATCGACCTTCGTGAGAGAAACTGAAAAGGGCAGGAAGATGATGGATGTAAGAAACAGGAAAGATGATCTGACAATTCTCCTATGAGTCTCATTGTTGTTATTACAACTCTACTGTTGTTAAATCATATCTGAGGGATACAACAGACCAAGTAATTTTATATCTTGCCAATTCCTAATTTTCTAATGGTAAATTTTGGAGAAAAAGACCTAACTATGCTTTATCTGGCTTATAAAATTGGCATTATGTGAATACCAAAGCTTTTTTTCTAGACCTTATCTAAAACTCCTTCTATTGTGTGCATGCTTTTTGTCAAAAGATTTCATTTTATAATATTTTTTCTATTTTAGTTAAAGTTCATAGTATTAGTAAAAGATTCTAGTTAATATTTATTTTCTGATAAACATTTAATGGAGGAGAAATTGTCTATATATTTTTCTCTGATTAAAAAAAAAAAAACCTTAAAAGTGGTTGTATCAAGTTACCAAAGAGGATTTCTATTGTGATGATGGTGGCAAAAGTCTGCAGTTTCCTTCTCCTCATGGAAATTATTCAAAAGTAAAAACCCAGAAAACTCAACTATGGTAAACTAGGAGAGAGATATAATCTCTAGACTCCAACCATGTTAATAAGACAAAGTGAGTGGAGAAAGGAAAGATGCAAGAAGGAATGAAGGACCCAGGGACATCAGAACTCAGAGATGTCACACAAACACCCTTCCTGAGGAGAGGAGCCCACTGCAAAGTGTAAAAATATGTCACTAGAAAGACTGCTATAACTCAGAGGAGCAGAGAAGGCAGCAAGAAGAAAGAGGAGCACATTTGTGCAGTCAAAAGCTTGAAAAACTACCTTGCCTACCCAAGTCAATAGGAACCTAGTCTGAGGAAAGACAACATATTCAATGATAAGAAATAAAAAAATGATTTAGTATAATATTTAGCATAATGATTTAGTATAATGGTACTGTAAGAAGAAAAGGAAAAGATCAGAAAAAAAATTACTAACTGGAGAAGTATTACCCTGAAGAAAATAAATGTTCTAATGAAAAGACACCATTACTCTATGTACATGTATGATTACATGAATGGTATGAATCTACATCATGCACAATCATAGAAATGAAAAGATGTACCCATTTGTGTACAGTAAACCAAAATGCAGTCTGTTAAAATTAAAAAAAAATTTAAAAATTAAAAAAAATAAATTTTAAAAAAAGACCCAAACAAAAACTTACTCAATGATCACCTTCAAGAAGCCCCACATAGAAAAAGAGGAACTAAAGCATGAACTGGCAGAAATCAGAAGAGAAGTAAAGTAAGAGACAAAACCATGATAGAATTAAAAACATAGCAAAAAACAAACAAACAAAAATAACGACAAAGACTATGAGTAGAGAAAGCATAACATGGTAATAAAAATGTGCCCAAGGAAAAGACTAAATGGAAAATACAAAGAAAGGAGAACTAACCTGTGTACAATTCCAATCTCTTTAAGAAACAAAATCAAAAACCAAAACAGAGAAAATATTTACTGATACAACTCAAACAAAGAAAACGAGATTAAAATGCATGCACTGTAAGATGACAGCTTATTCCAGGCAAATTGTTCCTCAAGTGGTTCACACAGAGCCATAGAATGAAACTCACAAATTCATAATTTCTTGAGTTCTCTGACTAAAATAGATCAAGTCATATATAACAGGAAAAATTAATTCTCAGACTTCACAGCAAAATTCAACATAGTCAATAGTAAAATTGCATAAAAAATATTTTCAAAGAAATGAACTACGAGCCAAGAATTCAAAATTCAGCCAATCGTGCCTCCAGAATAGAAGCTGCAGGGCAAGCCTTTCTAACATGCAATAAGTCAGAATATTTTTTTCTTAAGAAATTTTCCAGAAGACACATTATAGTCAACAAAAGCAGTCTTCAAAAAATTGGATAAAAGACTGGCAATGGCTATTGTGTATGTTCAAGCAGTTGATTACGAAAAAAGTGGTGTGGATTTTAGGGTGACAAAAGAGAATGAAAATATCCTGCAGATGGAATAGCCTTCATCTGGAATGATTTGGACCAAAAATACTCAGGAATTTTTGGATTTGCATTATTTGCTTATATAGAAAGTTGCAGGGTGAGGAATTTTTTCACTTGTGATATCATGTCAGTCCTCACAAAGTTTCAGATTCGGCAGCATTTTGGATTTTGAACCTTTGGATTAGGGATGCTCAAACTCTATAATAATAGAGGAAAAGAAGCAGAAGTGTAAAGGAAGTAAAGCAAGTTACCGACTGCTTTGCCTATTAGAGCTAGAAAGGTTGGTCAGTTTTTTCATCATTGTAACCAAAAAACCTTACAAGAACAACATAGATGAGGAAAAGTTTGGTTAACAGTTTCTAGGGTCTTGACCCATAGGTGGCTGACTCCATTACTATGGGACCAAGTGAGGCAAAACATCATGGTGGAAGGGGTGGAAGACCATGGACATGCAGCTCAGGACATGGCAATCAGGAAGCAAAGACAGAGAGAGAGAACATGCTTTGATCACCAGTGACAAAATATAACCCCCCAAAGGCATGGTCCCAGTGACCCACTCCTCCAGCCATCTGTAACTACTTATAGTTATCACCCAGTCAATCCGTATGAGTAAATTAATTCACCCACTGATTAGGTTAAAGCTCTGATGATCTAATAATTTTACCTCTGAACCTTGTATTGTTTCAACATGAGCTTCTGGAAAACACCTTATATCTAAACCATTACAGAAGGAGAATATGAAGAGTTTACAAATCCTCTCGTAAAAATTTGGACATAATTAACACAGCAAAGGAAACCATTAGGGAAGATATCATTATGATTAAATTGAGTGGTTGATAAGACAATCTGAGGGAGCAGAAGAGGATATAAGCCAATTTTATCATGACTCAAAGTTAAAATTAACAGACACTGTCCAAATAACTAAAACTAAGGAAAACATATCACAATTATAAAAGTAAACACTAGACAAAAATATAAAACTTCTAAATAGCAGAAAAAACAAGCCACGCATATCCTACAAACCTACCCACATACCCTAAAAAACAAACTTACCTCCAAGCACAAAGACTAAAAAATAGATAATAATATTAAAAGATATGAAACTATAGGCTAAACATCTCTCTTATAAATGGATTTGCCTCAAAGAGAAAAAAGAAATAAAGTTTTCATGTTGGATCATCAAACAAAACCCAACTGAGTAAGAGACACATATATGACAGGATTCAAAAAGTCAAAAATAAAATGATATTCAAAATAAGTAAAATGAAAAAAAGTAAAGAAAGGAGAATTTATGTTGTTAGCATCAGATAAAATGAAATTCAATTACAAAATATTAAATGAAATGAAGATGGACACAATCATGTTAAAGGTTATAATTATCAGTATGTGTAACATAAATATCTGAAGAAAAAAACAGATACTGAGCTTTTAAGGAGATATTCCAGGAGATAAGATGTGGAACAGAAAGAAATTCAGTGGAAGGAGAATTGAAAGCACCTCTCTGGGTGCAAAGATTAAGGAGAGCCAAAAACAAGTTCAACCATGGGATTCCAACCTAATACAATAAGGAGAATGTCTGACTGATTATTAATGATATGTAACATGTTTTATAAGTGTAGCACTTTAATGTTCATAAAACTTAACCCTACATTAAAAGAAATGTAACTAGAAACTTATTTTCAAATCAGAAATCAACCATTTTTTTCTCCTAAAACTTTAATGTCTTTACTTTTTTCCTTGGTCAAAAAAGAAACAAACACCAACCAAGACCATGAACCAACTAGAAAAGAAAATAATGAAAATATAAATAACTTCTGGGTTATAGCCTAAAGAATATGGAAGAAAAATCATATGTAGCCTTAAATGTTTACATCAATAAAACAAAAAATAAAAACAAATTATTAACATCTCACTCAAAAGGTTAGGGAAAGATGAATGTAATGAATTAAGGAGAAGTAAAAGGGAATTCATAGGAATAGAATAGCAATGAATGCATTTTGGAACAAACATGCTAAGCTAAGAAATAAGTTTTAAAAGTTGTTATAAAAATAATATTAAACTATTAGTTCATGTCATGATACAATTAAGTTTCAAGATAAATTAGTTGATATTATTATAACTAATTGAAATAATTATTAATTAAAATAGTATCACACCAAACTATTAATGGATAGTTCAAAGTAGAAAAATGCAAAGATAATTCAAAAGTATATATATATATGAATACAGAAATTTAACTTAAGTTGGTCTTCAAATCAATAGGGGAAAATGTAGACTATTCAATCTAAATTATTGAGAAAATGAGGCTAGCCAGCTGAAAAGACCTTAATTTATATTCTTACCTTACACAGAACACATTGAAACACTCTGAGTCAGTCTTTAAATATAAGTAATGAAACTCTGAATTCATTTATAATGTTATAGTGGAAAAGGACTTTCCAACTCTAAATGAAAACCCAAAATCCATCAAGAACAGACTGAAATATTCTATTACATTAAAATCAGTATGCACAACCCCAAAACTTATGCATGGCAGAATCAAACCAACAAATGTAAACAAAGTAAAATTCAGACGACTGGAGAATATTCCAAACTGGATCACAAATAAAAAGCTGATTTCCTTAATGTATAAAGAGATTCTAGAAGTAAATAAGATTCCAACAGTTCAGTTGCCCACTAGAAATTCTAACAGAAGAAATAAAAGGCTTGAAACATTAGACAGTGCAAGCAAGCTCCCTCAAGCTTGTTTGCAAATAATAAAAAGTTGAATTACAATGTTCTTTATTAGTAAGACTGTGGGAAACAGGAAATTATGTATATTGTTGGTGGAAATACAAGTTGATTTTATGCCTGTGGGAGACTAATTTTTCAATAGTTATTAAAATTATCAAGGCATATATTCTTTGACTCATCAATTCTACTTTTAGGAATTTATTCTAAGGTTGTGTTAATACATTTAAAACAGTGTATGTACAGTATTATCAATTGAAACATTTTTTTAAACAATAGATAACTGGGAAAGTCACACATTTTTATCAGTATGAGATGGTAAAACAGATTCTGGTTCATTTTTTTCCCTATAAACTTCTATGAAACTATAAAAAATTAAGGGAGCTCCTTATGTAGCAAAATGGAAATGTCCCTAGGATGTGTAGTTAAGTTAGTACATCAATATTAAGCACATTTTTACTTGTGTGTGCATAAAGTGTATCTAGAAGGAGACACAAGAAATTGATAATTGGAGTTACCAATTTGGAGGTGAGACAGTGATTGGATAGACAAGAGAACAAAAGTGCTGAGTAGATTTCTCATTCTATTCTTATACCATTTATTTATTTTTATTTTTTGGGGGGGTGCCAAGGATCGGACCCAGGGCCTTGTGCTTACAAGGTAAGCACTCTACCGACTGAGCTATCTCCCCAGCCCCATTTATTTTTTAACTACATTGCCTTTTCAAGAATTAATACTCGTGTGAGTGTAAAAGTTTCTGTACTTATTTACACTTAGGAAGGAGGGCAATTCTTAATGGATCTGTGTATTACTCAATGACAGCTCTGAAACGCATTCCTGATCTTTCTTTTTGTTATGCCTCTAAATTTTGTGTAATAAAGATGATTAATTTTTCCCATAAACATTTTAGTGATTCTCACCTGAAGTGCCAATTATTGGTAAGACACTGGCTGTTTCCTCTGTTTATTAATTTATTCTTCATTAATTATGTTCTAAAGTTTGACATCAATGATACTGATAATTTAAATGGCAATAAAATTGGCCTTTTAGGTGATATTACAAAAAGTAAGTTATAATTCCCATTACCTATGATATTTATAAAATATGGAGTAGAATACATAATCAGTCTAGTCGTGGGCTGACAACAGATGTACAAAATTTGAGATAAACAAATTTATTTTTTAATTACACTTCTTGGTTGAAATAATTAGAGTGAACTCTGAGCAAAGAGAGATTCTTATGACTTAAATGAGGTTTTATAGAAGAATATGAAGAAATGAGAAAGGAAAGGTGCATTTACACATTTCATGGTTGGTCAACTTCTAATATCAGGTGGAGACCCAGATGTGACTGATCAGTCACTATTTTAACAATTGTGTGGAATTTCCAGCTAAGTCTACATACTATTTTCTAATTTTCCATCTTATTTTTTTGCATTCATTGGTTAATTAAACGTATTCTTTAATTTGCGTATATTGAAGAATTCCCCAAATTTTCTTGTAATTGGTTTCTCATTCAATTCCATTGGGGTTGGATAATATTCTTGTATGATTTCAGTACTTTTGCATGTTTGTTTAAAGCCCTCATTTGGTCTATCTAAAGGATGTTCCATAAGTATTTGAGGAGAATCTGCATCCTGCTATTGAGTGAGGTGTTCTGCAGTTGCCTGTTAGGTCTACTTGGTTTCTACGGCTGTTCAAGTCATCTATTTCCTTGATAATTTTGTCTAGTCATTCTTTCCATACAACATTAGAATATAAGAGCAAGTATTATTAAGCAGTTATTATTGCAAAGAAATGAGCTAAATTTGTGATCTATTATTTCTATGTCTCAAGAAAAAAGGACATAATCTATTGTCTCAAAAATATTTTATGAATAAGCAGCTCTATAGATGAATTGTATCCCATTATGAACCATGTAAAATACCACACAAATATCAAGACAAGTATCAAGACGTTGAACGTATAAAGAGAAAACTATATGATCTAAATTTAGGAACATCTGCAAATCTGTATGCATGCCATCTCCCTTCACTTTTGGGTGGACATTTACCTGGACAGTACATTCCCTGCCCGATTAGGTAATGAGAAGAGCCAGAGTTTCACACATTCTACTGTTTTCTGGGTTTTTTTTTTTTTTTTTCCTATCTGCAAGTCTTTTTTTGTAAGAAATAACCTGGAATATACTTTTGGTTGACTTATTCTCATATAAGTTTTTCTTCAGGAATTTGGTAATTTTTGCAAGAGAGAATTCTATCTGCAGATATGAACTCTGTAATGTTTGTAGCAGGGATATTATGTATTCACCAGAAATCCATCTCTGTTTCCTTCTAAGTTTATTTTGAGACCAGCAATTCTCTAACATTTGTTGTTGACCATAAAAATACTCATTTCTGTGTATTATATGTTCCAAAATTTACTGTAGTAGAAATTAAATAGAATTTTCAAATATTCAATTGAAAAAATAACAGTAACAATCTTCCTCATGTTAACATAAATGATATTTTTTCCATGAAAAATAGGTATATTTTTAAAAAAAACAATGAGAAAGTTGTACTGTTACATGTTTGCAAATTTCTTTTCTCTGGATGTTTTAATGGAAGATGGTTAGATTATATACCTGTTTCTATATTCAAACTATTTCAATATGTTCTTTTGACTGAAGTATATGGAAAAATGGTCTCATTCAAATATGTATTTACAAAACAGTGTAGTATTTAATAATATTCTCATTGTAGATAGTGATTGTAGCTATGATTGTCAACATTCTTCTTTGATTCTACACCTAAACTCTACAAGAGGTAATTTTTAAAGGCTAGTTCTAAAAAAACTTTACATAACAGTTATATATAAGTCCATTGGTCTATCTTCATTTTGAATACATCTTTTATCCATGTATAATTTTTTGTTATATTTGGAAAATATTGGTGAATTGGTTTATGCAAACTTTCCTTTAACTGTTAGAAACATGAAAGTCAGGGACAGTTACATTTTGCAGGTCAACTGTGAAAACTGGGCAGCCAGTCACCATAGAAAGCAGAATTTATATGTTCAAATCAAATGTGGCACCATGGGAAATGTGTGATACTCAGGGAGAGTAATGGACTATGGAGATTCTTCCCCAAACACAATTGAGAGCTAATCAGGGAAATTCCCACAACTGGCTGAGACTGACTGTCCATCAGGCTTATGAATGCTAGGGACATGCTCAGGATGTTTTTTTACATTCTGAGGGAGTGTCCTGCAGTTGCCCATCCCTACTCTTTCCTTATAATGCAGGTGATTACATAACTTGTGTTAGTTTATAGGTCACCAGCCCAGGAAGAGCTACATTTGCAACCAAAGGTGAATACATCTTACATCCTACAATAATACATTCTATTATTTTGAGATTTGAAGGACTCTGGTGTCTAACTGGAAATTGAAGTGCCTTCCTTGAACTTGAAGAGTGAGTCAAGAGTTCCTTTGTTTGAGAAAAAGAATAGAATGGATATTTAGGTGCAAGAATATAAGAATAAACATTGGCAGGGCCTACCATGGTTCATCCCACCCTGTTTCCTTTACCTCAGACTACATTGAGGCTCTTTCCCAGCATTCCTTGCAGCTAAGTGTGTCCATTGAGTGATGACCACATCAAAGGGTTATTATGCAGCAGGAACAGTAGTAATATTGGTCCTTACATGAATAAGAGATATTTTATTGTGCAAAAGAATAGGGATGTTGCCCTTGTAATATGAACCTTAGTTAGTTAGTATTGCTGATACAATTGAGTTTTAAACCTTGTAATATGCTTATTTAATAGTTTCTGTGAGTCATACAATACCTGATTGGATAGCAGCTCAGTAAAAAATATCACTGGGAATATTTATAGATTACTAACTCAATATAACTAACACTGTGACTATGTAGCTGAAAACCTAGTGAAAATGTTTTTCTGAGACTGATAGAATTAGAAGCAATGCTAATTACTTCATTAAAATCATCCAGAGAGAAGATTATTTGCAGTAGTAGTCAGAACACCAACAACATGAGAAGAATATAACCGTTTCTAGATTAAAGAAGAGCTTTTCACATCTAATAATTAAAAAATTATCTGTAACCTGTTCTCCAATTTGTTTAGCCCATAATTTTGAGCCTATATGATTTCTCTGTATGTATGAAAGGTGGGTTTGATATCCAACAATATCACCTTGAATATACTTAGGAATCTACATTAGTATTAAGAACATTGGAGTGATTTAATTTTATATTTGTCTCTGGAGTTTATTAAGTTTCTCTTTCAGAATAGGTACCTCTAAATAGATTTTAAAGGCAATTTGGGGGTCACTCCAATAAGTAAATATCAAATTTAATGATAAATACATAAGCAATCATTTGAGATGAATGACTGGATAATGTTTAGAGAGAGGGAGAATTATTTCATTTGAAAATATTTGTTTCATATAATAAAGTTATATAGTGGTTCTTTTCTATTCTCAATTTGATTAGTATTTAATGTATCAAACAAATAGAAGCAGAAAGAGAATGCATTGAAAAGAAAACCTTAATAAATAAGGTTTGGAATATATTAAATAGTAGAATTAAGCTTGCAGAAAAGTTTGTCACTGATAAGATAAAATTAATAAAAAGTGGATCAAAGAAAATTGAGAAAATATAAGGAAATAGAAAATAGTATGTTACTTATTCTAGGAAAGAAAGAAACTCCTGATAAAAACAAAAAAACAAACAAGAACATATAATGAAAGCTGAGGTAGTAAAAATTATCCAGAAATAAATAAGCAAACTTTAGAATTTTCTAATGATAGAAATGATCAATTACTGCAACAAATTGTATACAATTAAGCAGATAAACAATAAGGTAAAGGATCTATGATATATTCATACAATGAAAACTCATAAAGTGATAGATATGAATGAAGTCTGAAGAAAGAACATGGATCAGTTTTACATACATAATTTTGAAGGAAAGCAGACATAAAGATGTATATCTTATGATTTTAATTGCTTGAAGGCTTATTATATTTATTACCAGGAGATTTATTTTTGAATTTTATGTGTGAATACATTTTGATATTTGTAATACAAATGCCCTTAATAAATGGCTTGTGCTAATATTATTGCCTTTTGTCAAAACATAATTTCTTGTTTGACCTTTTACTGCTTTGCAGACTTCCCCAAATAAATGCAGCATACGGATAGCAGATTAGAGGATTTAAGTGCTAGACTTCTCTATGGCACATTTATAATCCTGGAAAAGTCATATAGTTTCTTTGTGGCTTGGTGTCCTCATTTACACACCAGATAATTGTTTACTAGTCATGGAATCAGAATCAACAATGTAACTCTAGGGCCAACACAACTGCAACTTTATAATTTATCTAAAACAATAGCAAATATTTCTTTCCAAAATTGAGGGCAATAATCTAATCTTTCATTCCATGAATATAAGTACTTCAGAATCTTTGATATGTGGTAACTGTTTTTATAGCATTTATGAGAATATAAGATACATGTTGGCTTAGGATCAGACTTCCTTAACAGGACTCCCATAGCACAAGAAATAAAAGCAAGAATCAACAACTGGGATAGATTCAAACTAAAAAGTTTTCTCTCAGCAAAGGAAACTATCAGTAAAGTGAAAAGAGAGCATACAGAGTGGGAGAAAATCTTTGCACTCATACTTCAGATAGAGCGCTAATTTCCAGAATATATAAAGAACTCAAAAAACTCTACACCAAGAATACAAATAACCCAATCAACAAATGGGCTAAGGAAATGAACAGACACTTCACAGAAGAAGATCTACAAGCAATCAACAGATACATGAAAAAATGTTCAACATCTCTTGTAATAAGAGAAATGCAAATCAAAACCACCCTAAGATTTCATCTCACCCCAATTAGAATGGCGATTATTAAGAACACAAGCAACAATAGGTGTTGGCGAGGATGTGGGGAGAAAGGTACACTCATACATTGCTGGTGGGGCTTCAAAGTAGGGGAGCCACTCTGGAAAGCAGTATGGAGATTCCTCAGAAAGCTTGGAATGGAACCACCATTTGACTCAGCTATCCTACTCCTTGGCCTATACCCAAAGGACTTAAAATCAGCATACTACAGAGATGCAGCCACATCAATATTCACAGCTGCTCAATTCACCATAGCCAGATTGTGGAACCAACCTAGATGCCCTTCAGTTGATGAATGGGTAAAAAAACTGTGGCGCATATATATATATATATACAATGGAATATTACTCTGCCATAAAGAATGATAAAATTATGGCATTTGCAGACAAATGGATGAAATTAGAGAATATCATGCTAAGTGAGATAAGCCAATCTCAAAAAACTAAAGGACGAATGATCTCGCCGATAAGTGGATGATAATGGGGGGTAGGAAGAGTTAGCATTAGGGTTAGGGTTAGGTTTAGGGTTAGGGATAAGGAGGGTGGTAAGAATGGAGGAAGGAAGGCTGTATAGAGGGAAAATAGGGGTGGAAGGGATGGGGGAAGGAAAAAAAAATAACAGAATGAATCAAACAACATTGCCCTATGTAAATTTATGATCACACAAATGGTATGCCTTACTCTATGTACAAACAGAGAAACATGTGTCCCATTTGTTTAAAATTAAAAAAAAAAAGTAGATTACAAAAAAAAAAAAGAATGATTTAATACATCGATATTCAACATAGATCCTTCCTTACGAGCACCCATAGGCCACCTGTTAGAATAGGCCAACAAGAAAACACCATTTTCAGGCAGTCACATGGGATAAGCATGCCGAGCTGTTTGCTGGGATAAGCTGTAGGAACCAGGGAAGCTGAGCCCAGGGGACACATCCCTAAGGGTTGTGTATACAGAAGTATTTTAACCTATTCCACCCTCTGTTGGTCTCCATGGATATAGAGCTGCTTTCTCCTGGAATGCTTGTCTTCATTTTTTATTTCCTCCTATTCCAACTAGAATTGCTTGTTCCCTTTTCCACCCTGACCCCCACCCAACTCTCCTGAAATAAGGATTCTTACACTCCTTCCTCAGTTTTCTCTTCTTCCTGGGGATGTTACCAAAAAAAAAAAAAAAAAGATAATCCATATTATAATTGTATTCTCATAAGATTCATAACATAATATTATAGCAATAATATATTAATATAATATAATCTTATTGCTATAATAATATATTTTTATATTAACATATATCAATGGTATATTTATATTACTTGTATGATATACTAATGTATGATATATAAAAATATACATTAAGTATCTATCAATAGCAAGCAAACTTAAGCATCAAGCAGATAATTCAAGTAACACACATCTGCATGCATAAACCAGTGTGAACTTTATATCTAGTAGTCTTTTCCATCATAAAATGTGCAAATTCCTGAAGCAAATACGAACTGTAGCAGCTGCAAACTTGGTTCTTGCCAATTTTCAGAGATGGTGAAAATTATTAGCACTTGTACTATACTTGGAAGCCATTTTTGCAAAAAAACAGGGAAGCAATTTTATCCTAACATGGATTTTAAAGCAAGCATATTGCTGGGAAAGCACCCTGGGCCAAGATTTATATCAAACTGACACTTCAAATAAAGAGCATCATGGGGAAATTTGATGTCTCTTGCTTCTTCAAAACTGTGACCTTAGAGAAGAAAGAGAACATTTTCTCTCCTTACAATATTGGGTATAAAATGGTGTGACTTGACAAGCAAAACTCAAAAAAGTGAATTCTCCTAACAATAGATGAGTTATGTATGTATTCCTTGTGAACGATTTTAAAACTACAGAAGTTACAAGGAAAAAAATTTCTAATTTCTCAGAGATAATGAGGTATGATTTATTTTTACAACATTGGAATCACTTAACATTCTGTCATAAGAATTTACCCCATCATTACTTGCTTTTAAAGAAGTTGATTATATTTTGTGACTGCACATTATAGATCTACTATAATTTATGTGATCATTATTCTATATTAGAGATCCACTTTAACCAATATTTCCAAAATGTGATTAACATGTAAATAAAACAAAGTATCAGATTATATATATATATATATACATATATAATGTGCATAAATATATACATATTTACATATATATATATATATAATGCTAGAAGAAAAAGAAGGTATTGCAAAACACAGTGTCTTAACCTTAAGGTACTTGAAGCATATTTTGAAATTAAAAACCAACTTCCTTTATAATAGACATGAATTTTTCACTTTATTAACTATTAAATTTGTGTAGATTCAGTCTATTGATTGTGTTGATTGTAAGATTCTTTAACCTCTGACTTTAACACATACTAAAGGGAATTCTTTGTTGTATTCATATTCCCCTCAACTACCTCAGGATTGAGAAGTCCAAGGATGACCATATGGCCATGGGTACACTTGCAGATAAGCAGTTAATTGGTCAAAGCAGCTCTGGGAACAGGGAGTTACTAGAAGTAATGGAGTTTTCCTGTCTCTGGGGAGGTTAGATAATTAGAAACTATTTGTCTACTGGCTATAACATTCATTCTCCAGAGATATTTCAAATAATTAACAGTCATTTTTTTATGGAAAGTTAATAATGCAGGTCCCTCTTAGTAGGTGATAAATCAAATAACCCTTAAAATTATATAATGATAAAAGATAAATCAAGTCATCCTTTGCATCCTTTTCAAAGGATCTCTGAACTTGTCCTATAACCTGGTTTTTATTTTATTGTATCATATTGTATTTTATTATATCCTTCCATAAATCTAGCTCCAAGAACCCTGGCTATACCATTGTAAACACTCATATAAAAATTTGGAGAACAGAGGAATAAGTGCATCAATGAATGTATAGAAAGCTTTTATGTGGGAGAACTTAGTTGTCAGATTTACCTTTAGGTTGGTTAACCAACTTATTGGGTCCTTCTCTGTTCTTCCCTCTCAAGCTATTTGAACACCTAATCATAATGTGAACAGTTGAATGCTCTAATTCGTATTCTATTACTCTTGTTTAACTATTTTTGGTGATATATTAATGGGTTTATCAATCTGTAAAGTAGTCCCAAAGATGTGCAATTCAAGGACTAGGTAATTAAAGCAATTAAAATGGGGAAATAGACATAGTCAGAAATGTAATTGAATACATTTGACTAACATGTATTATCACTCATTTCGTAGCATAACAGTCATCCTGATCACCTCACATAAGAAAGTTTTACCCTTTCTTCAAAATTCTTTAAAGGACTGATAGCACATCTAATAAGTAGTAATTTTCTCATTGATTGATTGATTGATTTAGTTGTTTTTTTTAATGATTGTTTTTCCAAAGAAAAATGGCAATAGCCAATTGGAAGCCTGCTTATTCTTCAGCTGCAATGTTCTTTTCTTTAAATGAGGAAGTAACTCACTGATTTGCTATTTTAAGACACCTTGCCTCTTTACTCTTAAATGTTAACCATCTTCTTATGCTGAGTCCTTCCAAAAATTGTTCCAGTGTACAACTCCAGGCGTTTGGTTCCTTTTACTATGAAGTGCAACTCCACTGTTTGTCATGAGAGCTCTGATTGTTAAATGTAGGGGGACATGTCCTTTAAATAGTCAATTACACTGAATTTTTTAAAAAATCAACATAAATAAGTCTTGGTGTGGGAAGGAATTCACTCTTATGTTCCTGGTAATTGGCTCTAGCTCAATGAATCCCTATAAATCAATGTTCCCTGTCCTAGACACTTTATGATTTGAATAAAGAGTATTCATTGAAAAGAAAAAAAATAATGGTTTCATGAAAAAATATCTTTGTTCTGATTGGACTGAGAACTATTGCCATGTTGGCCCAGCAGGTGGTTGGGACAAGAGAGCATGAATATGTGCTCCATCTCAATTTGTAATTCCTTCCTTTGTCTGAAAGCCAGGGCCTTGGACAGTTTGGGTGGTAACCTCTTGAGCTGGGGTGGCCTTTTGATTTTAAACCTATTTGTGATCTTCATATTTGGTAGAGAATAGACATATTTCTTGTTCTTCTTGTATTGTGTTGTTCTTGTATTATTCTTTTTCTTGTAGTTCTGGTTTTGTAAAGTGATCTTTCTGCAATTTTGAAATTTCAAATAATCTATTCACAGGTCTATACAATGAATCACATACAATGGTTTGTAATATAAGTCAAGAAGCCCTTGCCTGAGGTAGGAGGTTGGAGATGGCAAAATGCTGGAATATACCAAGATGTCTGCAGGTCACAGAACAACTTACCTGCTGTTCCTTGCCAGCAGGAAGGTTGCCATGGAAACTCCTGTCTCGAGTGTCAATAGGACTAAGGAAGGTGAATCTAGGCCAAGTAACCCCCCTTCTGGAAATTCCCAACTGAGGGCAGGAGGAAGCCATGCCATTCCTGGTCTTTGGACCCTTGAGTCATTTTCTCTGACTCCAGCTTTGCTTTAAGGAGTATGCTTTTACTTTCAATAAATCTACACTCTAACTGCTTTTTCTGTGTGTCTTGCATGGTTCTTTGTTCTGGAGACCAAGAATATGAATATCTACTGGACTCTCCTTCAGGCTCCTGTACTCTCCACATGGTGTCTTTAGAATGATGGGCCATGTCTTTAAATCCACTTTTTCAAATTTTTCTGGGAGCCCATTCTACATCTGATAAATATTTCTTTAATTATTGATTGAATGGTTTTGCACATGTGCAGACTTCCTGCTGAAGTCTGATGTCTCCTACTTCTCTTTGTATGAGTTAGAAAAGGCATCTCTTCCTATCCATGCCCACAGGCTGGGGCCAGAGTGCACAGCTTTGTGAATGGAGATTGTCTGGAAACAGTCCCATCTGACACCCTCAGGTTCAAGCCACAGATACAGTTGCTGGGTGTGGTGTCCCCCTCTGTCACTGTGAAGTGACAAAGAATAAGAAATATTGCTTCCTCTTCTCCATCCCTGCTGGTTCTCCTTCAGGTTCTCTCTGACTTACTCACAGCCTTGTGAATGGTGAGACTTGATACCGCCTTCTGTTATTTTCTCATCTTGCCCTCCCAGGTTGTTTATGTTACCATGCTGGGATTAAGGGAAACCAATCTTTCTGGAATGTTAAATTTCATGTGCATTTTTTTATGTCTTTACCATTGTGCTTCTATGTACATGCTAACAACCCAAAGGAATGCTTCATTTGAAAATCACCAAAAGGTAAATAAAAAAGATTCTTGGCATATAACTTCCAGCAAGCAATTTTTATGAATCAAACTTTGCTCTATGCACTAATGTAAGCATTTGAGTCATATGTTTTGTCAGTTTTATGGTATGAGTATTAGAATAAAATTATGATTTTTGTTGCTCAGTTTTAATTTATGACTCATGACCAGCAACTGTTGCAATGGAACAAGGTATAATAGCAAGATCTTAGAAAATCTTACCAATAATTTTATGCTGCAGAATATAAAATTTTCTTGACCTGCTCTTAAATTGAATGATGCAGTGTGATTTTATTGACAACCAAAGAAAGCGAAACACCAAATTGATATGCAGATAGAGATCAATTGATCCAAACAACAAATTTTAAGAGTATGTAATTCATTTGAAAAATAAAATAGGAACCAACCTCAATTCTGCAACTTTCTGGCAGTGAAGAAATACAATGCATTCTGTAATTTTCTAGTTTTTGGTGGCAGAACCAGGATAGAATTTTCTCAAGTTGCTTTGACATGTTTACTTTCCAACATTACCACAGACATTCTCTTGCATCTCAAAATAACAATGACCAGCACTTACATGTACTGATATTCACCAGGTGCTCTTCTAAACTTGATTATACATTGGCTTATATAAGAAATCGGTTCAGCTAGGTCACAAGAAAATTGGAATCAGAAGCATCCTTTTCTATTTTTCTGTATCTTCACAACATTGCTCATTTCTGTTTCTCAGTATTTCCCTAAAACTGGAAAATTGGCATGTGAAGCCCCCTGACATTTTGTGTCTTTCAAGGGCTGCATGATATTGGCCATGTCTCTTAATAGCTCTCATCCTAACCCTTCCTCTGCTGGACATGGACAGAAGGGACCTGATCAGATATGATTTCATAGGACATTTCAGTTCATTGCAGTGAAATCTGACTACTTTTGTTCTCTCTCCAGCAGGACATGGAAACGCACACATGTGTCATGAATTGCAAACATTACCAGAGACCATCCTAAAGTGATTTTAGACTTAGGGGATGGCTGTCAGGTGTCCCAAATCACATCTAGAAACCAAAGAGTAGGAACTTCGTAAGAGGAGGTGTCTGGGTCTCTGAGTGGATTCTGCAGCCAAGATCTACACAGGGTGAGCCCTGCTGTCCACAGGGGAGATCCAGGCACCGGCGGGGGTGGAGACTCAGATCACTCTCCAGTTAGACTGTAGATTTCTAAGGATTCTTCCAAAAATGCCTGTCAGCTTTCCCACCAGTGCTGTTAGGGTTGATTTCTAACTATGCCCTCTCTTTTTTCTTGTCTCTCTTTCCTCTACACCACAGACAGAATTATCTCTTATAAATGCGAGTTTATTCGGTATGTATAGCTAAAAATTCATTCTTTGATTCTCATGAATGGCTTACAGTTACGTCTTTTATGGAATGCCAGGCACCCTGGTACGTCTCAGCCAGTTTTAAAACTGAGCAACATTCAGCCAGGGCGAAAGGAACAGTGTGTAAGAAGCTGCCCACGGAGCCAACACAGTTAGCACAAATGAAGGGCCTCAGACACAGGGATGTGGCTCTTAGGAACTGGTTTCATTGAGATATGGAGGAAGTCTGGCCTGAGGAACAAAACTTCAGACCTCAGAGGGCCTCTGGCATTCTTCACTGCTAAGCATCTCTGTAGCTTCTTTCCACCCTCTGCCTTCACTTCTTGTCCTTCCATATCCTGAAAGGATCTCTCTCTCCTCTCTCTCTCTCTCCCCCCTTTCTCATTTTTTTCTGTTTACATTCTTATTTTATAAGCTAAATGCTGTCCTACAGCCTCTTTAAAGTCCTACTTTTTGTCATCTTCCTTCCCTTAGGCTGAACACACACCCTTTTCTAGAAGAGCACTTGAACATGAGAGTTTCCAGACCCACAGCTTTACTGTCAGTCTTCTCACCTGCCTTGTGTCTAGCTTCAGTTTGTGTGTTCATAAACTGCAGTAATGGTTGAAGATGCTAAGCACTTTATAAAGTTTCTGGAAACATCTCTATTTAGTATTTTCACACCATTGACAACTATCAGAATTTTTATATCCATCACAGGGTGACTGGGTATTCTGATTGACCCTGGACTTTTCTGATAGTACTGATGGAACTGAGGGTTCCTGTGAAATCTGGGATACTCAGTTTCCCTAAATTAGACAGGGAAGGCAACTATGTATTTCACCTTTTAAACTCTGTAAGGTAGCATGGCACTAGGGCAGAAGAAATGCTCCCTCAACGTTTGCCAAATGAATTAATGAATGAATGGATTAATTACAAAAGACTGAACAAAAGAAAGGAAAAAAAAAAAACAGACTCAAGTGACTGATTACATGACACTGCTATGGGTGCTGGAGGGAAGGTTTCCCTTCCTGGTGCAGCTGGAGCAGAAGGAAGCTTTAACCTAGAAGCATGCATTTCAATGCTAATGACTAGATAGATGGTGGTATATGATTCCCAGGAAAGAGAGAACACTGATGCTGAGTAAGCTGCTCACTTTGTATCTATTGCATTTTAAGCAGGAAGCAGAGAACAGAGGCAGGATGCTCTGAGTCAACAGGCTCAGTCTGTTTCTAGCTCTGTGTTGGCTGTTACTGACTTCTTGCCTTGATATTGATTTCACTTATTTTACTCCCAGATTTGTGACAACATAATTTTAGCAGATACTTAACTATTCAGCAGTGGTCCTTGTAACTATAACAACCTCTATTTCACTGTCAGTTTTTCCTTCTAGCCTTCTAGTTTGAGGCTATGGATCCTGCGCCGTGATGTGTTATGCAGGGGGGTTGGAGATGATTCCTCATGATGCTTGGACTCACCTGCATACCAGTTATTTTATTGCAGCCATTTTCAGATTGATGAATATCTTCTGGGGCCTATTCTGTGCAAATAACAATCTATAGCTAAGTCTCTTCCTGAGAAATGAAGTTTAAGGGCTCCAGGTTTAGGTTGAGCTCAAGATTGGAGTCTCTTAAATCAGCTGGTGGGGGAACAAGAAGCCTGGGTGGAGGAAGGACTTAGAAGATCATGTAGGAGAAAGGAAACCATCCAGTGAAGAATGACTCCAAGAAGGCTGGGAAGAATGTGGAGGTAGGCACAAGTATGGGGGAGGAACATGAGAGAAACTGATACAACGCAGTTGTTTGGGTCAGAGGATTGGGAATTGAACCTGGAGAAATCACATGGCAATTTGAAAAAAATCACAAGCAGAATTCAGAGATTCTGCTTGTTCCTGTGCAGGGGGGAGGCCATCACAGACTAGCCCACCCTGCTGCTCCCAATTCTCCGTTTGGCTGAGGGAGGATCCCTCACCTGACCAGCCTGGAGCACTGGGAAGACAGCAAATGGACATCAGAGGATGCAAGTTAGAGTCTGCCTCAGACCTTCCACAAATAATTTGATGTCATTAAATTTCAGTTTCATCTTCTATATTTTAGGTGAGATTCATGCAATCCTGGTTCAGTCTTTGGGATAACTAAATGACCTGATTTATGCAGCCTATCAAGGACAAACTTGATGAGAATCATGTGTAGTTACTCATTCAAAATTCTCTTGGAGTGACTTTAAGTTGGACACACAGTAAAATCTAAGAAAATGTCATAATGTGTACTTGTGCCTGCAAGGAGCTGCCACTACAGAGACGACAAATTTGCAGCTATCAGGGGCTTGCAATCTAGTAGTCGCTGTAGGAAAGAAATACTTAGATAACCATACTAAAAGCTAAAACACGTAGAGTACCAAGAGCTGGAAGTGCAGCTACAGTGACACTGAATTTCAAAGGTGGGAGATATTTTTTTTTCCCTGCAAGCTGAGAAGGTCTTCACAGAAAATCTGTGAGGTACCTGGAATGATAATCATTGAACCACGGCTTCTCAACTTAGCTGTCATGATAGAAGTATTTTACATATTAAGGTCCATCTCAGATCTGCTGATTCTGGGGTGGGATGGGGTCATGTGTCATGAGACAGAGCTCTGCATGGCACTTTTTCCCATCAGAGGTACATATGGGTCTAGACAGGTGAGGAAGAAGGGCTGGTGGTGGTGATGCAGGAAGGCTTAGGCAGGGGGTTGGGTAGGGAATTCAAGGCTAGAGGTTTGCTTTGGGCGCACATAATGGGAAGTTATAGAAAATGAGGAAACATAAGTGGGTCACACTGCAGCCTGCTCTGAAGGTTGTGAAAAGGGGGTTTGGGTGACTATCGATGGGTTTTGAGCAGGGGACTTACATGGCTAGACCTGAACTTTACAAAGTCTCACCTGGAAACAGATACCACTCCTAGAGGATGTCAAAGTGTATCAGGTGAGATATGAAGAAGGTTCAAGCTAGTGGGTAACTGTGGGACTGGAGGCATGAATCAGGCATCCTTCCTTCTCCTTTTCTTTTCTTCCCCGCCCCCCTTCCTGGTACTAGGAATTTAATCCAGGGAAGCTTTGACATGGAGCTATATCTCCAGTTCATTTTATTTTTTATTTCGAGACAGGGTCTCACTAAGTTGATGAGAGTCTTTTTAAGTAGCTGAGGCTGCCTTTGAAATTGCCATCCTCCTGTTTCAGCCTTCTGAGTCACTGAGATTACAGGCATGTGCTGCTCAGCCCAGTAGCTGTCATTCTTCTCAAGAGGTAGTTGGGGGTTCTTATTTGTCCATTCACCTTATACACAACATCTGTGTGCTTTATTCTAGGGTGGGAACATTCATAGTGACACAGCTGCCTTCAAGGAGCCCACACTGAGGGTCAGCTTCCTTTGGCTGCTGTAATAAATGAGCAAACACTGGGTGACTTAAAACAATGAAAATTTATTACAGTTCTGGGGGTCAGAAGTCTGAGATAGTGCCGAACGAGCCACAATCAAGGTGTTGGCAGGGTTGTATCCTTCTGAAGGTTCTAGGGAAAAAGTTATAGCTTTACCCTTTCCTCTCTCTAGGAACTGCATATGTCGCTGGCTTGCGATGGCTTTCCTCCATCTTCAAGGCCAGAAATGGCCTGAGTCTTGCTCACACTGCATTAGTCCACCACTGACTCTTTCTCTCCACATTTAAAAGATCCTTGTGTTTTGAGAGCTCCCAGCTAAAATGGGGCTCCAATACTAGAACTGCTAGCAAACCTGCCCTGATGGGAGATGAAAGATTACTGGGCTTGGATATTTACAGTGGGCATTTCCAGGGATGTTTCTTTTACCTGGCAAAGAGACTAATGCCTAATTGTCTATCTTGTGACCAGGGGTCTGTCACACTGGAAACATGGTTATGCTGATAGGCATTCCTCTGGCTCTTGTCTGGTTTGTGTTTAGTTTATGCTGTCTGATCACCACTCTGGTGCTGGGAGCTTGCCTTGTGTTCTCCCCAGTCCTAGGGAAGACCCAGCAGAGGCAGCCCTGGTTCTTCAGATGGAGAGTCCAAATTCAATACACCTGCACAATAGGGAGCATGTTCATTGACTTTTACTTACAGATCCTGGGTGAGGAACTTGAACTGAGTTGGGAGGGTTAGTCCTGTGTCCCCAAATAATGCAAGACAGGGATTCAGAGAAAGAGAGAGAAATAATAGTTCCAAATATATATGTATGGAGCAGGATATGTTTAGGTTCATGGGTAAATAAAGGACTGAATGCTCTGTTCAAAGGAAGAATTGCCTGAATAGCCTATTTAAAGGAAGTTGCAGGAATGTAGGGAGCCATCTCTTGCACACCAGAAATGCTTCCAAGTCATCTCCAGCCACCAAATTGAGCCATTTGGGTATGCTCTTCTTTAGCTGCATTTGCCATGTTGTTCACATTATACCTTGGGGTTACATTGGCCCTTCCTGGATAGTATTGGTTAGTCTCCTTTTTTTCAATTCAGGTGACTTGACTTTAATTTGATTTGCAACTTTAATCCCCTCTTGCCATGTATTGCATTGTTAGCCCCCATATTCATTGTTTTCCCATGCTTAGGATTCAACCCACTGAGGTAGAAAGTATTCAAAGAAATTTTATGTCTTTACTGACTTATACAGATTGTTTTTACTTGTTATTATTCCCTAAATAATATGGTATAATGGCTATTTATATAGCATTTTCATTGGGTTAAGTGTGATAAGTAATCTGGAGATGATTTGAAGTATGTGGGAGGATGCGTGTGGATTTTATGCAGACACTACACTGTTTTATATAAGGCACTTAAGCATCTGGACTTTAGTATCTGCAGGGGTCCTGGAAACAATCCTCTGTGAATCTTGAGAGACAACTGTAGTATACTCACAGGTTCTCAGGAGAAGAACATGAACATCTCTGGGAGGTGGGCTACATTATTTTCCCAACCCCACACTGCACCATAGAGAGTTTCATGATGATTTCCACCAATAAGGGAAATGCATGCATTTCAGTGTGTGCCCATTTGTACATACACATGATTTCTCATCCGAGAATTCATATTGACAGTAGCAAAAGCAGGACTGTGATGGAGAGCACAATGTTAGACTCAGAGAAGTCAAATTAAAGGAGTACTATCCATGCATACAACTGAGAGGTGACACTGTTCCAGGGCTGAGGCCTGGCATCCCATTTCCTCTGAATGCAGAGCATGACTAGGAGACTCAGCCCTGCCTGGACAAGAAATTTAGACTTTTTGTTTCTCCAGTTTCTCTTCCCTAAGAAAATTGCATATTGGTATATATTCCTACTATTGTTTTGAGGAATGAAAAGTGTAACATCTAGTGTCAGAGCTGATTCCCTACAGTTTAGAAAAGTCACTGTACCTAGAAGAACCTCAGTAAATCCTTGTGGAATCAAAGAATTCATATTGATTTTTGTTTTGATGCAATAGCGATATTACTTTGGAAGTATGTTCAGATGTATTTCCATATTCTAGGTTTATTATTATTATATTTTTTGCCTTGGAGACTTCACTCCCATTCAAACAATGAGTTTTGATGCTTTAGAGAGAGAAGACATACCTGCTAAATTAGTCTATTCATTTCTCTAGTTTGTCAAAATATATTTTTAAAACTCTGAATCTATATCAAGATAATAAGGATTATAAATCAGGCTTTGCTGGGACAAATGGAAGAGTCAGTAAAAGCAAGCATAAGAGAAAAAGAAATGACTTCAGTTTTCCTTGCATACCAAGAATCAAACCTGGGCTGGGGATGCAGCTCATAGGTAGTGAAAGGTCCTGTGTTCAATCGCTGGTAGCTCCCACCTCTCTCTAATTAACAATTACACCTGGAGGAATCATATTTTAGTGCTCTTTGCAGAAATGTAGAGGAGATGCCGGCATCTATACTTGCAGGAAAATGAGCTGTAGTGCCTAGGAGGCTGAGGAGGGCAAAGAAGAAGACAGAATGTAGGGCAAGGATTCCCTCTAAGGTGACCCCTTCAAACCACCAAAGATGGTTAAGTGGAAGGAGAAAGGGGGAAAGCCTGAAAGCATGGTTTTTCTTTCATGACACGGAACTTGTATCTTAGAATGGGAGTGAGAATTTTAGAAGTACCTAGATTTTGGTCTGAAGTTGTCATTCCTTGATGTGTCTTTGTCTGGTTTTGGTATCAGTGTGATATTAACCTCATAGAATGAGTTTGGAAATGTTCCCTCCTTTTCTATTTCATGGAATATTTTGAGGAGTATCCGTGTTAATTCTTCTTCGAAGGTCACATAGAAATCAGCTGAGATTCCATCTGGTCCTGTGCTTTTCTTGATGGGTAGGCTTTTGATAGTGTTTTCTATTTCACTACTTGATATTGATCTGTTTAAATTGTGTATGACTTCCTGATTCAGTTTGGGTAGTCATATGTCTCTAGAAATTTGTCAACGTCTTCAATATTTTCTATTTTATTGGAATATAAATTTTCAAAATAGTTTCTAATTATCTTTTGTATTTCAGTCATGTTCATTGTGGTATTTCCTTTTTCATCACGCATCTTGATAATTTGAGTTTTGTCTTGTTCCAGGGACACCCTCTTTACCACTCATATTCAACCCAGTTCTTTAAAACCTAGCCACAGAAATTAGAAAAAAGAAAGAAATTAAAGGGATACGAATAGGTAAAGAAAAACTCAAACTATCACTATTTGCTAATGACATAATTCTATATTTAGAAAATCTAAAAAAACTTCATCAGAAAACTCCTAGAACTAATGAATGAGTTGATCAAATTAGCCGGAAATAAAATCAACACCCATAAATCAAATGTGTTCCTATACATCAGGAATCCATTGAAAGAGAAATTAGGAAAACTACCCCATTCATAATAGCCTCAAAAAAAAATTAAAATACTTGGGAATCAATCTAACAAAAGAGGTGAGAAACCTCTACAATGAAAACTACAGAACCTTAAAGAAAGAAATTGAAGAAGACCTTTGAAGATGGAAAGATCTCCCATGATCTTGGATAGGAAGAATTAATGTTGTCAAAATGGTCATTCTACCAAAAGTGCTATACAGATTCAATGCCATTCCAATTAAAATCCCAAGGACATACCTCATAGAAATAGAGAAGCAATCATGAAATTCATTTGGAAAAATAAAAGACCCAGAATAGCCAAAGCAATCTTTAGCAAGTAAAGTGAAGCGGGAGGCAATACAATACCAGACCTCAAAGTATACTACAGAGTTAGACTAACAAAAACAGCATGGTATTGGCACCAAAACAGACATGTAGACCAATGGTACAGAGTAGAAGATACAGAGATAAACTCACATAAATACAGGTATCTTATACTAGACAAAGGTGCTAGAAACATTCACTGGAGAAAAGATAGTGTATTCAACAAATGGTACTGGGAAAAATGAAAACTCTCATGTAACAAAATGGAATTAAACCTCTATCTCTCACCCTGCACAAAACTCAACTCAAAGTGGATCAAAGACTTAGGCACTAGAACAGAGACCCTACAACTACTAGAAGAAAAACTAGGCCCAAATTTTCACCATGTTGGCCTGGGATCTGGACTTCCTTAACAAGACCCCTAAAGTGCAAGAAGTTATATCAAGAATTGATAAGTGGGATGGATTCAAATTAAAAAGCTTCTTCTCAACCAAAGAAACAATGAATAACGTGAAGAGAGAGCCTACAGATTGGGAGAAAATCTTTACCACATGTACCTCAGATAAAGCATTAATCTCTTGGATATGTAAAGAACTCAAGAAACTTAATGCCAAAAAAACAAATAACCCAATCACTAAATGGGCTAAGGAACTGAACAGATGCTTCACAGAAGAAATACAATCAATCAGTAAATGTATGAAAACATGTTCAACATCTCTAGTAATTAGAGAAATGCAAATCAAAACTATTCTAAGATTTCATCTCACTCCAGTCAGAACGCAATCATCAAGAATACAATAAATGGCAATCATAAATCATCAATAAATGTTGGTTAGGATGTGGGGAAAAAGGTATGCTCATGCATTGCTGGTGGGAATGCAAATTGCTGCAACCTCTATGGAAAGGAATATGGAGATTCCTTAGAAAACCTGGAATGGAGCCACCGTTTGACCCTGTTATCCCACTCTTCAGTTTATACCCAAAGGACTTAAAATCAGCATACTACAGTGATGCAGTTATGTCAATGCTCATATGAGCTCTTTTCACAATACCTATACTTTGGATCCAACCTAGA
This sequence comes from Sciurus vulgaris, assembly GCF_902686455.1. Classification (NCBI taxonomy): domain Eukaryota; kingdom Metazoa; phylum Chordata; class Mammalia; order Rodentia; family Sciuridae; genus Sciurus; species Sciurus vulgaris. Next base: position 109,437,662 of record NC_136468.1, on the reverse strand, counting down.
TGTCCTTCAACAGATGAATGGATAAAGAAAATGTGGCATATATATTCAATGGAATATTACTCAATGTTAAAAAAGAATGAAATTATGGCATTTTCTGGTAAATGGATGGAGTTGGAGAATATCATGCTAAGCAAAATAAGCCAATCCCAAGAAACCAGAGGTCAAATGTTTTCTCTGATATGCAGATGCTAATTCACAATAAGGGTGATGGTGGCACTAGGGAAGAATACAGTTACTTTTTATTAGGTAGAGGGAAGTGCAGGGAGGGGAGGGGATATGGGGGATAGGAAGAATAGAATAATGAATAGACATTATTCCTTTATGTACTTGTATGACTGCATGATCGATGTGATTCTACATGTACAATCAGAAAAATGAGAAATTATACCCCACTTATGTATGATACATCAAAGTGCATAACTGCATTCTACTGTCATGTATAACTAATTAGAATAAATTTTAAATAATCACAGGAACAATAAAAAAGAAATACCTATATTTGACATAATGTGTGATAAGAACATCAGGACAGGAGCTGCCTTTTCTGAGTGTACAGTTATCAGTTATTTAGGGTAGTGCTTCTCAAACCTGGTGCACATCAAAATCTCCTTGCATGAGTTTGACGTCTTTTAAAACAGATCACCAGATTACACACCGTTTTTGATTTGGTGATATGATGCATGGCAGACTAGAGGCCACACTGGAGACATTCTCTGGGGCTGGAGTGCTTTGGGAGTCAAACAAAGGTGGTTCAGCAACTTTGGGAGTAGTTAGCATTCAAACCTGTGGCATGGCCTGAGGCTCCTCTTGGCCTTCCTGAACCTGGAAATTCCCACAATTACTCTTGGAGATGCTAAGAATTCAGTGGACCAGTCAACCTTGGGGTTAGGGTTAAGACGATCCTGCAGGCAAGAAGTCTGAGAGCAGATACCAGAGGCAGGAATTTCAATTGCTAGATACTGCTCTAGTGAGGGAGACAGAATGTAAGACACTGGGTGTTTTAACTAAAGAATCTAAGATTTCGCTGAAGTGTTCATATGTTGTTAATTACCCCAGGGTTTCTGGTTGACACTAAAATTTATTCTACTTTTTACTTGTGTTCACAACTTTTGTGGATGGGAAATTATGTGAAAAAAAGAATTGTAATTGAAATTTGAAAACTGAGTTTCTTTCTTTCTCTGAACCTACTTTGAGTATAGTGTGCATAAAATTGGAATCCTACAACTTTAGTTCACTTGCTAATGATCTGCTTCTTTCCCTTAAATTTTAAGTTCTTGGAGAACAAGGACCTTGTTCATCTTGCTCATTCAGGTTAGTGAGCAACAAATATTTGATAACATAGTAAGGAAAGGAAAGATCAAAGTGTAGTAGAAATGGCTAATGGAGTTGTGAAAAACATAAAGAAAATAGAACACAGTCATTAAATTAGATTTCAGTATATTCAGAATTATATAGAAATGTTTATACCATAAGGTTACCAGTAAAGGTCAGAATTCAGTGTGCCTCCAATATACAAAGAGAAACCACTTTGAAAGAAGCACTAGGGATAGTTCAAAGTCTTACTCTGGGAAATGGGTTTCTTCTTTGTGCTTTTATGATTTTGCTCACTTTACCTATTCAGTGTTGGCACAGACCCTTGGATGAAGAATGCCATGCAAGTGATTGTGCATAAATATTGTTTCATGTGCCCCTATTAAAGGAAGATGATTGTAAGTAAAAGTTCTTGCATTAAGGGATGTAGCCATGAGAGCTGCGATGACGAGATCATGGAAGGTGGGACTGCAACTTCCAGGGCCTAGAAAACCATGGCTGCTCAGGCAAGCTAAGGCTGGTGATGGCAGGTAAGAGCTCCGAGTGTTGTTCTTTTCAACCCAGTGCCATGGGTGGCCTGCCCATGCTGGGATGTGTGAAACTGTCAGGCAAGGAAAGTATCCAGAGCAATTGAAGGAGGACTGTCTCATCAAAAGCTGTGATCTTCCCATTTCAAATGCAGCAGAGCAGTTTCCTATCCATGCAGTGGAGAAGAAAGTAAAACTTTGAACTATTCAGAGATGGTCTAATGATTTTCTCTCTTTCATCCAAGTGGTCATGGGTAAGTCAGAAATATAGACAGAGAGGTAGATATAGATGGATAGGTAGAGTTATATACATAGAAGTGTAGACATAGATGTAGATGAGACAGATGTAGATGTGTTTCTACATCTATGTGTAGATGTAAATGTAGATGTAGACACATAGATGTAGAAATAAGTGTAGATGTAAATGTAGATGTAGATATAGATACATAGGTAAAGTAGATAAAGGCACAGGTGTAGGTATAGAAGTACATGTAGGTATACTGATAAAAATGTAGGTATAGAGGTGTACATGAAGCTGTAGTTGTAGATGTAAATGATGAAGATGTAGATAAGCCTATAGATGTAGGCATAGAAAAAGGCATAGATTCAGATGATACAGATATATAGATGTGGCTGTAGAGATGTATTTGATGGAGATATAGATATGTAGATATAGGTATTCATGGAGTTATAGATGATGTAGATATGTACATATGGATATAAATATAAGTATAGATGCAGATGATACAAATACATAGATGTAGGTATAGGTGTATGTGTAGATATAGATGTAGATGTTGTAGCTGTAGATAGAGATATGTAGATAAAGGCAAAAATGATGGTGATATTGGTATATGGGTTATATATAGATCTATAGATTTAGGTATAGGTGTAGGTATAGCTATATATATATATATATATCCCATAATCTGTCTTTTACATGCTTCTCCAATCTCATCTCCTCATATATTACATATTCTTTTCCATTTTGCACATTCATAATGCTCTTTCATTCCCCCTTGTCTTTTATTGTTCCATTCTTCCGTCTGGAAACCCTTCTCTTTCTCTACAAGTCTACTTCTTCCAAAAATTGCCCCAAGAGTCACAACTTCAGGAAAAAAAAAATTTCTTTATTCTTTCTGAAGTTGGGTCAATGCCTTCTCCAGTCCCTTGGCCTGATTTTTCTGCCTCAGGGCTTATCACACAGGGAGGTCATTCATGAGGACTGTGGTTGGAGGGAGCTGAAGATCAAGGTATTGCTGAAACTGGAATTCTTCCATGATTCTTCAGGCAGATGCTCACTTCTACCTGAACCTAGCCAGGAATTTTAGTGCCCACAAGTTTGTGTTTATAATTGAATTGGTGCCAAGCCATGCTTCTTTTTACTGTCACACACTAATGGAAAAGTACTGGGGTGAATTAATTCATAAACGATGTGCTTTCACCTAGTGGAGGCCAGATGGCACCGTACTAATGAAATTTCACAGTCACTCATATTGAGGGGAGGGTGGGAGACATGAGTCACTGCAGGTGCTGGGCTGCAGAGACAGGTTTACTACAGCAAAACCACATTCTCTGTCTCATTCATGTACTATTTTAATTTAATTTAGTTGGTTTTGTGGTTTTTCTATTGTTTGTAAATGTGTTTTGTGTCTTTAGCTCTTTGTATAAGAGCTAAAGGAATTTGTGGTTAGTCTTATGTCTTTTGATGGTTATCATTATAGTGCAATGAGTTATCCTGTGCAGAGGATGTGGAAGCCCCTATTGCCTCTGATACAAGGAAAGTTCTGGAAAGGCAGGCATGTAGGCCAAGCACATGGTCTTGAGTCTAACTGCTTAGGTTCAAATTCCTTCTCTTCCATTAACTCTCTGAGTAACCTTGGGAAAAATTCTTAAGATTTTGTGTTTGTGTGTTTTAAATATTTTTATTTTTTTAGTTGACACATATTGTGAACATTTTATAAAATTTGATACATTTATACAAAAATTTGATACATATATACAAGGCATTGACTATCAAATCAGGGTTATTAGCATTCCCAACACTTCAAATGCTTATCATTTCTATGTGGTGGTGGGGGGTCTCTGGACTTTAAGTCTTAATGTTTTCATTAGAAAATGAGGGAAATACTGGCATTTATGTTATATGGTTGTTATAGGACTACGAGATAATTGATGTCATGTATTTAGGACTGGAAGTCATGCTGATAACAAACAAAATTCATGGAAATATTTTTAGGCATCTTAAGAGCAAATGCTCTATTTTATTCAGCTCTGTTCCCTGGACAATGTCAGGTGCTTGATATATACTGCATGTAAAAATTCATTAAAGTAAATTCCTTTGTTTCCACCATAGTTTCTTGCAAAAGGATATCCTAAGTGAAGATTTTGACTCACCCTGTTTCCTAAGTCAGTTTTGACTGAAGCAGAAAATGTCAACAGCCCTGTCTCACAAAATTGAGTCTTTGCGAGTAGAAAGAAGTTTGAATGTTACTAATACATAGAAATCATGAAAGTCTGAGATGAAGATGATAGATATGCAATTACTTTGACCTGATCATTACACATTGTATATATGTATTGAAATGCTGTACTGTGCTCCTAAAATATGTGCAAATAATGGTATCAGTTAAAAACAGAAGGCTATTTACAAAAATGACTTATGTGTGTGTATGTGTCTCTCTATTTATCTATCATCTATCTATCTTTCTTTTGAGTGATTCCACTGAAATATGTAGCTCATGACTCCTGAACCCAAAATAGCTTCCAGGGTACCCTTTTCTGCCAATCAGACCAGGGCATTTTATTTTAGAAAATGATTCTTTTGTTTGCAAAATTCTTTTCAAGAGTCTATCTTAACCCTATCTTGAGGTAATCTCATTTTTTCCCCACTCCCTTTCTGTTGATGCAATTTATATTTTATAGACACTTTGCCTTGATCCCCAGGACCCAGTTCTGGCTAGGTTATTTTCTAGGTCTTACAGGCCCACTGGATCCTATCAATGGAAGGCACTGCATCCAGATTGCTTCTACCAAAACCTCTTAAAGGAAGTTTTCCTGACTTTGCTAGTTTAGAGTGTAGAGCTTGCAGAGGATGGACATATTCTCGTGAGACCCTTTATTATTTCCTGTGCTTTGACCCCTTCAACTGTGAGCCACTTGTCACACGAATAAAAGCTTGAATTTACCAAAATTTATCAAACCTGAAGGTTCTTTGTGGTTCACCCTCCAAAGCTTCCAGGGCATCCATTGGAACCTGATGAGCTGTCTAAAAGAACTTTATTCAAGGGGCCTCTCTTGAGCCAGACTCTAATTTCCCCCCTTTTCTTCATGTGCTATAAGTATCCTTCAGTGAGATGATGACTTGCCCTACAGTCTTACAGAAAAACTCATCACAGAAACCAGCGGGGAGAGGAATCTCAGAGCCAGGGACCTGGAAACAGCCATGTTCATTCAAGGTAAGATGCAGAGACAATTTCTCTGGTGACAGGCTCATTATTAGCATGAATAGTCAGTCATCTTAGAAAACTTGAACAATTATCTTAGAAAAGACTTGAACAGTCATCTTAGAAAACAAAGACTTGAACAGTCATCTTAGAAAACAAAGACTTGAGCAGTCATCTTAGAAAACAAAAACAGGTGTCTAATAGACCCATGGGGAGATGTTCAATGCATTTATGAAGAAGGAAATGAAAATCAAAACCAGGACAAGCTAGAATTTTATACATCTACAGTAGGTCCACAAAAACAACAACAACAACAACAACAAAAACATATGAAAATGTGAATTCTTGAGAGAATGTGGAGCCCTGACGGTGGGCTGAAACTTGGTGTACTTTCTCTGGGAAATAGATAGGTTTTGTTTCCTAAAGGAAAATCCCTGCACATGTAACTCTTGCATTTATACGTTTTGGAATATTTGTTAGGGATACGGTAGCACATGTACCATGAAAGACCTATGAGAAGATGTTCATATAATCCCTGTTTACTATGGCAAAACTTGGAAATGATCAGGTGGACATTACCTGGAGATTGGGCTAATCAACTACTGTGTGGAACTGGCTTCTACAATCCAAAGAGGCATACTCCAGCAGCAGGTGAAACTACAGATGAACCACAGCGAGGTCATACTAAGTGAAAAATCCTGAAGGATTATATAAGGCATGATATCTGATATATAAAATTTTATGCAGGGTAAGTTACCCTATACACTGTTGGTGGGGAATTTAAATCAGTGCTGCCACTGTGGAAAACAGTATGGATTTTCCTCAAAAATCTTAAAAATAGCTCATATGACTTGATCACAAAACTAAAAATAAACCATATCATATGATCCATCTATACCATTGCTAGATGTACATCTGAAGGATATCAAGTCAACATTCCATAGGAATATCCGCACACCCATGGTTTCTTTTTGTAGCATTCTTCACAACAGCCAGGTTATGAAATTGACCAAAGAGCCCAACAGTGGATAAATGGACCAATAAAATGTGGTTTATCTATACAATCGAGTATTACTCAGTCACAAAAAAGAATGAAATTGTGTCATTTGCAAAGAAAGGGGATGGCACTGGAGATCATCATATTAAGTGAAATAAGTCAGACACAGAAAGACAAATACCCTATATTTTCTTTCATATGTGGAATTTAAAGAGAAAGAAAAGAATGACGTAAAAGTAAAAGGGGGACGTTTTAGTCAGTCTTTCATTGCTCTAACGAAAAACCTAACAAGAACAAGTTTAGAGGAGGAATAGTTTCTTTTGGGTCTCACGATTTCAGAGGTCTCAATGAACAGATGGCTGACTTCTTTTTTCTGAACCAGAGGCGAGGGAGAATATCACAGTAGAAGGACATGGCAAGGCTGGGGCTGTAGCTTAGAGGCAGAGCGCTTGCCTTAGCACCACATAAAACAAACAAACAAACAAACAACAACAACAAAAAAACAACAACAATGCAAACAAAAATAAAGCCAAGCCATTGCACCAAGTAGAGAGTTCCATTCACAAAGCATATGCCCCAAAGGAAGGCATGCCTTCAGTGACCCACCTCTCAGCCACACCCTACCTGTCTAGTGTTACCACCCAGCTAATCCCTATCAGAGGATTAATGTAATGATTAGGTTAAGGCTTTTATAACATAATCATTTCTCCTCAAAACTTTTTTGCATTGTCTCACACATGAGCTTTTGGGGGACACTTCATATGTAAACCATAATAGGAGACAAGAGGGAAAGGAAGGAGTGATGGGGGAAGGGGGGACTGGGGACAACAGGAAAATAGAGTGGATACAACCAAAGGACATTATTTGCATGTATGAAATTGTTATAATGAAACCCAGTTTTTTTGTAATTAATATGCACACTTTTAAATTATGATTTTTATTTGAAAAATAAAAATTTAAAGAATAAACATTATTTCAGGAGTGGCATAGCTATATCATATGGTATAGTTTATTCTGTGTGTATTTTTATATATGTATGTTTATGGGTATGAATGTTCATATATCTAAAAGGCTTAAGATGAGAAGTGTTTTGGATTTCAGGTTGTTTCAGATTTTGGAATATTTGCATATACACAGAGAGCTATCTTGGAGATGAGATCCAATATAAATCTGAAATTTATCTATCTTCACTTACACACTTATACATAGAGCATAATAGCAACTTTATATAATATTTTAATATTTTTGTGTATGAAATAAACTTTAAATAATTTTGTATATGAAACAGTTTCATGGTGTGGAATTGTCCACTTGTATCATGTTAAAGTTCCCAAATCAGATTCTAGATTTTGTATTTTCAGATTAGGAATGTTCAAAGTGTGTGTGTATGAATATATACATACATAAACACACATATATATGTATATATACATATATTGATACATATATATACAATATTTATGGAAGTATATAAAATTATATCAAAGTACATAAAAATGATAAATCTAAAGTGGATGATAATGGGATTCAGCATCTGTTACCTTGGGTGGGAGGAAGAGAAAGGAAAATGACAAGACTATCCTATGGTCAATATAGGTTGCTGTCAAGGTATTGAGTCCTGGTTTTGGTTAGATGGTTGGGTATATAGAGGAGTTTAATACAAATTCCAGCAACTATCTGTATCAGACTGCTTTGCATTACTACAACAAAACCCTTGAGGCAACTAACTTTATAAAGGGCAAAGTTTTATATAGCTATGAGTTTTGGAAGTTTAAAATCCAATGGTGTAGTAAAGTTTTGGTGAAGGCTACCCCTTGAATGTATCACCTTACGGCACAGATGGCAATGACAAGGAACAAGTATCGGAGCAAAATGCTTACATCTCCAAGGGAACAGAGAGAACAAGAGAGAAGAGGGTAGGTGGGGTCCCATAATCCCTTTTAAGGTCATGCCTCTAATGATCTAGACCTCCCATAGGTCCCAATTCCTAATTTCACTTAGTACCTGCCAATACTGTCCCTCTGAGGACAAAGTTTTACATAAGAACATTGGGCGACACACGATTAATACTTGAACCATAGTACTAACTGACTAAACAAAACAAACTGACTATGTCAAATCAGTGATGAGTGTGTGTCAAAAATTAAGGATTATGGGCTGGGGATATATCCCAGATGGTAGAATGCTTGCCACTTGCCTCTCAGGTACAAGTCCCTGGGTTCGATCCCCAGCACCAAAAAAAAAAAAAAAAAAGGATTAGGGATCAAGCTTTCCCAGGTACCTGAACTCCACAGATAAACAGTAGAACAACAAATCAAAAACAAAGATAAAATAACAAGTCAACAAAAGTTAAATTCAATTCTTTGTGCAAATTAAATTGGATGATATATGTAAACTGTGTATCATAGTGTCAGACACCCTGAGTGCAAATATTATTTCCAGAACATATAAAATAAACTTTTCCAAGTCCCTGGACATCTGGTTAGGTGTGTTGAACACAGAAACAGGGGTTGGGAAATGGGGTATTTGGGGACCTGCAGGGGCATCTAGATTCATGTTGGGTGGCATGTGCTTGGGGACAGGACTCCTTAGGTGCAGAGGTGCAGGTATGGCGTGGGCAGGACAGAACTCAGCTTAAGTCCAAGCAATTGCCAAGAAGTGAGCTAGGAATGGGAGTAAAGGTCGGGCTGGGTATGGGCTGTGATGGACAAGTGGGGGTTCAAAGGTACATCACTGGAGGGCAGAGAGATGGGAACTGGGTGGGTGTGAGAGGACATTAGCACACATCATGGAGCAAACAGGGAAGTGGGCAGTACTGCCTGTGGAGTCCAGTGCTGAGAACTGACCTCCATTCTGCTAGTCACTGCTTTGTGACCTGCTGTGAATTAATTAACCTCTGTGCTCCTCGATTTCCCTTATAAAATGTAAAATATAAATAAAATATACAATGGATAATATATTTTATATAGTTAAGTGAAATAATATAAATAATATGTATGTGATAATAATAATGTTAAATAGTACAAATTCTCTCATGTGGTTGCTGTCAGCATTAAAAGACTTAACCCTTGCAAAGCACTTATACCACATCTATACCTTTCAGAGGAAGTGATAAGTAAATGCTAGAAAATTTTATTACTATTAGACTTACTATACATTGCTATATCCTTCTTTTACATAATGACTTCCCATCAGGTTTAGGTCATGGAGTAAAGAGCCTGGGAGAATGTCGAGCCCCAGGACAGGCCCATTGCTGATGTTTCCCAGCATTTCAGACTCTTTTCTAGGGCATTTACTATGGTCTGGAGGTGGTGTGAGTGTGTCCCTAGGGCTCGTGCACTGCAATCTTGGTCCCTGATATTGTGATGTGAGAAGTGGTGGAACATTTAATTGGAGGGCCTGGGGCTAGGTAGATATGTAAGTCACTGAGGGCATAACTCTCAAAAGTGATTGATGCTGGTCTTCCTGCAATGAGTTAGCTTGAGATAGCATGCTGTTATCAAAAAGAATGAGACTAGCCCCTACCTGCACTCTGACTTCCTCTCTTCCCATGTGACCTCTAGCTCTCAAAAGTATTCCCACTTTGATTTTAGTGGGGCCCTCACCAGGGACCCAATAAATGGGGTTGCGGGACCTGATATTTTCAGCCTGTAAAACTGTGAACTAAATGTACCTCTTTTCTTTATAAAATACCAAGATTTTAGCATTTTGTTATAGCAGCAGAAAATGAACTAATATAGGATTGCTGACAGCAAGAAACTTGTTGTTATCATGAGCAAATCTAAGCTCTATTACTAACTTGGGTTGTGATCTCTGACAGTTTTCTTATTTACTGTGCATTTTAGTTTCTGGAGAAGCAGAAACAGTGAAATATACTTTGAGATTTTAAATTAGATAATATAGGCAGTCCTTGCTTTTCAAGATTGTACAGGATCAGAAATATGACTGTACAGCAAAAGTCATCTTAATATATGTATTTGAGAAAATTATGATTATTTCATGACATATGAACATTTATCCCAAAATGTTAAAAATTCTTAGTTGTAGATCATAGGAAAACTTTTTTAAAAAAGGAAAAAATAACATTATTCAATAAATTATACCTTAAAACATCAGAGACCTTGAGAATTATAGGGTTTTATTTCTTTGTTGAAAGTTTACTAAGAACACTTTGAACTTCTTTGAACTTCTCATAATGTAACTTACCATGCTGAGTGAGCAGCTTTTCTAGATCTTGGAAAGTTGCCATCCTTCTTTCGAAGTTTGGATCAGCTTCCAACTTTTTGTCCTTTGTGCTTTCTATGTTGGGAGACATCTCTGAGAGTTCCTTTATTGGAAGCCCTTTTGCCAGACTCACATCCTCTAGGACATCAGAATCCATGTCACCATCACCTTGGCCACTGATGTTGACAACTCCCCTTCCCTGCACGTCTGGTTCTCTCAAATGGCAGGTGTCCACAATTCCTCTGGCAGCTCTTTCTTCTGCAATTCAATTTACATTTGATTCAATTTTGCTTTCTGGAATGATTATTTTTCATTTCTTTGCTGTCATTTCATCTTTGTTGGCCAAGTTCCCCCCAAACCCCCGCTTTTTTTTTTTTTTTTTTTTTTTTTTTTTGGTTTACCAGCATTGATAAAATGTCAGGTCGGCGTTAAGTGGGAGACAGAGGCAACACAACTACACATTTTTCTGTGTGTTCATTGAGTTCATCTGCAGACCCAAACGAAACAATCAAAGGCAAAAATGAAAAACAAAAACAAAACCTACGTGTAAATTTTCAGTGTCAGGGAGCACTGCAGCCTTAACACAGATGGCTGCGGTGGCCCTAGGTGAAGAGGAGTCCCCCCAAACAGGGGTCATGATCAGCCGTCTTGCAGCATCCCTCCACTTCCACACTTGGGCATCAGTTCTACCCAGTTAAGCATCTGGCACCCAAACTTTGACTTGCATACCTGGGGCCTTGTGGGGTGGTCCTACTCCAGTGGCCTCCAACAGAGCATCTCTGTGACTTGGTACCTCCCTGGTTGCTGCATCTCATCCAACACTGCTTGCTTTCATGACTGTTTTTCTTCGTTGAGGTTTCAAGTGAGACTCCTATGTATTGATATGCTAACTAAGTGAGATAATTTGTTGGCTGATTCCGATATTTTTTGTTTTCAGATACTATTATTTTTCTTTTGATTTGTTCTTTTTAGCTATACATGACAGTAGAATCTATTTGGATATGTTTTTACAAGCATGGAGCATATCTTATTCTAATTAGGATCCCAGTCCTGCGAATGTACATGCTGTTGAGATTCACTGTGGTGTATATGTGCATGTACGTAGGAAATTGATGTCAGATTCATAGTATTTACTTAATAAACACTACTCTACTAAGCACCTAATATGAGTTGGGAATAATGTTAGTGTCTGTCATTTGCTAAAACGTATTTGGGAAAGTTTTTTTTTTTTAAATGTTTTAATTTCTTTAACAGAAAACAGGAAAATTATGGGTCCTTCCCTCAAGAATGCCATGGTTTTGGTGGGTGCCATGGATGGAGAGTGGTGGACACTGTTTTAGGAGGGAAAACAGTGGGAAGACCCGGTAGCCAGTCCTATTTGGAAGAGCATCTGCCCATGGCCCCTCACCTCCTTGTGTTCTTCTGTGAGGTTTGTTTGAGGATTCTCAGGGTAAACTATGCTTGCTGGTGCCGACAGCCGAACTGACACATAAACATCAAATGTGACAGAGATGTTTTAGAATTGCATTTGAAGTCATTGCAAGCCATCAATATTTCACCCTGAAAGGGAACTGAAATATTTTTATTTTCTGTGTTCAGAGAAGGCAAGGGCATACTTTTTCACCTGACTCGTGTGCCCACTGTCCTCAGCATGGATCTATCTCTGAGGTAAGACAAGGAAAGTACAAATCATTTGCTCCAATTAAGGCCAGCAGAGTGCAAACTGCTGAGGAGGACCAGAGAGCCTTGAAAGGATACTTTCAGGAGCTCTGAATCACAGCTCCCAGCTGCTGGCCTCCAACTCTGTAGGAGATCATGATTGATGTCCATCCTCCTGGAGGGGCCAGGTCACACCAACCTGGTTAAGAAAAGAGCCTGAACAATTCTTCCGTTCACAGACGCCACATGCATCATTTCAGAAGTCAGTACGAGTTCACAGTAGTACCACAAATTGTTGGAGGTATGTCTCATGGACTGCATGTGAAAATGCTCATCTTCCTTATGGGAGCGAGGCTAAGTGCAGATGAGACCATGTCCTGGAGGGTAAAGTAGTGAGTTCCTCTCCTTTATCTTAAAACCTTCATAGACTCTCTAAGTTTTTTTTTTTTTTTTCCCCCCAGTATGCAAGGAAAATAGTCTCTCCAGAAACCTGGTGTAGAGAAATGGTTAATGTTAGGTGAGATATCACAGGTTCTTCAGACTGTCAGAGCAGGAGAACAGAGGAAATATTTACTTTAATATCTTCATTGTAGGTATGAGCCAATTGTGGCTAGAGAGTAGAAGTGAAGACAAAGTTCATCACAGAGTAGCTGAATGGGCTCTACAGGAGGCAAATTATGTCCAAGGCAAAACTTAACTTTGTACTTAAAACAATACATGGGAAATCCTGTGTTGCCTGCAGTTAAAGAGGTTTTGTTGCTATAGGCAAATGCACACTGTGAATCTCTTAGAAAGATCATAGCTTACCTGGGAATTTTATCCCCAAGAGTCACCCACTGGGAAAAATTGGTCCAGTGAAATTGCAGAGCTCAGGCACTGATTTGCCCTGGTTTTATCCTTAACTGGTTGACCACTGCTTTTCTCTGAAGGGTGTATATTTAGGAATTTAAGTCTCATTTGCCATTTTAGTTTTATGAAATGATCATAACTAATTTTGAGTTGTTTTGATGAGAAATTTATTTTTTAAACTATGTGAAAAAGGAACAAAGGAACAAAATTGAACAGATATTCCTTTCAACAAATGATGCTGGAACAACTGAACTTCCACATACACAAAATGGATTTAAACACAGCCGTTATAGCTTTCACAAAAATTAACTCAAAATGGAAAATAGATCTAAGCATAAAACACAAATACATAAAACTACTAAAAAGTAACAGGAGAAAAGGTAGATGACCTTGAGTAAGTTGGTGACTTTTAAATACAGCATAAAAAACATGATTCATGACAGGAAAACAAAATAGATAAATGGAACTTTATTAACTTAAAAAAAAAACTTCCTTTAAGTTGAAGGGCATCCAGGTTGGTTCCACAATCTAGCTATTGTGAATTGAGCTGCTATAAACATTGATGTGGCTGTATTACTGTAGTATGCTGATTTTAAGTCCTTTGGGTACAAACCAGGAGTGGGATAACTGGTTCAAAAGGTGAGTTCATTCCAAGTTTTCTGAGGATTCTCCGCACTGCTTTCCAGAGTGGCTGCACCAATTTGCAACTCTACCAGCAATGTAAAAGTGTGCCTTTTTCCCCACATCCATGCCAACATCTATTATTGTTTGTGTTCTTGATAATAGCCATTCTAATTGGAGTAAAATGAAATCTTAGAGTTGTTTTAATTTGCATTTCTCTAATTACTAGAGATGTTGAACACTTTTTCATATATTTATTAATCACCTGTATGCTTCTTCTGTAAAGTGTCTGTCCAGTTCCGTGGCCCATTTATTGATTGATTTCTGTGTATTTTTGGTGTAAAGTTTTGTAAGTTCCTTACAAATTTTGGAAATAAGTGCTGTATCTGAAGTATGTGTGGAAAGGATTTTCTCCCACTCTGTAGGCTCTCTTTTCACAATATTGATTGTGTCCTTTGCTGAGAAAAAGCTTTTAAGTTTGAATCTATCCCATTTATTAATTCTTGCTTTAATTTCTTGTGCTTTGGGAGTCTTGTTAAGGAAGTCTGATCCTAAGCAAACATGATGAAGATTTGGGCCTACTTTGTCTTCTATTTGGTGCAGGGTCTCTGGTCTAATTCCTAAAAGAACCCAATCAATAAATGGGCCAAGGAACTGAACAGACACTTTACAGAAGAAGATATACAGGCGATTAATAAATATATGGAAAAGCATTCAACATCTCTAGTAATTAGAGAAATGCAAATTAAAACAACTCTAAGATTTCATCTTACTCCAATTAGAATGGCTATTATCAAGAACACAAACAATAATAGATGTTGGCATGGATGTGGGGAAAAAGACCCACTTTTACATTGCTGGTAGAGTTGCAAATTGGTGCAGTCACTCTGGAAAGCAGTGTGGAGAATCCTTAGAAAACTTGGAATGGACCCACCTTTTGGCCCAGTTTTTCCACTCCTTGGTTTATATCCAAAGGACTTAAAATCAGCATACTACAGTAACACAGTCACATCAATGTTTATAGCAGCTCAATTCACAATAGCTAGATAGTGGAACCAACCTAGGTGCCCTTCAACAGATGAATGGATAAAGAAACTGTGGTATATATACACAATGGAATGTTATTCAACCACAAATAAGAATAATATTATGGCATTTGCAGATAAATGGATGGAATTGGAGAATATCATGCTAAGTGAAATAATCCAATCCCAAAAATACAAAGGCTGAATGTTTTCCCTGATAAATGGATGATGATACATAATGGGAGTCAGGGGTAGGGGTGAGAGAAGAAAGGAGGAACTTTAGATTATGTAGAGGGAAATGAGAGGGAGGAGCAGGGGTATGAAAGATGAGACAGACATCATTTCTCTATGTACATGTATGATTACATGAATGGTATCAATCTACATCATTGTAGAACCATAGAAATAAAAATTTGTACCCTATTTGTGTGCAATGAATCAAAATGCAGTCTGTAAAAATAAAAAAATTAAAAATAATAGATGTATTAAAAATTGAAGATGTTGAGAGTAGGGAAAGCTGTGTTTGGGGGTTAGGAGGTGCATGGGAATACTCTCTACTTTCTGGTCAATTGTTTTGCACACCAGTTGTAAAGAACAATCTTGAAATTAAAACACAAATGAAAACAAAAACCATGTGTAGCTTACTTAATACATTGGCCAGGTGTCCAATAATGTTCTTTGCAAGGAGTGAAGTGACCACCTTCTCTCCTTCCAGTTTCTGGACACAGAGGGAGCTCTGTCATGCCACCTCACCATTAGGATGCCCAGAGTGCAGTTCTACCTCAGAGACTCCAAGAACAATAAGCCCAAAGTAAAGTGAGAAAAGTAAGATCAACATGGAGGAAAAAAAAGTGTAAGAAATCTGACTTTTAGGTACAAATATTTGCTTGTTGAGTCACTTTTAGCCTTACTAGCTTTATAATTTCTTGTTTTTTCTGAGTGTGCATTCTTGTCTACAATAGGAACTTAGCCTTGCAGCAGGAGAAGTTTCTTTGAGCTATGACTCATTGTGGAGTTCCCTCATATCACTGCTTTCTGTTTAGTAAAAATGGTGCTGCTGAGAGGGACACATTCTGCTTTCATTTAAAATGAATTCTTTTGTCACCTGGCAAAAGACAAGTTATGGATGTTATTAAAGACCATGAGGAAGCCCCAGCTTCAGTATGGCATATTCAATCCGTAGTTTAAATGCTTCAATTTCCAAAGAGTCCAGAGACAAGACCAAAAAAGTCTAAAAATGATATTCAATACTCTCAACAGTGCTACAGAACAGAAAAGAGCACCACTAGTAGAATATACATTTTGAGAATTTCTGTAATTTTTGGTTCTGATAAGGAGTTACACAGGACCCGATTGTCAAATCAGGTGCATCCAAATCAGATCTTCCAAAGTCAAGCTCTGGGAATAATCAGGAGTCTCAGATAAAACTAAGAGCAGTACAGCACACGGGAGCGGCTCTCCAAGTCCTCCCTTCCACCTTCAGACATGCACCTCCATACCACAGCAGATGAGGACTCTAAGTGAATTTGGTGGGGAAATCTTAATTTAGGGCCCAAGCCTTTTTGGTTTTGTTGGTGACTGATTACATTTCTGGTTATTCTCTAATATTCATGTTCCTTTATGACCATGACCTTACCTGGCCCCATCTCCTCTTTTTAAACAATTTTAGGTAGCCCCAACCTCTTTGCACACACCTCCCCATCTCACTGCATTCTGCAAGACTCTAGATCTCATCTTCCATGGGCTTGCTAGAAACTCCTAAGTGGAATTGCATATAATGTACTTAACATCTTCAACAACATTTCAACTGCAAAGATAACAGCAACAAGTTCCAGCTGATCCTTAACTAAATGATCTGTAATGTCACCAGATGACAAATGCAAAATGCAAGTGGGACAATACTAGCTTGGCAGAGGACCCAGTGTATTGTGTTCCAAGCATGCTGTTTTCCTCTGGTGGTCTGATTTAATCCAAATGTCAATTAATTAGAGGTAGCTGCAGGAATGGCTAACTGTTAGAACAGCATCCATGAATGATGGACACATCTTTAACAGTGAGATAGGAAATACAAAGAGTTGGAGTTTGAGTCTCTTACAAGAAATCAGGGAATAGAGATTCCATGCTGCCACTTTAGGCTATGTCCACGTGTTGTAATGAAGTTGAAGACCAATATCTAAATCTTATCTTCGGCAGTGTTTGAAGGCATGTGTTTTGGGAAGGTGAAGCGATATATCACATTGCATGCTTTGATGGCTTGATTAATAAAATTAAAGTAGTAATATTTACATTATGCAGTTATTTTAAAGCCTGAATATTTTCCTGTGCTCACAGGATATAGCTAAGAACTAAGACACACCAAGCCCTCTGCATTTGAATCCCAACCATTCTCCATGTTATAACCCCAGAACTGGTATACCCTTTTTATGCATGGGGATCCCATCAGGTCTCTTAAAACTGTGAATTATCTTTATCTGTAGAGTTAATTGGTCAGCATTCACTTGTATAGATGAGAGATAGTCCCATTGGACATTTTCATAATAAGTCATTTCTGCCAACATAGCATTGACCAGTACAAGTGCAAACTGTTCCATTTTGCATTCCTTTGAGTCTCTTACTTAGTAAAAGTTATAATTAAGGAAGTTGTGGACAGGAGATCGATTGGGAGGTGAAAGCATTGGAATTATTAATAATGCCCTGTCATTGAAGTGCTTCTGCCTTGCAGTTGGCTTGTATCCCATACAAAATAAGTAGAAAACTCCATGGAGCCGCCAAACAAATAAGGCAGCTCTCTCTGTTCCTCAGGGACCTGGTGACATTGGAGTGGAAGTTGGGACATGGAAGAACTACTAGAAAGACAGGAAACAATTGGAAAACAGTGTGAATCACCTAGTAGCTAACCCTCATTCCGTCAGGGCGAGAAAACATACCCATCTGGTGCTGAGTCACACCTATTGTCCTTGCTGCCTCTATTCTGTCTCCACATAAACATTACTATGCAAATCGTTAACTCTTAGCCACTTCTTCAACATCCACCAATGCTTTCTGTATATAACATTTTCCACCTTTCTATAGTGCTTTATTCCTATTCTTTCATCTTTTATCTGGAATATTCCATTAAGTAACTCATTTCAGAAATGGTAAATGGAAATTAATAATTTTTGGAGTCCTCGTTAATTCTAAAATATCTTATTTTGACCGCATTAGTGAGTAATAACCTAGTTGGAATTGCAGAGTGACCATCTGCTTTCCCTTAGAAAGAAGTCAAAAGAAGTATTGATCTGTGGGCTTGGAGCCTTTGGTGCCAAGGATGGTGATTTTTCCCACCTAAATCTGTAGCTTTATTGGGATTTTTCTCATTATTTTTAGAATTCTGAAACTGCCTCAATTTAAGCTATATCTGTGTACATGACTCCCTTCAATAGTCCAAATGGTCTCAAATAAGCCTTTCTGTCTGAAGTCACCTACTTCTTTTGTATAGGTTTTTCTTTCCTCATTGCTTTTTTCCATATCCTTTTTCTCTCATACTGGGGCTCTTTTCAAGTTGGTACCAACTCCAATATATCACTGTTTGCACACATGTACTTGAGATATTCAAAAACACTGTTCTCAACTTGACCCCTGGGTGAGGTTTGCCCAATACTGTCCTTAATCATTATTTTACTTTTCTGCAAAGTTTATTCAACTGTATAATTTTTCTAATTTTTCTAATCATATTAAGGTAGGAAGAATTTTTTCATGCTTTCAATATTCTAGTTTTTCCTTTCTTCATATCTGCCTACTAGGGATCATAATTATTATTATTATTTTTTTTACTTTTCTTAGATCCTTTTCTTTTGACTTGATCAGTCTGATTTTCTTTGGATTCGTCCATTCTCCCAGCATGTTTAGGTATTCTTTTCCTATGCAAATGCGTAAGGAGATCTACCTTGATCAGAGTCCCCATTGTTGGTGATATCAGGAGAGTTCCCCTTGAATATTCTCTGGCATCATATGTATTCCACAGACATTCAACCTCTGCATCCCTATCAGGTGATTCCAGGGTTCCAGCACCTGATCTCCATTTCCAGGCTTAGAATGCAATTCAGAGGACCTAGTATTACTCTTTTCCAAGTCGCCCTGTGTCCAGCCTCTGCTAGTGATTCAGTTTGTCAGAAGGCATTGCTTTGGAGAGAGATAGGACCATTTAGATCATTTAGCTCTGAGTTGATCTCTCCAATAATAGTGATCTGAGGTTGGAGCAGGTATAGATTCTCCCATATATGACTGCAATATACATGTGTCTTCCACCCTACAATATTTCATATTATTTGGTAAGAAAAGTGAGATATGGGTGTGGGAGATGCTCCTGCATTACCACTTTGTGTAGGTCTTAGTCATCTGAGCTATGATAGTAAACTACCACAGTCTGGGTGGCTTAGACAGCAGGACTCCCTTTCTCATAGTTCTGCAGAGGGGCTGAGAAGTACTAGATCAAGTTGCTATCTGATTCAGTTCTTAGTGAAGATTTTCTTCTCAGTCACCTTCTCACTGTATTATCACATAACAGAGAGAGTGAGCAGGCTCTCTGGTATTTTCTTATAAGGGCACTGATCCCAATCTAATGACCCCATTTAAATCTAATTTCCCCCCAAATTCCATATATTGGAGCTGAGTGCTTCAACATATGGATTTGTGGGGCCCAATTCAGTCCCTAGTAGTATCCATCGCTACATTCTTAACTGACCACACTGAAGCCTCCTCTCGTTGCCCTGAGTCTGAAGCTGTCTCTAGACCCTATTGACAAGATGGACTTTGTCTCTCAATTCCTGAGTGAGTTGATGGAGAATCTTGCCTGGATTATTCTGAAATCTCAATCTTGATCAGTTTTTTTTTTTTTTTTTTAAATCCTCGTGTACTACCAGAGTCACCTGACTGATGATTCTTTATATGCCAGGATTTAGAAGTCTGGGCACTAGGAGAAAAATCTGAATGAATGCCTGGCTTAAAAATTACATTGCTGTGGGGCTGCAAATTAGTGCAGCCACTCTGGAAAGCAGTGTGGAGATTCCTTAGAAAACTTGGAATGGAACCACCATTTGACCCAGCTATCCCACTCCTTGGTCTATACCCAAAGGACTTAAAATCAGCATACTACAGAGATGCAGCCACATCAATGTTCATAGCTGCTCAATTCACCATAGCCAGATTGTGGAACCAACCTAGATGCCCTTCAGTTGATGAATGGGTAAAGAAACTGTGGCATATATATACAATGGAATATTACTCTGCCATAAAGAATGATAAAATTATGGCATTTGCAGGCAAATGGATGAAATTAGAGAATATCATGCTAAGTGAGATAAGCCAATCTCAAAAAACTAAAGGACGAATGATCTCATTGATAAGTGGATGATGACACATAAGGGGGAGGGGGAGAGGAGTTAGTGTTAGTGTTAGGGTTAGGGTTAGGGTTAGGGAGGGGGGCAAGAATGGAGGAAGAAAGGACTGTTTAGAGGGAAAAGAAGGGTGGGAGGTGTGGGGGGGGGAAGGGAAAAAATAATAGAATGAATCAAACAATATTACCATATGTAAATTTATGATTACACAAATGGTATGCCTTTACGCCATGTACAAAGAGACAAACAACATGTATCCCATTTGTTTACAATAAAAAAAAGTAAAAAAAAAAAAAAATTTCCTTGTCTTTCTTCGTTCTCCCCCCGCCCCAGATTGTGAGATTTACATAATCTGAAATACATAGTGCGGTTAGAAAGCAACTCTATGTGCAGAAAGGGGTTGCGCGGAATACACCCTCCCTCCCTCTAGGGCCTCACTCTGCTGCACTTGGCATGTACTTTGCATGGGTTCAGTTTGGGACAGCAGTTACAGAACCCATCCCTCATCTGCCAAAGCAGGCAAATCTTGTAAGGAGCATCTATCTGTATTTGGTAAAACACTTCAATGGAAAAACACATTTGGTTTCCTGTGTGAGCTAGCCCCTGGCACCAGTAACATTTCCTTGGAGTCTTTTATTTTTCAAATTACTTCCTCTCCTTGGATTTTCTCTACTGTGTATGCTCTTCCCTACATAAATATTCTTTCATAAACTAGTATCTGGAAAAAGACATTCATTTAATAATTAAGTTCCCCTACTCTGATACCTTTTCCATTTGTTGCCTTGGAAATCCGACTATGCTAATTCTCCTCAGAAGAAAAAATAAATAGTTGTTCTTATTTTTTGTTAATTGCAAGAGATTTACTTTTAAAAAGAGATTGTACAGTAAGAACATAGTGTTTGAGGAGGGAGAGTGAACTTTAATGTTCTTATTTGGGTCCCAGAGGAAGACAGGAAGGAACATTATTGTAATGTTCCTGCTCTGTAACAGGAACTGCAGAGGTTAACTGCATTTACATGATTTCAATGTTTTGTTACAGCCTTCTGTGAAGCAGCTATTATCATTTCCATTTTCTAGATGAGGAAACAGGATCATGAAAGTCAGATAATTAGGATGCAAAGGAACTGGGCTTTGAAGGCAGGTCTGTTTGACTTTAAAACAGGCTCATTTCTATTTATCTTTGTTTAAAAATATATGAACATAATATGCTGTGATGTTATGAAAAATTTAAAGGAAAGAACACATTTCTATGAAACATAGGTGAATTATGGGGCTCTATGGGTTTGGCGAAATGTGAAAACGTTAGCCTCTGCTTTTCAGAAAATATTTTTTACGGCTTTTACTCATTTTTGTGTTTTCAGCAGAATGCTAAGCTCAGTGACAGGTTTTGTGAAACTCCATAATTACTTTCAATGTGTGTGATGCTGGGTCTTGAACAACTTGCTCCTCAGATGCTGGGATTGAGGAATGAGGGCCACGGCTTAACCCAGGGGAGGAGGGGCCATTCCAGTGAGAGTGTGAAAGGGTGGGGCTCACTCTGCTATATGTAGGAGGTATGGATCTATGTTTGAAGAACTCCCTATATGTACATGGACCTCTGTTTAAGGAGGTTTCTATATGTGGAAGTGTGTAAGGGGGGCTCCTACACATGGACCTTTATGTATCTAAGGAAGTCCTATACATATAAATGTGTGCAAGAAGGTCTCTGAATGTGGAACCATATAAGAGGAAAATTTGTGTTGTCAGAGAGGATAAAGATTTATACTTTGGGAAAACTGACTAGCAATAATCACAATACTTATTTCTTTTCATCAAATACCTGGAGACAGAATCTTTAACATCTTTTATTACTAATTTTTTTCCATTTGACACTGTGGGCAAGAGAGACTATTTAATTTGCAGACATTCAAATTCAGGAAAGCTTAACTTTGTACTCATCCCTTCTGCTCCGTTGAACCACACAACTTCTCCTGGGGAGACATGCCCAATTCCTGAAAGAGGGTTGAGGTTCATTTAGACAAGTAGCAGAGACTCCCTCCCTCCCATCAGCAGGTTCCTGTTCCTATCAGCTGAACAGACATGCTTTATGTATTTCTATACATGGGGAGGAAGTGGGCATGAGAGGATGAGGGAGGTTGTTTAAACCAGATAACTGCTGGGGATATAAAGACAAGGCACAAAGATTCAGCACTTGGAAGCTGAATGCTTCCCCAGGATCGGCAGATGGGGCCTTGGCCTCATGGCAGGGATCCCAAACACCTTGTCATGGGAAGCAGGATTGATTTGAGTGTCCATTTCTGGGTCAGGCCCCAGGCAGAGCAGACAGACTTTCATGAGGTAGGGACATCAGAGCTCCCAGCGAGAGGGCCTCAGACTGCTGGAGAGGATGCTACAATAAAATAAGCTTCTCAGTAAGCATTTGAAAAATCTTTAAACCCAGGGGAGAGATTGCTGTTGGCAAACCTGGGAGAGACTGATAGGCCTTGTCTATGGCATCTCTCCCCATCCCCTCTGGGAGGAGCTCACATTCTCCTGGAATCTTCTTCCTGCCCCTGTTTCCATCTGTCTCACTGACCCTTCATCTTCTTCCCTGACCTCTCTTCTCCTTCCCTGAGCCTTTCATATGACTCTGGGTTTCTTGCTTTTGTTTGGTCTGTTCCATCTGTCTCCTGCCTGCTGCCAGTGGCTTTCTTGGCCTCTGAATGGATTCCTATGTCTCATCTCTCAGTGACCAGAGACAGACCAGCAATTCAGTGTGGAAGAGTTTGAAGTAGTTCTTGTTTTTGTTGATGGTTCTGTTGGAGTAACAAGAACACATATGCACAATGGATTTTTTTTTTTTTTTTACAAACTTTAGCAATTAGAAAACAGCTGCAAGGATGATCCCAGGATTAGGACTAATCATATACAGTTGTTGGGGTAGAGGGATGGCATTCTAATTTGTGGAGAGTGCCAGACTGGATGTCCAAAAGCCAACCACTAATTATAGTCTCTCCGCCTCCCTGGTGATGGCTGTCTGTTGTGGCTGCTTCTCTGCAGTGCCAGGGGAGCCTGTGGGTTTCTTCCCAGGAGTCATTTGGGCTCACACATCATTTCACTCTCTTCTTTCTGGGGAGTTGTATTTATTTTAGTTACAAGTCTGGTGTCTTCCTCTTTCTGAGTCCTTTCAACTCTACTCTGGGTCTCTGGACAAAGACTCTCAGAAAATAGTGCTGCTCAGCCCCCCATTTGGAGATGCTGACCAAGTACACCTTAGTGTCTGTTTCTCTCACCTACCACTGTACCAAAGCAGCATGGGCCCCAACTTGTCCTGTGATTGAGAAGTATTTCCTTATTTGTCACAGTTCTTCATCTCATCAATTAGCACGTCCGAGGGCTCAATCTTCAGTCTCTTCACAAGTTCTCAGGCAGGAAGCACAGAAGGGATCACTGTGATTATATGTGGATCATCGGTTCGTGATTCTAATACACTGTTCAGAAGTAGAGGCCGTGGTGTGACCCTCCTGGCTTGCTACATCTCCCTGACACCTGTATGGTTCACCCATGGTGACTAGACATGGCTCTCCGGTCTCACTCTCTGATGTTTCTGGCCATTTCTCCTACCTCAAGTATGTGTTCTGTGGCCTTCTGTTTGAACTATTTGGTCTACTAACACTTTCCCCATCATCTCCAGTCTCCAATCTTACAAGTTGAATCTCACTTCCTCTGAAATGAATTTCATTCCTATCCCCTGCTTAAGGAAGCTGAGAACTCTCACAAAACAAATATCATTTAATATATTTAATTCACTGTAAAGGTGCCAAAGTGTAAAGTCACTCTCTAATCAAAATCAGTCAGGACCATGAAGGTCTAGGAGCTCCATAACATACCACAGTGAACCATACCCTGTTTGTGTTAGAGGAAAAAACGAAAACATAACGCAAATAGAAAACCTGTGATTACTAGCAGAACTGTGTTCCCAAATTTATATGTTGAAGTCCAAACCCTCAAAGTGACTGTATCTGAACTAAGGGCCCTTAAAGAAGTTGTTAAGTTTGAATGAGATCTTAAGGATGGGATTTTAATCTAACTGGTCAGGTGTCCTTTTAATCAAAACACAGAGAGTACCCAGGGAGAAGAAGCCATCTGCAAGCCAATGACAGAGGCCTCAAAAGAAGAAAAATAAAACCTACTCATATTTGGATCTTGGGTTCCCAGTCTTCAGAAGCATGCTAAATAAATTTGTTTTTAAAACATCAAGGCTATAGTATATTGTTACGGCAGTTCTAGTTGACTAATAAACCTATCAAATTCTGGGATGGAACTCTGAAAGGCCAGAGGAATATCTTATCATCAGAGGAAACTAAGAGATACATGGTCTGACACACAATAGACTGTAAGTATTTGAGAGAGGGCTAGAATAATGGACATCAGGTAAAGGAATTTTGTTTATAGAAAGAAAGAAAGCAAATCTCCAAGCCTTATAAAACATGGTCTCCCTCAAAAATGTGTGGCACACTTTCTAATGAACATAACTGACACATTATAAATAATCCATATATTTGAGCTTAATCTGAATATATATATTTTTTTCTCTTATGTATTTTTATATTTTTCAAAGACCAGCACTGACTCTGGCTTAACGTAATGAAGTTAATGAAGGTTTTGTTCAGGTATTTGACGGAGAGTCTTTTAACAAAAGCAATAGGTTATATTTCGTGAACTTTAAGAACTGAAGTCACTCAGTCAGGACTGCTGGGACTGACCCAGGAGGCTGTAACTGCAGCTCCAGTTTGGGAAGACGAGTCACATTAGCAGCAAGTATAGTGCAAACCATAGGAGAAAGAGGAAATGGATACAGGTCTCAGCAGAAAGTGCCTCCTCTGGACTGTGCATGCAGAAAAGGTTTGGATGGCAAAATCTGGCAAAAGCAGGACTAGTCTTAAATCTCAAGCTTTTCTTATCTCTTAATCCACCTGTATCCTTGAGAGTAATGTCCATGCTATTAAAATTCAAAATTTGAATGAAAATGAAGATCAATCTCTGGCATATACTCATTTATGTTTTCTACATTTGTTTTGGGAAAGTTGAAACTAAAAGGGTGGGAAGACACTGGGAATGAATCTCAGTGGTAAAGTGCCCTGGATTAGAGCCCTAGTACCTAAAATAATAATAATAATAATAATAATAATAATAATAATAATAAACTGTGAAAATCACTGAACATAAATGGCCTTACTCCACTCACTGCCCTTCTATGAGCTATCCACCCATAGTAGGACATACAGAAAAGTTCTACTTCAATGCCCCACAACATCATCCTTTCAGAAACTTTGACAACATTTTCAGAACAGGTTAAAATAAAGCCTACTCCTGTGGTTTTGGTAAGTGCTAAAGGCTGGCTCCTCACCTTACAGCACTAATTAAAAGATGGCAGAGTCTTTAAGAGGCGGGGCCTAGTGGGAACTCTTTAGGTTATTGGGAGCATGCCCTCAAAGGGAATTGTAGCACCCTAGCCCCTTCTTCTTCCTCTTTCTTTTGTTCCTGGGCCATGAGGTAAGCAATTTTGCTCTGCCCATAGTCCTGCCATGATGCACTGTCTTGCCATAGGCCCAAAACAACAGGGCCAACAAATCATGCCCTGGAGCCTCTGAAACCATGAGCTAAAATACACCTTTTCTCTTTAGAAGTTGACTGTCTCAGGTACTTGTTACAGCCATGGAAAGCTGACTAATACACATTTTAAAATGCTATCCCTCATGTTGAAAATATTATCAGAAATAGAAATTCTTAAACACCGTTATTTATGACAATAAAATTGTTAAATAAAAAAAATGCATTCTAGCATATTGTGCTGGAAAGAGTGATGAAACTGAAATAAACCATCATTATTTAACCTCCAAAATGAGGGCATTTGTAGTAGGTGCAGGGATTGTGGGAAAAATGTGGATTTAGGAAGAGGGCCACATTCTAATCCTGAATTCCACTGCAGTATGTCCAGAGCCTTCAGGGAAATAACCAAATTGTCCAGCCTTAGTGTCTACATCCATAAAATGGAAATGTGGCTTTGTTCTGGGTTACCTAATAAATTGAGCGACTGTAAGATCTCTCATATTCCAAAATACATACATAAAATGCTGGATAAAACAACAGAAAGAGAAGCAAAATTCTTTCATGGGTTCAGGTAAAAGGAAAAGAAGCACTCAAGCACCAGAAATGAAGAGAGAATTTAAGACTAGATTTGAAAGCTGAGAACCTGGTGCTGTTGAGTCAAGAGGGACCAGTAGTGGGGGTGGGAGAGAGGGATACACAGGAACAGGGACTTGGCTTTCCAGCCTGTGAGGTGACAAGATGCATTCATAAGATGGGCACCCAAAGGGCTGCTATAGTGAGAGATGTCCACGATGATACCAATTTTTTCTTGATGAGGGTGGAAATGAAAATAGGAAAACAGAAAAAATACACGTATAATATTTTATTTATTAAATGTTTTATATATTATATATTATCTATCTATCTCTATACTGTGTGTGTGTGTGTGTGTGTGTGTGTGTGTGTGTGTGTGTGCATGCGCCTGGGCACACAGCTGGGAGATGTGACTGCTGAGCTGCCACCCTATTGGACTGCCATATGGCACAAATTTACCTTCTGTTTTACCTCATTGACTCAAGTTAGGGTGGGAAACAAATGGTGATACCTGTTTTCTTCATTTGCAAAATTCAGAAATATCTCCTCTCAGGATTAAATATGACTGAGGTTGTGAGACATCCTAGTCTCAATCCACATTGCTCTGTCTGTTGCTGTCATTGCTTTTCTTTTCCTGTGCTGCTAGTTAGCTCATCTTTCAAATAAAGGAGGTGAAATGAGATGTAAAGAGAAGTCAAGGGAAAGGAAAAGAAAAGGAAAGGACTGCAAGGTCAGTGTGTTTTCTAGAAGACCTGCAGGCTCAGAGTGCAGGTGACTTGGAGCAGGACTTAGCAACAGCTGGTGTAGAAGACTGGCAACAACATTGACTCAGGGCTGCAGCACCTTCTAAGGAGAATGCACTTGTCAATCAGGCTTGTCCTTTGCTTGCATTTTGTGGTCTATACTAGGCGAAAGATGGCAAATGGGAGTCCTTCTTCTCCACACTCCTAATTCTCTTCTCTAAATTCCCATTGAACAGAGACTCAAAAATATCACTCTTAAGGTCAATACATTCTTAGCCTACATGAGGAGACTGACATGTCTTGGCAGAGTCCTAGATCCAATCATGTATAAAGCCATTGTGAAGACCCTGGAGGGACTGTCCTCCTAACTGGAGAATCAGAGCAGTGCACGGGTTACTTCAGGGTGTGATTACAACAAAGTTCTTTGAAAATACCCGGAGGAGAATCACACTCTCTTCAGGTATGCAGATCTTATCCCAGTCAAAGGCAGGAGGCCTGACACTTAACAAAGGCACTCGATAATGCTATAACATTTCAAGAACTTCCTTTTTGGATTTTCTGGGTTGGTTCCTACATTAACAACCAAGGAGTTCCCTTCCTCATTCCTTGTCTGTTGCAGGCATCTAGCTTTGTTATATCTTTTTATAACAATACAAAATCCACCTCTGAATGAGACTAATAACATAAAATGTATCAAAGTCATGTCCAAGGACGGCAGGGCATTTTAATTTGTTTCCATGGGTTTTAACTTGGCAGTTCCTATTAACATTAAT
The DNA here is from genome assembly GCF_902686455.1 of Sciurus vulgaris. NCBI lineage: Eukaryota > Metazoa > Chordata > Mammalia > Rodentia > Sciuridae > Sciurus > Sciurus vulgaris. The sequence goes on along the minus strand of NC_136468.1, from coordinate 109,409,947 downwards.
GGACTTATTAGGTTAAAATATAATGACATAGGTAAAGACCAGTCATTAGAATAGGCACAAACAATTCATGTAAGAAAAGAAAAATTCCATAATAATGCACATTACGTGTAAATATCATAAAAGGATTAACATGGCATAAAAGAGAACTTTTGTTTTTTAAGAATATATTCCTAAGATTAAATTGCATACTGGATCAAATCTGGTCACCAAGCCCTGTAATTGTGAAAATGTGAATCTCGTGTTTTTTGCTTGTGATTATTGTTAAGGGAAATCTATTTTGGTGCCCAGGATAGCTCATTAACAATAACATCTGTTATTCATGTATTACCGAAATGAAACCTTTGTTTTTAGAAGATGAAACTCCAAGCAGAATGATATTAAAATATGTAAAAATTTGGAATGCAAACTAAATTATCTCCAGACAAATCAACCACTAACAAAAATTGCCTTGGCAATATTAGCAAAGATTACTGGTCCAGTTATGAGTCATGCAAATATAACTCTTAAAAATGTCCTTTTCTATGAGTGCTTACCTTGTATTATTTAAAAAAAAACTATTTAGAACTGCAGAAATAGAGTTCGGATAAAATGAGAGTTACTTGTGTATTTTTATGTCTATATCTATCTCTACATATTACTTTGTTAGGGTGGTCACAATAAAATTGACTGGGTTGCTTAAATTATTTTTTCATACCTTTGGAATCTGGAAGTCAGCTCAAGGTATTGGTGGTCTGGTTCCATCGAGACCTCTCTCCTTGGCTGGAAGACTGCCACATTCTCACTGTGAACTCACATGATCATCTCTGTCTGTGCCCTAATCTCTTCTTTAAAGAATACAGTTAGATTGGATTAGGACCCACTGGAATGAACTTATTTTAACTAAATCATCTCTTTAAAGACCCTACCTATCTCCAGATACAATCACAGTGAGACACACTGGGGGTTCAGACTTCAATTTGTGATTCAGGGGAGAATATAATCAGTGTATAATCATCTATCATCTATCATTCTAGCTTATGTATCCATCATCTCTACCTATCAATCATCTATCTAGTTTTTGAAGTTATCATTTTTAAAGCTGAAGTACTGTAATATTAAGAATGCTTTAAAAAATAAAATGAGTATGTATATGAAAACTGCTGACTGAGAGTTCGTCATGAGCCTCTTTCCTTCCAGCTGGTAACTTTCCCATCTGTAATACATAGTTTTTGTTCCTATTTCTCAGAATTTTTGTGGGTATTTAATAATTTAATGCCCACAGAGTCCTCAATATTTTCTAGTTTCTTTACTTTTATATGTAGTGTTCATTTAGATTAAATATAGGGACAATGTCCACTGATTTTCAAATACAACTTTAAATATACTTTGTGTGGGCAAATTTTCCAGATGACTGAAAGAGCTAGTTTTCATTCAACCACAGTTACAAACATTCTTTAAAGTGAAGACATAACTTGTGCAGATGGTAGATAAGTTAATGATAATATGACAAAACCAGAACAAAGTCCTGTTTTGAACAACATATGCTGCTTCATTATAGAAACCACATATAGAGGTAATTGTCAGAAATGGTTCTTCTACTTTAATTGGGGTTGAGTTTAATTTGAACCATTCTCTTATACATATATCATCTGACATGTTTTGCCTCAAAGGTATAAATGCAATGGAGATTGAATCATCCATTTATCTACATTTAGACTTCAGATCTATAAGTGAAGCAAAGTGATTTTAGAGGCAGCAGTAGTTGGTTATTAAGTTTCATCCTGAGACAGCCAGGCTTCCTGAGTACAAATCCTGACTTTTCAACTTACTAGTTTGGTGACATTGAGCAAGAGCTTATTTAACTTCCCTTTACTTCAATTTCTTCATCCATGAAATGGAAGAAAGAACATTCAACTCACTCATATGCAAACACTTAGATCAATGACTGGTACAGTAAATGCTCTGCTTTCCCTGAAGTTTAATACCAGTAAAAAAGACTCAAACACTAGGGCACGCTTGGCCTATTTCTTTTAAGTAGAAATTTAAATCGTTATTACCTAATAGCTTTATTCTTTCCAAAATAAAGAGTTTTATAATATATTGAAAATGATTACCCATGTTCATTTCAGAAATTATAATTTTACATAAACTATTAGGAACAGAGAAATACCTCATAAATTCTGTAACTCAAAATCAACTATTAGCATCTTTGCCAACGTCTCTCTTCTTATACATATATGTACACATGCCAAAACACACATCTAAGAAATGAAGTCATTTAACACATATTAGGTTATCTAGTGTTTTAAAATATTTCAGATTATTTTATTAATAGTTTTAGTGCATGTTCTCAATGAATTAAAGAGTGGTATTCTACTTGGGATTTATTTTTAAGGGGAAATGTACACAAATTAACTCAAATGACAAAACATATAGTGACAAACATTCATTGAGCATTAGTATTTGTTTCGACCTAAATGTCAGAAACATGAATTAGATGTGGTACCATAGAGATCAGAGAAGGTGATGGTGGAATTGGGGGAATGGAAGAGTAAAGTGGGTTAGAGGGAATGCAGTCTACAGGCAGAGCAAACAGTAACAGGCACTCAGGGAACCAGGAGTCCATTGATACTGGAGCCAAATGGTGGTGACCATAGCTGAAATTACAGCCATGGCTGGGTCATGAAGGATGTCACCTCATACTGTAATAGAACAGATGTCAAAGGAGTTGCTCATTACAGATTTGGGGAAATAGCAACAGAAATTTCCTTAGGGCTGACAGAGAGAAATTCAAAGATGACTCATTGGTTTCTCCTTGTGGGAACTGAGAGAATAGTCATGCAATAAATTGAGACTGAAGTGGAGAGAATTTTGTGGAACATCTAGATATCCATTTTACAGTGGTGGCTTCCAGAATAGAGTACTGGGAGAGAACCACATTATCCAAATATAAAATGAGGTACTGGAGTCCATGGATTCACCAGAAAAACAGGGGCATAAAAGGTGAGGGTTGGATATGCAACTTGTAAATGTGTTATTCATCATAGTTTGCATAGATAATAGTATGTATGTGGCTGTAGAGCTAGATGACTATAAAGCCGTCACAGATTCCAAAGAATTTTGAATAAAAAGATTTTTGTTTAAAAGGGAATATTGAAACAACCATATGCATCTCCCCTTTTCTAAGACTTATTGTCATTATTTAAGATTTTATGCAGTAAAAATGAGGAGAAAAATGAATAACTGGGAAGAAAAAATGCAATGAGTCAAGATAGATTAAAGGAAAGGGTGGTATTTTTTGTATATTATGGTTTGTATATGAGGTGTCCCCCAAAACTCATGTATTGAGAGTTTGATCTCTGGTGCAGCCATGTTCAGAGGTGGGGGTTGGGGGAAATAATTTTACCATGAGGGCTCTGATTTCCTCAGTGGATTAATTCATTGATAGCTGAATGGACGATTGGGAGGTGGTCGAAACCGTGGTAAGTGGGACCTGGTTGAAGAGTGGGTCCTTGAGGGCGTGTTCTTGGTGGAGTACATCTTGTCTTTGGACCTTTCCTTCTTTTCTCTCTATCTCTCTTCCTCCTCCTCTCCCCTGCTGTCTGACTGCCATGAACTGAACAGCTTTGTTCCACCATGACTTTTACCATGATATTGTACCTTACCTCCTGCCCAAGGCCATGGACTGAAACCTCTGAAACTGTGAGTCAAAGTAAGTTTTTCCTCCTCTAAGATATTTTTCTCTCAGGTATTTGTCATAGCTCTAAAAAGCTATCACTCCCTAGTACAAGATAATGAAGATCCAAGTTGTTAAAAAAAAAAAAAAGAAAAGAAAAAAGCTTTCCTTTTTAACTGGTCAAACTAAATCCTTATTTGGTCCTCTCTCCTGGTTAAATGTCTGCCTGCTCTAAGAACTAAACAGACACTTATCAAAAAAAAAAAAAATACAAATGGCCAACAAATATATGAGATTTTATCTCATTCCACTCAGAATGGCAGCCATCAAGAATAAATGTTGAAGATGATGTGGCGAGAAAAGAACACATTTGCATTATTGGTGGGACTGTAAATGAATACAACTGTTGCTGCCTGCAGCAACAATCCCGCAGGAATTTATCGGAGGTGGACTGGGAATGAACTACTTTTATTATCTTTATCTGGCCTACTTCCTTGCTTGCTTGCTTATTTGCTAGTGTATAGAGGAAGAGAGGCTTTGCTTAGAGGAAGAGAGGCTTTGCTTAGAGGAAGAGAGACTTTGCTTAGAGAAAGAGAGGCTTTGCTTAATTTTAGAGGTGCTATGATTTCAGAGAGGCTACGCTTATCAAAGGTCTGCTTCTTCTTAAAGGTGGGTCGCTTCTTGGAGGTGCAGGGTGCGGGCATATGGCGTACAGCCTGCAGCCTGCAGCCTGCGTCCTGCAACTGACGACCACCCGGAGGTGTGTGCTTAGTCCAGCGTTCTGCAATCTTTCATTCTGTGATCTCCTCCCAGGTGAAGAGAATGTCTTATATACCCTAGGCAGCCAATCAGTTTAGGATTAGCACAATTGAAGAACGCGCCACGGTACCAATCAAGAAAGAATGAGGAACATCTGTTGACCACTAGCACAAAGGAGACATTAACTAATTAGGCAAAAGGTAGATCACGCCTTGTTAACACTAATTATGCACCACCTTTTAGCCCAATGCCAGCTGCCATCTTAGGGCTACTTAAACATGTCTCTACATACAACTACTATGGAAACCAGTGTGGAGGTTTCTCAAAAGACTAGATATATCTAGATATACTGCTCCTCAGTATTTATCCTAAAGAGTTAAAGTCATCATACTATAATGATACATGCATACCCATGTTATAGCAGCACAATTCACAATAGCCAAACCATGGAACCAGCTTAAGAGTCTGTCAGTGGATAAAGAAAATGTAGTCTATGTACACAACATAGTTTTATTCAGCCATAAAAGAGAACGAAATCACGTCATTTGTAGGACAATGGAGGGAACCTGGGACCATTATATTAAGCAAAGTAAGCCAAACTCAGGAAGTAGAGAGTCATATGTTTTCTCTCACATGTGGAAACTACAGAGGAAAATGAAAAAGTGTATACATGTGTATGTGGGAAATCTTATGAAAATCAGAGGGAAATTGGACATCCAACCAGACAAAAGGGACAGGAAAGAGGGAGGAGGGGAGAGAAATGGGAAGTACTTGGGAACGATATTGACTATATTGTATTGTTATACTGTGCACATGGACTAATATGTAACAATGAATCCCAACATTATGTGCATTTACAATGCACCAATAAAAATACAGAAACTAGGTGCTCTTCAACAGATGAATGGATAAAAAATGTGATATATATATATATATATATATATATATATATATATGATGGAATGTTACTCAGTCTTAAAGAAGAATGAAATTATGGCATTTGCCAGTAAATGGATGGAGCTGGAGAATATCAAGCTAAGTGACATAAGCCAATCCCAAAAAAACAAAAGCTGAATGTTTCCTCTCATATATGGATGCTAATTCACTTTGGTGGAGGGATAGGGAAAAATAGATTTACTTTAGATTAGGAAGAGAGAAGTGAAGGGAGGGGAGGGGGCATGGGGGCAGGAAGAATAATAGAATGAGTCAGACATTATAACCCCATATACTTATATAACTATATGATCAGTGGGATTCTACATGATGTATAACCAGAACATGGAGAAATTATACTCCATTATATATGATGTATCAAAGTGCATGCTACTATCATGTATAACTAAAACAAAAAATAATAATTTAGCCAAATAAAGATAACTGTCCTATAATTCTGAATTTTTTCCCACAGTATGTAACCCAAAGAACTCAGTGACATGTCCATACATACTAAGAAAAAGAGTTATATATTTTCATATTAATATGTCACAGTAGCATCATTTGCATGGTGGGAAATTGGAGATGAGTTTACATCATGGGAATAGTGAAATATTGGAACAATTAAGATGTATTTAGTACTAGGGACTTAGAGTAAATTATATTCCAAGGTTGTACAATTATGTCAAAATGAACCCTAATATTACGTATAACTAAAGTGAACTTATAAAAAGATAAAAGAATAAAACAAATGGAAACAATTTCCTCCTGCCCCTACTTTTTTTTATTAAATACACTTTATGGTTTTATTATACTGAGACTTGCACAACCATTAAAACAATTTTAGGACATTTTTCATCATTGGCAAAGGAAACTCTATAACATTTATCCATCAATACTTAATCTCTAATTTCAGCCTAGACAATCACCAAATCATTTTCTGTCTCAAAAATTTTGCCTATTTGGATTTGGAATAAATGGAATCATATAATGTGTTGTCTTTTGTGACTGTCTTCTATCACGTTGCATGCTTTTGAGTTTCCCCAATGTTCAAGCAGGTATCAGCACTTCATTCTATCCTGAATGAATAGTATTGTTTATCCACTGGTATGCTGATAGACATTTGCGTTTCCACTGTTTTTGCTCTTATGAATACTTTTGCTGTAAACATTCATGTAAATTTCTTGCGTGGACATGTTTTCACTTCTCTTGAGTCTATGAATCAAGAATGGAATCATTGGGTTCAATGGCAACATTATTTTTAACATGTTGAGTAACCGAACCATTTTTATGGTCTCAATATTGGTTCATGAATGTCCAGATTTCTCATCATCCTCTCAAGCAATTGTTATTGTCAGACTTTTTGCTTATAGTTATAGTAGTGAGTGTTGAAGTCCACTCATGGAAATTTTGATTTGCATTTTTAGATGACTCATAATTTTGAGCATCTTTTCTAGTGCTTATTGGTTTGCATACATTTTTTGGAAAATATCCAGATTTCCAAAAATTTTTGAATTGTGTGGTCTTCATATAACCGAGTTAAAGGAATTATTTATAAATTGTTAGTATAAGTCCCTCACCAAATAAAATATTTTCAAATATCTTCTCCCATTTTGTAGTCTTGTCTTTTCATTTTTCCAATTGTTTTTTTTTTTTTTTTTTTAATTTTGGTGAAGTATAACTTACATATCTTCTTTTGTGGGGTGTGTAGTGGGCAGGGGGACTTATGTTGCTGGCATCACATTTAGAAACAATTGCCAGAATCAAGATCATGAAGATTTACCCTGAATGGGTATGGTGGAGTACCCCGATAATCCCAGTGACTCAGGAGGTTAAGGCTAGAAGATTCCAAGTTCAAGGCCAGCCTCATCAACTGAGTGACAACCCCAGAAACTTAGCAATACCATGTCTCAAAATAAAAAAGAAAAAGGGTTGGAGATGTACCTCAGTGGTAAAGAGTCCTTGGGTTCAATTTCCAGTAAACACACAAAATTTACCCCTAAATTTTGTTTTTGAGTGCTTTATGCATTTAGTTCTTACATTTAAACTTATGATGTACTCTGAGTTATTATTATTATTATTATTAATTTTTATTTATATTTTATGGTGTTGGGAGGGTAACATTCAGAGTCTTGTGCATGCTAGGTAAGCACTCTAATGCAGAGCTATGTCTACAACCCTTTCATTGTGTTTTTTAAAATGTTATTTTGCAGTAATATTTCCCTAAGTCACCCAAACTGTCCTCAAAATTTCAATTCTTCTGCTTCAGCCTCCTGAGTAGCTGGAATTACAGATGTGTGCCACCATACCTGGCTGAATTACTTTTAAAATATGAATTAGTGAAGTAGGAGTCAAACTTCATTCTCTTGTATTTGTCTATTCACTTGTTCCTATAGTATTGACAAGAAGACTTATTTCTCCATTGAATGGTCTTGGGATCCTGGTTGAAAATCAATTGATCACGACATATGTGGTATATTCTCAAATATCAATTCTATAGCATTGATCTTTATTATATATGCATCCTAATGACAGCACCACACTGTGTTGACTATTGTTACTTTGTAGTGGGTTTTGAAATCATCGAGTCTGACTTTTTTCTTTTATTGATTGCTTTAGTAATGATGACCTCTTTTCAATTGGATATGATTTCTCTTATGAGGCTTTTCAAGTTCTACAAACAATTCAGCAGAGATTCTGACAACATGTTGAATCTGTACAACACAGACTTGGGAAATAGTAATATCTTAATAATATTAAAGTACATTATGAACATGAAATTTTTCCATTTATTGACATCTTTAAAACTTTCAACATTTTGTAGCATTTAGATGATAAGTTTTTATGTACTGTACTTCCTTTTTGAGTTTATTCCTCAGTATTTTATTCTCCTTGATGAGTACTGTAATTAGAATTATTTTCTGAATAACATTTAGGGATTGTTCATTGGAAGTTGCTATGATCTTGATGTTCACATCCTTGAGAAATTCATAGGGCGAAATCCTGATCCCACACATTATGTTATTATGAGGAAGGCTCTTTGGGTAATTAGTTTATAAAGGCTCTTTCCACAAGAATGGGATTAATGCCCTTGTACCTCACCCTTGTGAGGAAAAGAGGATAAGGTGTGGAAGCAGGCCCTCATGAATGACCAAAAATGCTGGTATCTTGATTGATCTTCAACTTTCCAGCTTCTGTAACTTAAGAAATAACTATCTGTTATACTGTCTGTTATATAAACTACCCAATTTAAGACATTTTGTTATATCAACTTCAAGAGACAAAAACATATGTGCATAGAAATAGAGCCATGTGTTACCTAGTGATGGAGACACATTATGAGGAGTGCATCACTAGACAATTTCATCATTGTGCAAACTTCATGGAATGAACTTACACAAATCCATCACTTATTGAAGATTCACTATGGCAAGTAATTTTTCTCTACAATCAGCTTATCCAGAGTTTCCAAAAAATTTCCCCTGCATTTATATCAATCTTCACACACTCAATAATCGTTTTCATAGAGTACAATGAATAATGATTCTTAAATTTTTTAAATTACCTAAAGTTGACATTAAATTCAACAACGTAGTTTGTTCTAAATTTTTCTTTCAACGTTGAAAACAAATGCTTTGCTTTGGCCGTGATATTATGATTGAGGGGGATATGCTTTTGTGTTGGATCTTTAATCTCAGTCAATAGAAGTTTCTCCACATTTGATATGAGCCCTTTTTACATATTATTAGTTTCATTGATTTCAGTGAAGCAGATTTATTAATAACTTCTATCACTTTTTTCTTATTTTTCAATATCATAATTATGGTGTGATGGGACTTGCCTGACTGGTGAGCAATCACCATTATAGATTTTCTACCTTCATGGTTCTTAATCACTTTTAATATTTTACTTCCAGGTCAATCACTCAATATGGCCTCTTATTGGAAACATTGGCAGTGGATTTTTGTACACTTAGTGATAATGATGAACAAAACAATATGAGATTAAATCAAGCATTGTAGTAAACACAGGATATATGGGGCTGCTACTGGTCACTGTGTTATATGTGGCCCATCATAGACCTAAACATTATTATATGGAACACTTGATTTTTGGACATTGATTTTTGGATCCTTCAGCCTTGCTAAATTCATTTATTTTAATCATTTTTTAGTGGATTCCTTAGACTTTTCTGTAGTCAAGAAATGAAAAGTTGTACCCCATTTGTGTACAAGGAATCAAAATACAGTTTGTAAAAATAAAAAAATAATAATAAAAGAAAATATAGTAGTGGATATAGTTCTACTTATGTTTCTTCTACATGTCTCTTATTAATTTTTCTGTCCTAGTTATCTTTGTCATAATCTCAAATACAATTTTAAGTAGAGATAGTAAGAGAGGCAATTCCTTGCTTGTCCCTGATCTTATAGTTCCAGTCTTAGAATTCAGTCATCCTCCATTAAGTATGATGTTAGCTGTGGAATTTCATATATGACCCTCATCAGCTTGAGAAAGTTCTCTTCTATACCTAGTTTATTTAGTGATTTTTATTATGTAAGAATGTTGGATTTATCAAGCATTTGTTGAGATACTTGTGGCTTTTGTTTTTTATTCTATAGATATGGCTTACAACATTGATTGATTTTTGGATATTAAACCAACTTTACATTCTTGGGATAAATCTCACCATATATGGTGTATAATTATTTTTACATATATCCATTTGTTAGTATTCTATGGCAGTTATTTTCATCTATATTCATAAAAGAGAAGGACTCTTCATTTTCTTTTTATTTCTTCTTTCTGAGTTCAGTATCAGAGTAATACTGGCCTCATAGAATGTGATAATAGGAATTTCCATAATCTTCCATTTTTTCCTCTTGTGTTTTTGAGAGTATTTGCTATAATTAACAGTAAAGTCATGTGAAATCAAGCTTAATTTGAGGTAGTTTTTAAATTATTTATTTAGTTTTTCTTAATCATGGGACCACATAGATTTTATAATTACCTTTTTATTAGTCTCAATAGTCTTATTTCTAAATATTTTTCTATTGTATCAGTAATTTAATTTAGTAATGGTCCATTCTTTACCATTTTTAAAACAATAATTTTTATTCCTTCAAGTTTTGTAGTAATGTTGCCTCTCTCATTTCTGATTCTGAATTATCTCTTTCTTTGTCCAACTAACTAAAAAGTTGACAATTTTATTGATCTTGCCAAAGAAATAAATTTTTATTTTATAAGTCTCTATATTTTATGTTAATGTGTCATTTTACTCCAATTTTTATTATTTTCTTCCTTCTCCTTACTTTATACTTATATTTCTAATACCTTAAGGTAGACTGTTAGATTGTCAATTTGAGGTCTTTATTAATTTTTATAAGTACAGACATTTATATTTATGTCTTTATTTTCATTCATTTCAAGGTTCTTTTTCCTCATAATTTATTCTTTAGGAGTGAGATGTTTAATTTCTACATATATGTACGTTCTCCAAATTTATTTGTTATTTATGTTTAATTTCATTCCATTGTCATTGGAGGATATAGTTCCTCCATAACATTTCCATTCTTTGAATATTATTCAGTATTGTTTCATGTCTATCTTGGAGAATGTTCAGTTTACACCTGAAAAGACTAATTCTACTGCTGTTGCATAGAGTATTATATAGAGAACTCTAAGACCTCGTTGGTTATAATCTTATTCAAGTCTTCTATTTCCTTTTATATATTCTATCATTTATTTATGCTATTTTTAGTTGTTTTATTATTCTATCAATTTTATTATCATATCAATTTATTCACCTATTACTTTAAAATTGTTAATTTCTCCATTCAGTTCACTCAGATTTTGAATCATGGATTTGTGGGTTCTGTTCTTAAGTACATTCTATTCTTATGTATTTGTAATTGAAAGATTGACACTTTTATTATTATAATCTCTCCTTGTCTCTAGTATCATTTTTATGAATTTTAGATATCAAATTTGTCTGATTATATAGCTCTAACACTATGTTAGTCAGCTGTTTGTCACTGTGACAAACAGCAAGAACAATGTAGAAGAGGAAATGTTTACTTTGGCCCACAAATTCAGAGGTTCAGACCATGGTAGGATGACTTCATTGCTTTGGGCCGAAGTGAAGTAGAACATCATGGCAGAAAAGTGTGGTGTAGGAGCATTGCTCTATTGTTGGTAGTGGCCAGGAAGCAAAGAGGAAGAGAGGGGGAGGTGTTGTAGGAAAGATCAACCCTTCTAGGGCACGCCTCAAGTGACCCATCTCCTCCAGTCATGTCCCACCTGCTACAGTTACCACCCACTTAATCCATTCAAATTAGGACTGATTAGGTCACTGTTATTGTAACGTGGTCATTACACCTTCAAACATTCTTGCATTAACATAAGAGTTTTGAGGAGACATCGCTTTTAAAACTACAACATTCCATCCTGACTCCTGCAATGTCATGTCCTCTTTTTATCCAGCAGATTTCTTCAGCAGACTGTGCACATTATCAGAACCTTTTAATTCCTGGGATCTTTGTTCCAGCTTCAATTTCACCTTCACAGCTTCATGTATTGATCACTCAGGGATGGTGTGCAGGGATTCCAATTTTGTTTCACTTTGCCTGGCTTTAAAGGCACTTTTTTGAAATCTTAGTGGAAGCTTTCATGAATCCTTAACTAGCATCTTGCATTTCTGTAGAAGTAGTCCCACCTGGATGATGCCAAGTTCTGTTGCCAGTTGTGTAGTAGCTGGGTCCCTTACAATTATGAACTGAGTGTCTTGGTAGCTGAACGTGGTGCAACAATTTTCTAGGCATCCCCATGTGGGCAGGGTACCCTTAGGAACTTTTCTCAAATAAATTTTCCTTTCTACACCCTTGAGCCTAAAATATTTGATGTCTTGAAAATTGCTGAGATGCCCACAGGCATTTTTCCTATGGTCTCTGTGCAAAGTACTTGGTGTCTTTCTAGTGGCTGTAAATTCTTCAAAACCCATAAATTCCTTGGCCCCAGTTTTACATGTTTTTCTGGTCATATTGCAAATTTTTAATATCTTCTTTCACTGCTTTCCTCTCTTTTTAATTTTGTTTTTATTCATTGTACATAAATGGGGTACAACTATCATTTCTTTCGTTGTATACAATGTAGAGTCAAACCATACATGTGTATAGGGTAATGATGTTTGTTTCATTCCATTATCTTTCTTTCCCTCTGTGCCATTCCCACCCTTCATTTCCTTCTACACAATCCAATGTTCCTCTATTCTTCCCTTACCTCTCCCTACCCCTTTTATGTATCAGTATCCATTTATCATAGAAAACATTTCGCCTTTGGTTTTTTGGGATTGGCTTATTTCACTTAACATGATATTCTCCAACACCATCCATTTACCTGCAAATGTCATAATATTATTCTTCTTTATGGCTGAATAATATTCCATTGTGTATATATACCACAGTTTCTTTATCCATTCATCTACTGAAGGGCATCTAGGTTGGATCCACAATCTAGTTATTGTGAATTGAGCTGCTATGAATATTGATGTGGCTACATCATTGTAGTATGATAACTTTAATTCCTTTTAGTATAAACTGAGGAGTGGGATAACTGTGTCAAATGGTGGGTCCATTCCAAATTTTCTGAGGAATCTCCATATTGCTTTTCATAGTGGTTGTACCAATTTGCAAACTCACCAGCAACATATGAATGTGCCTTTTTTCCTCACATCCTCGCCAACACATATTATTGCTTGTATTCTTGATAATAGCCATTCTAACTGGGATGAGATGATGAAATCTTAGGATAGTTTTGATTTACATTTCTCTTATTATTAGAGATGTTTAAGTGTCTGCTCAGTTCCTTAGTCAATTTATTGGCTAGATTATTGTATTTTTGGTGCTGTTTTTTTATTTCTTTATAAATTCTGGAGAATACGATCTGAAGTGTGTGTGGTAGATTTTCTCCCACTCTGTAGGCTCTCTCTTCATATTGTTGATTGTTTCCTTTGCTGATAAAAAGTTTTTAGTTTGAATCCATTCCATTTATTGATTCCTACCAGACTTCCTTAACAAGACTCTCAATACTTTCTTCTTTTGATTTTGACAGTAAACACAAGCTAAAAATTGCTAGCAATATCCATGCCACTGACTAAATTTTGTGTTGCTTTGAAATTTCCTCCAACAGATAAATTAGTACATCACCTTTAAATTTAGCCTCACACAGGCTCTCAGGACATGGGCAAAATGTAAAGAAGTTATTTGTCAGAATATAACAGGAAAGGCCTCTAGTCCATTTTTTAATAGAGTCTCAATTTCCCTCTTAAAGCTTACAAGCACAAACATATCCATCTGTATTCTGGCTTCATGAGCTCCCACTAGAATTTCTCCTTAAGCTCTGTTTACAATATTTTCCAGCCTGCATCGCCAAACTCTTCCGAATTCCTCACACAAACCAGATCCAAAGACTTTTGAACCACAAGGTCAGATAAGTCACAGCAATAAACCTACTTCTCAGTAATATTTTCTGTTTTTTGCTGATAACAGAAATAGGTAATAAGAACAACTCAGAGGAGGTAAATTTTATTTTAGCTCATGATTCCATAGTTTTAATCCATAGTTGACCAACCTTATTACTCTAGACCCAAGGTGAGTCAGAGTATCATGTTGGAAAGGCATAGTGGAGAAGCACTGTTCCATTGTTCATGACAGAGAGAAAGCAGTAGAAGGGATGCAGAAAGACGATCTCCTGTAGGGCATGCCCCCAGTGACCTACCTCCTCCACCACATTACGGTTGCCTACGGAGAACACCCAGTTGATCAACTCAAACTATGGTGGACTGATTAGGTTATAACTCTCACAGTCCAGTAGTTTCATCGCCCAACCTTCTTGTATTAACTCAAGAGCTTTAGAGGGATGCCATATACCCAAACCATGACATATGATTTATAACTTTGGGTATACATTTAAGATTTAGAATATGATATTATGGTCTATATGTACATTAATATGATATAGCTATGTTTATTTCATTTTATACTTTTCTATATGATTAAGACTATTTTTCCATTTTTTCTTTGCTTTTTGATTTATTTTGTGTAAAATTAATTTACTTTTCTTTTTTTAAATTAAATTAAATTAAATTTATTTTTTATTGTCTTATTTTTTATTTTTACAGACTGCATTTTGATTCATTGTACACAAATGGGGTACAAATTTTTGTTTCTATGGTTGTACATGATGTAGATTCATATCATGTACATAGGGTAAAGATGTCTGTCTCATTCCACCATCTTTCATATTCGCCATTTCCCTCTACATAATCCAAAGTTCCTCATTCTTCTCTTACCCCCACCTCTCCAACCCCATTATGTATCATCATCCACTTATCAGGGAAAACAATTGACCTTTGTTTTTTCGGGATTGGCTTATTTCACTTAGCCTGCTATTCTCCAATTCCGTCCATTTATCTGCAAATACCATGATTTTATTCTTCCTTATGACTGAATAATATTCCATTGTGTATATATACCACAGTTTCTTTATCCATTCATCTGTTGAAGGGCAACTAGGTTGGTTCTACAATCTAGCTATTGTGAATTGAGCTGCTACAAACATTGATGTGGCTGTGTTGCAGTAGTATGATGAATTTAATTCCTTTGGGTATAAACTGAGGAGTGAGATGATGGGTCCAAAGGTGGGTCCATTCAAAGAGAGCCTACAGAGTGGGAGAAAATCTTTTCCACATGCACTTCAGAAAGAGCACTAATCTCCAAAATTTATAAAGAACTTATAAAACATTACACCAAAAGTACGAAGAACCCAATCAATAAATGGGCCAAGGAACTGGACAGACACTATATAGAAGATATACAGGCAATTAACACATATATGAAAAAGCATTCAACATCTCTAGTAATTAGAGAACTGCAAATTAAAATAACTCTAAGATTTCATTTTTCTCCAATTAGAATGTCTATTATCAAGAACACAAGCAATAATAGGTATTGGCATGGGTGTGGGGAAAAAGGCACACTTGTACATTGCTGGTGGATTTACAAATTGTTGCAACCATTCTGGAAAGCAGTATGGAAATTCCTCAGAACACTTGGAAAGGATTATTTTTCTTCTCTCTCTCTCTCTCTCTCTCTCTTTTTTTTTTTTTTTTTTTTTTTTGGTGCTGGGGATTTGACACAGGTGCAATTTGCCACTGAGTTACAGCCCTAGTCCTTTATAATTATTATTATTATTTTATGTTGATATAGGGTCTCGCTAAGTTACTTAGGGTCTCACTAAGTTGTTAAGGTTGGCTTTCAACTTGCTATCCTCTTGTCTCAGCCTCTCAAACTGCTAATTTATTCATTTTTAAACCATATTATTTTGAGTTATGTTCATAGTAGTTCTGTAGGGTTTACAAAGTATGTCTTAGCTTATTTGAATGTACCTTAGAATTATGGTAACTAAATTCCAGTGTGGCATACAGATAATATTTCTATAGAATACTATATATTTTCTCATATTTTGTTATTAATTATATACATGTTGCAAACCAAAAAATACATTACATACTGATTACATAATTTTATTTCTTTTATATGGGATGAGAAGAGAAAGAAAAACAACCATATATCAATGGCATTTCTTATGATAACCTTCTTTTTACTATTTCTGGTTCTCTAAATTTTTCCTTTAAATTCACATTACCAATTGTTATTTCTTTAATCTATTTCTATTTTCCCCTAAACACATTGTGTTGTTTTCAGCAAATGTATTACATTTTTATATGTTATAGGTCCCAAGAAGTCACTTTAAAAGAAGAATAGGAAAGGAAAATATTTGTAGTTTTTTTTAAAATTATTATTATCTTCTTTGCTGGTAATCTTTGATTTTTCCATATACTTGTGAATTACTGCCTGATATTTTCTTTCATCCAGAAGAACTCTTTCAGAATTGCTTGTGACAACACTACTTCTCTGTTTTTGTTTACCTGAGAAGTCTTTATTTATTCTTCATGTTGAAAGATGGTTTTGTTCAATGCAGAATTCAGGATTCACAGATTATTTTTCTTCTTTTGTTTTCCTTTGAACATTGTGAATATGTTATCCACCATGCTATGACTTGAATATGTCTCTTCCGGCATTCAAACATCGAATGATATCAGTAAGAGATTAGGCCTTTAAGAGGTGATGAAGAATCTCCATTTTGCTTTCCAGAGTGGCTGCACCAATTTGCAGCTCCACCAGCAATGTAAAAGTGTGCCTTTTTCCCCACAACCACACCAACATCTATTATTGTTTATGTTCTTGATAATAGTCATTCTAATTGGAGTAAGATGAAATCTTAGGGTTGTTTTAATTTGCATTTCTTTAATTACTAGAGATGTTGAACACTTTTTCATACATTTATTAATCGCCTGGATTCTTCTGTAAAGTGTCTGTCCAGTTCTTTGACCCATTTATTGATTGGATTCTTTGCCCTATGTACATGTATGATTATACAAATGGTATAAATCTATGGTACAACCATAGAAATGAAATGATGTACCACATTTGTGTACAATGAATCAAAATGCAATCTGTAAAATATAAAAAATAAATAAATAAAAATTTAAAAAAAGATTTGGAAAAGAAATGAAACAGAAAAAAAAAAAAAAAAAAAAAAAAAAAAGGCCATGAGGTCAGGAGGACTCCTTTTAATGAATGGAAATGGTGCCCTTAGAAGGGTCTGGAAGGGAGGAGTTGGTTCTCTCTTGCTGTCTGCCTTCCACCATGTGTGAACCCAGTGTGGAAGTTCTCACCAGATGCCAGTTCTTTGATCTTGTATTTCCCAGCTTCAGAACTTTAGAAATAAATTTCTACTGTATATAAATTATCCAGTTGGTTATAGTAGCACAAAACAGACTGATATTCCAGGTCTTCTAGCTCCCATAGTCTCTAATATGAATGTCAGCCTTTAGTTTTCAGTTATTTTACTATGAAATGTCTCTGTGTGGCTCTTTCTGCATTTATTTTACTTGGAGCATTTTGAGCTTCCTGAATGTATTGGTTAGTATTTTTATTCAAATACAGCATGTTTTTAATCACAATAAATGTTCTGTGCTTCTTTTTATCTCTTTTCTCCTCTAGTACTCTTACTGCCCATAAGATGGTTCACATAATGGTGTCTTACATTTCTTGGAGTCTGTGCTTACACTCTTCACTCTTCTTTCTCTTTTTTCCAGATAATAAAATCTACCTACAAATTTAATATTTTTTTCTTCTGAGAGCTTAAGTCTATGCTTGAACCATTCTACTGAATTTTTCATTTCAGTTATTATACTTTCTCACTCCAGAATTTCCTTCCTCTTTTTATAATCTATCTTACTGATACTCTCTGTTTAATAAGCCACTGTCATAACATCCTTTTCTTCCTTATTAATGATTTCCTTTATTTCTGTATGCATGTATGTAATGACTATTCTGCGTTAACTCTGTGAATACAACTTTAATTTGCTTTCATGGACAGGTTCTGTTACATGCTTTTCCCCCAGAGTTTGTTTTTTTTTTTTTTTTTTTTTTTCCTTTGCATGTTTCATAGTTTATTGTTGGAAATTTGACATTTTAGATAATAGATTGTAAAAACTCTGGGAAATAACAATAACCCCTGAATATATAAGTATAATTTTGTTCATTTGTTTATTGACTGTCATTTTTGTAGAGTGTATTTTTCTCTCAGCCTGAGAGTTGTGTCATTGTTCCTCAGAGGCTCACCCTAGGGCTTGTGTACTAACCCCCTGAGATAATAGAGGCTTTATCAGGCTCCTTTTTAATTATTTCCTTTCTACACTACACTGAGTTGTTAAGCTCCACTAATTTCAGACTAACTACTTTATTGATTTAACGATGTCTTGAACATAAATTACTCTACAACCTGATCAAATTAATCTTAGATTCCTTTACAGGGATGGTTATGGAAGTCATTGTTTGAGGTTTACTCTAATTCCTGAGTTAGCTCTTTTCAAATGGCTCTAATTTGGATTCCCTCTTACTTGTGGCCCATCTTTACCCCTTCACGGAATTCCTGAACATGCTATGCCCTGGGATGGGGGTGGGATGGGGGATGAGAAGTAGTATGTTTCCCTTTCAGTGACAATTCTACTTTGGATCTGGGTGCTCAGCATGGGGCAATTAACCTCTGGTCTTCCTAAGTTGAATATCATGGCTGGAAACCACTGCCTAATAAATAGTCTAGGAAGATACTGGTTAAGACCAAGGTGTCCTCAGTACTCCATGCCTGAGAGAGAGCCTTCAGACACTGATGTGAGCTGAGTGGAAGAAGGAATTCATAATATATTGGTCAAAACTGTTGAGAACATAGCCTTGACTTTGAGTAACTGGTGAAGAGGGTGATAAATTTGAATGTCCTGATCTCCTTAGGAAGGGACCATAGTCCTTAAGGCACAGCTGGGGAAAATGGGAACCAACAGTTTTATACTGAACCTATCTGAAGTGCAGTTTTGTGTTTTTTTAACTGAGCTTTGAGGAGCTGAAAGAAAACAATGGCCAAATTAGATTACTATATCCAGCAAAGCTCTCCAAGACAAGCACCATCTAAAAGGTTTTATGATCATTAAGCCAGTCCAGTATTGAAGAAGACATGCAATGGAATCCTACATGTAGAAAAAGGTAGAATAACCAAGAAAGGAAGGGAAAGAAAAAATCTCATTAGAATAGTGCATAAGCAAATGAGAATCAAAAACAAATCGAACATTAGAAATAAAACAAAGTTACAGAAAGTGACATTACCTTTCCATAATAATGCTGAATCTAAAAAGTTTTAATTATCCAATTAAAAGAGAGAGAGAGATTGATTGACTGGATTAAAAATAAGAACCAATTGTACATTTTCTCCAAGAAACATACCTGGCAGACATTTACAGACTAAAAGTGAATGGAGGAAATAACATTACATGCAAATGGAATCTGAAAGCAAGCAGAAGATACTCTATATCAGATAAACTTCAAACCAAAATCAGGAAAGACAAATAGTGTCATATATTAAAAAGGAAACAACTCAACAAGAAGATGAAATTATTGCATACTTTTATGTTCCAAAATTGGTGTTCCTAATTCTATAAAGCAACCATTACTCCATGTAAAGAAACCGACTGACGCAATACAATAATAGTGAGGAGATCAGTATGCCACTTTCACTAACAGGTCATCCTAATAGAAACTCAGCCAAGACACATTAGATGTAAAATTTGACTATAGGCTGATTGGACTCAACATACATCTAAGAATATTTTATCTAATAAGAACTGAATGCACTTTATTGTCAGCCACTCATAGAACCTTCTCAAAAATTGATCTTATGTTAGGTCATAAGACAAGTCTTGGCAAATGCAAAAGAATATTTAAATAATGATTTGCATTTTTTCTTACTATAATGGAATAAAATGAGAAGTCAACAAGAAGAACTACTGACACTTTATAAATACATGGAGGTTGAACGATGAGAGGCTCACTGAAAAAATTAAGAGGAAAATTAAAAAAATATATTTCATAGTATAATCATCATTGCATTAAAGTATATTCATGACCATTTCATGCATCCCAATCTTGCCTTAAAGCAGTTTTGTAATAAAAGATTTTGAAATAATACTGGCAGAATCTTTAAAAAAAATCATCCTAGAATTATTTTGCCCCACTTTTTGCAAAAAAAAAAAAAAATATGTTAGCATGAAGTCTAAAAGAATTACGGAGTGAAGTAGGGAAACACTTGAATCAAATGAACACATAAGAACAACATACTAGAATCTCTGTAATACAGCAAAGCCATTTCTAAGTGTAAAAATTATAGATATTATTGCCTCATTGTGTACATTGTAAACAAAGAAGATCTCAATTAAATAACCTAATGATGCACCTTAAGGTCTTTGGAAAACAAGAACAAGTCAATCCTAAAACTAGTGAATTGAAAGAAATAATAAAGATTACTGCTGAAGTTGATGAAATATAAACTAAAATACAATACAAAAGATTAATGAAATAAAGATTGATTCTTTCAAAACGTTAAGATTGATAAACTGGTAGCCAAACTAACCAAAAGAAAGAGAGTAAAGAAAGAAAGAAACGATCAAGATGGATGAAATTAGAGATGAAAATGTGGAGATTACTACTGCCACAGCTGAAATCCGTAGGATTATTAGGGATCATTTTGAAAACTCTTATAATAATAAATCAAAAAATTTGGAAGAAAAGGAAAAATATTTAAGACACCTACAATCTACCAAAACTGATCAAAGTGGATGTAAAAGACAAAAATTCTAATAAAACCAAATGAAATTGAAGCAGTAATAAAAAGCCTCCCTACTAAGAAAAGTCCAAGACCATAAAAAGTCACAGCTGAATTTTACCAGATCTTTAAAGATGAACTAAAAACAATTATTTGCAATTTATTGAATAAAATTGAAAGGAAGAGTAGACTTCCAAACTCATTCTATGAAGTTTGAATCACCTGGATACCAAAACTGGATAAGACCCTAAAAATAAAACAAAATAAAACAAACAAACAAAAGCAAATGAAAAAACAAACAAACAAAAACCCTACATACCAATGGCACTAATCAATCTAGATATAAAAATTCTCAATCAAATATTGTACTAGAGAAAATATTTTTAAAAATAATATATCATGATCAGGTTAATGTCATCCCAGGGAGGCAATGCTTGGTCAACACATGCATATCAATAAATGTAACACACCTCATGAATAGAACCAATTACAAAAATGTCACCTCAATAGACGCAGAAAAAGCCATTGACAAAATTCAACACCCTTTTATGATTACAAAAGAAAAACCCTGAAGAGGTTATGAATAGAAGGAACTTTTCCCAATATAATAAAGGCTATATATGACTCAAGATCAATAGCATATTAAATGGAGAAAAACTCAAAGAATTTCTTCTAAAATCAATTACAAGAAAAGATGTCTACACTCATCACTATTCTTCAGTATATTACTTGAATTTTAGTCATAGCAATTAGAAAAGAGAAAAAAATGAAAGGGATTCAAAAAGGAAAGGAAGAAGTCAAATTGCCCTGATTTGCTGATGCTATATTCATAGAAAACCTTAAAGGATCCACCAGAAATATTCTAGAAATAAAAAACAAATTCAGGAGAGTAGCAGGATATAAAATCAACATGCAAAGACCGATAGCTTTTCTATATGTCAGTAATGAATCTGCTGAGAAAGAAATCAAGATTGCTATCTATTCACAACAGCTTCAAAAAGAGTAAAATACCTAGGAATAAGCCTAACCAAGGAAGTTTATGACCTTGACAATGAAACTTATAAAATGCTGGAGAGAGAAATTGAAGAAGATACTAGAAGATGGAAAGGCCTCCTTCATTTATGGACTGGCATAATTAATATTGTTAAAATGACTGTGTAACCAAAAGTGATCTAGGGATTCAATGCAATCTCCATCAAAATATCAGAGATGTTCTTCAAAGAATTACAAAAAACAATTCTAAAATTCATATGGAAGAAAATAACCAAAGCAACCTGAGCAAAGAGTAATGCTGGAGACATCACAATACCTGATTTCAAACCATACTGTGTAGACATAGTAACAAAAATAGCATGGCACTGGCATAAAACCAGACATACATGCCAATCAGACAGAATAGAAGACCCAGAAACAAATCTGCACAATTACAATCATCTAATTCTTGACAAAATTGGCCAAAAAAAAAAAAAAAAAAAAAAAGATTGGAGAAAAAACAGCCTAATGACTGTTGCTGGGAAAACTGAATATTCATATGTAGAAGAAGGAAACAAGATCTGTATCTTTTACCCCCCATGAATTCAACTCAAAATGGATCAAGAATCTAAATAGAAGACCAGAAACTTTATAACTGTCAGAAAAAAAAAAAAAGTAGAGAAAACACTTATATATAGGCAGAGGCAAAGACTTTTTGAATAGGGTTCCTCTTGCTCAGGAGATAAGAGAAAGAATCAATAAATGAAATGGTAACAAATTAAAAAACAAACAAAAAGGCAAGAAAACAAAACCTCTTGCCCAGCAAAAAAGGAAGAGATAACTGAGAGAATGAGAGAAAATCTTTGCCAGCCACTCTTCCAACTGAAGATTAACATCCAGATTATATACAGAACTCAGAAACTCAACATTGAAAAAGAAAATAACCCAGTTAATAAATGGGCAATTGAGCTAAACAGATATTTCTCAAAAGAAATACAAGTGGACAACTACTGTATAAAAAAGTGTTCAGCATCTTTAACTGTCAGGGAAATGCAAATCAAAACCACACTGAGATTTTATCTCACTCCAGTTTGAATACCAATCATTAAGAAAAGATAATAATAAATGCTGATGAGGTTGTGGAGAAAAAGGAAATAATATACTGTTATATGAGTGTTAATTAGTACAGTCACTGTTGGAAATTAGTATAGAGCTTCCTCAAAAAACTAAAAATAGAACTACCGTATGATGCAACTATAACACTCCTTATCATTTATGCATAAGAATTCACCATACTTTAGAGATATATACATACCTATACTTAACACAACTCACAATAGACAAGTTATGGGTTCAGCCTGGGTGTCTGCTAACAGATGAATGGATAAATAAAATTTGGTACATATACACAGAGGAGTTTTATTCAACCATAAAGGAGGGAATTATATCATTTGCAGGAAAATGAATGGAACTGGACCATATAAAATTTTGAGTGAAAAAAGTCAGACTCAGATGGTAAAGTATCATTTTCCCTGATATGTGGAAGACAGAGGGGAAAAAAAGAAATACAAGGGAGACAATGAAAGTAGCAGGGAGACCATTAAAGCAGAAGGTAGTTTTCACTAGGTTGAAGGTGAGGGTGTATTGAGGAGTGAAATTGATCAAATTGTGTTTTTATGTATGTGTGAATATGCTGCAATGAAACTCAACATTCTAACAGTGTGCATAACTGTGATGTAACAGTTTTTTTTTGTTTTTTTAAAGAAACGAAATGATAAAATAGCAAACAAAATGTTGAGCAGGGCTGGGCATGTGGCTCAGTGGTAAAGTGCCCCCGAGTTCAATCCCCAGTCCACAACGCACACGCCACACTCCCCCTCCCAGCAGAAAAGAAATGTTAAGCAGGGTCATTGTTTCTTCTCAAAGCTCAACTAGCAAATGATCCACTTCTGAGCTCATGTGGTATTGTCTTCAGCTGTGGTAAGCCTGAGGTCTTGAATTTATTGCTGGATGCTGTGCGGGGCCACCCTCCATTACTTACTGTGTGTTTCCACCTGGAGGGTAGCTTTTCACAAGGCAGCTTGAATCACCAGAACTAGCAAGGGAAGAGCCGGCTAGTAAGATAGGTCATAATATAATGTAAGGTAGCCACTGAGTGACAATCACTTTTGCCAAATCCTACTTATGATAGGCAAATCACAGGTTTCACTCAAAAAGTAGGAATTAAACATCAGTATGAATTCAGCATTGGAAACTTCAGGGTCATTCTTAGAGTTGGTCTACTATAATTGTGGCAGATTTCTTTCTGTCATAGTTCATGATTGCCAAAGAGGACAAAACTTCCAGAGAAAGAGTCCCTCAAAA
Organism: Sciurus vulgaris; assembly: GCF_902686455.1. Classification (NCBI taxonomy): domain Eukaryota; kingdom Metazoa; phylum Chordata; class Mammalia; order Rodentia; family Sciuridae; genus Sciurus; species Sciurus vulgaris. Next base: position 109,385,991 of record NC_136468.1, on the reverse strand, counting down.
ACTCTGTTTAAGTAGTTGGGGTTTTCTCCAGACACTTTTCCTTCCTTGACTTTTGGGCATTAATCTATTTAGCTATTTTCATACCAGATCTCTTTCTCTGACTCCTTAATGGGTTCTTCCTTCCTGTATCTTATGTGTGTAGAGCTTTGCAGAGATTTTATATTTAACCCTCTTTCATTCTGAACTATTCTAAATCCCTCAAGGATCTTACTCCCTGAGAATTATCCTTTAGCTCCGCGAAGGGTATGTTCAATTTACACTGTCCATCTTTATTATCTCTCATCTCCTCATATGTCCATCTAGCCACTCTCTGGCAACACCTGACTCTCTTTTGGGCTTCTCTGAAGTAGCACCTTCAAAGATGAACACATGTATTTGAAGAAGAATATATTTTCCTTTCCCTGATAAACAGGCCATGAACACCTTTCATCCAGTGAGCCTCAAGTAAGCCATCTTTCCTTTTCATGACTCCGTGTATGTGTGTGTGAGTGTGTGTTTGTGTGTATATTCCTTTGAAGCATTTGTAATAAATATATATTATCACATCAAACCTCTTTTCAGAAAATTTCCATATCTCCTGCCTGACCATAGGATGACTTCATTTTCTCAGTGTCTGAAGTCATTCATGTTGTTTAGAATTGACCTTTCCAAAACCATTTCCCAACACCTTCCTTCAGTTTTGCAACTCTCTCCTAGTTAGCTTATGGTCGTTGGCACATGATACTGTATATAATTTAATAATACAGAATATTACTCATTTTATTGTCTGAGGAGGATTCTATTCATTAGAAATATAACATGAAATAAGAAAGAATGCAGGTATACTTTAAAAAACAATAATGTGAATATACATGTAATCACCCCTAAGATAAAAAGCAAGAATCTGTTGCAAGTACAACTCCCATAAGCTCTTTCCCAATTGTATCGGCCCATTCTCTCCCTTGAGCTATTTTTGATATTTGTAACAGTATTCCCTTGCATTTTGTAAATATGATTTTATCATTTTTCACATGAATATTTAAGGAATGGGATGTTTGATTTTGCCTGGTTTTGAAATTCATATGAGTAAAACCGTATCATAGGTATTTTTCTGTGACTTGCTTATTTTTCTCAAAATTATACATCTAAGATTCATCTATGTTGATGCCCATGGCTATATTACCAATTTCTTTATTGCTTTGCAACAGTCCATTGTACAGTGTGCTATGGTGTGTTTATCTAATCTGTTGTTGATGGGAATTTAAATTGTTTCCAGTTTTTGATTTCCACACACAAAAACATGTTTCATTCATTTTTTGTACAGATCTCCTAGTTCACATACGCAAGGCTTACTATAACATCTATACTGAGGGGCAAAATTTCTTGACTGAAGAGCATCTAAGTGTTAGTTCCTCTACCCCAAAAATGGAATGTAGTATTGTTACTATTTGAGTATTTTTCTTCTCCCAAATTCATATTGAAATATATCAGTTATTGTAAAAGAACTAAGAAGCGGAATATTTAAGAGGTGATTAGACCTTGAGTGTTCTACCCTCATAAATGGATTGTTGCTGTTATAGGGAGGCACTTGTTACTGCAGGAGGGGTTGTTTTTTATGAAAAGATGAGTTTGAATCCCTTCTTTGCCTTTCACTATCTCTTTGTCTTCTGCCATGTGATGATGCAGCAAAAAGACCTTCAGCAGATACATGCACTTGGACTTTCAGCCTCCTCCACAACCACAAGCTGATGAACTTTGATACATTGTAAATCATTCAGAGTGAAGCACACCAATGGGCTGCAACAGTTCACACACTTACCTGCTATGCATGACACTTGCCTGTAGCTCAACATTCTAATACTTTTTAATTCTATGATTATTTTAGGTACCTGCTTGACTGGATTAAGGGATGCTGAGAGAGGTGGTAAAGTTTTTCATCTGGGTGTGTCTATGAGGGGGTTTCTAAAGGAGATTGTCAGGAGTAGATTAGATGGAGAAGGTCCATCCTCAATGAAGGGGCACAATATCCAATTGCCTGGAGCTCAGATGGAACAAAAAGGCAGAGGAAAAGCTTATTTGCACTCACTGTCTCTGTCTCTCTCCTGTAGCTGTTATAATCTTCCCCTGCCCTTGGACTCCAGAACATCAGGTTCTCTAGCTTGTAGAGTCTAGGTCTTGCATTAGGCGTCCCTGTGTACTCAAGATTTCAACTTCAGACTGAGGGTTGTGTCATCAAATTCCCTTGTTCTAAGACTTTCAAACTTCGCTGGACCAGGCTACCAGTAGTACCACAGGGCCTCCAGTTTGCAGACAGCCTGCTGTGGGACCTCTTAGCCTCCATGACCCTGCAGCTCAATTCCCCTAACCTTTTGTCAATCAATAAATCATGTTGATTTTCTCTCTATGAGGATCGCAGACTAATACCAGGTCTTAATATTTGCTGAACTGTTAGCATTGTAATTCATTTTCATCTCTCTTCCTCATTCCCAGTGATCTTAATCATACTTCCATATATTTTTTGGTTATTTGAGTTTTCTATTTTTCCACAGTGGCTCTTGAAGTTTTTGCTCACTTTTAACTGGATGTTTTTCCTTGTTAATTTTTTGCTTATTTGTAATTTTAATAAATAGATGAACTTTATTTTTACAATATTTATGGTATGCTTTGATACAGGCAACTTCTGATATTTATTATAGTCAAATATATCACTATTCACCTTTGCAATTTTTATTTTGTTATATTAAGAAAAGATTCATCCAACAACTTGATGATACTTTCTGATACTATTGATTATAAACTTTACTGCTGTTAAACTTCAGAATTTTATTCTACCTGGAATTAAATGGCATTTTAGTCAGCCTTTTCACTGCTGTCACTTAAAGGATCCGTCCAGAATAACTGTAGAGGAGGAAAAGTTTATTTGGGGGCTCACAATTACAGAAGTCTCAATCCATTGACAGCAGACTCCATTCCTTGGGTCACAAGGTGAGGTTGAACATCATGGCAGAAGACTGTGGCAAGGGGAAGCAGCTCACATGACAATCAGAAACCAGAGAGAGAGGTCTCTACTTGCCAAATACAAATGTATACCCCAAAGCCACACCAATTCCCACCTCCTCCAGCCATACCCTACCACCTCAGTTACCATTCAGTTAATCCCTATCAGGTGTTTAATTCACTGAGTAGGGTTAAGACACTCACATCCCAATCATTTTGCCTTTGAACCTTCTTGCATTGTTTTATATGTGAACTTTTGGGAGATACCTCATATCCAACCCATAACAAGTGGCTAAAGGTATGAGAGAGGGATTTGACTTTATTTTTTGCCCATGAAAATAGTCTCTTGTCTCATCATAATTTATTAACATGTCTATTACTTTTTACACTTATGTGCTACTTTTTACACTTATGTGTTCTGCCATACATTTGTTTCCAATTAATCTCTTCCAATGATCCCTTTGAACCTATTTTAGAATTATACTGTTCTATTATTACCACTTTAAATTGAAACTTAGTGTTTGGTAGAGCTATTATCCCCACCTAGTTTGTGAAACTGACCTAGTGTTTCATATGTGCAGGGAATTTGGAAACATTTGGTCATTCTCCTCATTTAAAACTAATTAAATAGAGGGGTTTCAAGATGGCAGCCTAGAGGGTGGCTGCATTTCATGTTGCTCCAGGACTCAGGATTCAAAAGAGGAGATATTGAGACACTTGGGACCAACTCAAAGCAGCTGGGTGACTCTCTACCGTTCGGGAGGTGTCCCGGATGGGACGGTAGTCCCGGAACACAGGGAACTTTGTGAAGTAGAGCTGCCGGCGAGACATCCCTCCCCCCGCTGGAGCAGTGAACTCGGACAACTGGGAGCGTCGGAGAGGAGGCCGCTCAGCACAGCGCTGGGACTCAGAGCAACCATTGGGGCTTCGGCGGCTGCCCAGGGGAGGAGTGGCGAGGTGAGCTGTGTGGACTCAGAACCGGGGCCTGCCCTGAGGAGGAGGAGGAGCGTGGGCGCTTGGATTCGGAGTGACTGCACCAGAGCTACAGGCAGTAGCCAGAGGAGGAGCGGCGCGGCGAGCTGTTTGGACTTAGAGCGACGCTTCTGAACACCGGGGCCTGCCCTGAGGACGAGGAGGAGGAAGAGGAGCGTGGCCGCTTGGATTCAGAGTGGCTATACCAGAGCTACAGGTGGTTGCCAGAGGAGGGGCCGTGTGGCGAGCTGTTTGGACTCAGACCACTTCTGAACACCGGGGCCTGCCCGGAGGAGTAGGAGGAGAAGGAGGAGGAGTGCGGCGGGTCGCTTGGACTCGCAGTGACTGCATTAGAGCTCCAGGCGGCTGCTCAGAGGAGGAGGCGATTGGTGAGTTGTTTGGACTTAAAGCGACAGCTCCTGCAAACAGGGGGGCTGCCTGGAGGAGAAGCGCGGTGGGTCGCTTCGTCTCGAGTGGCTGCACCAGAGCTCCGGGCGGTTGCCCAGAGGACGCGTGCAGCAGGTCACGTGGATTCAGAGCCACTCAGAGTGACCGCTCCTGAACACCCAGGGGGGTTACCTGGAGGTGGAGGAGGAACGGGGAGGGTCACTTCGACTCAAAGTGATTGATTGCCCAGGGCTACAGGTGGTCAGTGGGAGGAGGAGGCACGCAGTGAGTTGCTTGGACTCCTAGTGACCGCACTGGAATACTGGGCTGCTGTCTGGAGGAAGAGGTGTGTGGCGGGTCTCTGGGACTCAGAGCGATTGTACGCGGCCCCAGGTGGCTGCTCAGAGGAGGGGCCACATAGCTAGGCGATTAGGTGCAGAACAGGGTCCCAGGATCTAGGAGGCTTCTTGGTGGAAGAGCCGCACAGAGACATGCTTAGGGGCGGAGCGAAGGTTCCAGGACTGCAGGCAGATTCTCAGAGGAGGGGCAGCCTAAGGAGATTCATCTGCGAAGGGTGAGGCTCCCAGGCCCAGGAGGTAGGGCTGGGCCCCTGGGAACTTTGCAGAGGAAGGCAGCCCAGCCCAGGAGGTAGCTTAAATTGAGGGGAACCTCTAGGAGGGAACTGATCAGCGAGACCTCCCCACTGGGTGAGTCTTCCCTGCCGGGTGAGGTTTCCCCACAAGGACGGTAAAACCAGAGACACAGGCCCAAACACGCCTTGCCTCAGCCCACAGCCTAGTTCCCCTTTGGATGACCATTGGTCAACAAGTGGAGGCACCTCTGCCCACTAGCAGGGATTATACCCCACCTGAAGGCCACCACTCCTAGAGAGGCAGCTTCCTTGTGGAGCACCGCATTATCAACTTCCTCCAAGACTTCAGCCTACTGAAGGCTAAGAGGGGATATATATAGAAATCTTCAAGGACTTGTAAGTCAGTAGAGGAAATCTGCAATATCTCAGAGTCCCACTGATATCTGAACAATATGAGAAAACAAGGAAAGAAAATGCTGCAAACAAATCTAGATGTTACATCAATAAAACCCAATGACAGCATGGCAGAAGAAATGACAGAAAAGGAGTTCAGATGTACATAATTAAAATGATCAGGGAAGCAAATGATGAGATGAAAGAGCAAATGCAGGCATTGAATGATCGCACTAATCGACAGTTAAAAGAGCAAATACAGGACGCAAAAGATCATTTCAATAAAGAGTTAGAGATATTGAAAAAAAAACAAACAGAAATCCTGGACATAAGGAAACAATAAACCAAATTAAGAACTCCATAGAAAGCATAACCAGTAGGATAGAACACCTGGAAGACAGAACCTCAGACATTGAAGACAAAATATTTAACCTTGAAAACAAAGTTGACCAAACAGAGAAGATGGTAAGAAATCATGAACAGAATCTACAAGAACTATGGGATATCATGAAAAGGCCAAATTTAAGAATTATTGGGATTGAGGAAGGCCTAGAGAAACAAACCAAAGGAATGAACAATTTATTCAATGAAATAATATCAGAAAATTTCCCAAATCTGAAGAATGAAATGGAAAATCAAGTTCAAGAGGCTTATAGGACTCCAAATACACAAAATTACAACAGACCCACACCAAGGCACATTATAATGAAAATACCGAACATACAAAATAAAGACAGAATTTTAAAGGCTGTGAGAGAAAAAAACCAAATTACATTCAGGGGGAAACTAATACGGATATCAGCAGATTTTTCAATCCAGACCCTAAAAGCTAGAAGGTCCTGGAACAACATTTTTCAAGCCCTGAAAGAAAATGGATGCCAACCAAGAATCTTATACCCAGCAAAACTTACCTTCAAATTTGACGATGAAATAAAATCCTTCCATGATAAACAAAAGCTAAAAGAATTTACAAAAAGAAAGCCAGCATTACAGAACATTCTCAGCAAAATATTCCATGAGGAAGAGATGAAAAACAAAGAAGCAAATCAGCAAAGGGAGGAATTATCCTAAAGGAATTGTCAAATAAAGGAGGAAACAAGTTGTGTCAAACAAATAAATAAATAAAATTTAAAAAATGAACCAAATGACCGGGAAACCAAATCATATCTCAATAATAATCCTGAATGTTAATGGCCTGAATTCATCAATCAAAAGACATAGACTGGCAGACTGGATTAAAAAGAAAGATCCAACAATATGTTGCCTACAAGAGACTCACCTCATAGAAAAAGATACCCATAGACTAAAGGTGAAAGAATGGGGAAAAACATACCATACGCATGGACTCAGCAAAAAAGCTGGAGTATCCATCCTCATTTCAGATAATGTGGACTTCAAGCCAAAGTTAGTCAGAAGGAATAAAGAAGGACATTTCATACTGCTTAAGGGAAGCATAAATCAGCAAGATATAACAATCATAAACATCTATGTCCCAAACGGTGGCTCATCCATGTATGTCAAACAAATCCTTCTCAATTTCAGAAACCAAATAGACCACAACACAATAATACTAGGTGATTTTAACACGCCTCTCTCACCACTGGACAGATCTTCCAGACAAAAATTGAACAAAGAAACCATAGATCTCAATAACACAATCAATAATTTAGACTTAATGGACATTTATAGAATATACCATCCAACCAAGAGCAAATGCACTTTCTTCTCAGCAGCACATGGATCCTTCTCTAAAATAGACCATATATTATGCCACAAAGCTAATGTTAGCAAATACAAGAAGATAGAGACACTACCATGTATTCTATCAGATCATAATGGATTGAAGTTAGAAATAAAAGAAAGAGTAAAACACAGAAACTATTCCAACATCTGGAGATTAAACAATATGCTATTATATGATGAATGGATAACAGAAGATATTAGGAAGGAAATTAAAAAATTCTTAGAGGTAAATGAGAACAAAGAAACATCATATCAAAATCTCTGGGACACTATGAAAGCAGTACTTAGAGGAAAATTTATTTCATGGAGCGCATTTAATAAAAGAAGTAAAAACAAATAAACGACCTAACACTACAGCTCAAAGCCCTAGAAAAAGAAGAACAGACCAGCACCAAAAGTAGTAGAATACAGGAAATAGTTAAACTCAGAGCTGAAATCAATGAAATCGAAACAAAAGAAACAATACAAAAAATTGACAAAATAAATAGTTGGTTCTTCGAAAAAATCAACAAAATTGATAAACCTTTAGCCACACTAACAAAGAGAAGATGAGAGAAAACCCAAATCACTAAAATTCGGAATGAACAAGAAAATATCACAACAGACATGATTGAAATACAAAACATAATTAGAAGCTATTTTGAAAATCTATACTCCAACAAAATAGAAATAGAAAATTTCGAAGACATCAACAGGTTTCTAGAGACATATGATTGCCTAAACTGAACGAGGAGGACATACACAATTTAAATAGAACAATTTCAAGTACTGAAATCGAAGAAGTTATCAAAAGCCTACCAACAAAGAAAAGTCCAGGACCAGATGGGTTCTCAGCCGAGTTCTACAAAACCTTTAAAGAAGAGCTCATTCTAATACTTATCAAAGTATTCCATAAAATAGAAGAGGAGGGAACTCATTCTATGAAGGCAATATCACACTGATATCTAAACCAGACAGAGACTCATCAAGGAAAGAAAATTTCAGACCAATATCCTTAATGAACATCGATGCAAAAATTCTCAACAAAATTTTAGTAAATCGCATACAAAAACATATTAAAAAGATAGTGCACCATGATCAAGTGGGTTTCATCTCAGGGATGCAAGGTTGGTTCAACATCAGGAAATCAATAAACGTAATTTACCATATCAATAGACTTAAAGTCAAGAATCACATGATTATTTCAATAGATGCAGAAAAAGCATTTGATAAAATACCCCACCCCTTCATGCTCAAAACACTAGAAAAAATAGGGATAGTGGGAACATTCCTTAACATTGTAAAGGCCATTTATGCTATGCCCATGGCTAATATAATTCTAAATGGTGAAAAACTGAAAGCATTCCCCCTAAAAACTGGAACAAGGCAGGGATGCCCTCTTTCACCACTTCTATTCAACATCGTTCTTGAGACTCTGGCCAGAACAATTAGACAAACCAAAGAAATTAAAGGGATACGAATTGGAAAAGAAGAACTCAAACTATCCCTGTTCGCTGATGACATGATTATATATTTAGAGGAACTTGGAAATTCCACCAGAAAACTGTTAGAACTCATAAGTGAATTCAGTAAAGTAGCAGGTTACAAGATCAATGTCTATAGATCCAATGCATTTTTATAAATAAGTGATGAATCTTCAGAATTTTCAGAAAGAGAAATTAGGAAAACTACCCCATTCACAATAGCCTCGAAAAAAATAAAATACTTGGGAATCAATCTCACAAAAGAGGTGAAAGACCTCTACAATGAGAACTATACAACACTAACGAAAGAAATTAAAGAACACCTTAGAAGATGGAAAGATCTTCCATGTTCTTGGATAGGCAGAATTAATATTGTCAAAATGGCCATACTACCTAAAGTGGTATACAAATTCAATGCAATTTCAATTAAAATCCCAATGACGTACCTTAGAGAAATAGAGCAAGCAATTATGAAATTCGTCTGGAAGAATAAGAAACCCAGAATAGCTAAAGCAATCCTTAGCAGGAAGAGTGAAACAGGGGGTATTGCAATACCAGATCTTCAACTCTACTACAAAGCAATAGTAACAAAAACGGCATGGTATCGGTACCAAAATAGACAGGTAGATCAATGGCACAGAATAGAGGACACGGACACCAACCCAAATAAATACTATTTTCTCATACTAGACAAAGGTGCCAAAAATATGCAATGGAGAAAAGATAGCCTCTTCAACAAATGGTGCTGGGAGAATTGGAAATCCATATGCAACAGAATGAAACTAAACCCCTATCTCTCACCATGCACGAAACTAAACTCAAAATGTATTAAGGACCTCAGAATCAGACCAGAGACCCTGCATCTTATAGAAGAAAAAGTAGGTCCAGATCTTCAACATGTCGGCTTAGGACCAGACTTCCTTAACAGGACTCCCATAGCACAAGAAATAAAAGCAAGAATTAATAACTGGGATAGATTCAAACTAAAAAGCTTTCTCTCAGCAAAGGAAACTATCAGCAATGTGAAGAAAGAGCCTACAGAGTGGGAGAATATCTTTGCCAATCATACTTCAGATAGAGCACTAAAATCTCCAGAATCTATAAAGAACTCAAAAAACTCTACTCCAAGAATTCAAATAATCCAGTGGACAAATGGGCTAAGGAAATGAATAGACACTTCACAGAAGAAGATCTACAAGCAATCAACAAACATATGGAAAAATGTTCAACATCTCTAGTAATTAGAGAAATGCAAATCAAAACCACCCTAAGATTCCATCTCACCCCAATTACAATGGCGATTATCAAAAATACAAGCAACAGGTGTTGGCGAGGATGTGGGGAGAAAGGTACACTCATACATTGCTGGTGGGGCTGCAAATTAGTGCAGCCACTCTGGAAAGCAGTGTGGAGATTCCTTGGAAAACTTGGAATGGACCTGCCATTTGACCCAGCTATCCCACTCCTTGGCCTATACCCAAAGGACTTAAAATCAGCATAGCACAGAGACACAGCCACATCAATGTTCATAGCTGCTCAATTCACAATAGCCAGGCTGTGGAACCAACCTAGATGCCCTTCAATTGATGAGTGGATAAAGAAACTGTGGTATATATATATACAATGGAATATTACTCAGCCATAAAGAATGATAAAATTATGGCATTTGCAGGCAAATGGATGAAATTGGAGAATATCATGCTAAGTGAGATAAGCCAATCTCAAAAAGCCAAAGGACGAATGATATCGCTAATAAGTGGATGCTGACACATAATGGGGGGGAGGGAAGGGTTAGTGTTAGGGTTAGAGTTAGGGTTAGGGAGGGGGGCAAGTATGGAGGAAGGAAGCACTGTATAGAGGGAAAAGAGGGGTGGGAGGGGTGGGGGGAAGGGAAAAATTAACAGAATGAATCAAACAACATTGTCTATGTAAATTTATGATTACACAAATGGAATGCCTTTACGCCATGTACAAACAGAGAAACAACATGTATCCCATTTGTTTACAATAAATAAATAAATTAAAAAAAGAAAAAAAAAGAAAAAACTAATTAAATAAATAAGCAATAGACAAAAAATTTGATGTTTGATAAACATTGTGATAATTCTACATATGAAACCCTGGAAAGGTGCAATTTCTAGAATATAGGCTCCTCTAATCCACGCACATGCTTTTCCATTTCATTTATATAACCTCTTTTATATTACTTACACATCTTTTTAAATACTACTCAGTAATATTCATAAAACTTTCTCCGCAAAAGTCATGCAAATATTTTGTTAGATTTGTTTCTAGGTACTTTATAATTTGGATGTTACCATAAGTTGGATGTTTTTAGGATGTTTCTAAGTTTCCTTTATCTGAGAGGCAAACATATGAAGGACTTCTGAATCTTGCCTACACCCAGTTTCTTTCCTGTTCACTTTTTATTCATTCTACTGTATTAGCTCTATAATCTTTGCTATTTTGTTTTTGTTCTTTCTGATTCACATCTATTTTAAAGTGTCTTTTTTGTGCTGTTGAACACTAGCTGAAACATTTGGTACACTCCTGAATAGCAGTGAAATCAGACATTTTAATTTTCTTCTTTAATCTCAAAGACAGTATTTTTATTTTTGTTGTTGTTGACATCCTTTAACATCCTTTACCAAGTCGTTATTTTTAATCTAACTTTCAAAGAGCTATTATTTTGTTTGTGTACGTTTAATCTCAAGTGAAGGAGAGGTTTTGCAAGATATGTTTTCTTCTGCATCAATTGAGACGACCAAAACATTTGGTACTCTAGTCTGTTAATATTGATAATATTAATTGATCTTTTTAAAATGTCAAAATCCATATTGCATTTATGAAGTAAACCTGGTTTCATCACAGTGATTCATCCTTTTTATACATTTTTCTATTTGGTTTGCTAATTTTAGCTTGGAATTTTGCATCCACGTTCAAATGTAATATTGGCCTTTCTTGTACTATCCTCTCCTTACACTGTTCTACCTGCCCCGATTTACATTTAAAGTACTAAAATGAAGTCCAGTGAAGAGAAATGTAAATGACTAAAAAGTACTCCTGGCCTTTATTAATTTGAGAGATGTATGGACATGTGAGGAGTGTTTCAGTAATTGCTGGATTAAACATGCTGTATGAATGCTGGCATAAGTACAGGAATATTTCTTAAACTACTGAATATAATTTGAATTATGATTTCTGGGCCTGGGAAAGGTCTGAACAAAACTTAGTCTTTTATTAAAATTCACATTAATTTCTGCTAATGCAGGAGAGGCTCAGATGCTGTGTCTCCCTAACCATCAGTGCTAAGGGAGTTTTCTTATCACATGTCTCTAATACAAATGGTCTGCAGCAAAACTTGGACAGTAGTTCACGTGCCAGTGGGATGCCATGTCTTACCTGTGAGGATGACACTGGTATCATCTTTTATCGTACATTTGTTCTACTGCCCCTCCAATTAACAGCTAAACTTTTAGAATAAATTTTCTTCACAGGAAAATATTGGGTAAAATTATAAATTCTTAAAACCATGAAGTTGCACATATTTAGAAGCTAGCTGGTTGAACCTTTCATTTATCCTCTCACCCACTCATGTATACCTATGTTCACTGAGCACCTTAGCACAGTGGCATGTATGCTACTGTGGCTGAGTATGCACATGTTCATCAGTCTCCTTCATCCTTCCCCCAGTTCCAACTGGTGTCTGCACAGTGAGTTATTTGGGATCAGCCCTTTAGTGAGTCAAGTTTCTTTCAGCTCTGTTTTTTGTGTCCTGAGCAAGGACATGTGAAGTTATTAAGACTTATGTTAGTGAGGAATAACTAAGTACTCAACTCTCCTTAGGTAGGCTTTAAATTAAAATTTCATTTTTGCTCCTCATCTGGTACTCCTGGCTTTGCCCTCAGAGTATCTGGTGCCTCCATTTCCCATGTCATCTTATGATTCTGGAGAGTAACCAATACCCTTTATTAGCTCATCACCACTATTGTATTTCATGCATGTCGTAATCCCAAAAACTCACTGTTTTTTGTTTGCTTGCTTTTAGCATTCTCATCTCTTTTCTTATCATTGAGACTCATCTATCTCTTTTCTATCTGATATTTTATGATGTCTCTCATTAGTGGTCCACTCTCCACATCATTGTCTTCATTCCATAGGATCTCACATTCCTTATTATCATCTCATGGAGTTTTTGCAGGTCTAAAGTTTGGAAAGTTCACACACAAGAGACTTCACTTCACTTTCCTTGACTACCATTGACTAAGCAGGGAGGGAATGATGCAATTTGCATTTTGCAATGTTCCTCTCACTGATAGAGCTGATTGGAGTGAGAGTGTAGATGTATAAATTGGAAGATCAATGAAGGGAAACACTTATAGAATTCCATGTAGGACAATGTACTTGCTTTTCTAGGGTCATGGAAATAGGAATCAAAAAGAAAAAAAGAAAAAAAAAAAAAAAAACCCAGATCAATTTATTTGGGAAATATTTGAGGGCTTATCAGTAATTCTAGGGGATTTCTGGTTTCAGTTACAAAAGGTAATGATCTTGGAAATTGTCATTCTTATTCACACAACAACAGTAATAATAAGAAGAAGCAACTGAAAAATCAATGATTTTTCTTGGCTCCATAAAAGAAGTGAGGTTTTGGGTCAAACTTGCGCCCCAAAATGTCAGGGAACATGTAAATCCAAAGTCAGAACTGAGATGCACGTGTGTAGAATCAACTACTCAGGAATGCTGAAATGGCAACTAGTGACTAATGGTAGAAAAATGTAATAAGAACTACTGTGGCTTACACACTCTCATGGGTTTAACCTTCAGGAATCCACCAGTTTCCTCTAAGGTGTCACTTGTACCTCTGGCAGGGAGAGTGCAAGAGTCTATCAGGAAAATGAGCAAATTATGCTATGTACATGTATGAATATACCATAGTGAATTCCACCTTTATGTCTACCTATAAATCACCAATTAAAAAGCAATATATAAATAGAGGGAAGACCAGGAGAGTATAGGAAAGAGAACAGGGGAGGGAGAAGGAGTGGGAAAGAGAGTATTGGGGACTGAAATGGAGAAAATTGTTTTCTATACAAGTATGATTATGTCAAAATGAGCCCCAATATTATTTACAACTATAATACACTAATAAAGACATTAAAAACAGAAATGTACTCAGGTCTTTCTCCGTAAGATAGGTCTAGATACTAGGGGAAAAGACTTCTTAAGGCCTGTCTCACCCTAAGGAGGGACATTTCTCCTACTCCAGCTCCTTCCACTTTTCTTGTCTCACCCGAGGGTTAAAATAAGCAACAACAATTAAAAGGTAGTTGTAAAAGTTACAGCCCAGGAATGCCTATTATAGCCATAGGATGTAATTTTAAGTTTCTGGAGTTTTCCCTTCACACACTCCTCACCGCCACACCACCAAGACTCTAAAATAAGAGTGATTGTAGCTGAAAGAGTTCTAAGAATCAGATGCTAGTTGAGAATTCTTCAGGAAGCTCAAAAACTACAGAGGAGACAAGAAGCATACATGTTCAGCCCTGAATAAAGGATTACAAGGCATATCAAAAGAAAGCATAAAACAAAATGTGCCAAGATGCAGCAAGCATCAGAAACAGTTTCAGAGATGATGCTGGGATAATTAGGGAATTAAATAATTATTATTGATATGTTAAAAGCTCTAGTGAAAAAAAATTGAGGACATGCAAGAACACACAGATAATGTGAGTAGGCAGATAAAAAAATCAAATGAGGACTCAAAAGGAAATGCTAAGAATAAAAAATGGTGATGGAAATAAAGAATGCCTTTGATGGGCTCATCAGTAGACTATACACAAAAATACAAAAAGAAAAAGGATGGAAGACAGAACATGGGCTGGGGAGATAGCTCAGTCGGTAGAGTGCTTGCCTTGCAAACACAAAGCCCTGGGTTCGATCTCCAGCACCGGAAAAAAAAAAAAAAAAAAAAAAAAAAAAAACAGAACATGAAAGAATGAAAGAAGTATGGGACAATTTAAAGGGGTATCACATGTGTAACGGAATAGCAGAGAAGAAATAAGAGAGAGCAGAGATAAAGAAATCAGAAGTAATAAAATGGTCAACTAATTCCTGTAACTAATAACAGACACCAAAATCCAGATCCAGGGAACTCAGGGAACACCAACCAAGATAATAATACCCAAAATTACCACACCAAGACTTAGCAAGGTGAGAAAGGAATAAACAAAGTATGGAAAGAAAAGGTGGAGGGGAAGGAGACATTGATTAAAGAACAGGGTAAAAATTGTTATGACTATTAGAAACCATGCAAGCAAGAAAAGAGTAAAATAAAATTTTAAAGATGAACAAAAAACATACTACCATATGAAATTATCCTGAGAAAATACAGAATTCCTCAGATAATCTAACATGGAGAGAATTCATCACCAGCAGAACTTCTGTGTAACGAATGTTATAGTTCATCAGTGAGAAGGAAAATTCTGTGGATCAGAAATTCAAACCACATAAAGAAATGATGTTTATGGAGAAGGAATGAACAAAGATAAAATAAAATATTTAATTGCTTTATTCTTAATTGACTTAAAAGATAAGTGTTTAAAGTAATATTAGCAATGTGCTGGTTACTTATGGCACATAGATTAAAGAAATGAATAACAGATGTCATAAGGGATGAAAGGAACTGAATATTCTAGTAATGTGATAGTAAAACATGGGATATGGTACATATTCTTTGAATGTGAAATTATAATAATTTAAAGTATATATTGAAAACAGCTAAAAGTTAAAGTAAAATATAATTGATATATTAAGAAAGGAGATAAATGGAATTCTAGAAATTGCTCAATTACAACCAGAGAAAGCAGGAAAAAAAAGAAGAAAAAATAAAAACTAATAAATGGAAAACAATTAGAAATTAATCCATATAAATAAATAATTTATAAATAAATTAATCCATATATTTTAAAAAATATTTTATAAGTTAGTGTTGGTAATATACCAATAAAAGAAAACCAACAAGGCAGAAATATGGTAGTGTGTCACTTAACGAGATATTTTTGGAAATGTGTTGGTAGGCGATTTCATTCTTTAAGAACACCATTGGGTGTATTTACACAACTAGGATGGCTATGATGCTTTTAGATGACATAATGTACTGGGACCAGTATCATACATATGGTTTCTTTGTTGACCAAATGTCATTATTTAGTGTATGACTGTGTAAGATAACTATAAGAAACAGCTTTGAATATAATGGCTCATATAGGTTAAGGTGACAGACAAGCTTATAACTTGGTAAGATAAGTCAAAGAAAGCTGGAGTAGCTGTATGAATTTCAGACAAAGCACATTTCAGCAGAATGAAAATTATCCAGGAACCAATTTTCTAAGACATATCAATCCTGAATGCATATACACTTAATACTAGTGCACAAGACAGTAATTAATAGAATTTCAAGTAAAAGGAGACAAATCCAATATTAGTTGGAGCTTTCAACACTCCTTTTCCAGTAGCTGATAAATCAAGCAGAAAGAAAATCAATAAGTATATAGTTGACCTAAACAACATATCAATCAAATTGATCTAATTGATACTTATAGAACACTCCAGTCAACCACAGCAAACTATACATTAATTCAAGTTTGTAGGGATCATTCATCAAAATAGATAAAACTCTGGGTCATAAAACACACCCTTAACAAATTCTAAATAAATGGAACTCATAGAGAGAATATCAATTTACAATAAAATGAAACTAGAAATCAATAGCATGACAATAAAAATAATTTAAAATATCCAAATAGTTAAAGATTAAACACAACTTATAACACATAAATCAAAGAAAAAGTCCCAAGAAATATTTAAAAATACTTCTAACTAAATGAAAATGCAACTTATCAGAATTTATGGAACACAGGGCTTAGGAGGAAAGTGGTAGCATTAAGTACATATATTACAAGAGAAGAAAGATCTAAAATCAATAACCTAAGCTTTTGCCCGAGGAAACAGGAGTGATATAAGGTAAAACAAGGAAAAGAGAAAAAAAAACCAGAGTAAAAATCGATGAAATTACAAACAGGAACACAGTACAGAAAGTAAACATTTAATCTGGTCATTTTAAAAGATAAATAAAATAGATAAATCCATAGCTAGGCTAAGAAAAAAAAAAAGGGGAAAGACACAAACTATTAATATTAGAATTTAAAGAGAGGTCATCTCACTGCCCATGCTGATTCCTCAGGCACTAAATGAATAATAAAGCAAAACTCTGAAGAACTCTATGCTTTCAACAAAGATAACTTACATGAAATGAACTAATTCCTTGACACATACAAATTTTCAAAAAAAAATCACATAAGGAGGACTAGATCATTAGAATAGACTATATTTATTAAATAATTTAAATCAAAAAGGATCATCTTAAAAAGAAATGAACAGGTCAATTCGGCTTCATTGGTCAATTCCACCAAAGGAATGAATGATGCAAATTTTATCTTCCAAAAACTATAATCAGAGGGAATATTTTTTAATTCATTCTATGCAGCCAATATAACTCTCATAGTAAAATCATGAAAAGACAAAGAAAGGAAAACAGTAGAGGACTCTCTAATGAACATCAATCCAGACATTCTCAACAATTATTAGCCAATAAATCCAACAAGGTGTAAAGCGAATTAAAAATCATAACTAACTTATATAAGGCTAGAGAATTATATAAGGTAGCCAGTTCTACAGGGGTAGTTCACCATCAGGAATTTAGTCTATGAGATGAACTATATAAACAGGCACAAGGAAAAAAAAGAGCTGCACAATCATGCCAATCAATATAGGAAAAGCATTTAATAAACCCAACAGTCTTTGCAATAACAATTCACTGTAAATAGGAATTGAGAAGAAACTTCCTGAACCTGATAAAGACTACCTCTAAACAGATATAGCTACCATATTTAATGGCAATAAACTAGATATTTTCACCCTAAGGTAAGGATCAAGGCAAGGAGGCTCCGTCTTCTTACTCCCGTTCAAAGTTCTACTGAAAATCACAGCTAAAAAGCAAAAGAAGATGAGAAAATAAATGATAACTGATTATAAAGGGAAGAATAAAACTGTCCTTCTTTGGAATTTGAAACTTTAAAACAATGCCATTTACAATAGCAGCAAGTATTTGCAGGCTCTCTATGTAGAAAACTGTAAAACTCTGGTGAAATAAATCAAAGAACCAATAAATATAAATATTCTGTATTCATAGAAAAGAAAACTCAATTTGTGAGCATGTCAATTCTTTCAAACTTGAATCCAGTGGAATCCCAGACAAAATTCCCACAAGTTCTTTAGTGGATTTGAAAGACTTATTCTAAAATTTATGTGGAAAGATAAAAGACTTGGGAAAAACAAACAAACAATATAGAATGAAGTAGAAGGATCCACATCACCAATTTTCAAGAGTTATCTTTAAAGTATAGTAATTAAAGAATGTGGTAATGGAGGAAAAACAATAGATGAATAGAATATCAGTGAAGGCCCTGAGATGGAACCATGCACATTCTGGAAAGGAAGCAAGGGCAATTCAATTAAAAAAAGAGTCTTTTCAGTAAATGAAAACAAAAGAAGCAACAATGACAAAAGAAAAGAAAAACAGCAACAATGACAAATAACCATGAGCCTAGAGATATATCTTATACATTTCACAAAAATCAATTCAAAATTTATCAAAAATTTAAATATAAAATGCAAAACTCTAAAAATAGTAGAAGAAAAAGATCTAGAAAACCTAACTGACCTTGGGTTTGACCAAGAGGATGATCCAATAAAGAAAAATTGATAAATTATACTAATTAAAGTGGAAAATGCTACTCTGTGAAAAATGCTTTTATAACAATAAAATGATAAACCACATATGGGGGGAAACGCCTTTTAAACTCATACCTAGTAAACGACTTGTGTCCAAAATACATGAACTCTTAAAATTCCAAGAAAACAAGCAACAGAACTTTAAAAATGGACCAAATATGCAGAGAGCCCTAGGATGGCAGCTGGCATTGGGCCAAGAGGTGTCGTAGTGTTAATGCGGTGTGATCTACTTTTGCCTGATTAGTTAATGTCTCTTCTGCGCTAGTGGTCAACAGATGTTCCTCATTCTTGGTACCCTGGCGCATGCTCCAACCGTCCTACTTAATCTTAAGCTGATTGGGCTGCCTAAGGTATATAAGACATTCTCTTCACCTAGGAGGGGACGGCAGGACGCAGGACTAAGAAGGCACCTCTAGCACACATCTCTAGGTCGCAGATTGCAGAATGAAGATGGCAGGATGGAGGACTAAGAATGCACCTCTAGGTCGCAAGATGCAGGACACAGGCCGCATGCAGCATGCTGCACCCTGCACCTCCAAGAAGCAACCCATCTTTAAGAAACAGTAGACCTTTGATAAGCATAGCCTCTCTGAAAGAGTAGCACCTTTAAAATTAAGCAAAGTCTCTCTTCCTCTAAGCAAAGTCTCTCTTCCTCTAAGCAAAGCCTCTCTTCCTCTCAAAGCCTTTCTTCCTCTAAAACTAAAAGTAAGCAAAGCCTCTCTTCCTCTATAAACTAGCAAACAAGCAAGGAAGTAGCCCAGATAAAGATAATAGAAGTAGTTCATTTCCAGTCCACCTCTGATAAATTACCGTGGGATTGTTGCTGTGGGCGGCAACACAAATATTTGACCAAATAACTCACATACAGAGAGAAAAAAATATTTTAAAATGATGCCCAATATCATATATCATTAGTAAACTGCAAATTAAGTAACAATGAGACACCACTATCCAGCTGTTAGAATAGCCAAAAACAAAATGCTAGGGACATCAGCTGCTGTGAGGTTATTGAACAACTGGAAGTCATATTCACTGTTGGTAGAATGCAAATTGGGGCAGCGACTTTGAAAAACAGTTTGTTAGTTTTGTACAGCAGTCACATGAGTTCAACAGGAGTCAAAGACTTATTTTCACATAAAATCACACAAATGTTTAGAATAGCTTTATTTATAATTGCTATATTTATAACTGGGAGCAATTAAGATGTCCTTTACGAGGTGATTGGCTACACAAACCATAGGACCTCAAAGCAATAGAATAGTTTTCAGTGATTAAAATGAAGGGACAAGCTACAACAATCATGAATGATTTATTATTTTACTTAATTTTATTTTGTTGACAGTGCTGGGGACTGAACACAGAGCTTTGTGCATGCTAGACAATCACTCTACCACTGAACCACATCCCCAACCTCACGATGCATGAATGAAATTCTAATGCATACTAAAAATTTCTAGAGGTCAGTCTCCAAAACCTACATATTGTTCCAATCCTGTAATATTCTAGCAAACTGTAGAGATAATGAAAAGATGAGCGGTTGAAAGGAGTTAGGTTGGGAGGAGGGTTAATATGTGAAATAATTTTTTTTAGCTCTGAAATGGTTACTTTATACTGTACAGATAGACACATAACATTATGATTTGATCAGAACTCAGAGAACTTGAGAGTATAAAAAAATCAAACTTTATCTGAGGTACCTATGGTAAAGAATTTTTCCATTCCATAGGCTTTCTCTTCATGTTATTGATTGTTTCTTTTGCTGAGAAGAAACTTTTTAGTTTGAATCTGTCCCAGGAGTCTTGTTAAGGAAGTCAGGTCCTAAGCTGACATGATGAAGATTTGGGCCTACTTTTTCTTCTATTAGGCACAGGGTCTCTGTTTCAGTGCCTAAGTGTTTGATCCACTTTGAGTTGACTTTCCTGCAGGGTGGGAGATAGATGTTTAATTTCATTTTGTTACATATGGATTTCCAGTTTTCCCAGAACCATTTGTTGAACAGGCTATTTTTTTCTCCAATGTATATTTTTGGCACCTGTGTCAGTATGAAGTAACCATATTTATGTGGGTTTGTCTCTGTGTCTTCTATTTTGTACCATTGGTCTACATGTCTATTTTGGTGCCAAAGCCATGCCATTTTTGTTACTATTGCTCTGTAATATAGTTTAAGGTCTGGTAGTGTGATGCCTCATCTTACTAAGGATTGTCTTGGCTATTCTGGGTCTCTTATTTTTCCAAATGAATTTCATAATTGCTTTTTCTATTTCTTTGAAGAATGTCATTGGGATTCTAATAGGAATTGCATTAAATCTTTACTACATGCCCCTCAGATAGAGCACTAATCTCCAAGACATATAAAAAAAATAAAAAAACTGAACACCAAAAAAACAAATAACCTAATCAATAAATGGGTTAAGGAACTGAACAGATACTTCAGAGAAGAAGAAATACAATAGATCAACAAACATATGAAAAAAAATGTTCATCATCTCTTGCAATTAGAGAAATGCAAATCAAAACTAAGATTTCATCTCACTCCAATCAGAATGGCAATTATCAAGAATACAAGCAATAATAAGCATTGTAAAAGATATGGGGAAAAACATTGCTGGTGGGACTGCAGATTGATGAAACAACTATGGAAAGCAGTATGGAAATTCCCCAGAAAATTTAGAATGAAACCACCCATTTGCCCCACCTATCCCACTCCTCTTTATATTGAAAGGACTTAAAATTAGCATATAGTGACACAGTCACATCAATGTTTATAGCAGCTCAATTCACAATAGCTAAATTATGGAACCAACATAGATGCCCTTCGATAGATGAAAAGATGAAGAAAATGTGATAAATATGCACAATGGAATATTACTCATCCATGAAGAATGAAATTATGGCATTTGCAGGTAAAGGGATGGAAATAGAGACTATCATGCTACGTGAAATAAGCCAATCCCCAAAACCAAAGGTTGAATGGTTTCTCTGATAAGCAAATTCTGATCTGTAGTGGGGGGCGGGTAGGGAAGAATGAAGGAACTTTGGATTATGCAGAGTGGAGTGAGGGTAAGGGTGGGGCAGGGGGATAGGAAGGATGGTAGAATGAGGGAGACATTATTACCCTATATACATGTATGAAAAAAAAATTAAATAAAAATAAATAAAATCGGTTTGTCCTCTCCCCCCAAAATGAACTTTAGTATAAGAAAAATTTAGTTTAAAAATAATGAATTTAAAAATACAAATTTGGCATAATTGAGGCTGGAATTTGAATATGGCAAAATGATCTAACTTTATTACAAATATGTTACTGAAACAGGTGGAAGAAGGGTTTGGCCTAAGTAACTTTGGAAATGGTAGAGTACTCACCAGGGTGCTTGCCAACACAGTGGGTACTGCTGTATACATGTAAACTCAGTGAAGAACTGAGTAACCGGATGGCTCCAACAGTTTCCTCTACCCTACCCCTAGGCAAATGTTGCCGCCTCTAATCCTGAAAGTCGAAAGTGTACCTACAGTTTCACAGGACTCAACAAGACGAAAACGTTTTCATAATTGTGTGAACCATAATAACAATAAACAAGTGGAGAAGACGAGTGACTTGTATGGTATTGCATGAGAGTTGGAGTCTTTGGTATGAACTTGTATTCATTCTAGTGTACATGGATATGCACACATAAAAATACACATAAAAATATTCATGGATATATTTTTTATATTTTTACAGACTGTGTTTTGATTCATCGTACACAAATGGGGTACAACTTTTCATTTCTATGGTTGTACACAATGTAGATTCACACCATTCTTGTAATCATACATATATATAGGCTAATACCGTCTCATTCTACTATCATTCTGTCCCCCCATTCCCTCCCACCCCATTTTCCTCTACACCATCCAAAGTTCCTCCATTCTTCTCTTACCTCCCCCACTGCCCCCTCATTATATATTGTCATCCCCTTATCAGAGAAAACATTCAGCCTTTGGTTTTTTGGGCTTGACCTATTTCACTTAGCATGATATTTTCTAACTTCATCCATTTGCCAGCAAATACCATAATTTTATTCTTTTTTATGGCTGAATAATATTCCATTGTGTATATATACCACAGTTTCTTTATCCATTTATCAACTGAAGGACATCTAGGTTAGTTTACAATCTAGCTATTGTGAACTGAGCTGCTATGAACATTGATGTGGCTGCATCACTGTAATATGGATGCTGTCTTTCACCACTTCTATTCAACATTGTCCTTGAAATACTAAGCCAGAGCAATTAGACAGACAAAAGAAATTAAAGGGATATGAATAGGAAAAGAAGAACTCAAGCTGTCACTCTCTGCAGATGACATGATTCTATATTTAGAGGATCCAAAAAACCCCACCAGAAAACTTTGAGACCTAATAAATGAATTCAGAAAAATAGTAGAATTTTATATCAACAAACATAACTCTATCTGAAGCATTTTTATTCATAAGTGATGAAACATCTGAAAAGAAAATGAGGAAAACAACTCCATTCACAATAGCCTCAAAAAAAAAAAATACTTGGGAATCAATCTAACCAAAAAGATGAAAGATCTCTACAGTGAAAACTACAGAACATTAAAGAAAGAAATTGAAGACCTTTGAAGATGGAAAGATCTCCTTGTTCTTGGATAGGCAGAATTAATATTATCAAAATGGCCATACTTCCAAAGGTGCTATACAGATTTAATGCAATTCCAATTACAATCCCAATGACATGTTCATAGAAATAGATAAAGCAATCATGAAATTCATCTGGAAGAACAAAAGACCCAGAATAGCCAAAGAAATCCTGGGCAGGAAGAGTGATGCAGGAGGTATCACAATACCAGACCTTCACTATACTACAGAGCAATAGTAACAAAAACAGCATGGTATTGGCACCAAAATAGACAGGTAGACCAATGGTACAGGATAGAAGACACAGAGACATACCCACATAAGTACAATAATCTCATACTAGATACAGTGCCAAAAACTTACAATGGGGAAAAAATAGCCTCTTTAACAAATGGTGCTAGCAAAACTGGAAATCCATATGCAGTAAAATGAAATTAAACCCCTATCTCTCACCCTGAACAAAACTCAATTCAAAATGGATCAAGAATCTAGGAATTAGACCTGAGACCTTTCACCACATAGAAGAAAGGGTAGGCCCAGGTCTCCATCACATTGACTTAGGACCAGACTTCCTTAGCAAGACCACCTAGTGCAAGAAATAAAATAAAGAATCAGTAAATGGGATAGATTCAAACTAAATCTCCCTTTTCTCAGCAAAGGAAACAACCAAAATTATGAAAAAAGAGCCTACAGAGTTGGAGAAAATTTATCCTACTCACACTTCAGACAGAGCACTAATCTCCAAAATTTATAAAGAACTTAAAAAACTTTTCACCAAGAATACAAAGAACTCAATCAATAAATGGGCTAAGGAACTGAGCAGACACTTCACAGAAGAAGATATACAGGTGATCAACAAATATATGAAAAAGTGTTCATCATCCCTAGCTATTAGAGAAATGCATATTATAACCACCCTAAGATTTCATCTAACTCTAATTAGAATGGCTATTATCAAGAACACAAGCAATAATAAGTGTTGGCATGGATGTGGGGAAAAAGGCACACTCATACATTGCTGGTGGAGTTCCAAATTGGTGCAGCCACTCTGGAAAGCAGTATGGAGATTCCTCAGAAAACCTGGAATGGTCCCACCATTTGACCCAGCTATCCCACTCCTCAGTTTATACTCATGGACATATATATATATGGGCTTATATGAAAATATGCTTCCTTGTTCAGCAGCTGAGTGCATGCAGAAGCAAGGGCAGTAGCAGTGATCACAGTTCCTGCACAGATTTTGTTTCTGATAGTCTCCAGGGAAAGCAGCCAGAGTTCTTAGAGAAGTGGCTGAGTGTATAACTGGGGCAGGAAATTGACAAGAGGGTCTTAGACATCTTATAGTGCCAGAAAGGAAGGAAGTGCTTCAGTAAATCTGCAACAATATGAGACTATGTCAAAGGGACACAGAGTCTGTCAAAGCCCCCAGTTGCTAAGACTGAAAGGTCTTGAGCAAAAATAACTAAAAAGTAGGAAAGCAGACATTTTTGAATTATAACCTAAATGGATTAGATACATGTCCATGAGTCCATGGAGTCCATGAATCCACTAATGCAGATAAATTATTGAATAAATAAATAAATGCAGAAGAGACAAATATCCCATGCAGAAGTTCTAAAAAATTTAATATTTTATTTTGAAACTACATACTGAATTTATTCATGCAGTATTACATTTATTTCTTGATTTCTTTCTTTTTTTTTTTTTGGTACCTGAGATTGAACTCAGGGGCACTTAACCACTGAGCCACATACCCCACCCTTTTTTTAAAATTTTATTTAGAGACAGGGTCTCATAGGGTTGCTTAGGCCTTGCGAATTTTCTGAGGCTGGCTTTGAACTTATGATCCTTCCGTCTCAGCTTCGCCAATTACTGGGATTACAGGTGTGTGCCACTGCATCCAGCATTACATTTCTTCATGTGGAAAAAAAAAAAAAAAAAAAAAAAAAAACCTTGTACAAAGTAATGAAAAATGATAGGGCAAGATGCATTCAACAGAAAACTGCCTCTTTTCTTCTGCATGTTTAAAGAGCCCTGATGAATTACAAGTGTAATTCCAATTTCTGAATTGCAGGCTGCTGTTTAAGTATGAGGTGTCTCCCCAAAACTGTTATGTTAATGCAGGCATGTTCAGAGGAGAAATGTTTTTTGAGAGCTGTGATCTAATCCTAGTGTCCATCCTAGTGTGAAAGGAATCATGGGTGGTAACTGTAGGCAGGTGGTGCATGACTGGAGAGTGTGAGTAACTGGGGGCATACCCTGGAAAGGTTTGTCTTCTCTGCAGCCCCTTCCTCCTCTCCCCATCTCTCTGCTTCCTGGCTGCCAGAAGGTGAGCAGCTTTTCTCTGCCTGGTTCTTCTATTATGATGTTGTGCCTCACCTCGGACCTAGAGCAATGGAACTGGTCAATTATGGAATAAGAGATCTGAAACTGTGAGCCCCAAATAAACAGTCCCTCGTCTGCTTGGTCCTTTGGTCCCAGTGAGGCAAAGATGACTACACATAGTGACTTCTCTCAAAGATCAAAGACAAAAAGAGTGACTTCGCCATGGAGAAACCTGACAGCAATTACCTCCCCAGGTGACTAATGTCCACATTGACATAGGTCTCATTTGAAGGGCTGTACCCTTGGTCTGATGTGGTAAGATTGACGCGCCAGCTTGGTGATCTTAGTCCCTCAGCACATACCTCCAGTAATCATGAAGAAATCATCAGATGAATTCCAGTTGAGGGGCGTTCCACAAAATGCCTGACAAGCACAGCTGAAAACCCTCAAAACCATCAAACTAAAAAATCTGAGAAACTCGAATTCACGTGCAGACTAAAGGAGACATAACCATGAGAGGTAATGCAGTGTGCTGGGCAATCTGGGACAGAAAGGGGCACAAGGTAAAAACAGGGTATTTAGAGAAAATGTGGACTTGGGTTAATAATTATCAGTATTGGCTCATTAATTGTAACAGATGTACTATACTAATATATTCATAATAGGGGAAGCTGGATGGGCATTTATAGGAACTCTCTGTACCATGGTTGCGACTTTTCTGTAAACTCAAAACTGAAGAATGAACTTCATTAACGTAAGGGAAAATGGAGCCATCTCCTTTAACTTTCCGGTGAGGGAAGTCTAAATGGTCATGGAATCAGCTAGATCTCCCGGTTCAGTTTTCTTTCTGCTCTGTCTCTTTGTCTCTGATGTAATTTCCCATTGTTTTATGTACTACCCTCTTTCAAATATATACAAGAAAGATACATGCAGTTGGATCCAGAGTGGTCTAAACAGAGAGAAAGAAAGCCGAGAAGCAGGTGGCTAGCCTGAAGGAAGCACTCCAGAGGAGCCAGCTGGAGAAAAACCTTCTTGAGCAGAAACAGGAGGAGCTGCAGGCAGAAGGAGATGGCAACCATGGAGTTGGTAGCCCAGGACAACCATGAGCGGGCCAGGCGCCTGATGAAGGAGCTCATCCAGATGCAGCAGGAGTACCTGGAGCTCAGGAAACAGATAGCAAACCAAAAAAACCTGGAGAGAAGACAAATGGAAATCAGTGATGCAATGAGGACACTTAAGTCTGAGGTTAAAGACAAAATAAGAACCAACTTGAAGAACCTCAACCAGTTTCTTCCAGAACTATCAGAAAATCTAACAGCTCTTTTGGAAAGAAATGAAAACCTAAAAGGAGAGTTGGAAAGCTTGAAGGAGAACTTCCCATTCACTGTGAATGAGAAGCCATTTGAAGAAAAACCTAGATTTCCCAAGTTCACATAACGGATGAGCACTGGCATGGGGAAGCGCTCCGAGGGAGACTGCGGCACCGGGAAGATCAACTCAAGGCCCAGCTTCGCCGCTGCATGTCTAAGCAAGCAGAAGTATTAATCAAAGGAAAGCGGCAGACAGAGGGCACTTTACATAGCTTGAGGAGACAAGTGAATGCTTTAGGGGAATTGGTCACCAGCACCTCTGCAGATTCAGCGTCGTCACTGTCTCACCTGGAGTCTTCCTTTGCAGAAGACTGTCCACTCGGGCCAAGTCAGGGCTCCTTCCAAGTTCCACAAGGTCCATCTGAACTGCCAGACGTTTACCAGCACGGATGCCATTGACAGCTTCCTGCTCACAGGGTAAAGGATGGCCCACCGGGATGAGTACCGTACTATCTTGTGTAAACGTAGCTGAGGACACACCTTTCTCCACTACCTCACTAGCTTCCAGATTGCATCGTCGTTTGGTTTTATCAAGAGTCAGCGGATCAAGATGCTGAAAGCCAACTCTATTGTGCTTGTACCATTAATGCCAAGGTTTTTGTAAACCACTTGTATATATGGGAATAGTTGTAAACACTTTAAACCGATTTCCTAGATGGCTGAAACCTTTTTAATCTTGGAATGTGTTTTTATAAAGACAGTGCTGACCTTAGTTAATTGCATTATTTGACTCTGTACACTGGAAAATCTAGTTTCAAAGAATGTACTTAACTTAAAGCCCCTCTTCTTTTATATAGTTTCAAGTTATTTTGGGATTCTGCTTAAAATCTATTTTTCATATAAAAATAAAAGATACAGGCAACTTGAAAAAAAATTATACCAGTTACCACAGGCTGTGCCTCAGAAGGCGCCTTCGGATCTTTTCCCTCCTCTTTAATTCTGTTCCCTGCAGCTCCTTCCAACATCTTCCTCTTGCCCCACTCCCCACCCCCACACAGATGCTGCCACCTCTAATCTTACAAGTCAGAAGTTTATCTCCACTTTCATAGGGCTCAACATGACGAAAAAGCCTTTAAGATCAAAGGCATATCTTTGTCTTTCACAAAATAAAATGTAGTTTGGAAACAGTGGATTTCAAAGTATGTGATTTTAAGGTGGTAGGTTTACCCTTCGTGTGATCCTGGTTCAATAGAGACAGATTTCACATCCTACCAAGTGAATGTTATGTTCTAGCACTCATCAGTTCCCATCCTGAATCCATGGAAGACTTGACTTGTATTAGGCTAAATGCTAATGCTCATTTTTTGAAAGATAAACAGTATTTCTGACATATGATTTTTGACTCATTATTATTAGTCATGAAGAAAATGTTGAAAATTAGAACAAATAGAAATGATTGCTTCTGATACTGTTTTGAAAAGTCTTACATGAGCCTCTTAGTCACATATTGTTACAAAATGTAAACAGACGTAGCTGGATGTAGGGTGCTGCTTAATTGAAGCATTATAGCTATTGATTCTTTTGCCCTTAGTTAAAGTACACTTCACCTTCACCCTGATACCAATCTGTTATTATATATTGATGGATTCTCCAAATTTGGAATTTTCAGCTTGAGATATAACTAAATGTTATCAAAACCTCACCATAAACTGACAACTGTTTTTTTCCGATATGGTCAACTTTGTATTTTTAAAGTGAAGTGTATTAATAGAATTCTGGTAAAAGGTCTAAACAGTGTATGTTACAAATAACTTGGAAAGGTCTGCCCTTTCCCCATGTAGGCTCCACAGAGATGGTCCTCTGTCTGGACCAGTAGTTTCCCCATGCATTGCTTCAAATGCAACTTTACATCTACTGTCTTGGTCTCTTTGGGTACATTTTTCATCTTATAGTCAGAAAGAACATTTTTAAATGAACCCAATTATGTCACTTCCATTTGTTAAACCCTTCACCAGCTTTCCAATGCCCGTGGGCTGAAGTCCAATCTTGTTACTGTCACCTGTTATGATAGCCAGACTTGCTTGTTTTCCCACTGCATCTCCAGTCACTCTTCTCTGTGCATCATTCCATCAAACCATGAAAACCTTCTCCAAGGTGCTCTTGTGCTCTGTTTTTTATAAATCTTTTCTTTTTTTTTAGTTGTTGATGAAATTTATTTTATGTATTTATATGTGGTGCTGAGAATTGAACCCAGTGCTTCACACATGGTAGGCAAGTGCTCTACCACCGAGTCACAGCCCTAGCCCCTCATGTGCTCTCTTTTGATACTGTCACACACACTGACTGCTGTTATACATCCCTCCTCACCTAACAATCCTTACCCCTCCACGCATGTCTGTTGCTCCAAGGAGTCTTTCTTGGTAGCAAAATCAAGACCAGATGCACCTGTAGTGTTATAGCATTTGATTTTGCTCACCGAGCAATATTTAGCCTCAGTAACTACCCCTGGCACTAAACTCACTTTGTTAAAAGAGCTTATTGTAACCAAAACTAATGATTCTAGTTAGGTGCATTCATTCATTCATTCGTTCATTCATTCATTCATTCATATTTAAAAATTTAGTGAACATCTACCAGATGTTTTTCTTTAAGAACTCAGAGATCAGCAAATAAAAATAATTCTTGCTCTCATGAAGTGCACTCTCTCTCTTTTCTCCCCAAGGAATAGGCAAAAACAAAAACAAACAAACAAAACAAAAAACAAAAACAAAATTAAAAAAACCAAAGCAACAACAAGAAATAAACAATGAACAAACACAAAAACCCCAGCAAGCACAAGAATATGAGAATAAGTGAATGCAATAGCATATTCAAAGATGATAAGTGCTGTAGACAAGAGGAATGGAATAGGATATGGGAACTCCAGACATCAGGGGGTAGAAGTAGCATCTGAATGTTCTAAATAAAAACGTAAAGGTTAATGTTAGCTACAGGAATTCTGGGGGAATCCTATTCAAGCCAAGGTCCTGAGTCTTAAGGTGAGAAAGTCCTCGGTTTGTAGAGCAATAGCAGGAAGGCCAATATGGCAGCTAGAAAGTGCCAGGGAGAAAGACAATAGAGATGAGGCCATAGAGGGTAGTAGCAAGGAGTCTTCTGGGCTGACCTGAGGGTTAGTTTTGCCCCCCTTGGGGTCTTGCCTCCTCCTCCTGAAATTTCACAGCTTCCTATGGAAAAAAGCCATCAAGGCAGGACCAACCAGTAGCCTTGGTGAGTTTACTGTAGACGTGGCTAAGTGTGTAACACAATTTGGAGGAGGAAGGTTATTCTTGGCTGTGAGATTCTTACTGGTAACAAATGCTGTAAAGTGAGAGATGGGTGTGGTGGTGCATGCCTGCCCTTCAGGCAATTTAGGAGACCCAGGCAGGAGAATTACAAATTCTAGGCAGGACTGGGAAACTTAGTGAGACCCTGTCTCAAAATAAAAAGTAATACTGTAAGGCTGGAACAGTCTGTGGCTATATTTTTTGTCACATGGAGGAGCTTGTTTAAGAGTACAGTTAGTGGAGAAGAAAATAGTTTTGAGAGAGGACAGAGGAAAAAATCCCTAACACATCATTCGAGGGTCTATGTCCAGCAATGGTTGAAGCCAGCCCCTACCTTGCCCCTTAAGTACAGTTAGCTTGAGTTAGGGTGAAATTACCATCACTTGCAAGCCAGAAATCTAATTAATGTACTTCTTGAGGGACCCAGATCATCCTTTGATTTTTCTCTTTTTTGTAAATATCATGTTGTGGCCAGGGACATTTTTTACACATGCATCTCCCAGCTCAGTAGGTACCAACTCAAGGCCAGCCTTATTTCATCCACAGCCCCAGCACTTCCATCCCCTCCAACCCTTTAAACCAATTACAGACATCACATAATTTTGTTTGTAAGCATCTTTATATATCTCCAGAAAATTAAAACTCTTTGGAAACATGGCCACAAAGCCGTACACCTAAAAGTAGCAATAATGTTTTTTAATAGGACGCATTGATTTACCAGTGGGATGGTTTTCGGGGTGACTGTATCACCATTCCTTCCTCAAGCCTGAGCTCAAGAGTCATATATATTCTCCCCTTGTTGCAGCTTCTTTCTGTGCTAACATTATCTGGTTCTATTGATTTCTGGTTTCAGTAGGAGTAAAAAGAAAAGAAACTCCTTGATATTGATTTAAGGAAGAGGGAAGAGTACATGATTAATCCTAATTAGGTAATTTAACATTCTTTGTATGGAATAGTAATTACTACTTGCCTTTACAAAGATGTTGCCGTGCTTTTTCTAATCCAGAGACGACACATTCAAACCCAGTAGAACTCTAAGCAATATTCCCGGTAATGTTTCCCTGCTCCTTCATGGGGTCCCCTGCTGAAGACTCAAAGCATTTGTACTATAAGTTGTTCTGGGGCAATTGTGACCTTGATACAAATAAAAATTAAAAGCCAATTATTAAAATCCACCAAAAACTGTCCATTGACTATGGGGAGTAAATAAGTAAAGATACAAGATGTGATATAAAGGCCAACCTCCTGCCACCTCTTCATTAACCACAGCTGAAGACTATGGATCATTTCTCTTTATATCCCTGGATTTAAGAGGGCATAGTGAATGCTCAATAAATTTTGAAGGAAAGAGAATAAGAGACTTGGTTAAAAGCTTATCAGTTTAACTCTATCTTGAATCATAGTCTTAAGGTTTGAGGGGTTGTGTATCCTAAAATAACTTTTCCAAGAAAATTGTCATAAATTCTCATGAAATATCTTACAGTCACGCAAAATCTCTACAATCCTCAAGGAGGCCATTTCCGCAGGACAGCTGGGATAGCTGGTAATATTTGTAACCCCCTTGACTGCAAGTGTTTCCCTTCCTGAATGGGGCTAGCATTATAGTGTTCCCATAGACATTCTTTGCAATAAAGACTAGTGGTACATATCAACCCCATAAGTATCATGAAGAATGCTTGTAAAGGAGTTTCAGGCTCTATATTGAGTGTGTTTGTTGACTAATGTCCTCCGATTGAAGACAGCCTGGGACCAAATGGATTGTCAGTGGAGTTCTACAAGACCTTCAAAGAAGAACTAATGCCAGTACTCCTCAAAGTATTCCATGAAATAAAAAAGGAGGAAAACCTTCCAAATTCATCCTACTTCTTTATTTCATATTCTATTTGCGTGTTTATACTTAACATGGTCTCATGGTTCACAGAAGCTGTTTATTCATTGTTCTCCTTTCCTGCATCTTTGTATTTGGATTAGAGAGTTTATATTACTCTGCCTTCAAGTTCACTGATCAGTGAAATTTTATTTTACGTATTGTGTCTTTTAGCTATAAAATTTGCATTTGGTTCTTTTTTTTATGTTTTCCGTCTCTTCTATGTACATTCATGTTTTTGAAAAATATTTGTACACAATTTTAAAAGTCATGTAGTGTCCTCCATCTGCTAATCTTATCATGTCTGCCATTTTTGTGTCCATTTTTGTTCAACTATAATTTTCCTGTGTATGATCAATTTTACTGTTTCTTTTCATTGGCTAATCATTTTTCACTACACTTTTGATATTGTACATTCCACATTACAAATTTTTAGTGTATGAATTTGTTTATCATTCAGGTTTTTAATTTAATGTACACCAACTTGAGCATTCCAAGGATTTAATAAACCTTATTTGGTTCTGAGTAGACTTTGATTTCAGAGCTAAATTATCTTAAATCCTATGGTGGTTAACTTTATGAATTATCAAGGTGCTTAACAAGGTTTCTGCCATTTGCCTGCTTGTATCTTGGACACTGGCTGGTGCAAGCCTTGATCATGTTTTTACTCATGGCTTTCCAGTAGTTGCTCTTTCTCTGAAATTTTTTTCTACACTGACCTTATAGATTCTGAATATACATAGCTTAAATCTAGAAGATTATTCAGAAATATGCTATCCATTGCAAAGCTTGGTTACTACAGTAGTTCCAACCTCTGACCTGTACTCTCAGTTCAGAAACATTGCCATGTTCTTTTGGGTCTAGCCTTCCTTGTACTGCCATCTTAGAAGTGTCTCCAAGCAGAACTAAGATAATTATGAAGCTCACATTGCTTGCTTCCTTCTTTCAGGGACCACAAACCTGCAATGCCTGTTACCTAATGTTTGAACACAGTTATTTCATGTATTTTGTCTAGTTTTCTTGTTACTTATGGAAAGAATACTTGCCTGTCAAAATTTACTCAACCATGGCCACACAAACACTGTTCTGATTGCCTAAGGCATTCCATCTGTTTGCCTGATGCTCTGTGTCCTACTAGCCTGCATGCTTTCTAACATGAGAACTAATCTATTAATTATGAATGGATCCATCTAGTCTTCAGATCACAATTTCCACGAATTTAGTATCAGCTTGTCTTTTTCCTTCGAATGCCTACTAACATTCTTTTTTTCAAGTGCTTTGGCTCCATCATCTTTTTGTCAACCAGATTTTCAAGAGGTGTAGCAGTGTTCCCTTATGAAGTAAAGGAGATAGTAAAACTAGTCATAACTTTCAATCTTCTTTATCAGGTATATAATGCCCTTCCTGAAAGCATCTTTGGGGATCTCTGTTAACCAACAAAATTTTTCCAACCCCTTCTTTTATTTTGCAGACCTTTACACCACGCTAGAAGGCATAAAAGAGACCAATTCAGCTGACTAATGTACTGAGAATTGAATTTTAAAAAAGGATTCATAAAATATTTGACAAACCAGAAAAAGCTGGTACACACTATTGCAAGATACATAGATGATACTCAAGCAATATTTGTTTAGTGATGTAAGGAAGAAATTAATGAATACGGCAGAGAGAAAAATGTGTTTTAGATACTTGGAGTAAACACAGAAGAAGCAGAGATTTCTATGGGTAAATAAGAGATGTCTCATTCCAGAAATGTAGAATTAATATTAGTGTTAGTTTATACTGATATGATATTTAAGGTATAGGAATCGTACACTTAACTGCTATAAAATGTTCAAACATTGCAAGTGACAAACGCGTATATATAAATCCTTTGGGATTACTAATAATATTATCATTCTCATATTACAAATAAAGTAACTGCTCAAAGAAAGTTAAAGATTCAGTGACTCACTGTGGTCACTTACAGCTGGTAAGTGGTGCAACTAGGGACCAATTCAAATGCATACATCTACCCATTGTGCGCTATTGAATTCCACTTAGAAGGGACTTTTATGGGTGGGTAGCCAAAAGGTCATTAGAAGACTTCAAGAAGTATGATCGAGATACATGTTGCTCCTTTTCTTCAGGTGGTTTACAGCTCTCCCTGTGACCCCTTCCTGACTCAGCAGTTCTTATCAGCTAAGCTAGACTGCTGTCCCCTTTACTTTATTTGGATTCTGCTGTGGAGTTGTATCAGCTCATTTATATGTGGTCTGTATTTAAAAAGGGTAAATTCTGACAGAAGCTTAGGAACAAATCAACAATTAAACACTTGGCTAACATAATGTGTGTAAAAATCAGTAAAAAAAATACAACACAGAAGCCCAATAAGACACAAAAGAATTATTAGGGCACATCCATTATGCACTCTCTTTTCCCCTATAAACAAACTAACAACCTCCATAATTTTCATATTTGAAGGAAAATTAAACAATGATGAGAAACTTATTATCTAGTTACCCTTCAACAGCTGTCTAGGAAAAAAAATCCCTCTGATTTTTACTTATAAAATTTCAATTAAACACAACATAATTATAACTGCAGAGGTAATATCTCCCTAAACAGATGTCAAATGATTTTAATAAGATACTTTTGTGATTCATCACTCCACCACATATACATTAAAAAAAAAAAAAACACTGGCAGTCTTTCAAGTTGCTTTCCCTTTATTGTTCTACACATTGTTAATGCTATTTTTTGCCCTTTTGTTTCCATACTTGCAATATGGTTGTTTCCTTAGAATTTCCAATCAAAGTGAATAAAAGTTTTATGGTTACAATGCATTTTCTACATTGTAATTTGTCTTTAAAATAATATAGTTACAATTATTGAGACATTTAAAATGATGTGCAACTATGTTCTATGCAACATGCAATTAAAATTAAACCTATAATGTTAATATGGAAACAAGAGTATATATCAAACATAAGGCAAAATAAAACAAGAATTGAAAATTGAACCATTTATTGCAGAAATAAGACATTTATGATAAATGTGAACTTTAAGGTACTGGACCCACTCCTTTCTCATGAATGAAATACCCTGCTCTTAATCATACATTAGTATGAATTTGTGTTATTTGAGAGAACTTAGTTATAATGACTCAAAAGAAAAACTTGAATTTTTTTTCTAATGTTTGTTTCATTATTCTTATTTTATTTCCTGTTTATAAAAGCAATATATATATATATATATATATATTTAGTTCAAAAAGTGGAAATATTTTACCCTCCAAATCACCTATCATACCAGACCCTGGTAATCATTGTGGATATTTTTGGTTTATCTTTCTCATCTGATTTCTTTCCTCCTGTGATTTTTCTCTCATATAGAAAATTCCAAACAGAGTGAAGTAGGAAGAGTAACATAATGAATGTCCATGTTCCCATTATTCAGCTTCAACAGTTTTCAACTTGCTATTTTCTCCACTCATCTTCCTTAAATCCCACTGGATTATCTGAAAGCAGTTTCATTGCATCATATTTTTTTTTCATACACCAGTGATTCACTGTCTCTAGGAGATAAGATGTTTCTTTCGTTTTGACTTAACTTGGTATTATATTTGGGTAAAGCATTTACATATGACCAGAGCAGAACCATGAGAAAGGTATATTCATAAGTTTGCTTTCCCCCAAATCTCTCTGCTAGCACCTTATCTCTTCTTCTTCATTAGGGAAGTGTTTTCATTAACTTAGGACTTTCTCTTCATTTTGTGGGTGGGGGCACTTATATATACATACCTATATTTCTTTCTTCTTCTTCTTCTATTATCACACTGTGTATATTTGCTTTTTGCTCATCTAGTTCTCAATAGATATTTGTCTAATGTACTATCTTTTGATCCTACATAGAATGCTTCATGGAAGAAACTTGCATGTAAGTGATTTTATATATTTGCTGATTTCCCTTTGGGATATATGCCCCAAAGTAGAATTTCTCAATTATATTGTGATTCAGAGGAAATTTTGCTAGATAGTTCACACTAACTTTTGCTCAGTTAACGTTTTGCCTAAGAGTTCCTGTGTTCCTGTAGCCTCATCACCAGATTATGTTGGCAAGCATTTGGATTTTTGCCAATTTGACATGAGACAAATATTACCTAATTATAGGATTTTGCTCAGAATATACCAAAGTTTAATATACACATAGAAAAATATACAAATCATGCTAATTTTTCATAAGTAAGCATATATGTATAATCAGCTCATAGTTTAAGAACTGGAACGTTGCTTGTACCCCAGTGGCCCCACTCAGGAACTTCACCCCAAAGTAACATTATGTTAACTTTTTGAAACTCTGAATGGGATTTGCTTATAATAATACCATTACATGAATAAAATCATATTTTAACTGCTCTTGTATTTACAGATGGGTAATTTTTTGTTATTTCTTTGGTAAGATTTATCTTTGTGGTAATATGCATGTTTTAGTTAGTTTTCACATTTTTGTGACCAAAATACCCAAGAGGAACAACTCAGAGGAAGGAAAGTTTATTTCAGATTCATGATTACAGAGGTCTTAGTCACAATGACTAACTCCATTGCTGTAGGACCAAATTGAGGCAGCATATCATGGGGGAAGGGCCTAGAGAGGAAAGGTGTTCAGTTCATGATGGGGTCAGGAAACAGAGAAGCAGAAACAGAGAGGGAGAAGAGGGACGGGGCCACAAGGAAGATGAAATCTTTGAGAGCATATCCCAAGCAACCCACTTCCTCCAGCCATATCCCACCTGTATAAAGTTACCACCTGATCAGCTTATTCAAACTAGGATTGACTAAGTAGGTTACATCTGAATGCAACCATTGTACCTCTGAATATTTTTGCATTAACAGGAGATTTTGGGGGATACCTCATATTCATACCTGTAAAAATGCAGTAATAGTTCATTCTCATTTCTGAATAGCATTCCAATGTATGAAAAAATCATAATATGCCCTACCAGGACAGGGCAGCCAGGGACTTCCCCAAGCAGCCGGCTCCCTCCGGCAGCAGGCTCCTTTCACGGCCAGCTTCTCGGAACAGAACGTCCAGTGAGAGCCTTTCCGCACAGAGCCAGCTCCACACCCTGGAACCAGTAGCAGGCTAGGGGCAGCTTTCTTTGGAAGCACTGCATTATCATGTTCCTCCAAGAATTCAGGCTACTGAAGGCTGGGAAGTGATATACTGGATATATATAGAACACTATAAGCCAATAGAGTAAATTTGCAATATCTTAGAGTCCCACTGACATCAGACCAATATGAGAAAACAAGGAAATAAAATGTCCCAAACAAACCTAGATACTATATCAATAAAACCCAATGACAGCACAGCAGAAGAAATGTCAGAAAGGGAGTTCAGAATGTACATAATTAAAACAATCAGGGAAGCAAATGAGGAGATGAAAGAGCAAATGAGCAAATGCAGGCATTGAAGGAGGAGATGAAAGAGCAAATGCAGGCATTAAATGATCACACCAATCAACAGTTAAAAGAGCAAATAAGGGAAGCAAGAGATCATTTCAATAAAGAGTTAGACATACTGAAAAAAATACAAACAAACAAATCCTTGAAATGAAGGAAACAATAAACCAAGTTAAAAACTTCATAGAAAGCATAACCAATAGGATAGAACACCTGGAAGACAGAACCTCAGACATTGAAGACAAAATATTTAATCTTGAAAACAAAGTTGACCAAACAGAGAAGATGGTAAGAAATCATGAACAGAATCTACAAGAACTATGGGATATCATGAAAAGGCCAAATTTAGGAATTATTGGGATTGAGGAAGGCTTAGAGAAACAAACCAAAGGAATGAACAGTCTATTCAATGAAATAATATCAGAAAATTTCCCAAATCTGAAGAATGAAATGGAAAACCAAGTACAAGAGGCTTATAGGACTCCAAATATACAAAATTACAACAGACCCACAAAAAGGCACATCATTATGAAAATACATTACAAAATAAAGACAGAATTTTAAAGGTGGCGAGCGAAAAGAATCAAATTACATTCAGGGGAAACCAATAAGAATATCAGCAGATTTTTCAATACAGACCCTAAAAGCTAGAAGGGCCTGGAACAACATTTACCAAGGCCTGAAAGAAAACAGATGCCAACCAAGAATCTTGTAGCCAGCAAAACTCACTTGCAGATTTGACGATGAAATAAGATCCTTCCATGATAAACAAAAGTTAAAGGAATTTACAAAAAGAAAGCCGGAATAACAGAATAATCTCAGCAAAATAATCTATGAGGAAGAGATGAAAAACAATGATGCAAATCAGGAATAGGAGGAACTAGCCTAAAGGAATAGCCAAAAAAAGGAGAAATCAAATCATGTCAAAAAACAAAAATGAGTCAAATGACTGGTAATGCAAATCATATCACAATAATAACCCTGAATGTTAATGGCCTGAATTCATCAATCAAAGGACATAGACTGGCAGATTGGATTAAAAAGAAAAATCCAACAATATGCTGCCTGCAAGAGACTCATCTCATAGCAAGAGATACCCACAGACTAAAGGTGAAAGGATGGGAAAAAACATACCACACACATGCACACAGCAAAAAGCTGGAGTATCCAACCTCATTTCAGATAATGTGGACTTCAAGCCAAAACTAGTCAGAAGGGATAAAGAAGGACATTATATCCTTCTTAAGGGAAGCATAAATCAGCAAGAGATAACAATCATAAATATCTATGCCCCCAACAATGGCTCATTCATGTACGTCAAACAAATCCTTCTCAATGCCAGAAATCAAATAGATCACAACACTAAATAATACTAGGCGATTTTAACACACCTCTCTCACCACTGGATAGATCTTCCAAACAAAAATTGAATAAAGAAACCACAGATCTCAATAACACAATCAATAATTTAGACTTAATGGACATTTATAGAATATACCATCCAACAAAGAACGAATACACTTTCTTCTCAGAAGCACATGGATCCTTCTCAAAAATAGACCATATTTTATGCCACAAAGCTACTATTAGCAAATACAAGAAGATAGAGATACTACCTTGTACTCTATCAGATCATAATGGATTGAAATTAGAAATAAATGATAGAATAAAAAACAGAAACTTCTCCAATACCTGGAGATTAAGTAATATGCTATTATATGATGAATGGATAACAGAAGACATCAGG
This sequence comes from Sciurus vulgaris, assembly GCF_902686455.1. Classification (NCBI taxonomy): domain Eukaryota; kingdom Metazoa; phylum Chordata; class Mammalia; order Rodentia; family Sciuridae; genus Sciurus; species Sciurus vulgaris. The sequence continues at coordinate 109,346,951 of NC_136468.1, read as the reverse complement.
AGGGAAATAAAAAAATTCTTAGAACTAAACGAGAACAAAGACACATCTTATCAAAATCTCTGGGACATTATGAAAGCTGTACTTAGAGGAAGATTTATTTCATGGGGCGCATTCAAAAAAGAGGTAAAAATCAACAAATAAATGACTTAACACTACAGCTCAAAGCCCTAGAAAAAGAAGAGCAGACCAACACCAAGAGTAGTAGAAGACAGGAAATAGTTAAAATCAGAGTCCAAATCAACGAAATTGAAACAAAAGAAACAATAGAAAAAATTAGCAAAATAAATAGTTGGTTCTTTGAAAAAATAAACAAAATTAGTAAACCCTTAGCAACACTAACAAAGAGAAAGAGGGAGAAAACTCAAATTACTAAAATTCGGAATGAACAAAGAAATATTACAACAGACACGAGTGAAATACAAAACAAAATTAGAAGCTATTTTGAAAATCTATACTTCAACAAAACAGAAAACCTTGAAGACATCAACAAATTTCTAGAGACATATGAATTACCTAAACTGAATGAGGAGGACATGCACAACTTAAATAACTCAATTTCAAGCAATGAAATAGAAGAAGTCATCAAAAGCCTACCAACATCTTCTGAGGTGTTCTTTAATTCTTTCTTTAGTGTTGTATAGTTCTCATTGTAGAGGTCTTTCACCTCTTTTGTGAGATTGATTCCCAAGTATTTTATTTTTTTCGAGGCTTTTGTGAATGGGGTAGTTTTCCTAATTTCTCTTTCTGAAGATTCATCACTTATGTATAAGAATGCGTTGGATTTATGGGCATTGATCTTGTAACCTGCTACTTTACTGAATTCACTTATGAGTTCTAAGAGTCTTCTGGTGGAATTTCCAGGTTCCTCTAAATATATAATCATGTCATCAGCGAACAGGGATAGTTTGAGTTCTTCTTTCCCAATTCGTATCCCTTTAATCTCTTTGGTTTGTCTAATTGCTCTGGCCAGAGTCTCAAGAACGATGTTGAATAGAAGTGGTGAAAGAGGGCATCCCTGCCTTGTTCCAATTTTTAGGGGGAATGCTTTCAGTTTTTCACCATTTAGAATGATATTAGCCATGGGCTTAGCATAAATGGCCTTTACAATGTTAAGGAATGTTCCCACTATCCCTATTTTTTCTAGTGTTTTGAGCATGAAGGGGTGCTGTATTTTATCAAATGCTTTTTCTGCATCTATTGAAATAATCATGTGATTCTTGACTTTAAGTCTATTAATGTGGTGAATTACGTTTATTGATTTCCTGATGTTGAACCAACCTTGCATCCCTGGGATGAAACCAACTTGATCATGGTGCACTATCTTTTTAATATGTTTTTGTATGCGATTTGCTAAAATTTTGTTGAGAATTTTTGCATCGATGTTCATTAAGGATATTGGTCTGAAATTTTCTTTCCTTGATGAGTCTCTGTCTGGTTTAGGTATCAGGGTGATATTGGCTTCATAGAATGAGTTTGGGAGGGTTCCCTCCTCTTCTATTTTATGGAATACTTTGAGAAGTATTGGAATGAGCTCTTCTTTAAAGGTTTTGTAGAACTCGGCTGAGAACCCATCTGGTTCCGGACTTTTCTTTGTTGGTAGGCTTTTGATGACTTCTTCTATTTCAGTACTTGAAATTGGTCTATTTAATTGTTTATGTCCTCCTCGTTCAGTTTAGGCAATTCATATGTCTCTAGAAACCTGTTGATGTCTTTGAAATTTTCTATTTTGTTGGAGTATAGATTTTCAAAATAGCTTCTAATTATGTTTTGTATTTCAATCGTGTCTGTTGTGATATTTCCTTGTTCATTCCGAATTTTAGTGATTTGGATTTTCTCTCGTCTTCTCTTTGTTAGTGTGGCTAAAGGTTTATCAATTTTGTTTATTTTTTCGAAGAACCAACTATTTATTTTGTCAATTTTTTGTATTGTTTCTTTTGTTTCAATTTCATTGATTTCAGCTCTGAGTTTAACTATAGAAGATGGAAAGATCTTCCATGTTCTTGGATAGGAAGAATTAATATTGTCAAAATGGCCATACTACCTAAAGTGCTATACAAATTCAATGCAATTCCAATTAAAATCCCAATGATGTACCTTACAGAAATAGAGCAAGCAATTATGAAATTCATCTGGAAGAATAAGAAACCCAGAATAGCTAAAGCAATACTTAGCAGGAAGAGTGAAACAGGGGGTATTGCAATACCAGATCTTCAACTCTACTACAAAGCAATAGTAACAAAAACGGATGGTATGGTACCAAAATAGAAAGGTAGATCAATGGTATAGAATAGAGGACATGGACACAAACCCAAATAAATACAATTTTCTCATACTAGACAAAGGTGCCAAAAATATGCAATGGAGAAAAGATGGAAATGGTGCTGGGAAAATTGGAAATCCATATGCAACAGAATGAAACTAAACCCATATCTCTCACCGTGCACGAAACTAAACTCAAAATGGATTAAGGACCTCGGAATCTGACCAGAGATCCTGCAGATTATAGAAGAAAAAGTAGGTCCAAATCTTCACCTTGTTGGTCTAGGATCAGACTTCCTTAATAGGACTCCCATAGCACAAGAAATAAAAGCTAGAATCAACCACTGGGATAGATTCAATCTAAAAAGCTTTCTCTCAGCAAAGGAAACTATCAGCAATGCGAAGAAAGAGCCTACAGAATGGGAGAATATCTTTGCCACTCATACTTCAGATAGAGCACTAATCTCCAGAATCTATAAAGAACTCAAAAAACTCTACACCAAGAATACAAATAACCCAATCAACAAATGGGCTAAGGAAATGAATAGACACTTCACAGAAGAAGATCTATAAGCAATCAACAGATATCTGAAAAAAATGTTCAACATCTCTAGTAATAAAAGAAATGCAAATCAAAACTACCCTAAGATTCCATCTCACCCCAATTAGAATGGCAATTATCAAGAACACAAGCAACAATAGGTATTGGTGAGGATGTGGGGAAAAAGGTACACTCATACATTGCTGGTGGGGTTGCAAATTAGTGCAGCCACTCTGGAAAGCAGTATGGAGATTCCTCAGAAAGCTTGGAATGGAACCACCATTTGACCCAGCTATCCCACTCCTTGGCCTATAGCCAAAGGACTTAAAATCAGCGTACTACAGAGATACAGCCACATCAATGTTCATAGCTGCTCAATTCACAATAGCTAGACTGTGGAACCAACCTAGATGTCTTTCAATTGATGAATGGATAAAGAAACTGTGGTATATATATACAATGGAATATTATTCTGGCCATAAAGAAGATAAAATTATGGCATTTGCAGGCAAATAGTTGAAATTGGAGAATATCATGCTAAGTGAGATAAGCCAATCTCAAAAAACTGAAGGACGAATGATCTCGCTGATAAGCGGATGAGGACATATAATGGGGGGGTGGAAGGGGTTAGCGTTAGCGTTAGGGTTAAGTTTAGGGTGAGGTTAGCGTTAGGGTTAGGTTTAGGGTTAACGGAGGTGGTAAGAATGGAGGAAGGAAGGACTGTATAGAGGGAAAAGAGGGGTGGGAGGGGTTGGGGGAAGGGAAAAAATAACAGAATGAATCAAACAACATCACCCTATGTAAATTTATGATTACACAAATGGTATGCCTTGACTCCATGTACAGAGAAACAACATGTATCTCATTTGTTTATAATAAATATATATATATATATATATATATATATAAATAAATGAATCAAAATATAGACCGAAACTCCATAGGAAAGTGAAGAAGCCATCAGAAAACAGGATGCAAATTAAGCCTTATGGATCACTGTTCTAGATGTTCCGGGCAATGTTGGTCAAGCTATGTGGAACTAATAATTTAGTCAGGGAGATAAGGTTTAAATGAAGAAACCAGATGCAGAATCATGCAATGTGTTAAGATAGAGATCAAATATGGAAGTCTTCTTGTTCTCAGAGTTCAATGCAGAAATCAAACCCGTGTGTTAGTGCCATTTGTACTATTCTACCAGAATGGGATGGGGCTGTAGCTCAGTGGTGGAGTGGTTACCTAACATGTGTGAGGCACTGGGTTCAATTCTTAGCACCACATAAAAATAAACAAGAAAGGCATTCTGTTCATCTACAACTCCAAAAAAAAAAAAAAAAAAAAAAAAATTTAAAAAATTCTCCCAGAGAAATTTAGGCAATATGCTATAGGGACAATAGGGAAAGAAGGACCGATATTTCATTACATGGACTCTTTGTTCCCATGGCCTTTCTTAATTGCAGGTAAAGTCATCTTGGGAAAGCTCATTAAGCTCGTCTATTACTTTTCCCATTCAAGCATCAACCTTATGACTGTAGACTTTCCGTCCTCCTTCCTCAGTGAGGCCCAGCTGGCTGGCATCTCCCCACTCTTTCTCTTGTTCTATCCCAGGGAGGAAGTATAGTATAGCATGTTTTGACTGACTGATTTAGAGATTGAAGTAGGCCTGCTGGTCTTTGCTTCTCATTTTGCTCCAGGAAGTGCTCATGGGGAGCAGGTGTCTGATTCTAGGAGGTATGGGCACCTCTGCTTAGTTCTGTACTTCAGTCAACTGGCAGTATCAATCTAACCATACTGTAATCCTCCACTTTAGATGTCATTAGGAATAAAGACATTGTTGTTTTCTATGTTATAATTAACCTTGTTTTTCAACTTACAGAGCACTCAAGCGGAGAAAGAGAGAATGCATTTACTGGACACTTGCAACACTCAAGGAAACCATCTATGGAATAATTTTGCTTTTGCAAGGAAGCCACCTGGACCATCACATGAGCAAGAATGTGCCACCTAACACCCTCAGGCACAGACAACAGCATGCCAGACAGTAGTGCTGTAAGGCCATAGACAGAAATCAGGAGGGAGAGAGACTGGCTTTCTTATACTCCCCAAGGTCATGCTCTCTGATGAGCTCAACAACCACACTAATTAGCTATTAGATACATTCCTTGGGGAGAGGGAACCAGACATTTTCTGTTGACAGTGTTTTCTTTTCCTAGAGATGCCATAATGAATGATCACAAACTGAATGACTCAAAATAATATTATTTCCTTCTTTCACTGTTTTGAAAGTCACCCTCTTCTTTCTCCTACAAACACATTAGTTTTGGATTTAGTCTAACTTAAATCCAATGTGATCCCATCTTGAGATCCTTAATTATAGTACATATGTAAAACACTATTTCCAAATAATGTTAAATCCACAGATATTAGGGGTTATGATGTGGATATGACCCTTTTTGAAGGGACATAATTTAGTCCATTATAGACAATGATCTCTCTTTTCAACTTTTTGCCTTATGTATATCTTCATTATATATATATTATATAATTTGTAATATGCATATATATTTTTATGCTCTTTTTTCCCCTCAAGAATCTTGTGAAATAGACTGAACAGGAATCATTTCTATGTGACTGAGTTTAAATTAGGGAATTTGTATTTAATCTCATTTCAGATTTGCATATACAACAATAATCCTTAATAAGAATATTGTAGTATTTGTCATTAATTGGAGAGCTTAAAAATATTTAGCCCAGGGATTAAATGTGATTATGATGATGTTTTAGTCAGATTTTTCATTGCTGTGACCAAAAGACCTGACAAGAACAATTTTTAGAGAGAAAAAGTTTATTGGGCCTTACAAGTTTCAGAGGCCTGAGAGATGACTCCATAGCCCTTGGTCTGAGGTGGAGCAGAACATCATGGCAGAGGAAAAAAGCTTAACTCAGAATGTGGCCATTAGGAAGCAGAGAAAAAGCTCCCCTCACCGGGGACAGAATATAAACCCTAAAGGCACCTCCCCAGTGACCCACCTCTACCAGTCACTCCTTAACTATGTACAGTTACAGACTGCCCAGTTAATTCATATCAGTGGATTAATCCAGTGATTTGGTCAGAGCTCTCATAACCCAATTATTTCACCTCTAAACCTTCTTGCATTGCCTATACGTGAGCTTTTGGGGGACACCGACAGACTATTAAAGCACATACATAGTAACTGGCATCTGGTAGATACTTGGTACAATATTAAATGTATTAATTGATGTGTATTAATTGATAAGTGTATTAATTGATAAGTATTAATTGATACTGAAAATGTATTAATTGATAAGTGCCAAAGAGTGAGTGAATAAGAAAACAAGAGAACAAAGACAAAATAGTGTGAGGTAGTGATACAGAATGAGGCGGTGAAGAACTGGGTCTGGAGTGAAGGGAATGTAGTCAGATAGAAGCTGCCATTTTCAAAATGTTCCCAAGGGACATTTAGCTTCTTGAGGAAAAGGATAGGGGATAAGTCTTCAAGTGTAAATATAGAAGGTGTAGATGTTAGGAGACTACTGCTAACTGTTTTGAGAATGAAAATACTGAGGGATAATAAACTCAATTTTGAAAGGGTGGTAAGTATGGGTGACTTTGTGGAAGATTTTATTTAAATTTCAAAGGTACAGAGTTATATAGCATGGGTGAGAATTCCAAATAGGGAACATATGTTTGGCTTATTAGTCACTATCAATAAGTTTTGCTGATAAGACTACTGGATTTGGGCAGGCATTAAAGTTTAATATAATTATTATATTGTGTTGTATTGTGTTTTATTGTAATCCTCCTTACCTATTGCTTCATTTTCCAACAGTTTCAGTTACCAGCAATAAACTATGGTTGCAAATGTTAAATGCAAATTTTAAAATTAAATTGTAACTTTAAAATCACATACCAGTTAACATGATGCAATTTTAAACCATTTTGCTCAATCTTGCCCGGAATATGAATCTCCTTTGTCCTGTGTGCCCAAGCTGTATATGTTACCTTCCCATTAATCACTTAGTGGCCATTTTGTTTATCAGATCAACTGTCACAGGATCACAATGCTTGTGCTCAAATAATCTTTATTTTACTTAATAATGGCCCTAAAGTACAAGAGTAGTGATGTTGGAAATTTTTACATGACAAGGAGAAGCTGTAAATTGCTTACTTTAAGTGAAAAAGTGAAAGTTCTTGTCTTAAAAGGGAAAGAAAATAAAATTGTATGATGAGGTTGCTAAGATCGACAGTTAAAATGAATCAACCATCTGTGAAATTTTGAAGAAGGATAAAAATATTTGTGCTAGTTTTGCTATTTCACCTCAAATTGCAGAAGTTATAGCTCCAGTGAATGATAAGCGTTCAGTTAAAATGAAAAAGGCATTATATTTGTGTATGAATGTAAAGGAACAAATATGGGTTATACACCATTCACTACTATCCTAGGACAAGGCATCCACTGGAGGTCTTAGAATATACCCTCTATGGACAAGCTGTATTTTATCTTATCATGATTATTGTATATGTCTTACAGATAGAACAGAAGTGGTTTCCTCTCTTTCCTCTCCCCCTTAAGCAACTGAAGGCTGAAGAGCAGGACAATGTGCTCCAGTCTAAGGTGTTCTGACCCAGATCACAGGGTCCACAAGGGGTTCATGACACTTTCAGTCCAAGCTCTTTCTAGTCATAAACTGATGGCAAGGAAAAGTATACACTTGTACTAACAAAAATTTTTACCTACCAAGGTGACCAGAATCAGAGGGAATGGAAACAGAAGGTCAATAATAGAAGCACCTTGAACAAACCACCTTGAATGTACCCTTTCAACCATGGCTGATTTTCTTCTCTATTTCCTCTCTCTGGTGCACATACTTAATAAATTCCTGCCTAGACCTCCATCAACATATTACTCTCCTATCCATGTACGGTCTGTGTTCCAAATATCTTGTTTCCTCACTGGACTAATCTTAGCATATTATATGGAGGATGCAAATAACCCACAAGCAAATCTTTTATTCAGTTTGTACTCAAATTGCACTCTGATCTTGTCTCAATTTTGTAGTACAAAAATGAAAACATTCTGCAGCAATACTTGCTATTTTGTGTTTTTCCATTGCATATGTTCTTGCCTGTTTCTCCATTTTCCTATGGTTTAATGTCCTCACAATTTCATTGACCCTTCTTGTAGCTTTCTTTTATCAACTAAGAGAGTTATCACATCTAGCAGATAAAATGATGGACAACCAATTAAATTTAGATTTCAGAAAAAAATTGGCATTTTTAGTCTAACCATGAACTAATTATTGTTCTGTATTTTAATTTGTTGAATCTGGCAAATATTCCTCTAATATACTCCATATTTTACTTTCAAACTTCTGTTTATTGTCTATATTAAATATATTATGATTCCCTAAGGACAGGGTTTTTGTTTGTTTTATCAACTGCTACACCCCAGTTCTTAGAATAGTGCCAAGAAAATAGTTCATGCTCAGTAAATATTTGTGGAATGAATTAGTGAATTAACCTTTTACTGCCATACATCTCTCCCTCACAAGACTGGAATATAAATGTAGATTTTTTTTAACTCTAGGTAATCATTAGTTTGAATTTTGTTTACTTTCTTGTTCTGTTTTGTTTTCCAAGAAAGCACTGAATTTTAAGACATTTTCATTCTGCTTAAAGTCATTGATGATATTTATCTAACTAGTGTGTGCCCCTGTTCTAAGATTGCACACTATTTGGTACATAAGAAATTAACAGTTCTGGCCTGTGTTTGTAGCAGTGTGTTTCACTGAAAATGTTACTTTTTTTCTATATTTTAAGCTTAATAAGAAATAATACAGAGAAATCCTGTGTAACCTTTACATAATTTCCCCTAATGGTAACATTTGGAAAAACTATAGCACAATACTACAGCAAGGATTTACATCAATTCAATATACGATTTGTTCAATTTTCCATAGTTTTGCATGCAGTGTGTGTGTGTGTGTGTGTGTGTGTGTGTGTGTGTGTGTGTGTGTGTCTTTAGGTCGACGCATTATTGCTGCTATGGCCATCATCATAGCAAAGAAATTTAGAAATTTCTGCAATAGGAAGTCCAAATCCTGCTTGTTGTTCTTCAGTAACCACATGATCAGTGCTTGAAAAGGTATTTGGTCAGATCTAGCCAAGGGAAGTTGAAATGAGCATACATTTACTTTGTATTTATTTTGGACTTACAAGACACATTTATATAGTTTTCAGACACTTCTCTGTACAGTTGTGTTATTATTGTTAGCCTTCTCAATGTAAGAAACTTTTCTAGAAATACTCCCATAGCTCGGTTGCATAGTAACAAAAGATGCTAGGATGGGAAGAAATGGAAACCCTTATATATTGTTGTTGGAAATACAAAGTAGTACAGTCATTATGGAAAACAATATGGAGGATACTCAAAAACTAAAAATAGATCTACCCTGTGATTCAGTCCTCTTACTTTTAATCATATATCCAAAAGAATTGAAATTGGTATGTAGAAGGAATATCTGCATTCCTATATTAATTGCAGCATTATTCACAACTACCATTGTAAGGCAAGGATCTAAATCTCCATCAATGGATACAGGAAGAAATAAAACACTGTACACATTGTGGATAGATATGTAAACAAAACACAGTATGCAGATATAAAGGAACATTACTTTTCCACAAAAAGAAAAAAAAAATCTGTTTTGACAACATGGATGAACTTAAAAAGCATTATGTTAAGTAAAATAAACTAGACACAGAAAGACAAATACTGCATGTTCTCATATGTAGAATCTTAAAAAGTTGACATCGCAGATAAACAGAAGAGGGTTGATTATCAAGGGAGGGGATTTTTCACTTGAATTTTTCAGGTGAGTTAGTTCTGGAGATTTAATGTCCCGTATGGTAACTGCAGTTAATAATTATATGTTGCATACTGCACATTTACCAAGAGAGCTGACCAAGAGAGCTGTACCCTCCATATGTATCCAAACAAAAAAGATAACCATATGAGATAATAGATATGTTAATTGGATTGATCCCATTAATTATTTCACAATGTGTGTGTCTATCAAAGCATCACATTATGCACTTTGAATGTACATGATTTTTGTTATTCATATCTAAATAAAGATGAAAAAACTAGAAAAATAATAAAGATAGAGATTTTTATCACAATTTGACTATTCTGTGGCACCCAGCAACAGGAACACATAGGTAATGGAGGGTTTGACAATTAGAAAGTTGTCAAAACTTTTAACATAGGTAAAGTGACATTTTATGGACTCTATATATTCTAAGACTTGAAGAGAAATCGAAACACAAATAGGGTGCAAATTCATGCAAGGAACTGATAAAACTCTATAGTTCCATTTTAAGTGTGTTATGGGGCAGGTTATATGGCAATGATCAAACAGAGTCCATTTTGCCCCAAGACTCCATGTCATGTAAGAAATATTTCTACCAGGAGAAAACTCTGCCTTTGCCAAACTTATCCTGCTTAGCACACCCTGCTTAGAAATGCAAATATTTCGGTTCTTTTACAATGTAAAATTGTCACTTTTTGGTTCCCATTTTTCTTGGACATGTATCCTGTCAGAGAATGTTTGTCTAGACGTTAGTAACCAGTCTTTAACTTGTACTCAACTAGGGTCATTTTGACCCACTTCACCTTCTGCTTATGATTTTAGATTTCATGGTGTTTGTTTATGGTTTTGAACCATAGCAACAGCCACTTATGATTAATGTGGTTTTGGACTATAAAGGTGTGCTCTAACCCTTGGAGGGGGTCAAAGGCTTGAAAACTTGCCCATTGGCCCATCAGCTGGTGAATCCTGATTAAAAATGGTTGTATCTCCCACTTTAAGATTGACTCAGTGATTTTTTGCAATCTAGCCATAAAAAGTATATCATGAAAAGATATTTTGAAATAGTTCATCAAAAAGTGAGGAATCGGAAAGATAATCTGACTTGAACATACACATAGATGTCTTCTTTGAAGCTTTAAATTTGTTTACTCAATTATGGAGAGAAAATTCATCCTAAGACGTAGAAGTATAAATTTAAATTTGAAAGATGAATAATGAGGAAAGTAGAAATTCATCTTCTTTTGTTATTTATTTTTTCACTTCTTAAAAATTTGTTCTAATTAGTTATACATGACATAAGAATGCATTTTTTGATTTATTATACACGACTGGGGCACAACTTTTCATTTTGCTGGTTGTACATGATGTAGAGTCATACCATTCATACTATTATACAAGTACCTAGGGTAAGGATGTCAATCACATTCCACCATCTTTCCTGTTCCCCTGCTCCCTTCCCCTTCCTCCATTCTTCCCTTGCCTCGCTCCCATTACGGATCAGTATCCACATTTCAGAGAAAAAATTTGGTCTTTGGTTTTTTGGGATTGACTTATTTTGTTTAGCATGATATTCTCCAGCTCCATCCATTTTCCTGCAAAATATAATAGTTTCATTCTCCTTTAAAGTTGAGTAATATTCCACTGTTTATATATACCACAGTTCCTTTATCCATTCATCTATTGAAGGGCATCTAGGTTGGTTCCATAGCTTATCTATTGTGAATTGAACTGCTATAAACATTGATGTGCCTGCAACACTGTAGTATGCTGATTTTAAGTCTTTTGGGTATAGACTGAGGAGTGGGATAGCTGAGTCAAATGGTGGTTCCATTCCAAGTTTTCTAAGGAATCTCCATACTGCCTTCCAGAGGGGCTGCACTAATTTGCAGTCCTACCAGCAATGTATGAGTGTACCTTTGTCCCTACATCCTCCCCAACACGTATTGATGCTTATATTTTTGATCATTGCCATTCTGATTGGGGTAAGATAATATCTTAGAGAAGTTTTGATTTGCATTTCTTTAATTACTAGAGATGTTGAACATTTTTTCATATATTTGTTGTTTTGAGAGTGAATAAGAACAAAATAATTTTTATATTATACTGGAATAATTAACTTATTCAAAGGATAATATATATAATTTAATAGAATTATTAAATATATTCTTTGATAGTTTTATTAATGAAGAGGAGTGAATTATGTTCACATAAAAAGTTAAATATACTATTAAAGTTATTCAAAACATGACATTAATGAAGATAAAAAAAAAAAAAAAAAAACGAAAAAAAAAACCACTGCAAAACTTCCCCAACAGACTTGTTAATGAGACATTCAGGAGAATTTAAGATTAGTCACTGATCAATAGATCTTGAAATGCCATAAATCTTACAACTTATTCATGAAAGAAACTTAATAGTTTTCCCAAATTTGGCAAAGTGACTCAAAATTATCAGACCTTAGCAGAGAAAAAAAATTGTAATGCTGTAACAAAGAAAAAAGCATCAATATTACAAACATTCCAACCTTGCTATATCAAAAACTACATTACCGTTATCTTAAGAGAAATTATATAATGATGCAATTCTTCTGATAAGAGCAAACAAAAAGAATTCAGCCAAAAACGAGTGCAAATATTTTAAAAATTTCAGAACTAGATTAGTCAATTGGTGAGTAAAAATATTTGTTTCTGTATTTGTGGTATTGGCATTTCCCAGGTTTTAAAAATGGATAATAGGCTATAATTTATTTTCCCAGCATTAATTTTTTTTTGTGGTGAGTGATGGCATTTATTGTAAACAAATGGGATACATGTTGTTTCTCTGTTTGTACATGGAGTAAAGGCATACCATTTGTGTAATCATAAATTTACATAGGGTAATGTTGTTTGATTCATTCTGTTATTTTGTCCCTTCTCCCTCACCCCTCCCACCCCACTTTTCCCTCTATATAGTCCTTCCTTCCTCCATTCTTGCCCCCCTCCCTAACCCTAACCCTAACCCTTACACTAACCCCTCCCACCACCCATTATGTGTCCTCATCCGCTTATCAGTGAGATCATTCAACCTTTGTTTTTTTGAGATTGGCTTATCTCACTTAGCATGATATTCTCCAACTTCATCCATTTGCCTGCAAATGCCATAATTTTATCATTCTTCATGGCAGAGTAATATTCTATTATATATATGCCACAGTTTCTTTATCCATTCATCATTTGAAGGACATCTAGGTTGGTTCCACAATCTGGCTATGGTGAATTGAGCAGCTATGAACATTGATGTGGCTGTATCTCTGTAATATGCTGATTTTAAGTCTTTTGGGTATAGGCCAAGGAGTGGGATAGCTGGGTCAAATGGTGGGTCCGTTCCAAGCTTTCTGAGGAATCTCCATACTGCTTTCCAGAGTGGCTGCACTAATTTGCAACCCCACCAGCAATGTATGAGTGTACCTTTTTCCCCACATCCTCGCCAACACCTATTGTTGCTTGTGTTCTTGATAACTGCTATTCCAATTGGGGTGAGATGGAATCTTAGGGTGGTTTTGATTTGCATTTCTTTTATTACTAGAGATGTGGAACATTTTTTCGTATGTTTGCTGGTTGCTTGTAGATCTTCTTCTGTGAAGTGTCTATTCATTTCCTTAGCCCATTTGTTGATTGGGTTATTTGTATTCTTGGTGTAGAATTTTTTGAGTTCTTTATACATTCTGGATATTAGTGCTCCATCTGAAGTATGATTGACAAAGATTTTCTCCCACTCTGTAGGCTCTTTCTTCACATTGCTGATAGTTTCCTTTGCTGAGAAAAAGCTTTTTAGTTCGAATCTATCCCAGTGGTTGATTCTTGCTTTTATTTCTTGTGCTATGGCAGTCCTGTTGAGGAAGTCTGGTCCTAAGCCAACATGTTGAAGATCTGGACCTACTTTTTCTTCTATAATCTACAAGGTCTCTGGTCTGATTCCCAGGTCCTTAATCCATTTTGAGTTGAGTTTTGTGCACGGTGAGAGATATGGGAAAACATACTAAAAAGATAGTGCACCATGATCAAGTGGGTTTTATCCCAGGGATGCAAGGTTGGTTCAACATCGGGAAATCAATAAATGTAATTCACCATATCAACAGACTTAAAGTCAAGAATCACATGAGTATTTCGATAGATGCAGAAAAAGCATTTGATAAAATACAGCACCCCTTCATGCTCAAAACACTAGAAAAAATAGGGATAATGGGAACATCCCTTAACATTGTAAAGGCCAGCTATGCTAAGCCAATGGCTAATATCATTCTAAATGGTGAAAAACTGAAAGCATTACCCCTAAAAACTGGAACAAGGCAGGGATGCCCCCTTTCACCACTTCTATTCAACATCATCCTTGAGACTCTAGCCAGAGCAATTAGACAGACCAAAGAAATTAAAGGGATACGAATAGGAAAAGAAGAACTCAAACTATCCCTATTTGCTGATGATATGATTATATACTTAGAGGAACCAGGAAATTCCACCATAAAACTCTTAGAACTCATAAGTGAATTCAGTAAAGTAGCAGGTTACAAGATCAATGCTTATAAATCTAATGCATTTTATACATAAGTGATGGATCTTTGGAAAGAAAAATTAGGAAATCTTCCCCATTCACAGCATTAATATTAATAAAATTTTATTTCAAAATGTTCCCTGCTTTTGCTCAGGCCATGATTGACAGTAGCCCTTTATAAAAGTTTCTCTCAAGTTTTAGATTTCCATTATAATAATGGTGGCATCCTGCCTCTATCTCCCCTTCTTGTCTCCTGATTCTCATCCAGCAGTCTCATGGCTTTAGCTCTGCTCACCAGTGTATTCTTTGATTTCTGGATCATGGAGAGGTGGACCCTGTTTTCGATTATGGTTGACATTTTCATTTTCCCTTCATATGTTTTATTTACAATGACTATGGACTTGGATCAAAGATGGCAAGACAAGTAGACGGATCTACTTTGCCCTGTAATTTTGGTCATTACTTACTTACTTTTATTTGTCGTTGTTATATATTGAATGGGGAATTCACATGAGATATGACTTTGTGATAGAACCCTGAATGCATGTCTCATCTGATTAAGATTTTGTTTAACAGAGAGATTCCAATCATGTAAACAAAGCCCCCTCAACTGCTTCACTGCCACACCCCCTTCGACTTTAGTTCCCTACAGTGGTGACACCAACACTTGGGTCTGTTGGGACCTGCTAAGTGCTTTTTCTGGTTCTCTTTTGGACAGGCTTCTAGCTCATCCCAGTCTTCCTTTGAAGTGTTCAACCAAAGAGCAGCAATCAATGGCACTCAAGTTCTTCTCAGAAAATGGGGGAAAAAAGGAATTTTACATGCTTATAAAATAGATGCTCCCTGAACAAATTCAAGAAATGAATTATTTAACAAATTTAAGAAAAGAACAAATTCAAGAAAATAACACATTCAAGAAATGTTAGTTTTTTTAAACAGATGGTGCCAGGCAGGATATGTCCAGGTTTCGTAGATCCTGATGCTTATATAAGTTGGAGCCATTTTAAGTAAGTGAATACAAAATTATGAACATGATTTAAAGGAGGATGTACAGTCTCTCAAATGTGGTTTCATTAACATTAGAGAAATACAGCTCATTTGTGTTTCTTAGGTTCTCACAAATATGTTGATACTTTATGATGCAGTAATTTCTCTCCCTTTTCTGACTTCCTGTCTCTGTTTTTCTTGGTATGCTTAATTAATTGACTGAATGTTTTCTTCATCAAATGCTTTCTGGAATGCATTCCCTGTTGGGCACTGTGTTGCATATATTTATAGAACAAACATTTATTAAGTAGTTACTATGTGTCAGAGTCCACAGTTTTGTAGGTGTCATTTTATGAAATGCTCATCATAACTCTGAAGGAGTCCACACTGTATGTCCACTTTGTAGAAGAAGTAACTGAGGCAAAAATTGAACTATTCAGTCAAGAAACTTAGGTGTAAATGATAGATCTGGGTTTTGAGCTTGAGCAGTTTTCCTTCTGAGCTGCAATCAGTTCCAGAGCACACTGGAAGTCTGCCACCCAAGCTGAGAAGACAGTCTCCCTACTCTCAAGGAGCTGACAGTTTATTGAGGTCACAGCCAAACACATGGTGCCTAGAGGAGTCAGTGCTGTGGCAGACAAAACCATAGCAAGTCATGGGAGGAATAAGAGGTCCCTTCTGTTCCCTCCACCTGAAGTGTGAAAGAATTCAGACCTGAAAGTGAAAACTATCTGTCACTTTGCTGAGAAATCATACCTTGAATTCCATTTTTTTTCTGCTCAGCTTGTATGTTTAGAGCAGTCAGTCTTTATTCCAGAGCTGGCATCAGATGCAGTCCCAGGAGGAGCCCTTGCTAAGGCAGGAGACCCATGGTGCCATGGCCAGCTCCACATCACTGGGATGGGGATTGATTTTTCTCCGTCGGCCAGCATCACGTGGCTGCCAGCTGGGATGCTCTGATGCCTAACAGGGCCCAGGTGAGTGCCTGTTAATGAGATCAGAGAGGAACACACTGGATTGCACATTGAACAAGAACTGTGATCAGAAAATGCACCAGAACTATTCATTAGCTGAAGCTGAATTCCAACTTAAATTCTTGAGCAGATAAAATAATACTTCTTTTCACTGAATCTCCTGTCTAATGCTGGCTAGTGCCTAAAGGAAGACTAACAGTCCAATAACATATGCAAAAATTGCCCCTTCAGATCAAAGTTCCAGGGACATGACCATGCAGTTCAGGTCTTATGGTTATTCGAGTGCACCAGGTTGCAAAGCTTAATTCTGTCTCTGTGACACTCTGTTCACTGGTTTCTCTGAGCTAACACCTCCCTGAGCCTTTTGTGAGATCTACCTGCACACATAAAACTGGGAAACTGGCATGTAGCTGGAAGTGCTCAGGCTTCCAAGTCAAGGAGTGGTGAGGGGGCTGCTCCTGTTTCACAGCGGGGCATGCATCCAGGTCTGTTTCTCCACCTGCAAAATGGGCCGTACTCCTCAGGGTGTTTTGACAGAAGTGGGAGCATGCACGGGAAGTGCTAGCATTGTGTCAGCCCTGTTCAAGGAAATCTGCACTACATAACTGTTACAGCCACTGCTCAAATCGCTACTGTCACTCTTACCAAAATCCTTTCAGTCTCCACGTAGGAGTGAAAACATGAAGCATTTGTCTTTATGTGCCTGGTTTATTTGACTTAACATGATGTCTTCCTGGTTTGCCCATATTGTCACAAATGACAGAAATTCCTTCCTTAAAATGGCCAAATAGTATTCTGTTGTGGATATGTACCATGTTTTCTTAATATATTCATCTATCAGAGGACAGCTGGGTCTATTCCATTTCTTGACTATAGTGAACAATGCTGCAATAAATATGGGACTGCAGACATCTCTTCCATTCTGATGTTATATCATTTGACTGTATGCTCAGTAGAGGGATGGTTGGATCATATATTGGTTTTATTTTAATTTTTTGAGGGGGAAAAAGACATTGATCTCATGAAAGTAGAGTGTAGAATGGTGTTTTACCAGAGGATGGGGTGGTTTAGAAGGGAGTGGAGGTAGGAGAGATTTTGGTCAAAGGCTATATAATTATGGCTAGGAGGAATAAGTTTAAGATATCGCTTGAGCAGCATAGTGATTATAATTAGTGAGGATAGTTTGAATCTATCCCAGTTGTTGATTCTTGCTTTTATTTCTTGTGCTATGGTAGTCCTGTTAAGGAAGTCTGATCCTAAGCCAACAAGTTGAAGGTTTGGACCTACTTTTTCTTCTATAAGATGCAGGGTCTCTGGTCTGATTCCGAGGTCCTTGATTCATTTTGAGTTGAGTTTTGAGCAGGGTGAGAGATAGGGGTTTAATTTCATTCTGTTGCATATGGTTTTCCAGTTTTCCCTCACCAAAGGAAACTATCAGTAATGTGAAGAGAGAGCCTACAGAGTGGGAGAATATCTTTGGCACTCATACTTCAGATAGAGCACTAATTTCCAGAATCTATAAAGAACTCAAAAACTCTACACCAAGAATACAAATAATCCAATCAACAAATGGGCTAAGGAAATGAACAGACACTTCACAGAAGATGTACAAGCAATCAACAGATATATGAAAAAATGTTCCCCATCTCTAGTAATAAGAGAAATGCAAATCAAAACCACCCTAAGATTTCATCTCACCCCAATTAGAATGGCGATTATCAAGAACACAAGCAACAATAGGTGTTGGAGAGGATGTGGGGAAAAAGGTACACTCATACATTGCTGGTGGGGTTGCAAATTAGTGCAGCCACTCTGGAAAGCAATATGGAGATTCCTCAGAAAGCTTGGAATAGACCCACCATTTGACCCAGGTATCTCACTCCTTGGCCTATACACAAAGGGCTTAAAATCAGCATACTACTGAGATACAGCCACATCAATGTTCATAGCTGCTCAATTCACCATAGCCAGATTGTGGAACCAACCTAGATGTCCTTCAATTGATGAATGGATAAAGAAACTGTGGCATATATATAATAGAATATTACTCTGCCCATGAAGAATGATAAAATTATGGCATTTGCAGGCAAATGGATGAAGTTGGAGAATATCATGCTAAGTGAGATAGCCAATCTCAAAAAACCAAAGGACGAATGATCTTGCTGATAAGCGGATTAGGACATATAATGGGGGGTAGGAGGGGTTAGCGTTAGGGTTAATTAGGTTTAGGGTTAGGGATAAGGAGGGTGGTAAGAGTGGAGGAAGGAAGTACTCTATAGAGGGAAAAGAGGGGTGGGAGGGATGGGGGAAAGGGAAAAAAATAACAGAATGAATCAAACAACATGCCTATGTAAATTTATGATTCTTAATAGAAAAAATAATTAGTAAGGATAAAGCTCATTCTTCAAAAATGCAAAGAGAGAGAATGTTAAATATACTCAGCACAAAATGGCAATTATTTAAAGTAATGCATTTGTGTTAATACAAATGATGTGTGTGTTTTGTACACACACACAAACATCAAAACATGCTGAAAATAACAAATACAAACCTTGTCTATTAAAAATCAAGTAAAAAGATACTGTTACACGAGTGGTAAGACTTTTTTTATATAAAATTACTAACATCAAAGTACTTAAGATCTGAATTTGGGGAAAAGTTTCTGCTTACATCCAATTGTGTTTTTACAATACAATTATTATGAACTGGGGAATGTGTAAAAGTATATTGTAAGGATTAAATTTCTAAAAGATTATGTATCACAGGTTCCAACATAAGGACTACATTTGGAAGTCTAGGAAGATTATGGACTGGGAGTTCCTTTAGGAAGACTTTGAGAGAGATTGAGAATTAGGTTTTAGAAGTGTGCATTAAGCTGGTCCCTGATCTATTAGGTTGTCACTCCACCTTACTCTAGACTAGCATTAATCTGAGATAATCCTTTATGAGGGCATGAAGTACAGAACAATGTGTATGTGTGTGGGGGGGGGGGGGGCGCTTTGACCTACAGTGAAGTCAGAATTAGCTTCTCTGGGAAGTGAAGATTAAACTGAGAAGGGATAATAAAAGGAGGGTTAACTGGGCAGCAACCAGGGCGAGGATTGAAGGCAATCAGGTGACCTCAGTAGCACATGCAAGAGTCCTGTACAAAGGACAGCGGAGTGGGGAGAGGGCCATATGAAATTTAGATTCTGAAAGAACATCAAGGAAGTTTGAAGGCATAGACTGAGTGAGAGAATAACGGAAATTCAGAACATAATGGCCACAGGACCAGATTCTGTGGGATGTCTTAGGTCATATTATGTATTTTTATCTTTATCATTAAGCATTAAAATCCCTGACCATTCAGATTAGATATTCAGAAACATCTTTGGTTGTATGTTGAGAAAGGATTTAAGAGTGAATAAAGCTAATACATGTAGACTATTCAGGAGGCCATAGAGTGTTTCAGGAGAGAAGGGAGAAGATGATAACTTTGATGCTAAGATGGCAGAGGGGGGGAAAGTGAAGAGATCTGCTAGAAATAATATATAAGAACTAATATGTAGGTTATAAGCAAAAGATGAAGTAGACACTGTTGATAAAACTAACTTCTAGCATTCTGAACTGCATAAAAGATGAATGTGGTGATTGTTGGAAGTGATTTTTTTTTTTCCTTTGTACTCAGGGACAAAGGTGATAACTTTTTCATGAATCTGGATCATAGAAGCGAATCCAGGCTGGCAATGTATCTGGGTGAATCAGCTCTGTAAGTGTTGTAATGAAAGTTATGAGTGAGGATAAGAAATTCTGGGAGGGAGAGTACATTGAGAAGAGCACCTGAGAAAAACCAACAACCATGAGAATATTCCTCCCCTCAATTTATTAGACTCATCTATTTTACAAAAAGAATATGTCTGAACTAACACTATGTGTTAGCCTATTTCTTGTATTATACTAAATAACTGGGCCTGAGTTCTTTGCAAAGAAAGGGCTTTAAAAGTAAAGAAGCTCAAAGTTCTTAAGGTTCAAGAGCATAGTAGCAGCATCAGCTTAGCTCTGGTGGGGGCCTCATGCCATATGGCACCACAGTGGGGAGGTGCCACATGGTGAGATAGAGGGCCAGAGTGGCCAGGAAGGAGCCAGGCTTATTCTTTTATAACGACCATCTTGCAAACTAACCGGAATCCCCCAACTGCATTAATTCCTTATGAAGGTGATGATCCCAGGGACCAAATCTAGACTCCAATTCTTAAAGGTCCTAGTGCTTCCCAATATTGCCACACTAAGGATCAAGATCATAAACATAAATCCTTGGGGCACTCCCTTAAATTATATCTGAAAGAACGACAAAAAGTAAAACATTCATTATAAGAAACTTTAAAAATGACAAGCACACTTAAGGAAAGTAGCAAAATTTCCCTTTCAACTCCTCTCCCCTTAAGTTATGAAATTGTTGCCTATTTTCTAAGTACCCAATATTACATCTATTATACAGAGGTTTGTTACCTATGATTTCAGTGGGTTTCTAAAGTGCTCTGACAAAAGATGCCAAAAAATTTCAGGATTTCAACCACCTTTATGATATTGAGCTGCTGGACTCAATAGCTCAGGCTTATCTGGTATAAGAGAAGTAAAATGGGTAGAGAAGCATGCAGAATATTCTTGTTTAACCCCTTCTTTCTTTTCTTTTCTTTTGTTGAAGGATATGGTTTCGTTCCTCCTTTTGGAAGCAGCAAGATACACGGAATTAATCAGTTTGAGAGGGGAACAGGGGGATGCTTGGTCACATCTTCCCCTCTCTCACTTCTCCCACATCTCCTCTTGAGGAAGGAGACCAACAGGTGATAAATAGAACCTCAGAAATCACCACCCGCAAACCTATGCAAGGGGTAACTGACGATTCTCTGAAAATGAAAAACCCCCCTCATGTGAGTATCCATTCAGTACAGCTAATGTAGGTGGCACACAGGAGTCAAAAAGACCCAGTCTGGTTGCCCCTAACTTGATGAAAAAGCTATAACATTGTAACAGGATTCAGGTGAGGTGTGATCACTACGAACCAACCAAGATGCCTTAGTGGGTCTGTAAACAAGCATAATATAACTCCAGTGTCTAGAATCCTACAAGGAACAAAGAGCAATAAATAGCAATAAATATTCTGTCAATAAATGAAAGAATTGGTACATCAATAATGGAAGATTCATCCTAATTCTGGCCATGAAGGAAGTCATTGCAATAAAGGGAAGAACAGCATAAAGAAAAGTAAAGGACTACTTTCAATCTTGTGTATTGTCTTTATATCCCTAGAAATTTCAACTCTATTTCTAGACATTAGAAAAGCAAAATGGGGCTGGGCATCGTGGCATAGACCTGTAATCCCAGCTACTCAGGAGACCAAGGCAGGAGAATCCCAAGTTCAAGGTCAACCTGGGCAACTTGGTAAGACCCTATCTCAAAAGAAAAGTAAAAAATGGCTAGGGATGTAGTTCAGAGGTAGAGCACCCTGGGTTCAACCACCAGTATCACAAACCAACCAACAACAAACAAAACAAACAAATAAAATGCAGGGGCTGGGTTGTGCCTCAGTAGTAGAGCATGTACTTAGCATGTGTGAGGCTCTGTGTTTGAGTTCCAGCACCTTAAACAAATAAATTACAAAACAACCTGAGATTGTTACACAGAAAGACAATGGTGCTATGGTGTGTATGTGAGGTGCCCCCCAAAAGCTCATGTGTGAGAAAATGCAAGAAGGTTTAGAGGAGAAATGATTAGGTTGTAAGAATGTAAACCCAATCAGTGAATTAGTCCCCCGATTGGGATTAACTGAGTGGTAACTGAAGTGGTGGGGTGTAGCTGGAGGAGGTGGGAATTGGGGCATGACTCTGGGTTATATATATATTTATGTCTTCAAGTGGAGCTTTCTCTCTCTGCTTTCTGATCATCATGTGAGCTGGTTCCCTCTGCCACACTCTTCCACCATGATGTCCTGCCTCACCTCAGTCCCTGAGAAATGGAGACTGCTATATATGGATTGAGACCTCTGAAACCCTGAGCCCTCAAATAAACTTTTTCTTTTTCTGCCCTAAAATTGTTCTGTTCAGGTCCTTTAGTCACAGTGTTGAAAAAAAAAAAAAAAAAACTGACTGAAACAATTGGGTAATGATTATGGCACTTTCAAATGTCAGGGAAACCTAGAGAAAGACTGAGGTTTAATGCTGTAATGTCTTACCTGTCCCACACTATGTTCTAGTCAGAATTTCCTTTTTAAAAACAATCATATTCACTTCCTTCCATTAGGATCGGGAGACAGAATTTCCCTCTCCCTAGCTCTTCCCACAGGGCCCAATGTGAACAAGATCAAAGTACCTTTAAATTTACTATTAGTCAGATCCTAATATTGAAGACCTAAGAGTGAAATTTCATCATAGTTCCAGTTGAGAATATCTATACAATTAAAGAAATTAAACAATTAACTTATTGTGAGGAAACTATAATGCCACACTCAGGTTGAACATTTAAATATCCCAAAGTTTTATTTTTCTATTTTTTAAACAAACACATAAATTATACACATTTATGGGGGTACCATGTGCTGTTTGATGTGTGTATAAATTGGACAATGTTCTAAACAAGGAAAAGCCTTCCATTTCCTGAAATATTTACTATTTCTTTATGGAGAAAGCATTCAGAATTCTTCTAGCATTTAAAACAATATATAGTTTATTATCATTACCTATAGACACCCTACTGGGCAATAGAACATCAGAACGTCTTTCTCCCATCTAACTCTAATTTAGTACCCTCAAAGGTTTTGCACAATGTGACATTTACCAGTGAGTATAATGGCATCCTTTCCTTATGTAGGGTTCTCCAGAAAACCAAAGGAAACTCCCTTGAAACAACTTGCTGATGACTAGATGATAAAACAGGAGTTTGCCACACTATCATTTCCAGGTTTAGGTGTAGCCTCTTATCTGGGTGATGGATTGTCATTTTGTTGAAAAGAGCGTTTTCATTTCCAGTGCTTCAGTAGTGTGAGAAAACCATGCTGCCGTTCCTTAGAGGACTGATATTCAGATTATGAGAAATACAGAAAAATGTTATTTCAGAATTGGGAGTGATTGGAGCAGGGAGCTGGAAGTATGGATTTGCTTTGCCAACAGAGCTTTCTCAACTTCATCCTAGTTCCTCCTCACTAGCCTCAAGCAGGGAACTTGGACCAGGATCCATGACCTGAACCACAGGGTGCTGGCTTTTCCTGGTCAGGAATTTGGAGAGGCGATTCAGCTGAGCCCGGGGTAGGCACCAGCAATTAGGAGGAAACCTGTTAGCTCTGCAGCACTGTCATTTTTAAGAGAGAAGCTGAGTTGCTAATATTCTTTACCTGGAAATTGAATAATTCACATGTAAACATTTAATTTATTTCTGAGATGAATAAATGTATCCAATAGAAATTTCTATCTGTTTAATGATACTGGTAGATTTAGGGTTTCTTTGGCATCTTTTACACCTCACAGTACTGTGATTAACAAGTAGAATATATACCAGACATGTCCAAGTTTCCATACTGAAGGTAAAACTGGCTGTGAGTACATAGGAAGGGTAATGTTCATCCCAACCCCGCTTCTAGAGGTTCTCCTGACTAGTGGACATCACTCAGCCTGTGAACAGGATGTTAAATGGAATGCAACATTGGCTCAGTCCCTCAGGCAAGAACAGCAGTGAGTACCCTCTCATCCCCAAATATGACTGACATGATATTTCGTAAAGACAATGGTCAAAAATGTGTTTTGCAGCCCACAACCTCATGTTCTCTGGAGAGAACAGAATGTCACAGTGCAGTGATCAGAAGAAGGCAAAGTTTCTTTGAAGGAATTCGTAAGTGTGCTGTGAGTTCCATGTCACCGTCACTCAAAATGCTGAGAAGGGTTTGAAGAAACCTTTGAAGAGGAAGAAACAAGTTTCTTGTGTTTTAGGGGACACCATGGACAGGGTTAAGGCTTGGGAAATCATCCACTGTCAAAAGGCTGACTGCAGGGACTACTGCATTCTGATTACCTGAGAATCACCAGAAAAATCAAAGGATCTGCTTTAATTTCCCCCAGGAGGTGCGGAAGGCCTTGCCCTAAGAAAGGGTCTGATTAGGCAGTGGAAACAAGAATAAGGTTAACCTGTGGTTGCATTTATCCAGTCATTGCTCCACCGTCCAGGGAGACTCCAATAGCTTTACTTCTGCCCGTCACCTACCCTTCTCTGTGCTCAGACCTCACAATAAGCATTCGGGAGGAAATCTTGTCAGTTAAAGGATTTCACCACTGGATGTTATCAATGATGTAAATTCAGAGAGAGACTCCACATCAGCCTCTATTCTGGCTAAAGCGGTCGGCTAACCTGTCCTGGGTACTGACACATCAGTACTCATTGTCCTTTATTTTCTTCTGATGCCTTCTATTTCTTCAGGTTCTGAGTTGATGGGTATAAATGAATCGGTAAAAATGGGTAAAAATGGTCTCATTTCATCATGCAATATGTGGCCTCTCCTACATGTCAGAGAAGCAAAAGAGGAGGCATTCTGAGACAGGTGTTCGTACTTGCCTAATCTAGACAAAGAAGATTTCTATAGGTTCATCTGAGCTTATACACATAGTACTCTAAGTCTGGGTTTCCAGTCGAAGCTTGACCTTGGGTAGAATGATATTTGTTTTATTCTTTCTTCTATTCTGAAGTACACAAAAGAGAGATGCAATTAACGATTTGGAATTTTGGTTTAATGTCTATTTGTTTTAGGAAATCTATTAATCACCTATACATTTATTATCTAATTATCTTTGACACTTTTTAAATGTGACTTACACATGGAAAAGTTGGAAAAATGAGGTTTAGTAAATTTAGTTCCTTATAATAATTTCGAATGCCTATTATTGGGATAACACTATCATTCTGTAATACTATGTAATCTTACGTTGTGAACTGAGTTCAATTCCTGAGAGAAAATACAGTTAGGATCACTTCTTGGTGTTAGTGTTTTTCTTTGGAGGAGGCAGACATTTGGAAACAATTGTTATACATTGGTTCAGAAGGTCCACTTTATAAAATCAATGAGACAGTAAGAGGAATCACGTGTGAAGATTGGTAGCTCATCAAATTGATGCTTAAATGAACAGCTGAAGAAACATCAAGTATTGGGAAAGTGGTGTCAAGTGGTGGAAAGTTAAGTATAGCATATTTAAGAGATGAAAAGAGGCGATGTAACTGCAAGCAATGGAGAGGAAGAGAGCTCCAACAGAAAGGTAGTAGGGACAGATCGTGTGGGTCTCTGTAAACCTTTGTAAGGCAAGAAAAGAAGGGCCAATATAACACATGATGCAGAACAAGGACTTCACCTAATTCATATCCTATAGGAATCATATCACTGTGCTGAGAGTTAATGGCAGGTGGCAAGATTGGAAACAAGGATCATGGTTGTTTGGACCAGGGTGTAAACACTGGGGGAGGAGAGAGTGGGTAGGCATCTGGATATATTTTGGGAGTGTTGTCCACACTATTCCTGAGCAGATAGTCAAGTGAGAAATAAAGAATCAATAATGATGCCACAAGTTTTTGTCACCATCCATGGAGGGTGGGGTTGTCATCTGCCAAAATGGGGGTAACTACAAGTCAAGTGGTTAGGGAGAACATAGCAGTGTTTCACTTTTTGACTGATTATTTTTTCATTGTTATTTTGTTTTTAAACTTCCCTCTGTGTACTGCTTGTGCTGTATCTAAGTTTTGCTCTGATGTGTTTCTTTCTCATTTGTCTCATGATATTTGCTAATGTTCCTTGTGATTCATTATTTGAATAAATAATTGACTATGGTTTAAAGAATGTGTATTTTAATTTCCATGTATATGTCAATTTTCTAGTTGTTTTCTTTTTGCTGTTGATCTCTTTGCCGTTTGTGGTCAGGAACGATTCTTGGTATGATTTTGGTCTTAGATTTTTTTTTTTTTTTTTTTTCAGCCTGACATGTGATATATCCTGGAGAATGACCAGGTATGCTGGAGAAGAATGCATCCTGGTGTTGTTGGGTGGTGTGCTCTCTGTCGGTTAGGGCCTAGTGGTCTACAATGCAATACCATACAAGGCCCCTGTTTCCTCATGATCTGTTTACCTTTTCTATCCATTATTGAAGGTGGGGCATTGAAATCGTCTACTCTCACTGTGCTAATCCTTGTCACTCCCTTCAGTTTTTCCAATGTTTGTTTGTGTATATTTGGATGCTCTAACATTATGTGCATACATTTTTATAATTATCTTTCTGGTGAATTGATCTTTTCGTCATTATGTAATATACCTTCTGTCTCTTGGAATAGTTTTTGACTTAAAACTGAGGTGATGGCGAATGTGACCACCTCACTTTTGTTTGCTATCGGCATAGAATATCTCATTTGATCCCCCTCACTTCTAGCCTGTGACTGCCCTTATATATCTAAAGTGATCCTCATCTAAACTGCATGTGGTTAGATCTTGTTTTTTTCTTTTTTAATCTGTTCTACCACTGTGGGTCTTCTGATCAGTAACTTATGATTTACACTTAAAGTAATTCCTGATAGGAAAGGGATTCACTCTTGCCATCGTGCTGTTTATGTAGGTCTTACAGTGGATCCCCACCCCTCTTTCTCTCTTGCTGTATGTTTTTGTTCATTCTTTTAGCAGCTTGACTTTTTTCCTTCTTATTTCCTTTCGTATATCTATAGGTATTATCTTTGGAGTGACCATAAGGGTTACATAAAAGATTGTTTAGTTACAATGAGATAATTTAAACTGATGACAATTTAACTTCAATTACATACGAGAGTCACTTGTTTATTTTTTTTAAATCTCCCCCTCCACTTCAGACTACCAGTGTCCCAAATCATATTTTATATGATTTATCAATTATCATGGCTTAATAGTCATATTAATCTTTTATGATTGTATTTTTTAAATTCTATATCAGAATTATAAGTGATTTGTGGACCTCCATTAGGATTTTGGATTTGTCCATATGCATACCCTTCTAGAGAGCTTTATGCTTCCATAATATTTTTTTCTATTTAGCATTCTTTCATTTCACTTTGAGGAACTTTAGCATTTCTTATAAGGCAGGTCTAATGGTGATGAACTCCCTCATTTTTTCTTACTATGAAAAATAAATTTCTCCTTCATTTTTGAAGAACATTTTTGCTAGAGATAGTATTCTTGGTTGGCAGGTTTTTCAGTCTTTCAGCGCTTTGAATATGCCCTTATATATCTTCTGTTGGTAATGTCATGGGAACTGCCTTCTATGCAATGCACCACCTTTTTCTTTGGCTTTCATTCTTTCCATCATTCATACACACACACACCATGTACACACATATATATGTATGTGGTGTTAGGGATTGAAATTAGGTTCTTACACTTGATAAACAAGTATTCAATCACTGAATTATATCCCCAACTCTTTTAATTTTATTTTGAGATAGCACCTTGCTAAGCTACAGTCTGGCCTCAAACATGTGATCCTTAGGCCTTAGCCTTCTGAGTCACTGGGATCACAGGTGAGTGCCAAAATACCTGGCTTCTGTCATTAATTTTTTTTTATTTTTTCAATTTTGATTCATTGTACACAAATGGGGTACAACTTTCGTTTCTCTGGTTATACACAAAGTAGAATCACACCATTTGTGTAATCATACATGTACATAGGGTAATAAGGTTTGTCTCATTCTTTCCTTGGTTATAGCATTTCTCAGCGTGGGCTATGATTGATTCATCCTAGTTGAGTCTTCTGAGTTTCTTGAAATTGATAATAAATTTCCTTTCTCATATTTATAAAGATTTTGACTATTATATCTTCAAATAGACTCTCTCCTTCTGGTCTTTTCTTAATACTTTTATTGGCCAGCTTGATGGTATTCCACATCATCTAGGTCTTTTGTGTTTTTCTTCATTCTTTTTCCTTTTTGTTCCCCTGACCTGATAATTTCAAATGACTCACCAACTCACTGATTCTTTGTTCTGCATAATTGAGTCTCCAATTAAACCCATCTCATGAATTTTTCAGTTCAGTTATTGTATTCTTTGGGCCTACAATTCCCGTTTTTTATTTTGCTTCATATTCTGTTTCTTTGTCAATGAAAGTTTCTGTCATTTTGTTGGTGTTCTCATTTTGCTTATGCATTATTTTCCTGTGCTCATTGAACATCTTTACAATATTTATTTTGAATTCTCTTTCACATTGTTCATGTACTTCCTGTTTTTTTTTTTTTTTTTTTTAGGGGGGTCAGTTTCAGAAGGTTTATTGTATTCCTTTGTTTGGGCCATGGTTCCATGTTTCTTCATATGCATCATTTTTTTTTTTTTGTTCTTCTGGGATTTGAACATTTAAAAATAGTCATCTTTATGTATTGACTTCTTATATGCTAAAATCTTTAAGGATCAGCCTGCAAAGACCCTGGGGGCCTCTTAAACCTTTGCTAAGTAGACATCTTTTCTGGGCTTGTGTACTTCATTTACCAAGTAGAGAGGTTTTCTGGTATTGCAATGCGAAGAAAGAGCCTACAGAATGGGAGAATATCTTTGCCACTCATACTTCAGATAGAGCACTAATCTCCAGAATCTATAAAGAACTCAAAAAACTCTACACCAAGAATACAAATAACCCAATCAACAAATGGGCTAAGGAAATGAATAGACACTTCACAGAAGAAGATCTATAAGCAATCAACAGATATCTGAAAAAATGTTCAACATCTCTAGTAATAAAAGAAATGCAAATCAAAACTACCCTAAGATTCCATCTCACCCCAATTAGAATGGCAATTATCAAGAACACAAGCAACAATAGGTATTGGTGAGGATGTGGGGAAAAAGGTACACTCATACATTGCTGGTGGGGTTGCAAATTAGTGCAGCCACTCTGGAAAGCAGTATGGAGATTCCTCAGAAAGCTTGGAATGGAACCACCATTTGACCCAGCTATCCCACTCCTTGGCCTATAGCCAAAGGACTTAAAATCAGCGTACTACAGAGATACAGCCACATCAATGTTCATAGCTGCTCAATTCACAATAGCTAGACTGTGGAACCAACCTAGATGTCTTTCAATTGATGAATGGATAAAGAAACTGTGGTATATATATACAATGGAATATTATTCTGGCCATAAAGAAGATAAAATTATGGCATTTGCAGGCAAATAGTTGAAATTGGAGAATATCATGCTAAGTGAGATAAGCCAATCTCAAAAAACTGAAGGACGAATGATCTCGCTGATAAGCGGATGAGGACATATAATGGGGGGTGGAAGGGGTTAGCGTTAGCGTTAGGGTTAAGTTTAGGGTGAGGTTAGCGTTAGGGTTAGGTTTAGGGTTAACGGAGGTGGTAAGAATGGAGGAAGGAAGGACTGTATAGAGGGAAAAGAGGGGTGGGAGGGGTTGGGGGGAAGGGAAAAAATAACAGAATGAATCAAACAACATCACCCTATGTAAATTTATGATTACACAAATGGTATGCCTTGACTCCATGTACAGAGAAACAACATGTATCTCATTTGTTTATAATAAATATATATATATATATATATATATAAATAAATGAATCAAAATATAGACCGAAACTCCATAGGAAAGTGAAGAAGCCATCAGAAAACAGGATGCAAATTAAGCCTTATGGATCACTGTTCTAGATGTTCCGGGCAATGTTGGTCAAGCTATGTGGAACTAATAATTTAGTCAGGGAGATAAGGTTTAAATGAAGAAACCAGATGCAGAATCATGCAATGTGTTAAGATAGAGATCAAATATGGAAGTCTTCTTGTTCTCAGAGTTCAATGCAGAAATCAAACCCGTGTGTTAGTGCCATTTGTACTATTCTACCAGAATGGGATGGGGCTGTAGCTCAGTGGTGGAGTGGTTACCTAACATGTGTGAGGCACTGGGTTCAATTCTTAGCACCACATAAAAATAAACAAGAAAGGCATTCTGTTCATCTACAACTCCAAAAAAAAAAAAAAAAAAAAAATTTAAAAAATTCTCCCAGAGAAATTTAGGCAATATGCTATAGGGACAATAGGGAAAGAAGGACCGATATTTCATTACATGGACTCTTTGTTCCCATGGCCTTTCTTAATTGCAGGTAAAGTCATCTTGGGAAAGCTCATTAAGCTCGTCTATTACTTTTCCCATTCAAGCATCAACCTTATGACTGTAGACTTTCCGTCCTCCTTCCTCAGTGAGGCCCAGCTGGCTGGCATCTCCCCACTCTTTCTCTTGTTCTATCCCAGGGAGGAAGTATAGTATAGCATGTTTTGACTGACTGATTTAGAGATTGAAGTAGGCCTGCTGGTCTTTGCTTCTCATTTTGCTCCAGGAAGTGCTCATGGGGAGCAGGTGTCTGATTCTAGGAGGTATGGGCACCTCTGCTTAGTTCTGTACTTCAGTCAACTGGCAGTATCAATCTAACCATACTGTAATCCTCCACTTTAGATGTCATTAGGAATAAAGACATTGTTGTTTTCTATGTTATAATTAACCTTGTTTTTCAACTTACAGAGCACTCAAGCGGGGAAAGAGAGAATGCATTTACTGGACACTTGCAACACTCAAGGAAACCATCTATGGAATAATTTTGCTTTTGCAAGGAAGCCACCTGGACCATCACATGAGCAAGAATGTGCCACCTAACACCCTCAGGCACAGACAACAGCATGCCAGACAGTAGTGCTGTAAGGCCATAGACAGAAATCAGGAGGGAGAGAGACTGGCTTTCTTATACTCCCCAAGGTCATGCTCTCTGATGAGCTCAACAACCACACTAATTAGCTATTAGATACATTCCTTGGGGAGAGGGAACCAGACATTTTCTGTTGACAGTGTTTTCTTTTCCTAGAGATGCCATAATGAATGATCACAAACTGAATGACTCAAAATAATATTATTTCCTTCTTTCACTGTTTTGAAAGTCACCCTCTTCTTTCTCCTACAAACACATTAGTTTGGATTTAGTCTAACTTAAATCCAATGTGATCCCATCTTGAGATCCTTAATTATAGTATATGTAAAACACTATTTCCAAATAATGTTAAATCCACAGATATTAGGGGTTATGATGTGGATATGACCCTTTTGAAGGGACATAATTTAGTCCATTATAGACAATGATCTCTCTTTTCAACTTTTTGCCTTATGTATATCTTCATTATATATATTATATAATTTGTAATATGCATATATATTTTTATGCTCTTTTTTCCCCTCAAGAATCTTGTGAAATAGACTGAACAGGAATCATTTCTATGTGACTGAGTTTAAATTAGGGAATTTGTATTTAATCTCATTTCAGATTTGCATATACAACAATAATCCTTAATAAGAATATTGTAGTATTTGTCATTAATTGGAGAGCTTAAAAATATTTAGCCCAGGGATTAAATGTGATTATGATGATGTTTTAGTCAGATTTTTCATTGCTGTGACCAAAAGACCTGACAAGAACAATTTTTAGAGAGAAAAAGTTTATTGGGCCTTACAAGTTTCAGAGGCCTGAGAGATGACTCCATAGCCCTTGGTCTGAGGTGGAGCAGAACATCATGGCAGAGGAAAAAAGCTTAACTCAGAATGTGGCCATTAGGAAGCAGAGAAAAAGCTCCCCTCACCGGGGACAGAATATAAACCCTAAAGGCACCTCCCCAGTGACCCACCTCTACCAGTCACTCCTTAACTATGTACAGTTACAGACTGCCCAGTTAATTCATATCAGTGGATTAATCCAGTGATTTGGTCAGAGCTCTCATAACCCAATTATTTCACCTCTAAACCTTCTTGCATTGCCTATACGTGAGCTTTTGGGGGACACCGACAGACTATTAAAGCACATACATAGTAACTGGCATCTGGTAGATACTTGGTACAATATTAAATGTATTAATTGATGTGTATTAATTGATAAGTGTATTAATTGATAAGTATTAATTGATACTGAAAATGTATTAATTGATAAGTGCCAAAGAGTGAGTGAATAAGAAAACAAGAGAACAAAGACAAAATAGTGTGAGGTAGTGATACAGAATGAGGCGGTGAAGAACTGGGTCTGGAGTGAAGGGAATGTAGTCAGATAGAAGCTGCCATTTTCAAAATGTTCCCAAGGGACATTTAGCTTCTTGAGGAAAAGGATAGGGGATAAGTCTTCAAGTGTAAATATAGAAGGTGTAGATGTTAGGAGACTACTGCTAACTGTTTTGAGAATGAAAATACTGAGGGATAATAAACTCAATTTTGAAAGGGTGGTAAGTATGGGTGACTTTGTGGAAGATTTTATTTAAATTTCAAAGGTACAGAGTTATATAGCATGGGTGAGAATTCCAAATAGGGAACATATGTTTGGCTTATTAGTCACTATCAATAAGTTTTGCTGATAAGACTACTGGATTTGGGCAGGCATTAAAGTTTAATATAATTATTATATTGTGTTGTATTGTGTTTTATTGTAATCCTCCTTACCTATTGCTTCATTTTCCAACAGTTTCAGTTACCAGCAATAAACTATGGTTGCAAATGTTAAATGCAAATTTTAAAATTAAATTGTAACTTTAAAATCACATACCAGTTAACATGATGCAATTTTAAACCATTTTGCTCAATCTTGCCCGGAATATGAATCTCCTTTGTCCTGTGTGCCCAAGCTGTATATGTTACCTTCCCATTAATCACTTAGTGGCCATTTTGTTT
This sequence comes from Sciurus vulgaris, assembly GCF_902686455.1. Lineage (NCBI taxonomy): Eukaryota > Metazoa > Chordata > Mammalia > Rodentia > Sciuridae > Sciurus > Sciurus vulgaris. The sequence goes on along the minus strand of NC_136468.1, from coordinate 109,314,056 downwards.
ATCAGATCAACTGTCACAGGATCACAATGCTTGTGCTCAATAATCTTTATTTTACTTAATAATGGCCCTAAAGTACAAGAGTAGTGATGTTGGAAATTTTTACATGACAAGGAGAAGCTGTAAATTGCTTACTTTAAGTGAAAAAGTGAAAGTTCTTGTCTTAAAAGGGAAAGAAAATAAAATTGTATGATGAGGTTGCTAAGATCGACAGTTAAAATGAATCAACCATCTGTGAAATTTTGAAGAAGGATAAAAATATTTGTGCTAGTTTTGCTATTTCACCTCAAATTGCAGAAGTTATAGCTCCAGTGAATGATAAGCGTTCAGTTAAAATGAAAAAGGCATTATATTTGTGTATGAATGTAAAGGAACAAATATGGGTTATACTCCATTCACTACTATCCTAGGACAAGGCATCCACTGGAGGTCTTAGAATATACCCTCTATGGACAAGCTGTATTTTATCTTATCATGATTATTGTATATGTCTTACAGATAGAACAGAAGTGGTTTCCTCTCTTTCCTCTCCCCCTTAAGCAACTGAAGGCTGAAGAGCAGGACAATGTGCTCCAGTCTAAGGTGTTCTGACCCAGATCACAGGGTCCACAAGGGGTTCATGACACTTTCAGTCCAAGCTCTTTCTAGTCATAAACTGATGGCAAGGAAAAGTATACACTTGTACTAACAAAAATTTTTACCTACCAAGGTGACCAGAATCAGAGGGAATGGAAACAGAAGGTCAATAATAGAAGCACCTTGAACAAACCACCTTGAATGTACCCTTTCAACCATGGCTGATTTTCTTCTCTATTTCCTCTCTCTGGTGCACATACTTAATAAATTCCTGCCTAGACCTCCATCAACATATTACTCTCCTATCCATGTACGGTCTGTGTTCCAAAGATCTTGTTTCACCTCACTGGACTAATCTTAGCATATTATATGGAGGATGCAAATAACCCACAAGCAATCTTTATTCAGTTTTACTCAAATTGCACTCTGATCTTGTCTCAATTTTTGTAGTACAAAAATGAAAACATTCTGCAGCAATACTTGCTATTTTGTGTTTTTCCAATTGCATATGTTCTTGACCTGTTTCTCCATTTTCCTATGGTTAATGTCCTTCACAATTTCATTGACCCTCTTGGTAGCTTCTTTATCAACTAAGAGAGTTATCACATCTAGCAGATAAAATGATGGACAACCAATTAAATTTAGATTTCAGAAAAAAATTGGCATTTTTAGTCTAACCATGAACTAATTATTGTTCTGTATTTTAATTTGTTGAATCTGGCAAATATTCCTCTAATATACTCCATATTTTACTTTCAAACTTCTGTTTATTGTCTATATTAAATATATTATGATTCCCTAAGGACAGGGTTTTTGTTTGTTTTATCAACTGCTACACCCCAGTTCTTAGAATAGTGCCAAGAAAATAGTTCATGCTCAGTAAATATTTGTGGAATGAATTAGTGAATTAACCTTTTACTGCCATACATCTCTCCCTCACAAGACTGGAATATAAATGTAGATTTTTTTTAACTCTAGGTAATCATTAGTTTGAATTTGTTTACTTTCTTGTTCTGTTTTGTTTCCAAGAAAGCACTGAATTTTAAGACATTTTCATTCTGCTTAAAGTCATTGATGATATTTATCTAACTAGTGTGTGCCCCTGTTCTAAGATTGCACACTATTTGGTACATAGAATTGAACAAGTTCTGGCCTGTGTTTTGTAGCAGTTGTGGTTCACTGAAAATGTTACTTTTTTTCTATATTTAAGCTTAATAAGAAATAATACAGAGAAATCCTGTGTAACCTTTACATAATTTCCCCTAATGGTAACATTTGGGAAAAACTATAGCACAATACTACAGCAGGATTTACAATCAATTCAATATACGATTTGTTCAATTTTCCATAGTTTTGCATGCAGTGTGTGTGTGTGTGGTGTGTGTGTTGTGTGTTGTGTGTGGTGTGTGTCTTTATAGGGTCGACGCATTATTGCTGCTATGGCCATCATCATAGCAAAGAAATTTAGAAATTTCTGCAATAGGAATGTCCAAATCCTGCTTGTTGTGCTTCAGTAACCACATGATCAGTGCTTGAAAAGGTATTTGTCAGATCTAGCCAAGGGAAGTTGAAATGAGCATACATTTACTTTGTATTTATTTTGGACTTACAAGACACATTTATATAGTTTTCAGACACTTCTCTGTACAGTTGTGTTATTATTGTTAGCCTTCTCAATGTAAGAAACTTTTCTAGAAATACTCCCATAGCTCGTTTGCATAGTAACAAAAGATGCTAGGATGGGAAAGAAATGGAAACCCTTATATACTTGTTGTTGGAAATACAAAGTAGTACAGTCATTATGGAAAACAATATGGAGGATACTCAAAAACTAAAAATAGATCTACCCTGTGATTCAGTCCTCTTACTTTTAATCATATATCCAAAAGAATTGAAATTGGTATGTAGAAGGAATATCTGCATTCCTATATTAATTGCAGCATTATTCACAACTACCATTGTAAGGCAAGGATCTAAATCTCCATCAATGGATACAGGAAGAAATAAAACACTGTACACATTGTGGATAGATATGTAAACAAAACACAGTATGCAGATATAAAGGAACATTACTTTTCCACAAAAAGAAAAAAAAATCTGTTTGACAACATGGATGACAATAAAAAGCATTATGTTAAGTAAAATAAACTAGACACAGAAAGACAAAATACTGCATGTTCACATATGTAGAATCTTAAAAAGTTGACATCGCAGATAAACAGAAGAGGGTTGATTATCAAGGGAGGGGATTTTTCACTTGAATTTTTCAGGTGAGTTAGTTCTGGAGATTTAATGTCCCGTATGGTAACTGCAGTTAATAATTATATGTTGCATACTGCACATTTACCAAGAGAGCTGACCAAGAGAGCTGTACCCTCCATATGTATCCAAACAAAAAAGATAACCATATGAGATAATAGATATGTTAATTGGATTGATCCCATTAATTATTTCACAATGTGTGTGTCTATCAAAGCATCACATTATGCACTTTGAATGTACATGATTTTTGTTATTCATATCTAAATAAGATGAAAAAACTAGAAAATAATAAAGATAGAGATTTTTATCACAATTTGACTATTCTGTGGCACCCAGCAACAGGAACACATAGGTAATGGAGGGTTTGACAATTAGAAGTTGTCAAAACTTTTAACATAGGTAAAGTGACATTTTATGGACTCTATATATTCTAAGACTTGAAGAGAAATCGAAACACAATAGGGTGCAAATTCATGCAAGGAACTGATAAAACTCTATAGTTCCATTTTAGTGTGTTATGGGGCAGGTTATATGGCAATGATCAAACAGAGTCCATTTTGCCCCAAGACTCCATGTCATGTAAGAAATATTTCTACCAGGAGAAAACTCTGCCTTTGCCAAACTTATCCTGCTTAGCACACCCTGCTTAGAAATGCAAATATTTCGGTTCTTTACAATGTAAAATTGTCACTTTTTGGTTCCCATTTTTCTTGGACATGTATCCTGTCAGAGAATGTTTGTCTAGACGTTAGTAACCAGTCTTTAACTTGTACTCAACTAGGGTCATTTTGACCCACTTCACCTTCTGCTTATGATTTTAGATTTCATGGTGTTTGTTTATGGTTTGAACCATAGCAACAGCCACTTATGATTAATGTGGTTTTGGACTATAAAGGTGTGCTCTAACCCTTGGAGGGGGTCAAAGGCTTGAAAAACTTGCCCATTGGCCCATCAGCTGGTGAATCCTGATTAAAAATGGGTTGTATCTCCCACTTTAAGATTGACTCAGTGATTTTTTGCAATCTAGCCATAAAAAGTATATCATGAAAGATATTTTGAAATAGTTCATCAAAAAGTGAGGAATCGGAAAGATAATCGACTTGAACATACACATAGATGTCTTCTTTGAAGCTTTAAATTTGTTTACTCAATTATGGAGAGAAAATTCATCCTAAGACGTAGAAGTATAAATTTAAATTTGAAAGATGAATAATGAGGAAAGTAGAAATTCATCTTCTTTTGTTATTTATTTTTTCACTTCTTAAAAATTTGTTCTAATTAGTTATACATGACATAAGAATGCATTTTTTGATTTATTATACACGACTGGGGCACAACTTTTCATTTTGCTGGTTGTACATGATGTAGAGTCATACCATTCATACTATTATACAAGTACCTAGGGTAAGGATGTCAATCACATTCCACCATCTTTCCTGTTCCCCTGCTCCCTTCCCCTTCCTCCATTCTTCCCTTGCCTCGCTCCCATTACGGATCAGTATCCACATTTCAGAGAAAAAATTTGGTCTTTGGTTTTTTGGGATTGACTTATTTTGTTTAGCATGATATTCTCCAGCTCCATCCATTTTCCTGCAAAATATAATAGTTTCATTCTCCTTTAAAGTTGAGTAATATTCCACTGTTTATATATACCACAGTTCCTTTATCCATTCATCTATTGAAGGGCATCTAGGTTGGTTCCATAGCTTATCTATTGTGAATTGAACTGCTATAAACATTGATGTGCCTGCAACACTGTAGTATGCTGATTTTAAGTCTTTTGGGTATAGACTGAGGAGTGGGATAGCTGAGTCAAATGGTGGTTCCATTCCAAGTTTTCTAAGGAATCTCCATACTGCCTTCCAGAGGGGCTGCACTAATTTGCAGTCCTACCAGCAATGTATGAGTGTACCTTTGTCCCTACATCCTCCCCAACACGTATTGATGCTTATATTTTTGATCATTGCCATTCTGATTGGGGTAAGATAATATCTTAGAGAAGTTTTGATTTGCATTTCTTTAATTACTAGAGATGTTGAACATTTTTTCATATATTTGTTGTTTTGAGAGTGAATAAGAACAAAATAATTTTTATATTATACTGGAATAATTAACTTATTCAAAGGATAATATATATAATTTAATAGAATTATTAAATATATTCTTTGATAGTTTTATTAATGAAGAGGAGTGAATTATGTTTCACATAAAAAGTTAAATATACTATTAAAGTTATTCAAAACATGACATTAATGAAGATAAAAAAAAAAAAAAAAACGAAAAAAAAAACCACTGCAAACTTCCCCAACAGACTTGTTAATGAGACATTCAGGAGAATTTAAGATTAGTCACTGATCAATAGATCTTGAAATGCCATAAATCTTACAACTTATTCATGAAAGAAACTTAATAGTTTTCCCAAATTTGGCAAAGTGACTCAAAATTATCAGACCTTAGCAGAGAAAAAAATTGTAATGCTGTAACAAAGAAAAAAGCATCAATATTACAAACATTCCAACCTTGCTATATCAAAAACTACATTACCGTTATCTTAAGAGAAATTATATAATGATGCAATTCTTCTGATAAGAGCAAACAAAAGAATTCAGCCAAAACGAGTGCAAATATTTTAAAAATTTCAGAACTAGATAGTCAATTGGTGAGTAAAAATATTTGTTTCTGTATTTGTGGTATTGGCATTTCCCAGGTTTTAAAAATGGATAATAGGCTATAATTTATTTTCCCAGCATTAATTTTTTTTTGTGGTGAGTGATGGCATTTATTGTAAACAAATGGGATACATGTTGTTTCTCTGTTTGTACATGGAGTAAAGGCATACCATTTGTGTAATCATAAATTTACATAGGGTAATGTTGTTTGATTCATTCTGTTATTTTGTCCCTTCTCCCTCACCCCTCCCACCCCACTTTTCCCTCTATATAGTCCTTCCTTCCTCCATTCTTGCCCCCCTCCCTAACCCTAACCCTAACCCTTACACTAACCCCTCCCACCACCCATTATGTGTCCTCATCCGCTTATCAGTGAGATCATTCAACCTTTGTTTTTTGAGATTGGCTTATCTCACTTAGCATGATATTCTCCAACTTCATCCATTTGCCTGCAAATGCCATAATTTTATCATTCTTCATGGCAGAGTAATATTCTATTATATATATGCCACAGTTTTCTTTATCCATTCATCATTTGAAGGACATCTAGGTTGGTTCCACAATCTGGCTATGGTGAATTGAGCAGCTATGAACATTGATGTGGCTATATCTCTGTAATATGCTGATTTTAAGTCTTTTGGGTATAGGCCAAGGAGTGGGATAGCTGGGTCAAATGGTGGGTCCGTTCCAAGCTTTCTGAGGAATCTCCATACTGCTTTCCACAGTGGCTGCACTAATTTGCAACCCCACCAGCAATGTATGAGTGTACCTTTTTCCCCACATCCTCGCCAACACCTATTGTTGCTTGTGTTCTTGATAACTGCCATTCCAATTGGGGTGAGATGGAATCTTAGGGTGGTTTTGATTTGCATTTCTTTTATTACTAGAGATGTGGAACATTTTTTCGTATGTTTGCTGGTTGCTTGTAGATCTTCTTCTGTGAAGTGTCTATTCATTTCCTTAGCCCATTTGTTGATTGGGTTATTTGTATTCTTGGTGTAGAATTTTTGAGTTCTTTATACATTCTGGATATTAGTGCTCCATCTGAAGTATGATTGACAAAGATTTTCTCCCACTCTGTAGGCTCTTTCTTCACATTGCTGATAGTTTCCTTTGCTGAGAAAAAGCTTTTAGTTCGAATCTATCCCAGTTATTAATTCTTGCTTTTATTTCTTGTGCTATGGCAGTCCTGTTGAGGAAGTCTGGTCCTAAGCCAACATGTTGAAGATCTGGACCTACTTTTTCTTCTATAATCTACAAGGTCTCTGGTCTGATTCCCAGGTCCTTAATCCATTTTGAGTTGAGTTTTGTGCACGGTGAGAGATATGGGAAAACATACTAAAAAGATAGTGCACCATGATCAAGTGGGTTTATCCCAGGGATGCAAGGTTGGTTCAACATCGGGAAATCAATAAATGTAATTCACCATATCAACAGACTTAAGTCAAGAATCACATGAGTATTTCGATAGATGCAGAAAAAGCATTTGATAAAATACAGCACCCCTTCATGCTCAAAACACTAGAAAAAATAGGGATAATGGGAACATCCCTTAACATTGTAAAGGCCATCTATGCTAAGCCAATGGCTAATATCATTCTAAATGGTGAAAAACTGAAAGCATTACCCCTAAAAACTGGAACAAGGCAGGGATGCCCCCTTTCACCACTTCTATTCAACATCATCCTTGAGACTCTAGCCAGAGCAATTAGACAGACCAAAGAAATTAAAGGGATACGAATAGGAAAAGAAGAACTCAAACTATCCCTATTTGCTGATGATATGATTATATACTTAGAGGAACCAGGAAATTCCACCATAAAACTCTTAGAACTCATAAGTGAATTCAGTAAAGTAGCAGGTTACAAGATCAATGCTTATAAATCTAATGCATTTTTATACATAAGTGATGGATCTTTGGAAAGAAAAATTAGGAAATCTTCCCCATTCACAGCATTAATATTAATAAAATTTTATTTCAAAATGTTCCCTGCTTTTGCTCAGGCCATGATTGACAGTAGCCCTTTATAAAAGTTTCTCTCAAGTTTTAGATTTCCATTATAATAATGGTGGCATCCTGCCTCTATCTCCCCTTCTTGTCTCCTGATTCTCATCCAGCAGTCTCATGGCTTTAGCTCTGCTCACCAGTGTATTCTTTGATTTCTGGATCATGGAGAGGTGGACCCTGTTTTCGATTATGGTTGACATTTTCATTTTCCCTTCATATGTTTTATTTACAATGACTATGGACTTGGATCAAAGATGGCAAGACAAGTAGACGGATCTACTTTGCCCTGTAATTTTGGTCATTACTTACTTACTTTTATTTGTCGTTGTTATATATTGAATGGGGAATTCACATGAGATATGACTTTGTGATAGAACCCTGAATGCATGTCTCATCTGATTAAGATTTTGTTTAACAGAGAGATTCCAATCATGTAAACAAAGCCCCCTCAACTGCTTCACTGCCACACCCCCTTCGACTTTAGTTCCCTACAGTGGTGACACCAACACTTGGGTCTGTTGGGACCTGCTAAGTGCTTTTTCTGGTTCTCTTTTGGACAGGCTTCTAGCTCATCCCAGTCTTCCTTTGAAGTGTTCAACCAAAGAGCAGCAATCAATGGCACTCAAGTTCTTCTCAGAAAATGGGGGAAAAAAGGAATTTTACATGCTTATAAAATAGATGCTCCCTGAACAAATTCAAGAAATGAATTATTTAACAAATTTAAGAAAAGAACAATTCAAGAAAATAACACATTCAAGAAATGTTAGTTTTTTTAAACAGATGGTGCCAGGCAGGATATGTCCAGGTTTCGTAGATCCTGATGCTTATATAAGTTGGAGCCATTTTAAGTAAGTGAATACAAAATTATGAACATGATTTAAAGGAGGATGTACAGTCTCTCAAATGTGGTTTCATTAACATTAGAGAAATACAGCTCATTTGTGTTTCTTAGGTTCTCACAAATATGTTGATACTTTATGATGCAGTAATTTCTCTCCCTTTTCTGACTTCCTGTCTCTGTTTTTCTTGGTATGCTTAATTAATTGACTGAATGTTTTCTTCATCAAATGCTTTCTGGAATGCATTCCCTGTTGGGCACTGTGTTGCATATATTTATAGAACAAACATTTATTAAGTAGTTACTATGTGTCAGAGTCCACAGTTTTGTAGGTGTCATTTTATGAAATGCTCATCATAACTCTGAAGGAGTCCACACTGTATGTCCACTTTGTAGAAGAAGTAACTGAGGCAAAAATTGAACTATTCAGTCAAGAAACTTAGGTGTAAATGATAGATCTGGGTTTTGAGCTTGAGCAGTTTTCCTTCTGAGCTGCAATCAGTTCCAGAGCACACTGGAAGTCTGCCACCCAAGCTGAGAAGACAGTCTCCCTACTCTCAAGGAGCTGACAGTTTATTGAGGTCACAGCCAAACACATGGTGCCTAGAGGAGTCAGTGCTGTGGCAGACAAAACCATAGCAAGTCATGGGAGGAATAAGAGGTCCCTTCTGTTCCCTCCACCTGAAGTGTGAAAGAATTCAGACCTGAAAGTGAAAACTATCTGTCACTTTGCTGAGAAATCATACCTTGAATTCCATTTTTTTTCTGCTCAGCTTGTATGTTTAGAGCAGTCAGTCTTTATTCCAGAGCTGGCATCAGATGCAGTCCCAGGAGGAGCCCTTGCTAAGGCAGGAGACCCATGGTGCCATGGCCAGCTCCACATCACTGGGATGGGGATTGATTTTTCTCCGTCGGCCAGCATCACGTGGCTGCCAGCTGGGATGCTCTGATGCCTAACAGGGCCCAGGTGAGTGCCTGTTAATGAGATCAGAGAGGAACACACTGGATTTGCACATTGAACAAGAACTGTGATCAGAAAATGCACCAGAACTATTCATTAGCTGAAGCTGAATTCCAACTTAAATTCTTGAGCAGATAAAATAAATACTTCTTTTCACTGAATCTCCTGTCTAATGCTGGCTAGTGCCTAAAGGAAGACTAACAGTCCAATAACATATGCAAAAATTGCCCCTTCAGATCAAAGTTCCAGGGACATGACCATGCAGTTCAGGTCTTATGGTTATTCGAGTGCACCAGGTTGCAAAGCTTAATTCTGTCTCTGTGACACTCTGTTCACTGGTTTCTCTGAGCTAACACCTCCCTGAGCCTTTTGTGAGATCTACCTGCACACATAAAACTGGGAAACTGGCATGTAGCTGGAAGTGCTCAGGCTTCCAAGTCAAGGAGTGGTGAGGGGGCTGCTCCTGTTTCACAGCGGGGCATGCATCCAGGTCTGTTTCTCCACCTGCAAAATGGGCCGTACTCCTCAGGGTGTTTTGACAGAAGTGGGAGCATGCACGTGAAGTGCTAGCATTGTGTCAGCCCTGTTCAAGGAAATCTGCACTACATAACTGTTACAGCCACTGCTCAAATCGCTACTGTCACTCTTACCAAAATCCTTTCAGTCTCCATGTAGGAGTGAAAACATGAAGCATTTGTCTTTATGTGCCTGGTTTATTTGACTTAACATGATGTCTTCCTGGTTTGCCCATATTGTCACAAATGACAGAAATTCCTTCCTTAAAATGGCCAAATAGTATTCTGTTGTGGATATGTACCATGTTTTCTTAATATATTCATCTATCAGAGGACAGCTGGGTCTATTCCATTTCTTGACTATAGTGAACAATGCTGCAATAAATATGGGACTGCAGACATCTCTTCCATTCTGATGTTATATCATTTGACTGTATGCTCAGTAGAGGGATGGTTGGATCATATATTGGTTTTATTTTTAATTTTTTGAGGGGGAAAAAGACATTGATCTCATGAAAGTAGAGTGTAGAATGGTGTTTTACCAGAGGATGGGGTGGTTTAGAAGGGAGTGGAGGTAGGAGAGATTTTGGTCAAAGGCTATATAATTATGGCTAGGAGGAATAAGTTTAAGATATCGCTTGAGCAGCATAGTGATTATAATTAGTGAGGATAGTTTGAATCTATCCCAGTTGTTGATTCTTGCTTTTATTTCTTGTGCTATGGTAGTCCTGTTAAGGAAGTCTGATCCTAAGCCAACAAGTTGAAGGTTTGGACCTACTTTTTCTTCTATAAGATGCAGGGTCTCTGGTCTGATTCCGAGGTCCTTGATTCATTTTGAGTTGAGTTTTGAGCAGGGTGAGAGATAGGGGTTTAATTTCATTCTGTTGCATATGGTTTTCCAGTTTTCCCTCACCAAAGGAAACTATCAGTAATGTGAAGAGAGAGCCTACAGAGTGGGAGAATATCTTTGGCACTCATACTTCAGATAGAGCACTAATTTCCAGAATCTATAAAGAACTCAAAAAACTCTACACCAAGAATACAAATAATCCAATCAACAAATGGGCTAAGGAAATGAACAGACACTTCACAGAAGATGTACAAGCAATCAACAGATATATGAAAAAATGTTCCCCATCTCTAGTAATAAGAGAAATGCAAATCAAAACCACCCTAAGATTTCATCTCACCCCAATTAGAATGGCGATTATCAAGAACACAAGCAACAATAGGTGTTGGAGAGGTTGTGGCGAAAAAGGTACACTCATACATTGCTGGTGGGGTTGCAAATTAGTGCAGCCACTCTGGAAAGCAATATGGAGATTCCTCAGAAAGCTTGGAATAGACCCACCATTTGACCCAGGTATCTCACTCCTTGGCCTATACCCAAAGGGCTTAAAATCAGCATACTACTGAGATACAGCCACCTCAATGTTCATAGCTGCTCAATTCACCATAGCCAGATTGTGGAACCACCATAGATGTCCTTCAATTGATGAATGGATAAAGAGACTCTAGCATATATATAATAGAATATTACTCTGCCCATGAAGAATGATAAAATTATGGCATTTGCAGGCAAATGGATGAAGTTGGAGAATATCATGCTAAGTGAGATAAGCCAATCTCAAAAAACCAAAGGACGAATGATCTTGCTGATAAGCGGATTAGGACATATAATGGGGGGTAGGAGGGGTTAGCGTTAGGGTTAATTAGGTTTAGGGTTAGGGATAAGGAGGGTGGTAAGAGTGGAGGAAGGAAGTACTCTATAGAGGGAAAAGAGGGGTGGGAGGGATGGGGGAAAGGGAAAAAAATAACAGAATGAATCAAACAACATTGCCTATGTAAATTTATGATTCTTAATAGAAAAAATAATTAGTAAGGATAAAGCTCATTCTTCAAAAATGCAAAGAGAGAGAATGTTAAATATACTCAGCACAAAATGGCAATTATTTAAAGTAATGCATTTGTGTTAATACAAATGATGTGTGTGTTTTTGTACACACACACAAACATCAAAACATGCTGAAAATAACAAATACAAACCTTGTCTATTAAAAATCAAGTAAAAAGATACTGTTACACGAGTGGTAAGACTTTTTTTTATATAAAATTACTAACATCAAAGTACTTAAGATCTGAATTTGGGGAAAAGTTTCTGCTTACATCCAATTGTGTTTTTACAATACAATTATTATGAACTGGGGAATGTGTAAAAGTATATTGTAAGGATTAAATTTCTAAAAGATTATGTATCACAGGTTCCAACATAAGGACTACATTTGGAAGTCTAGGAAGATTATGGACTGGGAGTTCCTTTAGGAAGACTTTGAGAGAGATTGAGAATTAGGTTTTAGAAGTGTGCATTAAGCTGGTCCCTGATCTATTAGGTTGTCACTCCACCTTACTCTAGACTAGCATTAATCTGAGATAATCCTTTATGAGGGCATGAAGTACAGAACAATGTGTATGTGTGTGGGGGGGGGGGGGGCGCTTTGACCTACAGTGAAGTCAGAATTAGCTTCTCTGGGAAGTGAAGATTAAACTGAGAAGGGATATAAAAGGAGGGTTAACTGGGCAGCAACCAGGGCGAGGATTGAAGGCAATCAGGTGACCTCAGTAGCACATGCAAGAGTCCTGTACAAAGGACAGCGGAGTGGGGAGAGGGCCATATGAAATTTAGATTCTGAAAGAACATCAAGGAAGTTTGAAGGCATAGACTGAGTGAGAGAATAACGGAAATTCAGAACATAATGGCCACAGGACCAGATTCTGTGGGATGTCTTAGGTCATATTATGTATTTTTATCTTTATCATTAAAGCAATTAAAAATCCCTGACCATTCAGATTAGATATTCAGAAACATCTTTGGTTGTATGTTGAGAAAGGATTTAAGAGTGAATAAAGCTAATACATGTAGACTATTCAGGAGGCCATAGAGTGTTTCAGGAGAGAAGGGAGAAGATGATAACTTTGATGCTAAGATGGCAGAGGGGGGGAAAGTGAAGAGATCTGCTAGAAATAATATATAAGAACTAATATGTAGGTTATAAGCAAAAGATGAAGTAGACACTGTTGATAAAACTAACTTCTAGCATTCTGAACTGCATAAAAGATGAATGTGGTGATTGTTGGAAGTGATTTTTTTTTTCCTTTGTACTCAGGGACAAAGGTGATAACTTTTTCATGAATCTGGATCATAGAAGCGAATCCAGGCTGGCAATGTATCTGGGTGAATCAGCTCTGTAAGTGTTGTAATGAAAGTTATGAGTGAGGATAAGAAATTCTGGGAGGGAGAGTACATTGAGAAGAGCACCTGAGAAAAACCAACAACCATGAGAATATTCCTCCCTCAATTTATTAGACTCATCTATTTTACAAAAAGAAATATGTCTGAACTAACACTATGGTGTTAGCCTATTTCTTGTTATTATACTAAATAACTGGGCCTGAGTTCTTTGCAAAGAAAGGGCTTTAAAAGTAAAGAAGCTCAAAGTTCTTAAGGTTCAAGAGCATAGTAGCAGCATCAGCTTAGCTCTGGTGGGGGCCTCATGCCATATGGCACCACAGTGGGGAGGTGCCACATGGTGAGATAGGAGGGCCAGAGTGGCCAGGAAGGAGCCAGGCTTATTCTTTTATAACGACCATCTTGCAAACTAACCGGAATCCCCAAACTGCATTAATTCCTTATGAAGGTGATGATCCCAGGGACCAAATCTAGACTCCAATTCTTAAAGGTCCTAGTGCTTCCCAATATTGCCACACTAAGGATCAAGATCATAAACATAAATCCTTGGGGCACTCCCTTAAATTATATCTGAAAGAACGACAAAAAGTAAAACATTCATTATAAGAAACTTTAAAAATGACAAGCACACTTAAGGAAAGTAGCAAAATTTCCTTTCAACTCCTCTCCCCTTAAGTTATGAAATTGTTGCCTATTTTCTAAGTACCCAATATTACATCTATTATACAGAGGTTGTTACCTATGATTTCAGTGGGTTTCTAAAGTGCTCTGACAAAAGATGCCAAAAAATTTCAGGATTTCAACCACCTTTATGATATTGAGCTGCTGGACTCAATAGCTCAGGCTTATCTGGTATAAGAGAAGTAAAAATGGGTAGAGAAGCATGCAGAATATTCTTGTTTAACCCCTTCTTTCTTTTCTTTTCTTTTGTTGAAGGATATGGTTTCGTTCCTCCTTTTGGAAGCAGCAAGATACACGGAATTAATCAGTTTGAGAGGGGAACAGGGGGATGCTTGGTCACATCTTCCCCTCTCTCACTTCTCCCACATCTCCTCTTGAGGAAGGAGACCAACAGGTGATAAAATAGAACCTCAGAAATCACCACCCGCAACCTATGCAAGGGGGTAACTGACGATTCTCTGAAAATGAAAAACCCCCCTCATGTGAGTATCCATTCAGTACAGCTAATGTAGGTGGCACACAGGAGTCAAAAAGACCCAGTCTGGTTGCCCTAACTTGATGAAAAAGCTATAAACATTGTAACAGGATTCAGGTGAGGTTGTGAATCCACTACGAACCAACCAAGATGCCTTAGTGGGTCTGTAAACAAGCATAATATAACTCCAGTGTCTAGAATCCTACAAGGAACAAAGAGCAATAAATAGCAATAAATATTCTGTCAATAAATGAAAGAATTGGTACATCAATAATGGAAGATTCATCCTAATTCTGGCCATGAAGGAAGTCATTGCAATAAAGGGAAGAACAGCATAAAGAAAAGTAAAGGACTACTTTCAATTCTTGTGTATTGTCTTTATATCCCTAGAAATTTCAACTCTATTTCTAGACATTAGAAAAGCAAAATGGGGCTGGGCATCGTGGCATAGACCTGTAATCCCAGCTACTCAGGAGACCAAGGCAGGAGAATCCCAAGTTCAAGGTCAACCTGGGCAACTTGGTAAGACCCTATCTCAAAAGAAAAGTAAAAAATGGCTAGGGATGTAGTTCAGAGGTAGAGCACCCTGGGTTCAACCACCAGTATCACAAACCAACCAACAACAAACAAAACAAACAAATAAAATGCAGGGGCTGGGTTGTGCCTCAGTAGTAGAGCATGTACTTAGCATGTGTGAGGCTCTGTGTTTGAGTTCCAGCACCTTAAACAAATAAATTACAAAACAACCTGAGATTGTTACACAGAAAGACAATGGTGCTATGGTGTGTATGTGAGGTGCCCCCCAAAAGCTCATGTGTGAGAAAATGCAAGAAGGTTTAGAGGAGAAATGATTAGGTTGTAAGAATGTAAACCCAATCAGTGAATTAGTCCCCCGATTGGGATTAACTGAGTGGTAACTGAAGTGGTGGGGTGTAGCTGGAGGAGGTGGGAATTGGGGCATGACTCTGGGTTATATATATATTTATGTCTTCAAGTGGAGCTTTCTCTCTCTGCTTTCTGATCATCATGTGAGCTGGTTCCCTCTGCCACACTCTTCCACCATGATGTCCTGCCTCACCTCAGTCCCTGAGAAATGGAGACTGCTATATATGGATTGAGACCTCTGAAACCCTGAGCCCTCAAATAAACTTTTTCTTTTTCTGCCCTAAAATTGTTCTGTTCAGGTCCTTTAGTCACAGTGTTGAAAAAAAAAAAAAAAAAAACTGACTGAAACAATTGGGTAATGATTATGGCACTTTCAAATGTCAGGGAAACCTAGAGAAAGACTGAGGTTTAATGCTGTAATGTCTTACCTGTC
Source organism: Sciurus vulgaris (assembly GCF_902686455.1). NCBI lineage: Eukaryota > Metazoa > Chordata > Mammalia > Rodentia > Sciuridae > Sciurus > Sciurus vulgaris. The sequence continues at coordinate 109,298,509 of NC_136468.1, read as the reverse complement.
CCACACTATGTTCTAGTCAGAATTTCCTTTTTAAAAACAATCATATTCACTTCCCTCCATTAGGATCGGGAGACAGAATTTCCCTCTCCCTAGCTCTTCCCACAGGGCCCAATGTGAACAAGATCAAAGTACCTTTAAATTTACTATTAGTCAGATCCTAATATTGAAGACCTAAGAGTGAAATTTCATCATAGTTCCAGTTGAGAATATCTATACAATTAAAGAAATTAAACAATTAACTTATTGTGAGGAAACTATAATGCCACACTCAGGTTGAACATTTAAATATCCCAAAGTTTTATTTTTCTATTTTTTAAACAAACACATAAAATTATACACATTTATGGGGGTACCATGTGCTGTTTTGATGTGTGTATAAATTGGACAATGTTCTAAACAAGGAAAAGCCTTCCATTTCCTGAAATATTTACTATTTCTTTATGGAGAAAGCATTCAGAATTCTTCTAGCATTTAAAACAATATATAGTTTATTATCATTACCTATAGACACCCTACTGGGCAATAGAACATCAGAACGTCTTTCTCCCATCTAACTCTAATTTAGTACCCTCAAAGGTTTTGCACAATGTGACATTTACCAGTGAGTATAATGGCATCCTTTCCTTATGTAGGGTTCTCCAGAAAACCAAAGGAAACTCCCTTGAAACAACTTGCTGATGACTAGATGATAAAACAGGAGTTTGCCACACTATCATTTCCAGGTTTAGGTGTAGCCTCTTATCTGGGTGATGGATTGTCATTTTGTTGAAAAGAGCGTTTTCATTTCCAGTGCTTCAGTAGTGTGAGAAAACCATGCTGCCGTTCCTTAGAGGACTGATATTCAGATTATGAGAAATACAGAAAAATGTTATTTCAGAATTGGGAGTGATTGGAGCAGGGAGCTGGAAGTATGGATTTGCTTTGCCAACAGAGCTTTCTCAACTTCATCCTAGTTCCTCCTCACTAGCCTCAAGCAGGGAACTTGGACCAGGATCCATGACCTGAACCACAGGGTGCTGGCTTTTCCTGGTCAGGAATTTGGAGAGGCGATTCAGCTGAGCCCGGGGTAGGCACCAGCAATTAGGAGGAAACCTGTTAGCTCTGCAGCACTGTCATTTTTAAGAGAGAAGCTGAGTTGCTAATATTCTTTACCTGGAAATTGAATAATTCACATGTAAACATTTAATTTATTTCTGAGATGAATAAATGTATCCAATAGAAATTTCTATCTGTTTAATGATACTGTAGATTTAGGGTTTCTTTGGCATCTTTTACACCTCACAGTACTGTGATTAACAAGTAGAATATATACCAGACATGTCCAAGTTTCCATACTGAAGGTAAAACTGGCTGTGAGTACATAGGAAGGGTAATGTTCATCCCAACCCCGCTTCTAGAGGTTCTCCTGACTAGTGGACATCACTCAGCCTGTGAACAGGATGTTAAATGGAATGCAACATTGGCTCAGTCCCTCAGGCAAGAACAGCAGTGAGTACCCTCTCATCCCCAAATATGACTGACATGATATTTCGTAAAGACAATGGTCAAAAATGTGTTTTGCAGCCCACAACCTCATGTTCTCTGGAGAGAACAGAATGTCACAGTGCAGTGATCAGAAGAAGGCAAAGTTTCTTTGAAGGAATTCGTAAGTGTGCTGTGAGTTCCATGTCACCGTCACTCAAAATGCTGAGAAGGGTTTGAAGAAACCTTTGAAGAGGAGAAACAAGTTTCTTGTGTTTTAGGGGACACCATGGACAGGGTTAAGGCTTGGGAAATCATCCACTGTCAAAAGGCTGACTGCAGGGACTACTGCATTCTGATTACCTGAGAATCACCAGAAAAATCAAAGGATCTGCTTTAATTTCCCCCAGGAGGTGCGGAAGGCCTTGCCCTAAGAAAGGGTCTGATTAGGCAGTGGAAACAAGAATAAGGTTAACCTGTGGTTGCATTTATCCAGTCATTGCTCCACCGTCCAGGGAGACTCCAATAGCTTTACTTCTGCCCGTCACCTACCCTTCTCTGTGCTCAGACCTCACAATAAACATTCGGGAGGAAATCTTGTCAGTTAAAGGATTTCACCACTGGATGTTATCAATGATGTAAATTCAGAGAGAGACTCCACATCAGCCTCTATTCTGGCTAAAGCGGTCGGCTAACCTGTCCTGGGTACTGACACATCAGTACTCATTGTCCTTTATTTTCTTCTGATGCCTTCTATTTCTTCAGGTTCTGAGTTGATGGGTATAAATGAATCGGTAAAAATGGGTAAAAATGGTCTCATTTCATCATGCAATATGTGGCCTCTCCTACATGTCAGAGAAGCAAAAGAGGAGGCATTCTGAGACAGGTGTTCGTACTTGCCTAATCTAGACAAAGAAGATTTCTATAGGTTCATCTGAGCTTATACACATAGTACTCTAAGTCTGGGTTTCCAGTCGAAGCTTGACCTTGGGTAGAATGATATTTGTTTTATTCTTTCTTCTATTCTGAAGTACACAAAAGAGAGATGCAATTAACGATTTGGAATTTTGGTTTAATGTCTATTTGTTTTAGGAAATCTATTAATCACCTATACATTTATTATCTAATTATCTTTGACACTTTTTAAATGTGACTTACACATGGAAAAGTTGGAAAAATGAGGTTTTAGTAAATTTAGTTCCTTATAATAATTTCGAATGCCTATTATTGGGATAACACTATCATTCTGTAATACTATGTAATCTTACGTTGTGAACTGAGTTCAATTCCTGAGAGAAAATACAGTTAGGATCACTTCTTGGTGTTAGTGTTTTTCTTTGGAGGAGGCAGACATTTTGGAAACAATTGTTATACATTGGTTCAGAAGGTCCACTTTATAAAATCAATGAGACAGTAAGAGGAATCACGTGTGAAGATTGGTAGCTCATCAAATTGATGCTTAAATGAACAGCTGAAGAAACATCAAGTATTGGGAAAGTGGTGTCAAGTGGTGGAAAGTTAAGTATAGCATATTTAAGAGATGAAAAGAGGCTGATGTAACTGCAAGCAATGGAGAGGAAGAGGAGCTCCAACAGAAAGGTAGTAGGGACAGATCGTGTGGGTCTCTGTAAACCTTTGTAAGGCAAGAAAAGAAGGGCCAATATAACACATGATGCAGAACAAGGACTTCACCTAATTCATATCCTATAGGAATCATATCACTGTGCTGAGAGTTAATGGCAGGTGGCAAGATTGGAAACAAGGATCATGGTTGTTTGGACCAGGGTGTAAACACTGGGGGAGGAGAGAGTGGGTAGGCATCTGGATATATTTTGGGAGTGTTGTCCACACTATTTCCTGAGCAGATAGTCAAGTGAGAAATAAAGAATCAATAATGATGCCACAAGTTTTGTCACCATCCATGGAGGGTGGGGTTGTCATCTGCCAAAATGGGGGTAACTACAAGTCAAGTGTGTTAGGGAGAACATAGCAGTGTTTCACTTTTTGACTGATTATTTTTTCATTGTTATTTTGTTTTTAAACTTCCCTCTGTGTACTGCTTGTGCTGTATCTAAGTTTTGCTCTGATGTGTTTCTTTCTCATTTGTCTCATGATATTTGCTAATGTTCCTTGTGATTCATTATTTGAATAAATTATTGACTATGGTTTAAGAATGTGTATTTTAATTTCCATGTATATGTCAATTTTCTAGTTGTTTTCTTTTTGCTGTTGATCTCTTTGCCGTTTGTGGTCAGGAACGATTCTTGGTATGATTTTGGTCTTAGATTTTTTTTTTTTTTTTTTTCAGCCTGACATGTGATATATCCTGGAGAATGACCAGGTATGCTGGAGAAGAATGCATCCTGGTGTTGTTGGGTGGTGTGCTCTCTGTCGGTTAGGGCCTAGTGGTCTACAATGCAATACCATACAAGGCCCCTGTTTCCTCATGATCTGTTTACCTTTTCTATCCATTATTGAAGGTGGGGCATTGAAATCGTCTACTCTCACTGTGCTAATCCTTGTCACTCCCTTCAGTTTTTCCAATGTTTGTTTGTGTATATTTGGATGCTCTAACATTATGTGCATACATTTTTATAATTATCTTTCTGGTGAATTGATCTTTTCGTCATTATGTAATATACCTTTCTGTCTCTTGGAATAGTTTTTGACTTAAAACTGAGGTTGATGCGAATGTGACCACCTCACTTTTGTTTGCTATCGGCATAGAATATCTCATTTGATCCCCCTCACTTCTAGCCTGTGACTGCCCTTATATATCTAAAGTGATCCTCATCTAAACTGCATGTGGTTAGATCTTGTTTTTTTCTTTTTAATCTGTTCTACCACTGTGGGTCTTCTGATCAGTAACTTAATGATTTACACTTAAAGTAATTCCTGATAGGAAAGGGATCACTCTTGCCATCGTGCTGTTTTATGTAGGTCTTACAGTGGATCCCCACCCTCTTTCTCTCTTGCTGTATGTTTTTGTTCATTCTTTTAGCAGCTTGACTTTTTTCCTTCTTATTTCCTTTCGTATATCTATAGGTATTATCTTTGGAGTGACCATAAGGGTTACATAAAAGATTGTTTAGTTACAATGAGATAATTTAAACTGATGACAATTTAACTTCAATTACATACGAGAGTCACTTGTTTATTTTTTTTAAATCTCCCCCTCCACTTCAGACTACCAGTGTCCCAAATCATATTTTTATATGATTTATCAATTATCATGGCTTAATAGTCATATTAATCTTTTATGATTGTATTTTTTAAATTCTATATCAGAATTATAAGTGATTTGTGGACCTCCATTAGGATTTTGGATTTGTCCATATGCATACCCTTCTAGAGAGCTTTATGCTTCCATAATATTTTTTTCTATTTAGCATTCTTTCATTTCACTTTGAGGAACTTTAGCATTTCTTATAAGGCAGGTCTAATGGTGATGAACTCCCTCATTTTTTCTTACTATGAAAAATAAATTTCTCCTTCATTTTTGAAGAACGTTTTTGCTAGAGATAGTATTCTTGGTTGGCAGGTTTTTCAGTCTTTCAGCGCTTTGAATATGCCCTTATATATCTTCTGTTGGTAATGTCATGGGAACTGCCTTCTATGCAATGCACCACCTTTTTCTTTTGGCTTTCATTCTTTCCATCATTCATACACACACACACACCATGTACACACATATATATGTATGTGGTGTTAGGGATTGAAATTAGGTTCTTACACTTGATAAACAAGTATTCAATCACTGAATTATATCCCCAACTCTTTTAATTTTATTTTGAGATAGCACCTTGCTAAGCTACAGTCTGGCCTCAAACATGTGATCCTTAGGCCTTAGCCTTCTGAGTCACTGGGATCACAGGTGAGTGCCAAAATACCTGGCTTCTGTCATTAATTTTTTTTTATTTTTTCAATTTTGATTCATTGTACACAAATGGGGTACAACTTTCGTTTCTCTGGTTATACACAAAGTAGAATCACACCATTTGTGTAATCATACATGTACATAGGGTAATAAGGTTTGTCTCATTCTTTCCTTGGTTATAGCATTTCTCAGCGTGGGCTATGATTGATTCATCCTAGTTGAGTCTTCTGAGTTTCTTGAAATTGATAATAAATTTCCTTTCTCATATTTATAAAGATTTTGACTATTATATCTTCAAATAGACTCTCTCCTTCTGGTCTTTTCTTAATACTTTTATTGGCCAGCTTGATGGTATTCCACATCATCTAGGTCTTTTGTGTTTTTCTTCATTCTTTTTCCTTTTTGTTCCCCTGACCTGATAATTTCAAATGACTCACCAACTCACTGATTCTTTGTTCTGCATAATTGAGTCTCCAATTAAACCCATCTCATGAATTTTTCAGTTCAGTTATTGTATTCTTTGGGCCTACAATTCCCGTTTTTTATTTTGCTTCATATTCTGTTTCTTTGTCAATGAAAGTTTCTGTCATTTTGTTGGTGTTCTCATTTTGCTTATGCATTATTTTCCTGTGCTCATTGAACATCTTTACAATATTTATTTTGAATTCTCTTTCACATTGTTCATGTACTTCCTGTTTTTTTTTTTTTTTTTTTTTTAGGGGGGTCAGTTTCAGAAGGTTTATTGTATTCCTTTGTTTGGGCCATGGTTCCATGTTTCTTCATATGCATCATTTTTTTTTTTTTGTTTCTTCTGGGATTTGAACATTTAAAAAATAGTCATCTTTATGTATTGACTTCTTATATGCTAAAATCTTTAAGGATCAGCCTGCAGAGACCCTGGGGGCCTCTTAAACCTTTGCTAAGTAGACATCTTTTCTGGGCTTGTGTACTTCATTTACCAAGTAGAGAGGTTTTCTGGTATTTTTCTAGACCTTGTAATCTCTTCCTCCCTCTAGTGGCTATTTGAAGTATTGCAGATGGCTGTTGGAGCAACATGGTTAGCTGAGCTCTGCTGTCTGCAGTCAGGCATTCAAATTATACTGGCTGCCCATCAACAACTCTGAATCAGACCAGACAGAAACTATACCCTTGAGCAGCTCCCCACCAAAGCTGGAATGTTGGACTTACATTCCAGTCTTCTCTTTTCCTCCTGAAGTGTCGTAAGTTGATTATTTTCTCCCGTTTGTTTGATACTGTGACAGTTTGGGGCAAGGAGTATTGAAGGTGAAGTGCAATGATTTTTCTTGTCCATCTCCAGGTGGCTTTTATGGCTTTGCACTTGGCTGAGGTACTGGAACTTCTTATCTGGTTTCTGGATTACTCTTCAAGGCCTCTGAATCATACATGGTAGTTAAATCCCTTTGTGCAGAAATGGGGTGTTGGGTTTGGTGATCTGCCATCTTGCTGATGGCACTACTTTACAAATAGTTTTTAATGAACTAATAAAATTTCCATTTATTTCTAAATGTCTCAATTTTATTTATAGTTGTTGATGTTATCAAATACTTTATTTTGTATCAATGGAGGGAATCATAATTTTGTTTTTATTTTTTAATGTGAACTACTTTTTAAATAATCTGTCATTGGAATAGACACTATTTATTCACAATTTGTTTACAGTTTTACACACTGCCAAAGTACATTTCCTTAAATTTCATTTATTATTTTCACATCTATGTTAATGACAGGTTTTTATTTCCTGATCTTTTTCTTTCTCATAATGTGCTTTTTCAGATTTGACATCAAGGTCACATTAGCTTCATAATGCATATTGGATTTTTCTCCATTTTCATATTCTCTTGAAGAATTTGTAGGAATTCAGGAGAGAATATGTAAGATTCATGAACTAAACTTCCTGAATAGAAATTGTCTTTGTGAAAAGATTTTAAATATAGGACATAAAATCTTTAATTTATATAGGAATATTAAGACTTTCTATTTCTCCCTTTTCAGATTATGGTGTGATAAAAAGTATAATTGTTTATTTGCTAATACAGTGGTATTTGGGAATTATTTGTAGTATGGTGATAGTCTCATCTCTTCTGAGTATAATCATACAAAAATATTATTTGGTGATATTTAACATTCATTTATGATTTTAAAAAATCTATAGAAACAGGAATAAGAGAGTCATTTCTTATGATGATTTAAAATTGAAAAATAGGCAAAACTGCCTGTAGTAAATATCATAATTAATGCAGATATCTTGAAACATTTCTTCAATCTAAGACTCAATGCTAGGTGATCTCATTTTGTTTGCTCAATATTCTATTGAAAAGCCTTAGAAATTCATACAATTAGGAATGAATAAGAAATTCATAAAGATCGACAAGGTAGAAAAATGTCATTTTTGCAACATCTACCTTTTGCCTGTAATTTTTAAAATCCAAAATAAAGTAAAAACTATTATTAGGAAAAATAATTGAGTTTAGAAAATTTTCTGGAAAGTTTTAAAATAAAATATACAAAACTCAATTATATTTTCATATGTTGTTGATAAACAGAAAATAAATTTTAAATATAATATTATAGAAACAAAAATATTAATTATTTAGAAACAAATTTAAAGGCACATAAACTACTTGTAAAACATTTAGATATTGTTCAAGGGCATAATACAGTCTTTGAATAAAATTATATATATACCATGCTCATTGGGAAAACTTATTAAGAAAATTAGTGTAAATATATCTTGACTAATTATTAGCTTATATCAATTGTTCTTAATTTTATTTTGGTCTAAATATATTATTTTTAAATCTAAATTTATTGAGGATTCCAGAAAGCTTTTGTTTGTGCGAACTGCTTCTATCAATATTTACCCTATTACAAATAGAAACAGACAAATGAAACAAAATAGAGGTTTCAAAAAATAAACTCACATACTAATAACTAAATTATTATTGACAAAACTGTCAAGAACACATGTTTGGACAAGATATTTCTCAACACATGGTGCTAGGGAAACTTAATGTCCATGAAGAGAAGAACGACACTATACCTCTGTCTCATAAGGTATATAAAAATCAGCTCTCAATGGATTAAAGCAGCTGGGCATAGTGGTGCACGCCTCTAATCCCAGCAATGCAGGAGGCTAAGGCAGGAAGACTGTAAGTTCAAGGCCAGCCTCAGCAAGTTAGAGGCCCTAAGCAACTTATTGAAACCCTGTTTCAAAGTTAAAAATTAAAAAATGGCTGGGGATGTGGTTCAGGAGTTAAGCAGCCCTGGGTTCAATCCCCTGTACCAAAAAAAAAAAAAAAAAAAAAAAAATGGATTAAAGGCTTAAATGTGAACTCCAAAGTATAAGCACTAGGAGAAAATAGGAAAGACACTCTATAACATTGGTCTAGGCAAGAAAGTTTTGGACAAAATCACAAAAGCACAGGAAATGAAAGAAAAATCAGAAAAATAGAATTACATCAAACTAAAAACTTTCTGAATAACAAGGGATATAATCCACAGAGTGAAGGAACACCCTACAGAATGGTAAAAAATACATGCAACCATTCATCTGACAAGAGATTATTACCCAGAATATGTTAATAACACAAAAAATTCAACAGAAAATCCCCCCAAAATTGAATTAAAGATGGACAAATGAGCTGAGTAGATGTATAAATGGTCAATAAGAATATGAAAAAATGCTTAGCCTCACAAATCATCAGGGACATGCAAATCAAAACCACAATGAGATTTCATCTTAAACCAATTAAAATGTTTATACTCATAAAGATAAAATAATGATAAACACTGGCAAGGATATGGAGAAAGACATACTCATACACGGTTGATTGATATAAATTAGTACATCCACTATGGAAAACAGTACGGTGATTCCTCAAAAAATTAAAAACAAAAACAAAAAATAAATAAATAAAAAATAAGAAGGACTGGGGAGTTGGTTCTGTGGTTAACACTCCTCAGTTCAATCCCTAGCACTGCAAAAAAAAAAAAAAAAAAAAAAAAAAGGCAAGATATATTCTTACCATTTTGTCTATTATTGCTATAATAGCCATGCCAACATTTTCTTTCTTTTTCTCCTTCCATCAATCCCTTCCTTCCTTCCTGGATGTGTTGGAGATGAAATCCCAGGACCTCATGCATAGTAAGCACATGCTCCACCACTGTATCCCCAGCTAAACCAACTTTCAGCTAGTATTATAGATGTGCACCAACATGACCAAGACTTACTTTTCACTATACAGTTTTTGGTGTTCCTGAAATTTTTCATCATATATATTACCTATTTTTATTGATTGATTGATTGATTTTTTTTTTTTTTCAGTCCTTGGGATCAAACCCAGGACTTTTTTTTTTTTTTGCTTGAACTCAGAGGCACTTGACCACTGAGCCACATCCCCAAATTAAAAAAAAAAAAAAAAAAAATTAAAAACACAATGACCATATAACCCAGTAATCCCATTACTGGGTATATATTCAATGGAAATGAAATCAGCATAGCAAAGATATATCTGCACTTCCATGTTAATTGCAACACCATTCATAATAGACAAGATATTGAATCATCTAGTGTGTCCATCAATGGAGGAAGGGTTAAAGAAATGTGGTGTGCATACACAATGAAATATTCAGGCATGAAAAGGATGAAATAATAACAATTGAAGAAAGATCAGTGTACCTGTATATCATGTCAAGTGAAATAAGTTAGTCACAGAAAAACAAATACTGAGTAATTTCATTGATGTAGAATTTTAAAAAGCTATGCTTACAGAAGTAGACAACAGAGTAATAGATAATAAAGGTTGGAAATTTTAGGAGACAGGACAAAGATAGGGAGAGAACAGTTTACAGAAACTAAGTCAAATCCAAATATGAGGAATAATCCCTGCTTTCTATTATACATTGAAGGGTGGTTATAATGAACACATGGCATTGTACTATATAATCCAAAATATCTGAAAAAGAGTATCTTCATTTTTTCTTATTGTTTTTATTTAGCTTTTAACTTTTTACATACTGCATTTTGATTCATTGTACACAAATGGGGTACATGATTTCATTTCTATGGTTGTACACAATGCAGATTCATACCATTCGTGTAATCATACATGTACATAGGGCAATGATGTCTGTCTCATTCCACCATTTTTAATACCCCCCTCCCTCTCATTTTCTTCTACATATTCTAAAGTTCCCCCATTACTCTCTCATTCCCCACCCCCACCCCCATTATATATCATCCTCCACTTATCAGGGAAAACATTTGGCCTTTGGCTTTATGGGCGTGGCTTATTTCACTTAGCATGATATTCTTCAATTCCTCCATTTATTTGCAAATGCATAATATTATTCTTCTTTATGGCTGAAGCATTCCATTGTGTATATATATCAGGGTGTCTTTATCCATTCATCTATTGAAGGACATCTAGGTTGGTTCCACAATCTAGCTATTGTGAACTGAGCTGCTATAAACATTGATGTGGCTGTGTTACTGTAGTTTGTTGATTTTAGGTCCTTTGGGTATAAACCAAGGAGTGGGATAACTGGGTCAAATGGTGGGTCCATTCCAAGTTTTCTTAGGATTCTCCATATTGCTTTCCAGAGTGGTTGTACCAATTTGCAATTCCATCAGCAATGTAAAAGTGTGCCTTTTTCCCCACATCCACGGGAACATCTATTATTGTTTGTGTTCTTGATAAAAGCCATTCTAATTGGAGTAAGATGAAATCTTAGAGTTGTTTTAATTTGCATTTCTCTAATTATTAGACATGTTGAACACTTTTTCATCTATTTATTAATTGCCTGTGTGTCTTCTTCTGTAAAGTGTCTGTCCAGTTCCTTGGCCCATTTATTGATTGGGTTCTTTGTATTTTTGTTGTAAAGTTTTGTAAGTTCTTTATAAATTTTGGAGATAAGTGCTCTATCTGAAGTGCATGTGGAAAAGATTTTCTCCCACTATGTAGGCTCTCTCTTCACATTCTTGATTGTATCCTTTGCTGAGAAAAAGCTTTTGGTTTGAGTCCATCCCATTTATTGATTCTTGCTTTGATTTCTTGTGCTTTGGGAGTCTTATTGATGAAGTCTGATCCTAAGCCAACATGATGAAGATTTGGAACTACTTTGTCTTCTATTAGGTGCAGGTTCTCTGGTCTAATTTCTACGTCTTTGATCCATTTTAAGTTGAGTTTTGTGCAGGGTGAGAGGTAGAGGTTTAATTTCATTTAACTGCATATGAATTTCCAGTTTTGCCAACCCCATTTGTTGAACAGGCTATCTTTTCTCCATTGTATGTTTTTGGCTCCTTTGTCTAGTATGAGGTGACTGTATTTATGTGATTTTGTCTCTGCATCTTCTATTCTACACCATTGGTCTGCCTGTCTATTTTGGTGCCAATACCATGCTGTTTTTGTTGTGATTGCTCTGTGGTATAGTTTAATGTCTGGTATTGTGATATCTCCTGTTTCACTTTTTCTGTTCAGGATTGTTTTGTCTATTTGAGGTCTCTTGTTCTTCCAGATGAAGTTCATGATTGCTTTCTCTATTTCTATGAGGAATGTCATTGGGATTTTAATTGGAATTGCATTGAATCTGTATAGTGCATTTGGTAGAATGACCATTTTGACAATGTTAATTCTGCCTATCCAAGAACATGGGAGATCTTTCCATCTTCTAAGGTTTCTTCAATTTCTTTCTTTAATGTTCTGTAGTTTTCATTGTACAGTTCTTTCACTTCTTTTGTTAGCTTAATTCCCAAGTATTTTATTTTATTTTTTATGCTACTGTGAATGGAGTGGTTTTCCTAATTTTTCTTTCAGGGGATTCATCACTTATGAATAGAAATGCATTAGACTTATGCATATTGATTTTATATCCTGCTACTTTGCTGAATTCATTTATTAGTTCTGGAAGTTTTCTAGTGGAGTTTTTTGGATCTTCTAAATATAGGATCATGTCATCAGCAAATAGTGCCAGCTTTAGTTCTTCTTTTCCTATTTGTATCCATTTAATTTCTTTAGTCTGTCTAATTGCTCTGGCAAGTGTTTCAAGGATGATGTTGAACAGAAGTGGTGAAAGAGGGCATCCCTGTCTTGTTCCAGTTTTTAGAGGAAATGCTTTCAGTTTTTCTGCATTAAGAATGATGTTGACTGAGGGCTTAGCATAGATATACTTTACAATGTTGAGGTATATTCCTACTATTCCTATTTTTTCTACTGTTTTAAGCATGAAGGGGTGCTGTGTTTTATCAAATGCTTTCTCAGCATCCATCGAAATAATCATGTGATTCTTAACTTTTAGTCTGTTGATATGGTGAATGACATTTATTGATTTCCAGATGTTGAACCAAACTTGCATCCCTGGGATGAACCCCACTTGATCATGGTGCATTATCTTTTTAATATATTTTTTATGCAATTTGCCAGTATTTTGTTAAGGATTTTTGCATCTTTGTTTATCAAGGATATTGGTCTAAAGTTTTCTTTCTTTGATGTGTCTTTGTCTGGTTTTGGTATAAGAATGATACTAGCCTCATAGAATAAATTTGGAAAGGTTCCCTCTTTTTCTATTTCCTGAAATACTTTGAGGAGTATTGGTATCAGTATATCTTTAAAGGTCTTATAGAATTTAGCTGAGAATCCATCTGGTCCTGGGCTTTTCTTGGTTGGTAGGCTTTTGATGGCTTCTTCTATTTCAGTGCTTGAAATTGATCTGTTTAGATTGTGTATGTCTTCCTGATTCAGTTTGGGAGGATCATATGTCTCTAAAAATTTGTCAATGTCTTTGATATTTTCTATTTTGTTGGAGTATAGATTTTCAAAGTAGCTTCTAATTATGTTATGTATTTCAATGGTGTCTGTCATGATTTTTCCATTTTCATCACAAATACTAGTAATTTGAGTTTTTTCTCTCCTCTTCGTTAGTGTGGCTAGGGGTTTATCAATTTTTTTTACTTTTTCAAAGAACCAACTTTTTGTTTTGTCAATTTTTTGAATAGTTTCTCTTGTTTCAATTTCATTGATTTCAGCTCTGATTTTAATTATTTCCTGTCTTCTACTATTTTTGGTGTTGATTTGCTCTTTTTCTAGGGATTTGAATTGTAATGTCACGTCATTTAGTTGTTGACTTTTTATCTTTTTAATGTATGAGCTCAATGTAATGAACTTTCCTCTTAGTACAGCTTTCATAGTGTCCCAGAGGTTATGATATGTTGTGTCATTGTTCTCATTTACTTCTATGAATTTTTTTGTTTTTTTCCTGATGTCTTCTGTTATCATTGCATCATTCAGTAGCACATTATTTAGTCTCCAGGTATATGAGTAGTTTTTGTTTGTTATTTTATTGTTCATTTCTAATTGCATTCTATTATGGTCTGATAGGATACAAGGTAGGATATCTATTTTTTTTTTTTTTTGTATTTACTAATGGCTTTTTTGTGGCATAGCATATGGTCTATTTTGGAGAAGGATCCATGAGCTGCTGAGAAGAAAGTATATTCGCTCTATGATGAATGAAATACTCTGTAAATATCCATTAGGTCTATATCATTGATTGTATTATTTAGTTCTATAGTTTCTTTGTTCAGTTTTTGTTTGGAGGATCTATCCAGTGGTGAGAGTGGTGTGTTAAAGTCCCCCACTATTAATGTGTTTTGGTCTATTTGATTCTTAAAATTAAGAAGGTTTTGTTTGATATAGGTAGATGCTCCATTGTTAGGGGTGTGAATATATAAAAGTGTTATATCTTGCTGTTTTATGATCCCCTTAAGCAGTATGAAATGTCCTTTATCCCTTCTGACTAACTTAGGTATGAAGTCCACTTTATCTGATATGAGGATGGAGACCCCTGCGTTTTCACTGGGTCCATGTGCATGGTATGTTTTTCCCCATCCTTTCACCTTTAGTCTGTGGATGTCTTTTTCTATGAGATGGGCCTCTTGAAGGCAGCATATTGTTGGGTCTTTCTTTTTTAATCCAATTTGCTCTTTTGATTATTGAATTTAGGTCATTGGCATTCAAGGTTATTATTGAGATATGATTTATATTCCTGCTCATTTTGGCTTATTTTTGATTTTTACTTGTCCTTTGGTTGGCTTTTCCTTTAGGGTATTTCCTCCCTTTGTTGACTTGTATTGTTGTTTTTCACTTCCTCCTCCTGAAATATTTTGCTGAGGATGTTTTGTAGGCAGACTTTCTATTTGTAAATTCTTTTAACTTTTGTTTATCATGGAAAGATTTTATTTCATTGTCAAATCTGAAGGTTAGTTTTGCTGGGTATAGTATTCTTAGTTGTCATCTGTGTTCTTTCAGAGCTTGAAATATATTGTTCCAGGCCCTTCTTGCTTTTAGAGTCTGGGCTGAGAAATCTGCTGATATCCGTATTGATTTCCCCTTATATGTAATCTGACACTTTTCTCTAGCAACCTTTATAATCCTATCTTTATTTTGAATGTGAGGTATTTTCATTATAATGTGTCTTGGTGTGGACCTGCTGTAGTTTTGTGCACCTGGTGTTCTTTAAGCCTCTTGTATTTGATTTTCCATTTCATTTTTCAGGTTTGGGAAATTTTCTGATATTATTTCATTGAACAGGTTTTTCATGCCTTTGGTTTGTATCTCTGTGCCTTCCTCAATCCCAATAATTCTTAAATTTGGTCTTTTTATGATATCCCATAATTTTTGGAGTTTCCATTCATGACTTCTTAACATTTTCTCCATTTGTTCAATTTTATTTTCAAGATTGAATATTTTGTCTTCATTGTCTGAGATTCTGTCTTCCACAAGGTCTATTCTGTTGGTGATGCTTTCTATTGAGTTTTTAATTTGGTTTATCATTTCTTTCATTTCAAATATTTCTGTTTTTTTTTTTTTTTCAGAATCTCAATCTCTTTATTGAAGTGTTCTTTTGCTTCTTGCATTTTCTCTTTTAACTGTCTACTGGAATGGTCTTGCATTTCATGCATTTGCTCTCTTATCTCATCTTTTGCTTCATGGATCATTTTAATCGTGCATATTCTAAACTCTTGTTCTGTCATTTCTACTGCCATGCTGTCATTGGAGTCTATCACAATAGCATCTTGGTTTGTTAGGGACACTTTCTTCCCCTGTTTTTTTCATATTGTTTCTGTGTATTCCCCTCTAGCAGTGAAGATCAGAGATATTGAAGTTTGCCCCCTGCAGGCTTATTATGACCCTGCAGTTTTCCACTACCTCTCCTTTGAAGGGGAGAACAATACCAGTAGCACCCAATACAGAGAAAATGCAGCCCTGAACCAGATAGCTCCTATAAAAACTTTAACATTTTAAAAATAAACAGGATCAGTTCAATTACTATTTACAATATTTCTAGTTGTGAATAAGAGGATGCAGAAAGGGTGTAGGATATAAGTGAGTTAATAGGGGTACCTGTCAAAGGGCATCCAGTCTCCTGTAGGTGTCTCAGGAAGGGAGTCACCCTTCTAATGATAATGGCCATGCCCTCAGGAATAACTGAAAGTGCCTGCACTAGCCTCCAAAGGAGCTGGGGAGCCCCAGCAAGGGTGTGCTGAGTCAGCATGGAGGCAGGTACAGTGTCCCTCAGCAGTAGGGGGGCATATGGCAGGCAGGCTCAGTGCCAGACCAACCTCGGTGTGAGGGGCAGGCTCAGCGACGTCTGACCTCGGTGTCAGTATCTTCATTTTATCAGAAAGAAATGATAAACATTTGAGATGATGGCTAACCTAATTATCCCCAAAAGATCAATGTGCAAATGTATCTGAATAGCATATATGCCTCATAAAGATATTTGACTATTGACTGCAAAAAATATTGAGATAATTTTATTTATTTTTAATAGCACAAGTCTCTTAAATGTTAGCAGAGATTAGACATTAAATGGAAGAGAATTATTGTTTGGAAAACAAATAACATAATGAGGAAGGTGGTCTTGATTTTCATTTTTGAAAATGTTAATGCTTGGTTGATGGAAGACCACTAAATTCTCTCATCTATTCCATTCTCAATTTGTTTTCTCTCTTTTGCGGGGGGTGGGGGGTTTAAATTATACAAAGAGAACCATAGTTATCATTGGGTAAAGGGAGAAACTGTAGAAGCTTCTGTAATTGCTTTAGAATATCTACCGATTTTTGATCTTACTTGGAGAATTATTGATCTACATATTAAATATAAATTTCACGTATTTGTTTTTGAAGGTGGAGGGATGCTTTATGAGATGACTGTATTTCAAAATGATGACTTGTAGGGACCAAGATACCTCTGAAGAAGAATCAGGAATTAAAAACCTGAATTCTTAGGAAGCAATATATATTACAATTTAAAATTAAATAGAACAATCTTGAATAGTGTATTAGTTTCTTATTGCTGACATAATAAAGTACCAAATTTTCATCCCTCTAAAAGGAAATTCCATACTTGTAAAATAGTAACTCCCTATTTTACCTTAAATAACACAGCCCAAGGCAACCAATTATCAGCTTTCTATCATTTTTTTCCATTCTAGTTGTTTTCTGCAAATGAAATCATACAATATGCTACCTTTTGTATCTGATTTGTTTTACTTAGCATTTTATCCATGTTATAGTATATACTAGTACTTCCTTCCATTTTATAGCATGAATAATATTCCATCAGACAGATATGCCAAAATCTGTTTATACATTCATGCTTTGGATATCTGGTATTCTCACTTTTTGACTCTTGTAAATAGTATGCTACTATTCTGGCTTCAGTATTTGTTTTTTTAAATAAATATGAGTTGAAATGCAGGGTCTTAAGGTAATTCTACTCTTAACTCTTGAGAAACTGCCAAAGGGCTTTCACAGTAGTTCAACCATTTTTTCTCCATACCATAACTCTTGGTTTTCAATTTTCCAAATGTTTGTCAATACTTGTTAACATATGTAGTTACATGGTGCTAAAAGATGAGGATACAGTCTGAGAAATGTGTAATTAGTTGATTTTGTTGTGTGAGCATCTTAAAATGTACTTTTATACCTTTATGGGACTACCATTGTATATGTGGTCTTTGGTTGATTAAAATATCTATCTTTTAATCTTTCTATCATCTATTTATCTATCCATCATCTATCATGTATTTATCAATCTATCATCTATCTATCATTTATCTACAATTTTGTTGGGAGTTTTTGATGACTAATTCAATTTCTTTACTTGCCTTAGGTCTTTTCAGATTTTATATCCCTTACTGCTGTAGGCTGAATGTCCATGCTCAGTTTTATATTGAACATAATCACCAATGTGATGGTATTTGGATGTGTGGCATTGAGTAGTCATGAGGTTGGTATTATCACAAATAATACTATTTGCGAATAGTATTATTTCCCCTTTAAAAGGGAATCAGGAACTCCCTTACTCCTTCTGCCATCTGAGATATAGCAAAAAGATGGATGTGTATGAAATAGGAAGCAGGCTTTTCTTAGCTAACAGATCTGCTAGCACCTTGAACTTGCATTTTGCAGCCTCAAGAACTGTGAAAAATGAATTTCTGTTGTTTATAGTCTGCCCTGTTCAGGGAAGTCTGTATGGCAGTCCAAACAGAATAAGACATTTGCTGAGTGATTTTTGGTAGTTAGATTTTAGAAGAGTGTCCATTGATCAGGGTTACTACATTTATTGCACCTACTTATTCATTCTTTTCTCTTATAATCGTTTCTATTTCTATAAAGTCTATAATAATGTACCTGTGTTTATTTTGATTAGTTATCTGAGTCTTCCCTATTTTTTCTAAATCATTTTAGCCAAAGATTTAATTATACTGATAATTTCAAAGTACCAACTTTTGGTTTTTATAGACTCTACTGTTTTCCTATTCTCTAGTACATTTATCCTTGTGCTGACCTTAGTTGCTTCTCTTCCTTCTCCTAAATTTGGGATTAGGTTATTCAACTTTTTATTTTTTGTGAAAGCATGAATATACTTCCCGGACATCATTTTTCTCTACTAACATAAGATATCCAGACAAATTTTCCTCTGAACAAAGTTTAGCTGAATTTCATGGTGAATATTGTGTTTATATTTTAGTTGGTCTTATAAATTGATTTCCAATCATTTGATTTGGTTTTAGTTATTAAAAGTGTGTTGCTATCTACAGTTTCATGAACTTTTACTTCTTTCCGTTATTATTCTTAATTTCATCCCATTGTAAAATAATATTATGATGTTTTAAAAGATTTGTTTTTTCATATTGACATATATCCTGGAGAATAATTAATAAGCATTTAAGTATGATAAGTACCCTGTTAAATATATTTGGTTTCTACAGAGTTTTCTAGTACTTTATCATATCATTGATGTTCTTTCCAGTTCTATTCATTATTGAAGTTACGTAAATATAGTAACCAACTCTTATTATAGATCAATCTATTTCTCCTTCAATTTTTGTTTCATATATTTTGGGCTGTGTTGTTTGCTCCATTTTAATTTTTTATTGTTATATATTGCTGGAAGGGAACTTTCTTCATCATAAAATGCTCTTTGTCTCCTGTAACAATTTCTGTCTGATGTGAGCATAGCTACTCCATTTCTCTTTAGGATATTATTTTCATGGACCATCTTTCTCTATCCATTCACTTTCAATTTATTTATATCATTGAATATAAAGTGAGTCTTTTCTGGAGAGCATACAGTTGTATCATGTTTTTATCCATGCCAATCCTTGCCTTTTAACAAAGACTTTGTTTCAATTTTATTTAATTACTGATAAGGAAATACTTTTGTCATTTTGTAGTTGCATTCTGTTGTCATATATGTTCATCCACTCCTCTATTACTACATTCTTTTTTAGTAATTTGTTTTCATACCATACCATTTTGTCTATATTATTTATCTACATTTAAACATTTATTTATTTATTTATTTTTATTGTAAACAAATGCGATACATGTTGTTTCTCTGTTTGTACAAGGAGTCAAAGCATACCATTTGTGTAATCATAAATTTACATAGGGTAATGTTGTTTGATTCATTCTGTAATTTTTTTCCTTCCCCCACCCCTCCAACCCTCTTTTCCCTCTATACAGTCCTTCCTTCCTCCATTCTAGCTCCCCTGCTTAACCCTAACCCTAAACCTAACCCTAACCCTAACACCCTAACACTAACCCCTGCCACCCCCCCATTATGTGTCATCATTCGCTTATCAGAGAGATCATTCATCCTTTGGTTTTTTGAGATTGCCTTATCTCACTTAGCATGATATTCTCCAATTTCATCCATTTGCCTGCAAATGCCATAATTTTATCATTCTTTATGGTGGAGTAATATTCATATATATATATATATATATATATACACACACACACATATATATACGTATATATATGTGTGTATATATATACGTATATATATATATATATATATATATATATATATATATATATATCACCAGTTTCTTTATCCATTCATCAATTGAAGGACATCTAGGTTGGTTCCACAGTCTGGCTATTGTGAATTGAGCAGCTATGAACATTGGTGTGGCTGTATCTCTGTAGTATGCTGATTTTAAGTCCTTTGGGTATAGGCCAAGGAGTGGGATAGCTGGGTCAAATGGTGGGTCCATTCCAAGCTTTCTGAGGAATCTCCACACTGCTTTCCAGAGTGGTTGCACTAATTTGAAACACCACCAGCAATGTATCAATGTACCTTTTCCCCATATCCTTGCCAACACCTATTGTTGCTTATGTTCTTGATAATCACCATTCTAATTGGGGTGAGATGGAATCTGAGGGTAGTTTTGATTTGCATTTCTCTTATTACTAGAGATGTTGAACATTTTTTCATATATCTGTTGATTGCTTGTACATCTTCTTCTGTGAAGTGTCAGTTCATTTCCTTAGCCCATTTGTTGATTGGATTATTTGTATTCTTGGTGTAGAGTTTTTTTGAGTTCTTTATATATTCTGGAAATTAGTGCTCTATCTGTAGTATGAGTGGCAAAGATTTTCTCCCACTCTGTAGGATCTCTCTTCACATTACTGATAGTTTCCTTTGCTGAGAGAAAGCTTTTTAGTTTGAATCTATCCCAGTTGTTGATTCTTGCTTTTATTTCTTTTGCTATGGGAGTCCTGTTAAGGGAGTCTGAACCTAAGTCGACATGTTGAAGATTGGACCTACTTTTTCTTCTATAAGATGAAGGGTCTCTGGTCTGATTCTGAGGTCCTTGATCCATTTTGAGTTGAGTTTTGTGCAGGGTGAGAGATAGGGGTTTAATTTCATTCTGTTGCATATGGACTTCCAGTTCTCCCAGCACCATTGTTGAAGAGGCTATCTTTTCTCCATTGCATATTTTTGGCACCTTTGTCTAATATGAAAAAATTGTATTTATTTGGGTTTGTGTCTGTGTCCTCTATTCTGTAACATTGATGTACCTGTCTATTTTGGTACCAATACCATGCCATTTTTGTTACTATTGCTTTGTAATAGAGTTGAAGATTTGGTATTGCGAGACCCCATGCTTCGTTCTTTCTGCTAAGGATTGCTTTAGCTATTCTGGGTTTTTTATTCTTCCAGATGAATTTCATAATTGTTTGCTCTATTTCTGTAAGGTACGTCATTGGGATTTTAATTGGAATTGCATTGAATCTGTATAGCACTTCTGATAGTATGGCCATTTTGACAATATTAATTCTGCCTATCCAAGAACATGGGAGATCTTTCCATCTTTTATGGTTTTCTTTAATTTCTTTCTTTAGTGTTCTGTAGTTCTCATTGTAGAGGTCTTTCACCTCTTTTGTGAGATTGATTCCAAGTATTTTATTTTTTTCGAGGCTATTGTGAATGGGATAGTTTCCTAACTTCTCTTTCTGAAGATTCATCACTTATGTATAAAAGTGCATTGAATTTATGAGAATTGATCTTGTAACCTGCTACTTTACTGAATTCACTTATGAGTTCTAAAAGTTTTCTGGTGGAATTTCCGGGTTCCTCTAAATATATAGTCATTTCAGCAGCGAACAGGATAGTTGAGTTCTTCTTTCCAATTCGTATCCCTTAATTTCTTTGGTTTGTCTAATTGCTCTGGCTAGAGTTTCAAGGATGATGTTGAATAGAAGTGGTGAAAGAGGGCATCCCTACCTTGTTCCAGTTTTTTAGGGGGAATGCTTTCAGTTTTTTCACCACTTAGAATGATATGGCCATGGGCTTAGCATAGATGGCCTTTCCAATGTTAAGGACTGTGGTATAAAATATGGTCCATTTTAGAGAAGAATCCATGTGCTGCTGAGAAGAAAGTGTATTTGTTCTTTGTTGGATGGTATATTCTATATATGTCCATTAAGTCTAAATTGTTGATTGTGTTATTGAGATCTATGGTTTCTTATTGAATTTTTCTCTGGAAGGTTATCCAGTGGTGAGAGAGGTGTGTTAAAATCGCCTAGTTTTATTGTGTTGTGGTCTATTTGTTTCCTGGAATTGAGAAGGATTTGTTTGGCGTACATGGATGAGCCAATGTTGGGGGCATAGATATTTTTGATTGTTATGTCTTGCTGATTTATGCTTCCCTTAAGCAGTATTGTAATGTCCTTCTTTATCCCTTCTGACTAGTTTTGGCTTGAAGTCCACATTATCTGAAATGAGGATGGATACTCCAGCTTTTTTGCTGTGTCCATGTGCATGGTATGTTTTTATCCCATCCTTTCACCTTTAGACTGTGGGTATCTCTTTCTATGAGATGAGTCTCTTGCAGGCAGCATATTGTTGGATTTTTCTTTTTAATCAATCTGCCAGTCTATGTCTTTTGATTGATGAGTTCAGGTCATTAACATTCAGGGTTATTATTGTGATATGATTGGTATTCCCAGTCATTTGACTAATTTTTTGTGTTTTGACGTGATTTGGGTCTCCTTTATTTGGCTATTCCTTTAGGCTAGTTCTTCCCCTTGCTGATTTGCATCGTTGTTTTCATCTCTTCCTCATGGAATATTTTGCTGAGAATGTTCTGTAATGCCGGCTTTCTTTTTGTATATTCCTTTAGCTTTTGTTTATCATGGAAGGATCTATTTCTTCATCAAATCTGAAAGTAAGTTTTTGCTGGGTATAAGATTCTTGGTTCACATCCATTTTCTTTCAAGGACTTGGTAAATGTTGTTCCAGGCTCTTCTTGCTTTTAGGGTCTGGATTGAAAAATCTGCTGAATTTCCTATTGGTTTCCACCTGAATGTAATTTGAATCTTTTTTTTCTCGTGGCCTTTAAAATTCTGTCTTTATTTTGTATGTGAGATATTTTTCATAATAATGTGCCTTGGTGTGGATCTGTTGTAATTTTGTATATTTGGAGTCCTATAAGCCTCTTGTACTTGGTTTTCCATTTCATTCTTCAGATTTGGGAAATTTTCTGATATTATTTCATTGAATAGATTGTTCATTCCTTTGGTTTGTTTCTCTAAGCCTTCCTCAATCCCAATAATTCTTAAATTGGCCTTTCATGATATCCCATAATTCTTATAGATTCTGTTCCTGATTTCTTACCATCTTCTCTGTTTGGTCAACTTGTTTCAAGATTAAATATTTGTCTTCAATGTCTGAGGTTCTGTCTTCAGGTGTTCTATCCTATTGGTTATGCTTTTATGGACTTTTAACTTGGTGTATTGTTTCCTTCATTTCAAGGATTTCTGTTTGTTTTTTTTTTCAGTATCTCTAACTCTTTATTGAGGTGATCTGTTGGTTACCATATTTGGTCTTTTAACTGTTGATTGGTGTGATCATTTAATGCCTGCATTTGCTTTTTCATCTCCTCCTTCAATGCCTGCATTTGCTCTTTCATCTCCTCGTTTGCTTCCCTGATTGTTTTAATTATGTACATTCTGAACTCCCTTGTTGACATTTCTTCTGCTGTGCTGTCATTGGGTTTTATTGATATAGTATCTAGGTTTGTTTGGGACAATTTTATTTCCTTGTTTTCTCATATTGGTCAGATATCAGTCGGACTCTGAGATATTGCAGATTTCCTCTATTGGCTTATAGTGTCCCTGTATATTTCCAGTATATCACCTCCCAGCCTTCAGTAGCCTGAAGTCTTGGAGGAACTTGATAATGCAGTGCTTCTGATGAAAGGTGCTGCTAGCCCGGTACTGGGTCCAGGGCTGGGGGCTGGTTTTGCGTGGAAATCCTCTCACTGGGCGGTCCTGCTCCTAGGAGCTGGTTTAGACAGGGCCTGCCCCCACCTGAGGGAGCCAGGCTGCTCAGGGAAAGCCTCTCCCTGTCCTGCATTGGTCCCAGAAGCTGCCTGCGGCCCGCCGCTGGTGTCAGGGCTTGCGGTTGGCTCTGTGCGGAAAAGCTCTCACAGGGCAGGCCAAAATTTAGGATTTTATTGACATAGTATATAAAGGTTTAAGTGTTGAGACAGGTTTTCCCCCTCCTAATGCTGGCCATGGTCCATTCCATTCATTCCGTGTATTCAGGAGCCAGTCCTTCTCTCTAGGGATCTTCATCCCCTGTACAGCAGAACAAACTGGGGTTCCTACGCAGGAGAGTGAATCCTAGAGCTGAATGGCCAATATGGAGAACTCAGGAGAAACGGAGACAGCCTAAACATTTTTTAATTAATAACTTTTAGAGATTAATACATTAAATGTACATAAATCTAATTTGGATTAATACCAACTTAGCATACAATGCTGTACCACTATGTAGCTGTTCCCAGGTGTTGATATTGTCACAAAGTATATGTTTATACATTATATGCTCATTAACATAGATTTCACAGTTATTGCTTTATGCATTTGTATTTTTAAAACATTTAAGAAGGGAATTATAAACCAAAAACACACTAACAATGGTTTTATACTTATCTGTATTCCTACATTTACCAACATTGTTTGATTTTTCATGTGGTTTCCAATTACTGCTTAGTGTTCTTTACTTTCAGACAGAAAGACTCCCTTCAGCATTTCTGGTAAGTCAGGACTAAGAACCAGATGTCCTTCAGTGTTTGTTTATTCTTTCATTTTTGGAAGGCCAGTCTTACTTGATAAAGACTTCTTGGTCAACAGTGCGTGCTTTTCTTGGAACACTCTGAACATACCCCTACCTCCCTTCTGGATGCCTTGGTTCTGAAGAGAAGTCAGTTCTTCATCTCATGGTAAATGTACAGTTGCTTCTCTCATGCTACTTTCAAGAGTGTGTCTTTACCCTGATGTTCAACAGTTTAATTATTGGGTGTCTTGCTGTCTATCTCTGAATTTTCCTGCTTGGGGTATTGTGAACTTCATGTATGTTTGAAATAAGCCTTCATCAAGTTTGGAAAGTTTTCCACCATTACTTCTTTAAGGGTTTTCTCAGTCCCCTATTCTCTTTCTGCTCTTGCTGAGACTCCCGTCATATGAGCTTGATAAACTTGATAAACTGATGGTATCCCACAGATTCTTGAGTATGCATTTTCTTTCTTCTTTTTCTGGTCCTTAGACTGACTAATCTCAATTGACCTAATTTATAATTTCTTGTTGTTTTCTCTCCTACTTGATTAAATCTGCACTTGAACCCTTATAGCAAATATTTTATTTCAGTTACTTTGCATTTCAGCTGTAGAATTTAGTTTCTTCCTAACTTATTTATGTTTATTAATATTTTCTTTTTTAAATGATATGATAGATTGTTCTCTTGGTTCCCTTTATTTCATTTTCCTCATTTTCTTTTAATCTTTGAGCACATTTAAGACATTTAAAGCTTAATTTAGTAAGTTCTAGGTCTATGCATTCATAAGGGTTGTTTTTTATTCATTTCCTTTTTATTCCAAAGGGGTCACACATTCTTTTCTTGACCACCTCAAAGTTTTTTTTTTTTTTAATTGTTGTTAAAAACTGGGTATTTTCAATCACCTATGCTGGGACAATTGTGAGCATCAGATTATCATAGATTTTCCTCCTCAATCTGATTAAAGTGTGATTAATAAAACTTGTATATGCTTAGTGTATAAAGTATGATTTTTTAGTATATGCAGATTTTTAAAAATGATTACCACAATCAAAATTAATTAACAACACTCCATTGCCTCACATGGTTATCTGTTCTGTGTGTGTGTGAGAAAACTTGAGAGCTACTCTTTTAGCAGATTTCAAGTGTACAACACATTATTATTAACTACAATTGTCCATCTGTACATTAGTTCTTTAATTCATCTTATATCTGAAGACTATATACTTTGATAAATATACTCCCTTTCCACCACTGTGTTAACCAAACAATTTCTAATCTCTTATTCTATGAGTTCATAAAGAAATTTTTTTACATTACATATGTAAGTGAGATCATGCAGTATTTTCCTTAGAATAATGTCCTATATTTCTTATATTTTATCACAAATAGAAGGATATCCTTCTTGATAGGACCGCGGAATAATACACCACTGTGAACTATGCAGTTTCTTATTCATTCATCTGCAATGGACACTTACATTGTTTCTGCATTTTTTCTATTCTGATAAATTATTCACTTAATATGGGGTTACTCTTTGAGTTAGCAATTTTTGTTCCCTTTGATTATGCACCCAAAAGTAGAATTGCTTCCATGTTCTTGGATAGGCAGATATTAAATATTGTCAAAATTGCCATACTACCAAAAAGTTATTTCCAAATTCAATGAAATCTCCATTAAAATGCTTGTGGTATTCTTGACAAAGCTAGAAAAATCAGTCCTAAAATTCATATGGTAGAATAAAAGATAGAGAATAACTAAAGCAATTCTGAGAAATAACAGCAATGCAGGAAGCATCACAACATCCAATGTCAAAGTACACTACAGAGCTATAGTATAAAAAATAGCATGGTATTGGCATCAAAACAGATTTTAAGACCAATGAATAGAAGAGAATACACAGAAACAAATCCATATAGATACCGTCATCTGATCCTTGACAGAAGTGCCAAAAACATTGGAAAAGAGATAGACTTTCTAACAAATGGGCTAGGAAAACTGGGTATCCATGCATAGAAGAATTAAACTGGATCCATTTCTCTCACCCTGCAAAAAGTCAACTCAAAGTTCTGGTAATCGTACTAGAAACACTGTAATTGTTAGAAGAACATTGAGTCATCACTCCATCTTATGGGTGCAGGCACCAGTTCCTTAACAAACCCCTAAAAGTTCAACAAATAAAACCAAGTCTGGATGAGTGGAATGCCACTAAATTTTAAAAATTCATCACAGCAAAGGAAACAAGAGGGAAGCGAGAGCCAGGCACAGTGGCATACTCCTGTAATCCTAGCAGTTCAGGAAGCTGAGGCAGGAGGCTCATGAGTTCAAAGCCAGCCTCAGCAGTTTAGCAAGGCTCTAAGTAACTTAGAAAACCCTGCCTCAAAATAAAACATAAAAAGGGTTGGGGATGTGGCTCAGTGGTTAAACAACCCTGGGTTCAATCCCTGGTACCAAAAAAAAAAAAAAAAAAAAAAAAAGGAATTAAGTGAGAAATTAAAGAATGGGAGAAAATCTTTGCCAACTACTCTTGTGACAGGGGATTAATATCCAGAATGTAAAATGAACTCAGAAAACTTAACACCAAACAAACAAACAAGCAAACCAAAAACAACCCAATAAATAAATAAACAAATGATCTAAGGAGACATTTCTCAAAGGAAAAAATAAAACCAACCAACAGATAGATTTTAAAAATGTTCAAACTTCCTGACAATCAGGGAATTGCAAATCAAAACTACTTGAGATTTCATCTCCAGTTAGAATGACAGTCAACAAGAGCATGAATAACAATAATTGCTGGTGATGATGTGGGGAAAAAAATGCTTCCTCCCGCATTGTTTGTGGGGCCGCAAATGAGTACGACCACTTTGGAAAGCAATTTTGAGATTCTTCTTAAGACTAGAAATGGAACCACCATGTAACTGTACTACTCTGCTCCTTGGTATTTATCCAAAAGAATGAAAATCAACACAAGAGTGTTTATAGCAACACAATTCACAACAACCAAATTATGGAACCAGACTAGGGTTCCATAATTCATCCAGTCAACAGATGAATGGATGTGTGGTGTATATTCACAATGGAGTTTTACTCAGCTGTAAAGAAGAATGAAAATATATTATTTGCTGGTAAAAGGATGGAACTGGAGAAAATCATGCTGAGTGAAATAAGCCCAACTTAGAGAATCAAGAGGCATATGTTTCCTATGTGAAAGCTAGAAAGAAAGAAAAGGAGTAAGTAAGAGATCTCATGGAAGTAGAAGGGAGACCAATGGAGAAGAGAATGGGGATTGAGAGGGAGGGAGAAGGGTTGGTGTGGGGAAGTGCTGGGAATAAAATCTACCAAATTATGCTATGTCCATGTAAAATTATACCACAATGAATCTGATTATACATAATTATAATGCACTAATTAAAAGAGTAAGAATAATAAGTAATAATAACAGCAACACAATAGAGAAGGATATCAGTAGAGTGAGCAAGTGGATCAGGGGGAGGGAGAAGGGAAGGTAAAGGCATGGGGGAACAAGATGGATGAGTTATGCACATATGTAATACCTCACAATGAATCCCACTATTAGGCATAATTATAATGCACCCTTATAAACTTCCACCTTCTTGGCAACTGTGGAGATGGGGATCAGGGAATGATGAGTGGGTAAATTAAGATAGCACAGCGATATATTATTGAATTTTGCAGCTTCTTTACTCACCATTCCCTTGGTCATTGTATGTTTTGTTATTAGATTCCAGAATGCTGCAAAGGTGATTCTGTTTTGGTCATATTATATGCTGCTTTTGTGGTGGAATGGTGTTTCCTAGGTTGCTGCTCAAACATTTTGGATGATGTCATTTATTGTTATTTCATTTCAAATTTTCTTTGATTTTTTTGTGGGGGGAGTGCTGGGGATTGAACTCAGGGGCACTCAACCACTGAGCCACACCCCCAGCCCTATTTTGCTTTTTAATTCGAGACAGGGTCTCACTGAGTTGCTTAGCACTTCACTTACTGAAGCTGGCTTTGAATTTACAATCCTCCTGCCTCAGCCTCCAGAGCTACTTGTTAGTTGTGAGTCACCTAACAAACATTTCATGTGTTTATTTTACTTTTATTTTTTTTGTGTGCATGTATTAACTGTTCAATTTCTTGCTTATTTGCTGTTAAGCTAGCTTTTTGGTGTGAAGAGTTCCATAATAATTTTTAATATTCAATTATTTGAAGATATTTTTCAAGAATATTTTTTATTTTCAAGTTTTACCTATAATGCACTTTTAACTATAAAGATATCACTATCAATTTTATTTTTATTATTGCTTATGATATCATGATTTTTAGGAACTACAATGTTCCATTGATAGCATATGTCATTTATTTATTTATTCTTCTTATATATTAAAACTTCAAACTAAATGAAGATTACTTTGCTATATAGCTTATTGTGTATAACTTATTTAATACATTTTTAAGTTGATTTGCTACAGATTCAAGCCTATGCTCTAAAAAAGGCCTTCACTAATAAGCCATTTCAAATACTATTTATTCTGTATTAATATTTTAGTTTGGTGTATTCTCAATTTATTACATTATAATAATGATTTCAAATTATGTGCATATTTATAATGTGTTTAAATAGATCTAATATCTACCCTACTGTAAACCTTAATTTTTCTTGCAAAAATTCTCTTGCTCTTAAGAATGTGGTTATTATTTCATATCCTTCTGTCTTCAATAATATGTTTGTTATCTTGAAGTGGAATTGAAATTAATTCACAAATAAGGGTATGTTTATAATTGAAAAAAATTTTGCGTAGTCATTAAGTACCTCAAATGATCTCTAAGGAAAAAATCAGGAAATCCAAGGGAGTTCTGTGTTTCATACATTCCTAGAAGATGTGACCTGGGGATATGGATATTGGCATGTGTGGCAACCCTTTGTTACTCATCTCAGTCTAGTTATCCAAGTTCTTTGGGGTTCAGTATCCTCAGAAGTAGTGACTCAACTGTCAAATGTAGGTGAATCCAATTTCATCAGAGAATTATTAAAGAAAGTTTTATGTGAAGTTATTTGATTAAAATATGCCATGTAAATAACAAGCAATCCCTTGATATCCACAAATATTTAAGATATTGCCCTGTTGTTTTCTTGGCATACATTTGATGTGCAATGATATAAAGCTTTGTAGGTGTGTGGAACAAACAACATCTTCCTTCTCTAGTATAACCACCACTGCATTTTTAAATCTCTGTTACAGTCAGGATTTAGCACACTTTTGAAACAGAACAGTCAAGAGCGAAGGTGTTTGTTTTCCTTGTGGTCTTTCAGACTCACAGATGCCACTTCACATTGTGTTTCTCATTTCTGTTACCCCAGGGAATAGCAACAGGCAGTTGCATGATGTTTTTATTGAAACTTTAAAAATAGGTAAGAAGTAAGTATAAAGCCATTATTGTAAGGAACATAAAATATCGAAAATGCATTTGATTGCTGGACTGGGTTGGGTTTGTGGTTCAGTGGTAGAGCACTTGCCTAGCAAGCTTGATGTACTGGGTTCTAGTCTTAGCACCACATGCAAATAAAAAAAATAAAGGTCCATTGACAACTAAAAAAAAAAAAAAAAAAAAAAAATATATATATATATATATATATATATATATATATATATATAACTAATCATGACACAGATATCTAGAGGACGGTGGACTCAAGCATTCACCTCTAACCAGAATTAAAAGGTTTTTTTTTTAATAAAGTCAAATTTGAAAATATTACTTTCTATAGAAACAAATTTCAGTGATACCAATCCAAATGCCAAGATATTTGAAAATGTAAAATTATAGAAGGCATATGTTTAATAATTATTGTAATCTTTTATATAGATTTGATTTACAAGTTGTTTGTGTAAATTTGTCCACACTTTCAATTCTTAATAACTCTATATGAATAAATTGTTATAAAATTCAGGTAAAAAACTTCAACTCTTTTTCTTGACTTTTCCTTGGGACACTCACAAAATTTTGATTTGGGCTTATGTTAAAACCAAAAAAGGGACTCTATGAGGAAAATAACCTCATTGGAGCTAAGTCTCAGTTCCCTTATAACAGCAGAGACAGCAACTACTTCTTAATAACCAGCAAAAAGGCCAAATTCTTCTTAGTGAACAGTCAGTAACTGTGCATGTTTTCTCAGGCCAGCATGACCTACATATGAGGTACCCTGTGAGAGGCAGGGTGAGTCATTTCAGCAATGTCAGACAGCACCCCATCAGAATCAAACTGCTTTCCTCTCAAACCCAAAGATCCGCAGTGCTCATCTGCGAGTTACGTGGAAAATAGGTTGGAACAGTCTCCATAACATTCCACTTAATGTTACTCTTCTAATCACTATGTTTTTAAAAACTGTATCTGCCTAATGATATAAAATTGCGTGTGAACTTATAATCCACTTCCATTAGGTATTTTGCTTTTGAATTTTTACTCTATAAACAACAAGAGTAGTAGTAGAGGTCATGAGACCCTGCTGAGACAACACACACACACACACTCACACTTATGTATACATCTACATTTAAGAAAAATTTAGCCTAGAAATAGTTTGAATTTCATTTATTGTTTATCTCCACTGATCTCTAATATTTAGATAGCACTTACAGAAAATAAAAACTTTCATCCCAACGAAAATGATTATCTTTGCGACTATAGATAACAAGCTTTGAACTTACTCGGGGCTAGCACAGGACTATAGGAAATGGTATGGCATTTGCCGTATCCCTGCTGCAAACCTGTGGGGTAAAGCTGTTTTCTGTATGAGGAAAAGAGTCTCAGAAAAGGTTCACAATGCATGCCCAATCATTTGTTAGTTAATAAAAAATCAAATGTGCATTTTGTCAGAGTCCTTGGCTTAATAACCATTAATCATATTATACTCTTCTTTAAAATATTCAGTTGTATTCATTTATTTCTTTATCATTACAGTAACTTGCCAGCATGCCCATTTTACATGTTAATAAACCAGGTTCCAGAGTATCACATTTGCTTCACAAATAAAAGCTAGCAAGTTTGATCTATACATTAAGCTTTTGATCCTAAGTCTTTAGTTCATTTGCACTATGGCATATGTAAAGAAAAATACTTTAAAAATCTATACTAAGGTACTGATTTAAACTAAAAGAAAACTAACTAAAACCCACTAAGCTAAAACAAAACAACCTACTAATAGGAATCATAGATAATTGTATAATTATTGGGCCTACAGGGCCATTGCATTCTTGCCTAGTATCCAGTACATAGCAGATACTCAAAAACTGATTAAAAATAGGAATACAACTTTTTTCATTGGACTTTCATTAAAAAACAATCTTTAGATATAGCCAATTTCTTTTCCATGAATAAATTTTAATTTGTAAAGTTTAATAAAGAATAAACCTTTAATAAGAAATAAACCTGTGATAAGATACCTTTAATAAGGTTTATTCTTTCCAGGTCGAAAACCTATGGGCCATATGCAAAAGTATGGAAATGAAGTTGGCTTATATTTGACAACATTGAAACTAGAAATTGCACATTCAGAGTTTGGAAGAAAAAAGATGTGCCCAATTAATCTAAGCACATATTATAAGAATTCACCCCACTTAGCATTTCCAGGTAGTGTAGTTCTTGTTTCTTAATACACAGTCCACATAAAATGCACATAATTTACAATCCATCATCTTATGGGAAGGCTATTTTGAAGAAATGTATAGTTACTTTATTCTATGAGATATTTTTAGCAAAACATGTGGAGGAAAAATTATCTCATATTCTATCCCAAATATAAGGAATAATTCATTACCAAGAGTAATGAGTTAAAATTTGTTCCATGTAGCAAAGTGCGTCCATCTCTTGAATGTTGGCGTCATTGAGAGGCTTTGTTACCACAGAGGAAGTAGTGTTCTGCAAGCAAGCAGACACATGATCCTGAAGATTCTTCAGCCTTTTATGCATTTTTTTTTTTTTTTTTGATAAACCCAGGGGCATTTTACCTCTGAGCCACATCCCCAACCCTTTTTAATTTTTAATTTTGACACAAGTGTTACTAAGTTGCTTAAGACCTTGCTAATTTGATAAGGCTGATCTGGAACTTGCAATTCTCCTGCCTTAGCCTTCTGAGTCTCTGTACAGGCATGCACCACAGTGCCCTG
Organism: Sciurus vulgaris; assembly: GCF_902686455.1. Lineage (NCBI taxonomy): Eukaryota > Metazoa > Chordata > Mammalia > Rodentia > Sciuridae > Sciurus > Sciurus vulgaris. The sequence continues at coordinate 109,266,056 of NC_136468.1, read as the reverse complement.
GTAATTCTTTTACCTTTTAACTGGATGATTTGTAAATATACCATGATTTTTTACTTTAGATTAGGAAACTGGGGATTTGGGGTTGTCGTCAACACATTCAATTTTGTGTTAATCAAAAATGGGCATTAGGTTAGTGTTTTCTGCCGAATGACTGGTGTTTAGTGGGAAACATCTGCAGAATTAGAGCAGCTTTAGATTCCAAAGTAGAGTGTGGAAGAATTAAAAGATTTAAAAATTATACTGTTTACCTGTTCTTTCTGAGAAGCTGGCATAAATATGTATTTTAACATATTTAGATGTTAATGAATGAATCTACAATAATAATACAAGATTGAAACACTCATGCTATAGAAAGACTACCTTGATCATTCACAGCAGTGAAGTAGATGAGTTGATCTTTTATTTACAATCCGATAGTAAAATTGAATAAAATAACAACTACTATAGTAAGGTTGTCATGTGCAATGTAAAATGTGAAAATAAAGGTAATACCTTGACAAAGTTGAGGAGGATGATGGGAGAAATCGAAGAATATGTCAATTCTTTTCACTTATATAAGCAATATTGTGAACTGAATCATCCCTTCAAGTATATATTTATTCTACATTCACATCTAGTGCCCGACGATCTAGATCCCCAGGTAACCGTATTTGGAGATAGGGCCTTTAAAATGGAATTACATTTAAATTAGCTCATAAAGAGGAAGTCCTAATTCGTTTGGACCTGTGTTCTCTCTCTTTGTCCATGCAGAAGAATTGGAATGCCATGTGAGAATACAATAAGAAGGCTCTTATCTGCAAGCCAGGAGGAGAATTCTAACCCGCAATGCAATTTCCTGGCAACTTCGATGTGGACTTCAGCTTCCAGAACTGTGAGAAAATGAATTTCTGTTGTTTAAGCCAATCCACTGTGAGATATTTTGTTATGGCAGCTAGAGGAGACTAACAGTGTTGAGTTATAACTGATATTTTATCATTCAAACATTTGACAATTAGTTAAGTAAAATCACATTTTTAAAAATTAGAATTAAGAACACAACATATAAAAGAAATTACCAAAAAAGTCTACCACCAGGTATAAGGTGATGGTTTAAGAATACATGATTCATTAAGGACAGTTATGATTAGTTACCTATAAGTGTGTTAATAAAAATAAAATACCCAATGGAATTGAATTGGGTTCTTTTTCTAAAAGTACAGGCATGCTTTATTTAATGATGGAACTGTGTTCTGAGAAATGCATCATTAGTTGATTTTGTTGGTGTGCAAACATCATGGACTGGACTTTACAATCTAAGACATCTGGGACATCACTAGGCAATACAATCTTAGGGGTCACATTGTGAATGCAGTCCACCGTATTTCACTGCATCACTGCCACTACCACATAATCATCTAATTCTGTTTTTTTTTTTTTTTTTTTTTTCAGTCCAAAAATTGCATCATAACCTTTCATTGCATAATTGTGACATGGCATAATTGTGTTTGTCATGCTGCTTAAAAGGTAAACAGAGCAGAAATGTATTCACCAGTGGCTTGTGGGTGCAACTTTGTCTTCTCCTGCATTGCTGGCTGCCAACCTGGAATTCCCAGTGCCCCTGCATTGTCAGTATATCTCTGGAAGTCAACTTTCATTGTTTGTTTGGAAAGCTGCAGGACTAATGGTAAACACATCTTATATAAGTGACACTGAAGACCGTTTCGTCACATACAGAAATCATTGATAGCAGTGCAGAACCTTCGGACGCAGATTACATTTTCTACGTCCATACTTCATAACAACTATAGTAACTTTTCTCAGGCATAATATTTCAACTATAATGTACGAATTCATAACAAATAATAACTAATGTGTTAGCTTTTTTTTTTTTTTCAGACCAGAAAAATGTTTGCTAAAATGTCAGAAAGAAATGATGTGTGTCTCTTTGGATTACTTGATTTTAACGTATATCCGTGATTATTCTGTTCATCCTAATCTTGCTCAAGGGACAATTTAGTAATAAATGATTTTTAAGTAATATTGGCACAATTTTAAAAAGTTTCATTCACATAATGGTCACATCACACCCCATGTTTTTGCAAAAAATAATCTGGCATAAAATCTGCAATGATGATACAGGATCTTCGATCAAAATTTTATTATGTGGCACATGACAGTACATGACAAAAAATAAGAGAAAACATCATTTTTATACTGAATTTCTGTTAAAGGTCGGTGACTAGGACAAATGTGTGAATTCTCTTTCCCCCTCAAATATCCCATCACATTATAATAATGTTTACTAATTATGCACAGAATAAGAATAAGGGATTGGTTGTTATAAGAAGGAAAAATAAAGAGGGAGGGCAGAGATAGATTTTCTAGTGAAAATCTAGTGAACTCAGACTTCCCAAACTCCATGCTCTTTGCTGGTAGACAAAGCTCAAATGAGATCAAATCTCGAGTGAGATCAAAGCCCCTACATTTTTTAAATTGCTCCTGTGTATCCTTCCTTGCTAAGGTACCCACACATATGTTCCAGAAAACTGAAAGTCAACCCAAAAAAGTGAAAATTGTGACTGGAGAAATCAGTGAGCTCAGCAGAGGTGAGCCTTGTTGCAGATGGTGAGGACATAGCCGCCCTAAAGGGAGGTCAGTCCACATGGGTGGGAGACTCCGAGTCTGAAAAGGATGCTGTACAGGACAATGGAGAGCTAGCTGTTCATTTATCCAGTCCAAGGGAGCTTAGAAAAGTCTACCATGACTGGATCGGATGCTTCAACAAGTTCAATATGATGAAAAGAAAAACAAAAAACAAGCAAGCAAACAAACAATAAAGCAAAGACGGGCTTAATAATGGTTCTAGACTAAAGGATACTGAAAAGAACTGAGAGCTAAAGGCAATGCATAATGCTGTTTTGAGTCTAGATTTGGAAAAAAAATATCCCAAAACAAAGAAGATACTATGACAATTGGGTAGAGTTGAATATGGCTTATCTATTTTATTATGGTATGGTATCCATATACAGAATACGTGTATTGGTATACATATTATGATAAATTGGTCTGCTGTTATATGTGAAACCTCATTGTTCCATACTGAAGCTTTTTGGGTCAAATGAGTTAATATGCTATATGGCACTGTGTTGGAATGGTATATAATATGTGTGCATGTGAGTGTGGAAAAGAAAAAGAAACGTATATAGAGAGACCAAGTTTGGCAAAATATTAACGACATTTGGTAGAGGTGAGGTTATATCTGTGTTTATTGTATTGTACTTCTAAATTTTATGAATGCTTAAGAAATTACAAGATAATAAAATAGAATAATTGAATAATATAAAGAAAAAATGAACTCAAGTAGAATAAACATATGTCCCTAAAAAAATGAGCTTGGTAGATTTTTTGACACTTCAGTAAACAATATTTAAATAGCCATCATATTTGCACATTCTTGTTTACCGATTTAACAAGTAACATTGATTTAAGCCTGCTGGACAATAAGAGTGGAATATGCAATGAAGTAAAGCTAAATTTTCATCCTTTGAGTCAGGAAATGAATTTTAAAAATGTATCAAACAAAAATCAAACAATAGCATTACAAGTTTATTATTCTGATGGATAGATTCAATAATTTAAAGAAAGGATGAAAATGTTGGCAAATGGCCGCACCCACAGATGAGCCCGGAGCAAGTGTCAGGGCTTCCTGAATTTTGGGGAAAGCTTTAACATACCATTAGTTATATACATGTATGTCATAGTTTTAAATGATTCTTAAAACTTAGGTAGTACGGATTCTTTTCATTGTTAGGTTAAGCCAAAATACATAATTAGGGAGAAGGATGTGGGACATTATCAGTGGAACCACCAACTGTTGGAAGGGTGGGCTCCATTTGGAGATCAGGAGCTAGGCAGAGTGTGAATGTTGTGGAAATTCACCATCGTCTTCCTTGTTATAAACTGGTTTACTCTGTAGTCAGGACAACAGTCCTTGATCGTCCCTAAACTTACATCTTATTTTAGGCTTAAGCTCACAAGTCCATGGCCAGTTTTCCTTTCCCAGATCAATCAATGGAGAGAAGGGAGAAGAGTTGAAATGATGATGGAAGTTTTCTAAGGAATTAGTATCAGAAAGGGTGAAAGCTCTAAGATTGTACTGCATTTGTGTTTGGCTGCCACAGACTCGTGGATTCTGGCCAAAGAACATGAGATTCCTGGGTGAGAGACAGACAATTTTAGTGGAGGCACAGTAGGCTTCATGTTTTTTTTTTTTTTAAATAGCTTTATTGAGAATGAATTCACAAACCATATGATTCACCCATTTAAAGTGTACAATTTAATAAATGTACAGATAACCAAAACCAGACCCAGTTAGTTTTAGAACATTTTCACTATCTCAGAAAGAACCCCTGGCCCCATTAACCATCTAAAACCAATTTTCCTGTCTATTCTCCTCTCCTTTTAATCTACTTTATGCTCCTACAGATTTGCCTATTTTTTACTTTATTGTGAATGAGTCATTGAATATATAAAATTTGTTACTAGTTTCTTTAGTTTGATATAATGCTTTAGAGGGTCATCCATGTTGTAGCATGTATAAATACTAAATCTATGTATGTACGTATGTACTGGGGATTGAACCCACAGTACTTAACCACTGAGCCATGTCCGCAGCCCTGTTTTTATTTTTTATTTGAGGTAGGGTCTCACTAAGTTGCTGAGGCTAACCGCCAACTTGTGATTCTCCTGCCTTAGCCACCTGAGTTGCTGGGATTACAGATATGCACCACCATGCTTGGCCTATATTTATTTTTATATCCAAGTAATATTCCATTGTATGAATTTACCAAATTTTGTTTATGTATTTACTTGTTGACAGAAAATTGGGTTATTTCTGTCTTTTGGGCACTATGATTAACCTTTTATGAACATAGTATAAATTTTTATACGGACATTAGTTTTCATTTTTATTGGATATATATATATGAGTGGAATTACTGAATCATATGGCAACTCTCCATTTAAATTGTTTTTTTCAGTTCCAGAGATTGAACCCAGGGTCACTTAACCATGGAGCCACATTCCCAGTCTATCTATCTATCTATCTATCTATCTATATACATATACATATACATATATATATATATATATTTGTTTTATTTAGAGACAGGGTCTCACTGAGTTACTTAGCACCTTGCTAAGTTGCTGAGGCTGGCTTTGAACTTGCAATCCTCCTGCCACAGCCTCCCCAGCTGCTGGGATTACAGGCATGTGCCTCCGGCTCCATTTAATTGTTTGAGTATAACGACCATATCGTGTACATTCATTTAGTAACTGGCCTTTTGTTTGTGTTAATTGGAGAAGTGAAGATTTAAGTGTTACCAATTCTTAATCAGTTTCCTTTTCTTCATCTTACTGGTTTATATGAAGTCTTTGTAGGTTCTAGGTAAAATTCCCTTATCATATACATGACTTGGAAATACTGTCTCCTATCCTGTGCCTTGTTTTCACTTCTTTTGAAAGTGAAAACTTTCACTTCTTTTCTTTTTTTCCTTTGAAGTAGCAAAGTTTTTAATTTTCATGTAGTTAGATTTATCTTCTTTATTTTTTTCTGCTTTGATTGGAACTTTCATGTTGTATTTAAGAATCTACTGCCAAATTCATGATCATGAAGATTTCATATTTGCATTTTTTTTTTTTTTTGTTTTGAAGTTTTTGCCTGTCCATTTATGTTTCCTAGTTCATTCTACTCTTTCAGGTGATTTGAACCATCTGGGTCCTCTGCAACTCCACATGAACTTTAGAACCATCTTGCCAATTTCTACAAGCAGAATAGAAATTCCGATGATAGAAATGGTGTTCGACTTATAGATCAGCCTGGGGAGTATCACTGTTTGAACAATATTAAGAATTCTGATCCATGAACATGGAGTATTCCTGCATTTATTTATTTATTTACATATATTGTTTTTATTTTTATTTTTATTTGTTCTAATTGGTTATACATGGCAATAGAATACATTTTAACACATTGTACACAAGTGGAATACAACTTCTCATTCCTCTGAGAATGGTGAGTCAGACCAGTAGTGTAATCATACATGTATATAGGGTAATAATGTCTGTCTCATTCTACTGTCCTTCCCATCCCCACTGTTGTACCCCTCTCCTCAATCTCCTCTGCACAATCCAAAGTTCCTTCATTCTTCCATACACCCCACCCCCACTATGGATCAGCATCCTCTTATCAGAGAAAATATTCAGCCTTTGGTTTTTGGGTTTGGCTTATTTTGCTTAGCATGATATTCTCTGGTTCTATTATTTACCTACAAATGGCATAATTTCATTCTTCTTCATGGCTGAGTAATATTCCATTGTGTATATATGTACCACAGTTTCTTTATCCATTCTTCTGTTGAAGGGCATCTAGGTTGGTTCCATAATTTAGCTATTGCGAATTGATCTGCTATAAACATTATGTGGCTGTGTCACTATAGTATGCTGATTTTAAGTCCTTTGTGATTCAGTTGAGGTGTGGAATAGCTGGGGCAAATGGTGGTTCTGTTCCAAGTTTTTTGAGGAATCTCCATACTGCTTTCCATGGTTGTTGCAGCATTTTACAGTCCCACCAATAACATATGCGTGTGCCTTTCCCCATGTCCTTGCCAACATTTATTATTGTTTGTATTCTTGATTGCCATTCTGACTGGGGTGAGATGAAATCTGAGAGTAGTTTTGATTTGCATTTCCCCAATTGCTAGAGATGATGAGTGTTTTTTCATAAATTTGTTGCTTGATTGCATTTCTTCTTCTCTGAAGTGTCTGTCAGTTCTTTAGCCCATTTATTGATTGGGCTATTTGTTTTTGTAGTGTTAAATATTTTGAGTTCTTCATATATCCTGAAGATTAGTGCTGTGAGGTACATGTGGTAAAGATTTTCTCCCATTCTGTAGGCTCTCTCTTGACATTATTGGTTGTTTCCTTTGCTTAGAAGAAGGTTCTTAGTTTGTATCCATCCCATTTTTTGATTCTTAATATAACTTCTTGCACTTTAGGAGTCTTGTTAAGGAAGTCAGGTCCTAAGTTGACCTGATGAAGATTTAGGCCTACTTTTCCTTCTATTAGGGGCAGGGTCTCTGTTCTGTGCCTAAGTCTTTGATCTGCCTTTAGTTGATTTTTGTGCAGGGTGAGAGATAGAAGTTTAATTTCATTTTGTTACATAAGGATTTCCAGTTTCCCCATCACCATTTGTTGAATAGGTTATCTTTTCTTCAGTGTATGTTTTTGGTGCCTTTGAGATAACTGTATTTATGTGGGTTTGTATCTGTGTCTTCTATTTTGTACCATTGATCTATTTTGTTACCAATACCATGACATTTTTGTTACTATTTCTGCATTCATTTAATTATGTATTTTCTTTTAACAATATTTTACAGTTATAAGTTTTTCACATGTCATTAAATGTCATTAAATGTTTTTCTAAATCTTTGATTCCTTTTGAAGTCACTGTGAGTGGAATTTTCTAAGCCTCACATTTGCATCAGTTCCATTTGTCATCTCAGTCCCAAGAGAAGCTTCCTACAGAAATCACTCTAGTCTTGGGTAATCCCAGTCTTTAAACAGGATGCAAGTTCATTTGCTCAGTCTTTGTCCTGGAGGAAGACATTTGTATTATCTTGAAAGGCAAGTGAATCTACACTGGAGGGAATTCCTGTTTTCTTTTTTCCAAGAATGTGCATTATACAAACATCTTTGCAAAGATATTTCAGAACAAAATTGAGATAAGATGTGCAGAATCAACAGAGATCTGAGAATTATTATTTCCTAGCAGTACATATGTGGGATGGTGGAGCAGAGATTTTTTTTCCAAAGTATGGGGTTTCTCGAAAGTAATTTAGTGGTTGTGTATTATATAACTTAAGTAGAGATATAGAGATAAAAGGGAAGAAGACAAAGTAAAAGTAAAATATATCAAGCATTAAATTATAGAGAATTCTTTTTTCACGAGGAAAGTATGAGTCCAGAAAAATTTGACTCAAATAAGGTAACATATATTTTTGCTAGATAAAAGAAATGGAAATGTAACTATATATAACACTTAGAGAGAAAACTGATAGTAAAATGAAATATTATAATTTGTATAGTCAATAAAAACATTTGGTTAAAAAAAAGAAGATACTTTCTCTTAAAGAAAAATAGAAGTGTACAGACTTATTGCACAACATTTCTCAAAAGGTAACCTTAATAATTTTAAAGAATGAAAACTGTACTGGATATATATTGTTTAACAAAATGAAATAAAACTAGAAATGGATTTTAGAAATGTATAGCAAATACTTAAAACTATTAAATAAGACCTTGGTTATACACAACTACAAGAATGTTTTCCTAGAGGAAGTAATATGTGCATACATAGACACTCAAAAATATCAAAAGGAATGAAATAAAAATCTGTTGGGTGGAGCAGCATGCTTGTGAGTGAATTAATATCCCTAAATTTGTTCATTGATAAATATAGTATAATATTTTGTAAATAGATCCTATAATTTCAAACACCATGTTACAAATAATTTCTCTGGTCAAGAATTTTTCATTATCTTATGTATTTTTTATGATACATTTATCACTTTAATTTAGTCAATTTGTGTGTTCTTGGTATGGTTACTGCTTTCTATGTGCTATATAAATCTTACCTATACCAATATTATTAAGATGTTCTTCTAGAGTTTCAATTACTTTACTTTCAAAGTTGACATTAATGTTCCAATTTATCTAGAGTTTTGTCTCTGTAGTAAAAGGTCATCTCTTCTCGATCTGTGGAATTGATCCAGCATTAGTATTGAGAAGACCACTTATTATGCATTTTATCATTGTCATAAATCAAGTGACACCGTGAGGGTCTGTTTCTGAGCACTCTTTTCTTTGTCATTGTGCTGCATCTATTCTTTCACACATATCACAGTGTTTTAATCACCCCATTTATGTTAGCTATCGCTCTTTGGTAGTGTTACATCCTAATTTAGTTGCTTTCTAAAATTGTCTTGTTTTTGTCGGCTCTGTGTGCTTCCTTACATCATCTCTACCCAATTCAATCAGGAATCTCTTTATGGCAGCTTGCTCTCTTGCTCCTGCTTAGACTACTTCTGGTTGAAATCAGCTTCCTAGAATCTAGTGCTCTAGAGTCCCACTGAGTTTCTCTTGCCTTTACTGTGGTCTCTCCTCTTTGGCGATTCCTGAATTCCAATCTCTGCCTATCAACAGTACAAGGTTGCAAAAATATCTGCTCTTCTGTTTAAACTGGGTTGCGATTCTTTTGTTTCTTGACCTTAAAGCCTCTTGGATACACACCACAAAGAGAATGCTGGTGGTAGTGTTGGAGTCATTTTTTTATTCCTTCGTCCCCTTAGAATCCTAGACCCTCAAGTTCTATCTTCCTTGAAAAAAAACCCAACTTCAATATATTTTCTTTTTTGCCTCCATGTTATTTCTAAAGCTCCGAGAAGTACTTGACTTGCAAGACACTTTTCACTTGCCTTGCATGAAGGATGTGACAGGAGGAATGTGCCTCGCAAAGAAGTTTGCTTCTCTCTGATTTCTTGCTGTGAGGTACTGGGTACCTTGGCAGTACTCCAGTACTTAGAGCAAAAATAAAAATATATGTGTGACCCTTTCTACTTAGTCAAACTCTACAGAGGAATTGGTCTTCTACAAGCTGTATCATTAAAGGCAGCAGTGGAAATGTTACTGTGTTATTACACATTTCTGTTCTTACTGATGAGCTTGGGAACCTTTCACACATTCATTTTCTATTCATTTGCCTTCTTTTTGATGTACCGGTTCCATATGTCCTGATGTCTTGCTTATTTGTCTCTTGGTTTATTGATTTTTAAATTATTTTTGTTTGGTTTGGTATTTTTGGTTTTAAAAGTGACCCCTGTGTTTTGAACACAAATCTTATGATGCCTGTAAAAGTTGTACATATATTATCCAACTTGCTATTTCTGTCTCGAGATGATATCTTTTGAAAAATTAATGCTCTTATTCAATAAAATCTAATGTATCAACACTTTATTATAATTAGGTTATTTGGGTTTGTCTATATATATGTAGAGTAATATATATGCTAATAATGGAGAGATATTTCTAATATTTTTTCTGAGTATCATTTATAGAATTTGCATTCAAGTTTTCTTTCTCTCTTTTTTTTTTTTTTTTTTTTTTTTTTGTGGTGCTGGGGATTGAACCCAAGTCCTCAACACATACTATGCAAACATACTACCACCAAGCTATACCTCCAGTCATACACTTGGATTTAATATCTACCTGAACTTGACTTCCTGTCATGTAAAATAGGTGCCAGTTCTCATTAACTTTGATACTGATATCTAATAACAAATTACCAGGTTAATCTTGCCTCAATCCTCTGCAGCACCAATTAGTCAGGAACTGAATCTTTAATCTGTCTGTGTATAATTTTGCTATCATCGTTTGAGTTTACTATTTTATTTGATTATAATAGTAAAACACCACCAAGTCTGAGTTTTAACAGATTTTTAATAAGTTTTATATTGAGTAGATTATATCTGGTGTAATAGATGTTTTTTAAATATTTTCTCTATGCTAGCCCTTTAAATCTTGATGCGAAGTAAGATTATCCTGTCAATTATCAATTATAAAATAAAATATGCTACAAATTTATTGGGAATACACTTATTTATAGATTTATGTAAGAATTGTCCACTTTTACAATATTGATACACCCAGCATGTGAACTCAGTATACCACTCTGTTTTTTAGGTCATGTTAACAACTTTTATAAGTTTAGGTGCAAATGATGGCTTAACTTTGGTTAGATTTAATCATGTTGATTGTTTCCTAATCTATGTAAATTTTATAATTAAATTATGAGTGTAAAATAACAGTTTTATCAATTTCTTTTCAAATATAATTCATATTAATTTTTCTGCCTAAGACTTTCAGTGTACAGTGAATTAAAAAATGAGGTGAATATGAATATGCATGTCTCATTCTAATAATTTAGGGAAAGTTTCAACCACTATTTACATTTTTCAGTTTATAAAAATCTACTAGTATATTTGTATTAAGTGTAGAGTTGATTTTAATTCCTTTTTCATATTTTGTTAATATCTTTATTTTTTCTATTGTCCATTGTATTGTATATTTTCATTTCTTACAAAATTCCTATAATTTAATTTTATCTCATCTTATTCTGGAGTGGTTTAGCTCCCAAATGTTTCCAACTATTTTATTATTATTACCATTATTGTGATTATTTTTTCAGATTGCCCTCATGTTTTTGCTATCTGGCATTTCCTTTATCTATGATTAATTTTTTTCTTGTTATTTTATCTTATAGTCTCCATCATGTCAAATATCTTCCTATGTCAAGGTGTGAAATAAATGTTCTTTTGCTTCTAAAACTGTGTTTATCTTGGCTTCAAAGATTATTTGTAGTTTGGGTGAATAATCATCCGATAATTATTTTTCCTAGTAACTTATAAGTCTATGTTATATCTTCCAGTCTACAGTATTAGTAAAAAACTTGAAAGTGAGCCCTGTATTTAGTTCTCTGGAGGTGATCCATATTGTTCAAGAGGAACTTACAAGACATTCTCTTTATCCTTGATAGTTTACATCATTTTGAGTAAAAGTATGATTTTTTAAAATTCACTATAGTTCTAATCATTAGGAAATTTGAATAAATTTCTATGCTTCAACTTTTAGAAATTTTCTTCCATAATTTCTTTAATAAATTATTCTACTAAATTTATAATAATTTCTCTTTTTGAAAACACTATTTAATGGGAAGGTAATCCTTGGGTCATTCTATTTTGATTGACTTATTGTTAGAATGGATTTTTTTCATTTAGAATAGTTTAGCTTTATAAAAGACATAAATGTAGCACAGAAAGTGTCTTTATATCTGATATCCAGATTCCCGGTAGTTAAAATTTTGAGATAAAGTATACATCTGTCACTAGTAATGAACCAGTATTGCTATTATTAACTGAAGTCCATTTAGACTTCACACTCTGTTATAACATTCTGTGGGTTCTCAAAAACGCATTTTTTTTAAAGAACTTTTTTACTTTCTGGGTGGAATACACTCCAGGAAGATTTCAGGGAACGGCAGAGGAGGAATTTCCAAAAAGTGAATAATAAATGGGAAAAATCTGTCTGAACAAACTTCCTTAGAACTCTGAAATTATATGAAAACCTTGTATAACCCAAGAGAATACTTAATCAAACACCTCCAACAACAAAAACAACAGGCTGAATGTAAACAAGGGAGTTTTGTCGGATTTAATTGATGAGGGAACCATCCCTCCCTCTTTACCTTGCTCAGCATGGCCTTAAGGAAAATAGAGTGTATTCCTGGTACACAAAACTAGTGTTAGCACAGAATGGTTGTTTTGGCCTTGGGCTCGGCCAATACTTGAAGCACTCTTTGGAGAAGCTTGCCTTTAGTTTGCAAACTCAGAACTCTCCCTGAGCTGATTAACCCACTTGGAGGTGTTTGTTTAAAACATTTAAGACAAATAAATTAGCTGTTTACACTTGAAGCAGGGAAAATGTATGGGTAAAACAATGGCTTAACTGAAAATTTTGTGAGAAGAGGAGAGAGAATAAGCAGCTTTTTCTTTTTTTAATGACAGCATTGTAATTATATATATATATATATATATATATATACTATAATACTACAGTATTTGGGTTCATTTTGACAAAAATCACACATGCAAAAAGTTTGATTTCAATCCCCATCCCACCCCTTTCCTTCCCCTTCTCCTTCCCTCTATTCTTTCCCTCTCTACTAATCTTCCTTTCGCTCCTTTATTTATTTTTGATTGGTACTTTCTACATATACATAAAAGTGAAATTTTTCTTTATGTGTATGTAAGGCACCTTTATGTATGTGTACAATATGATTTTACTAAATTCATTCCATAATTCTTCACCTTTCCCTCCCTCCCTCCTACTTGTTCTCCTTCTTCCACTTCACTGATGTTCCATTTATCTTTATAATATCCAATCTCCTCCCCCAACTTCCTTCTTTTCCCTTATTTTGCTCTAGCTAACACATATGAGAGGTAGTATTTGATCTTTGACTAGCAGCTTTAGAAAACAAAAGTTTTGGAAAGTTCCCACATTATAACTGGGAATCTGGGAAAATGAAGTGCAAGTCCAGGCTGGGACCATGAGCAGAAAGGTCTGAGAATACCCAACCTCTCATGTGTGGATTAACACAAGGGTCTATGCAAAGTGAAGGCTAAGGCAGGATTGTAAGTTGCCCATTTAGGAGGCATTCAAAACACAGGGCGAGAGCTCACATGCATAGACTCTCAGATTTTTGTTTGCTTATAGTGTTCTAGGTGTTAAAGAAAATTTCTATTAAATAAATAGCTATCCACTAAGTAATGGAGCAGAGATATTAATGGCCACACCTAAGAACTTCATTCAGATACTGCAACATAGGTTAGAAAAGTTACTTAACAAATAAACAACTACTACAGTAAGCAATAGCACATTCTGAGCATTTTCAGAATTGGCATATTATGAATATTCAAAATGTCTATTTCTTTTTTTAAATTATTTGTAATTGTAGATGGACACCATGCCTTTATTTAATTTATTTTATATGTAGTACTAAGGATTCAACCCAGTGTCACATGTGCTAGGCAAGTGTGTTGCCACTGAGCTATAGCCCCAGGATCAAAATGTCTAGTTTTCAACAACAAAAAAATTGAGGAATGCAAAAAAAAAAAAAAAAAAAAAAAAAAAAAAAAAAAAAAAAAAATATGTGGTCATACGGGGGTGTGGAGAATAAGTCAATAGAAACTGTTCCTGGAAAAAATCAATCATGGGTTTTATTTTGGCAAATAAATAAGTTTTAAGTTAACTGTCTAATATTTCTCAAAGAACCAAAATAAAATAAAATAAACAAGAATAGCAACACAACAAAAGATGAATAAAGAGTCAAAGGAAGTCAGGAAAATGATGTCTCTCTGAAAGAATATTAACAAGTGACAGAAATTATATAACAGGAATAAAAAACTTTTGGAGATGAAAAGTAGTATAAATGAATGAAAAAAATAAAATAAAATCAGTGAGAGGAGCTTGATTTTAGCAGAGGTAAGAATCACCAAACATGAAGACTGTTTAATAGAGATCATCCAGTCTGGAGAAGCAGAAAGAAAAAATACGTGAATAAACATGACCAGGGACTGAAATGACCTGGGGACACCATTAAACATGCATATATTTATAGTTTGGATGGACAGGAGAAAGAAAAGAGGCGGAACAGAATATTTCAGGAATATATTAGACAAAAAATAGCATAATATGAGGAAATACATAAATGCCAAAACTCCAAAAAGCTCAAAGTATACCATGTAGAAAACTCAGGGATGACACAGCAAGATATGAAATCAAATGATTGGAGGACAAGAGAAAAAGAGAATTTTGAAAGTAATATGGGGAAAGAGACCTGTCACTATGAGCCATTCTTACTAAAACTAATGCTCATCTCTCATCAAAATATATGGAAGAAGACAGTGGGATGACATATTACAAAGTCCTGGGGGAGGGGGGCAGGTCTCCCTACACTCAAATTTTCTACATACAGGAAAAGGATCCTTGAAAAATGAAAGAAGGAATAAGACATTTCCAGAAATTAAAACTGTAGAAAGTCTTTACTATTAGGCCTTCCCCTCTAAGCATACTAAGAGTCCTTTCACATTCAAGTCAAAGGATGCTAGACAGTAACTCAAATCCTTACAAGAAATAACAACACAGTTGAATGTAAGTAACTACTTGGGTAATTATAAAATTCAGTATCATGGCGTTTTTATTTCTATGTGATTAAAATGCAACTGCATAAAATCATAATGCTGACAGGAACATAATGTAATTTATGAAAATAGTAATATAAATGTGAGATAGATTTATATAGGAGCAAATATTTGTATAATATTGAAACGGAGTTGAAGTTAATTAAAAGTTAAGATGCTATTGTAATTTCTTGTGTTGTATAATAAACCATTCAGCTAGCCTTTGTACCTGATTCTTTGGTGGAATACTCCAAGTCACTAGAATTTCCTGAACAACTGCTGTTGTTTGGATATGTGGTGTCCCCCCAAAAGGGTCTTATGTGAGACAGTTGCAAGAAAGTTCAGAGGTGACTGGATTATGAAAGCTGTAATCTAATTGGTGGATTAATCCATTTGAATAGTTTATAATGGGTGGTAACTCTAGACAGGTAGGGTGTGAATGGAGGAAATCGGTCCCGGAACATGTACCTTTGGGGTGTATATTTTGTCTCTGATGGATACAGCACTTTCTCCCTCTGCTTCTTGGTTGCCATGTTCTGAACCGCTTTCCTCTGCCAACCCCTTCTGCCATGATGTTCTGCCTCACCCCAGGCCTAGAGCTATGGAGTCAGCTGACCATCAACTAAACCTCTGAAACTTTCATCACAAATAATTATTTATGCCTCTAAGTTGTTCCTGTCAGGTATTTTGGTCACAGTGATGAAAAACTAATGAAAACAATAGCCATGTTGTTATTATTCATGAATCCCAGATATCACATCTGAATTTTGTTAATAAGATGAGTCAGGATGGGGGCTGATCATCTGAAAGAATAACTATGCAATTAAAGATTTGACAATATGAGACCGCCCATCCCCTGGGAAGGAAAAAAGGCCTTTTGACTGAATTTGATATTGTAGTCAGTGATTTAATCTACCATACCTATGAAATGAAGCTTTAATAGAGACGGAGTCTCAGAGGTCAGCAGAGCTTAATAATTGGTTAACAAGTGATGTATTGGAAGGGTAATATACCTCAGTATAACAGAAAGAGGGTGCAATAGTTCTGGGTTTGGGAACATCTTAATCATTGTGCTAGGGGTATTCCTCATCTTCTTAGTCCTAATTTATATCATTTATAAGTTGTAATTGTATGTATAGCTCTGTTCTTAGCTCTGTGAGCCATTCTAGCGAGATATCAATTCTGAGGGTCGATAGAAAATCCTTGGAATTATAGACAGTGATAGGAGGTAGTGACCTGGGATCACTAGTTGAGACTAGGATCTGAAGTAAAGATAATTTTGTGAGGAGGTTGTTGGAAACTCCTCCAATATGTAGCAAGTTGATCAAATATGTGAGTGACCTGGAGATCCTAGAACCTCTTACTGGCATTTGAAATAAGAGCAGTCTTGTTGGTAATCGGCCATTTAATCTATGCGTGCTGATACTAACTCTAAGCGATTTCAATCAGAACTATATTGAAGTGTTGCACCATATCAACAATTACAAAATAAGTAAAAATTCCATAGTGCAAGAAATGAGAATGGAATAAATACAATACACTAAAAATTACCTACTAAACCCACAGAAAACACTATTGGAGTAATGGGGGAATTGAGAGGTGACAATTATTTAAGACATAGAAAACAAATGGAAAATGCAGAAGTAAATACATTGTTACCTGTAATTATATCAAATGTAAATTGATTATTTTCCAATCAAAAGAGATTAGCAAAAATTGATTTAAAAGCACCATTCAAATAAAATATTGTCTATAAGTTTTTATAACTAAAGATTTGAATGATTTGAAGGAAAAAAATAAGAATATTTCAAGTAAAAATAGCTAAAGGAGATTTTGAGTGATTATCTTATTGCCAGACAAAATATATTCTAAGGTAAATATTTTTGTAAAAAGCAATAAAATATATTAATAATAATGATAATAATATTGTGTCAAGCAGATACAAATTTTAAAAAATTCTTACATTTGTTCTCATACTTGTACAAGCCAATGGAATACATTTATACTTTTTTGATAAGTGTAAATCATACATATATTGAGTGTAATTTCTTATTTTTTGATTTTACTTATTGTAGAAGCACATTCTTATGTATATATGTGTACATATCAACGAAGACCCAAAATATTGGAAGACAAAATTGACAGCATTGAAAGAAAAAATAAACAGTTCATTAATATATTTTGAGATATTAATATACCAATTTCAATAATGGAAACAACTAATCAGCTAGATATAGAAGATTTGAGCAGCACTTTGAAACAATTAGACCTCAAAGAACACTTCCCTCACATAAATAATGTACATTTATCCACATTCTCTTTATATTTTCCCTGACAACATTTGAATGTAGTTTGAAATCAGTAACATAGGGCAATCTCAAAAATTAATAAATATATGGAAATAAAACTACAAAATTAAGTAACCAAAGAAGAAATCACAATTAAAATTTAAAAACACTTAGACACAACTAAAAATAAAAACACAACATAATTAAATGTATGTGATGTGCAAAAGCAGTACTGAGAGGGAAATTTATAGCTATAAATATCTACATTCAAAAAGAAGACCTCAAATCAGTAATTTAACTTTCCACCTCTTGAAAATTAAAAGAAACTAAACTCAAAACCAATATTAGAAAGAATAACAATCATAGCTGCACTGATTAAAGTAGAAAATAGAAAAACAAACACGATTAAAAAAACAGATTTCAGGGTCTGGGGTTGTGGCTCAGTGGTACAGCATTTGCCTAGTATGTGTGAGGCCCTGGGTTTGATCCTCAGCACCATGTAAAAATAAATTAAAAAAAAAACAAAAAAGATTTAAAAGAAGGACTTGTGAAGACCAATATGATCTACAAAACTTTAGACTGACAAAGAGGAAAGACCAAATACTCAAATTATTAATATGAGAAATGGAAATTGGCATATTGGAATTGTCCTTACCTGCATGGGGATATGGGTCAGGGGTAGAGTGCTTGTCTAGTATGTGGGAGGTCTTGGATTCAACACCCAGTGCCACAAAAAACAATCAAAATAATTTGAATTATCCTTACGAATATAAAAGAATTAGAAAAAAATACTTTGAAGAATTTTATGACAACAAGCTAGACAACAAAGATGAAATGAACATATAGCCAGACACAAACAAATGAAATAAACCTACTCAGGAAGAAAAGGAAAACAAGTACATGTTACGCAGGTAAGAGATTGTATAATTAAAATCAAACAAAGAAATAAAATTGAAAATTCTCAGCAAAGAAAACCCCAATTCAGAATTTCTGTCCTGGTGAATGTTATCAGTTATTTAAATAATAATTAACAGAAATCCTTCTCAACATCTACCAAAAGAAAAAAAAAAGTCACAACAAATGAAGAACAGTTCCTAATTCATTATATGAGACTATTATTTTTCTAATAGCAAAGGCAAAGATACATAGGAGAAAACTTTATACAACACTATTTCCTCAAAAATATTTCCAACAGATACCAGTTCAACAACACCCAGCATCATATTAAAATTTGTGTCTATCATGAATAGATTTATTCCAGAAATCCAAAAGTGATTCAACAAATAAAGTTAATCAATTTAATATACCATACTAGTAGAAAGAAAGGGCAGGTTGTAATCATTTTAACAGATGCAGAAAATTTATTAGCAAAATAAAACTTCTTGTGTTTTCCTATAGAAACAAGGAAAAAACAACTAAGAACTGAAGGTCTCTTTCTTCAACCTGAAATGGGGCATATATGAGAAACTCATCATGAGCATCAGACTTCATAATAAAAGGACTGAAAACTTTTTGCATGAGGTGAGGAACAAGACTAGGACATCTGTCCTTGCCATTCCTTTGCAAACTGAAGTCCTGGAATGTTGGTATGCCTCTGTAAATGTCCTATGAAAAATTAAGATATTGTTGTTGAATGGAGTAGTCTATCCATGCAATTAAACGAAGTGGATTGATAGTTCCGCTCAGGTCATCTATGTACTTACTGACTGTATTAGTCAACTTTCTGATGCTGTGCCAAATTATCTGAGAAAAAAGACTTACAGGATGGACTGATTTATTTTGGCTCACGGGTCCTGATTCAGAGGCTTCTGTCCATGGTTGGCTTGGCGCCATTGCTATGGGGCTGGAGGCGAGGTAGAACAGCATGCCAGGAGCATATCAGAGAGAAGAGCTGCCCATCTCATGGTGGCCTGTTGACCAGGAAGCAGAGCTAGAGAGTGAGAGTGAGAACAACAATGAGAGAGGAGGGTGGGGAAGGGAAGGCAACAGAGAGCGAGAAAGGGAAGAGAACCCAGGGATAAAACATATTTTGCCAAGGCATAGCCCTAGTGACCCACCTCTTCCATTTAGGTCCCACTTCCTCCAAGTTTCCACCAAACTTCCAATATCTTGTTCCCCCTAGCCCACAGTTTATAAGGCATAGCAAAAGCACCAGTAGGGAACCAACTTTGAACGAAGAGTCTTTGAGGAATCTTCCAGATCTACAATATAACACTGATTTATGTCTGACTGATTTGTTAATTACAGAGCATGCTGAAATCTCCAATTGTGAGATGTTTTGTGTATCATTTTTTCTTCTGCATGAAGAAGTTTTTAAAACCATTTCTTGCAGGTTATCTCTTCTAGAAATGGATTTCTTCAGCTTTTGTTTGTCTAAATTAGTCTTTATTTCTATTTCATAGATACCTCCAAACTCCTCCAGCTTCTATCTACAACTAAGTTCCAAAGCTTTTTCTGCAATGATAGATATTTTGTTGGCAACAATCCCACTCTCAGAAACAATTTTAGGGTTAGTCAGTTTGGGCTGCTATAAAAAAAATACAATAGACTACATAAAGATTGTGGTTTGAATATGAGATAACCCCACAAAACTCCTGTATTAGTATTCAGAGATGAAATGATTAGATTATGAGACTTGTTAGCTAATAGGTGAATTAATCCATTTTCCATTTGGTGGATTAATAATTTGGAGGGTTACTGTATTGGGTGGCAGATAGGTCTCTGGGCATATGCCCTTGAGCATTATATCTTGTCTCTGGCTTCTACCTCCTCACCTTTCTTGAGCTGAGTAGTTTTTTCTCCACCAATTTCTACTATAACATTCTGCTTCAGCTAGGCCCAGGGCAACGGAGCTGACTGAGCATGGAGTAATCCTCTGAAACCTGAGCCCAAATTAACTTTTCCTTCTCTAAATTTTTCTTTTCTGGTGTTTGGGGTTCCAGTAACAAGAAGCTAACATAATGGCTTAAACAATAGAACTTTATTTCTCACTGTTCTGAAGACTGGAAGTCTAAAATAAGATGCTGGCAGAGTTCGTGTCTATTGAAGTTTATTCTGCCTGGTTTAAGCTTAGTTCTGGATAAACTTCAATTGCTTTAAAGCAGTGTGAACTTTCACAGTTAACTTTTAATAACTGTTAGATGTGACCAGGCTTAGGTTACTTATTTTTCACCGTTTAGATCAAGACACATCTGAGTTCACTCCCAAATGTCCAGTCTGGAAGGAACAGACACAGCTTCTGGACCTGTGAGTGCAACACACTCTGTCTCCTCCAAACATTGCAGGTGGTCCTTTCCCCGACTATCATAACTACCTCAAATATGTTTAATCAGTTCTCAAATGAACACTTGATGGGAAGCCTCTGATAATCCACAGATCTTTTTCTTATACAGCTCCCTTCCTCTCTGGTATGCTATCTCATGGTTAATTCAGCTATTCTGGCTGAGTTTCTCCTACCTGTGCGCCAGAATCTACCTACTGTCTTCCAGGTAGAAAATTCAGCAGCTGCTGTCCTCACCTCATTCAGTTTATCATTCTTTAAGTTTCCCTGTCCTTTGTGTCCTCACATCCAGTGTTTTGAACCACTGTTGATTGTATTTTGTCCATTTTTTAGTTGTTTTAGGAGGAAAGCTAAGTGCTATTTTTATATTTTCTTTCGATTGAAAGTTTGTCTCCCCAATTCATTCTTTAAAATAGTATTTTGCCTTGATAATCATATTTGCATCTCTGATTACAAACACACAAATGCATGCTGTGTGCATATGCAAATATATAACACATACACACACACCAATAGTTCTGTTATGGGTAATTGTCAAAATCACAGACGGAAGCTGTTGAAGTACCTGTAGTTTATGAACTGCATAGTCTTGCTTCTGGCCATTCATGTGTTTTTCTCCTTGCCTAGCATATGAGATTTTAGATTAATTTTTTAAATTTCAATTTACATGTGTCTTTCCAGAAATCTTCAATGACCACCAAAAACTAGTACCTCACACTTTTAGAATTCACAACCTCCTTTACTTTCTCTACTATAGCATCATCTTACATTTTCATTGCTTGATTAATTTTCTATCTTTGTGTTGACTGTGATTTCCTTTCAGGTGTGCCTGGGAATTTTCATAAATGTATCTTGTTCCCCTAGCACAATTCATAAAAGCATAGCAAAAGCTCAGAACCACTTATTGAATCTATGGATTTACAAAAAGTACTATTTTTATTTGGAGCAGTGAAAGTATGTCCTTGTCCAAGAAAAGAAACTTTGGGCATATTTTAATCTATGACCTCCTTGGGACGTCAGTGCACTTGACAGTATGCTTGCAGAATCATTTTTGGAAGTGAGCAAAATCAGCTGATTTAGTCCTGAGCTCTCACACTGTTGAACAATATAATTATTTGGCCTTTTTCCTAATTAACCCTTTCAAACCTCTTAACAACCTGACAACATTTAGGAAGCATAGGTTATTTTTATGTTTTAATCTACACTGGATGATTCAGCTGAAAATCAACTAATTCAATCACTGCAGTTAAATGAATATAGACCTCTGATTTTTGGATGATGTTAACATAAACAACAACCCAATACAGAATGAGTCATAATATCTCTAAGGTATTTAAGCAATCAAGTCCCAGAGCCAGCAGGAAGGAAAGTTAAGTAACATAACTCATCCTGGACACAGTCATTATTGGAATGTGATTTTTGCTTCAGCAGTGCATTTTCAGGGATGCTAAAAGAATTACAGTGAAAGTCTAAGAAAATAATTGCATCCTCATAAATTCAACTTTGAATGAAACCATTTCTTTGAAATAAAGCAACTATATGAAACTATTCACTTCATCAACATACGAAAATAACATGGCTCTACATACACATTGAAAGCATTGGCTGTGCAGTTGTCTGCATTTGTTTATTCATGGCATAGAATGAGAATAAAAGTCCAGAAAAGAGCCAGAGAATGGTTGTAGTTGCTTCAAAGACAGGTTGAGATATCTGATAACTGTCAAATTCCAGCTGAGGCACTTACCTCAGAGTTGAATTTTCCAAAAATATAGTCTTCCTTTAACTGAGATAATCTGATCATATAACATAAATTTGAAATATGCTACTTAAGCCAGGAGCAGTGACACAAGCCTTATAATTCGAGCAGCTCAGGGAAGCTGAGGTAGGAGGGATAGCAAGTTCAAGACTAGTCTCAGAACTTAGTGAGTCCCTAAGTAACTTCAAGAGTCTCTGTCTCAAAATTAAAAAATAAAATAAAATAAAATAAAAAGGGCAGGAATGTGGTTAAACACCCCTGGATTCAATCCCTGGTTACCTCCTCCCACAAAAAAGAAAAAAAATATAGACGACCTTAAAAACTACATGTGCTTCTTTGAAGAAACATAATCCTCACTATTTACCTATTGATTGATTGACTGTTTTAATTAGTTATACATGACAGTAGAATGCATTTTGACACACCATACATGAATGGAGTATAACTTCTCCTCCACTGTTTATTTTGACCATAAACACATACATTGTTTAGTTTATTTGTATCTTCAAGGCACATGGAATAGCTGTTATTGCTTGAACTGCTGCACAAGCTAGGAGTTTAGAAAATACGGATGTGACAGTCATCCTTAGAAAGAATGAGTGAAAGATCTATGGAGCTACTTGGGTCTCAAGACTTTTATACCTTCTCTGGTGTTTGTAATATATAATTAAGGTGGAAAGTTAAAGGAAGTGTGTCTGTCAAGCACTAATTTTAAGATTTTTCCAATAACTTTATTCATGCATATTTTTTTCCTCCTTTATAATTTGAGTTTTAGCAGTTAAATACATTTCGCAGTATGGTAGAAACATGCAAACTTCCTCATTACCAAAGTCTACCACAAATATTTCCCAAAGTGATAAAAATATGATTTTAATGTTGCCATTCCCAGCACAATATCTTGAGTCATTGTAATGGCTTGTGTTTTTTCTTGATTTCCTTTCATTTCTTTTTGTTGTTTTTTTGTTTGTTTGTTTGTTTGTTTTGTTTTGGTACCAGAGGCGCTTAACAACCAAGCCCACATCCCCGCCCTCTTTTATAATTTATTAGAGACAGGGTCTCACTGAGTTGCTTAGGGTAACTAAGTTTGCTGATACTTGGTCTGAACTCTTGATCCTCCTACCTCAGCCTCCCAAGTCACTGGATTATAGGTGTGGCACTGATGCACCAGTTTGATTTCCTATAATTTCTAATTCAGTATTATCAGCTAGAGATAGCTATAGAATTCCTTCAGCAAACTAGAATATTTGAAGTGAAGTATAAAGCTGGTGAGTTAAGGGTCAAAAGATATGCCCTTTACAGAGCTTGACATCAATGGCATGGATTGATAACCTAGATGGATACTGAAGAGACGCCCAGAGGTAGAATATAAGGGAAATGCTGACGAAGACTAATACCTCTGAAGCAGTGGATAGATGTGGAAAGAGTTCTCATGAGAAGAAATTAGATAAAATTTTTATCCCAAGCAAGTACTGTCATTAGGAAATAAAATTTGACTGACTCCTCAGTCTCATGCATGATAATTCTGTCTTTATCTAAGCACTGTTTTACTTTAGATGAACCCTAAGGGAGGATCAGTGTATGGAGGACTAAGTCTACAAAGTGAACTTCTAATGTGTTCCTAATTCCAATGATGTACCTTAGATGGCATGGAGAACTGGTTTTGCCCAAGGTGGTAACAAGTCTAAGTGGCTTAAAATACCGGGGAGGTTTCAACAGACAATTTGAGTCTCTTTGATCCTAAATCTATACCCTAAGCCTTGACCTGTTGAAACTTGATATTCTGAGGTTGGACTCTAAGCAATTCCATAGAAAAGTAGGGCAAGGAAAAGGCAAAAGATGAGGATGATAATCAAAAGCTTAGAGAAGAGTATGTCTCCTCTGCCCCCTATGGGATTACCTAAAACAGAAGAAGGTCACAGGTCACTCTGCCATGCCTACCTTTTGGAGAAAAGAGAGTAGGAGGTCCATAAAGTGGTTGGGAGAACTCTGCTGAGCAGATCTACACACTTCAATCCTTCCCTCACCATCTTCATATTCCCAGGTGGCACCCTAAGTCAATAAAATGTTTTTTCTCTCTTCCTGACATGGAATAAAGAAGAGTACAGTCTTCGAATCCTTTGTTAACCTTGGGTACATTTTGTTAAATTGTGATATTCAAAGAGCTAAAACATATGACTTTCATGCAAGTATCAAGTGAATATAATATTTCATTGTCAGATATTTTACTCAAATCATGAATTAATGAGGGGAAAGGTATGATGTTAATTCCTTCTAATATATATTTTGGGAACTAGGATATACACAAAAAATTTAGCAAGATGGCTGAGTTAAATGAAATGCTGGTGACTGTTTCAACAGGGCTATAACTATGCTATTTGGGATTATAAGTTCAATTGAGCAGAAATTATCTGCAACTTTTCTGGATAACAATCTCCAAGTTAATCATCTGTTCCTCCAGTGTTATAGAATAGCCTGTTTATTAGAAAGCCAATTCCAATACTGCACTGAAAGAATGCCCAGTGATTTATTTTCTTATTTCCAAGACTCAGTTGAGCTTTCTAACTAGTTTGGTGTATTGCTTAATTTTGGAAGTTGGAACAAGAAATGGAAACCAAGGAGGAACACCAGCAAGGAAGAAATTTTCACAATGCCAGGTACATTTGAGAACTTCACATACTATGGCTCATTTAATCCTGCCTCACCACACAAGTGAGCATTATAGTTCATCTCTGTTGGAGTGGGCACAGAGACTTAAGAAAGTAAGGAAGGTACCCTAGAGTTAGGGACCTTGTTCACAGATATACCAAAGGCAGGACATGTGGAACACTTATTGAAACTAGATCTAATCCCTGGGTCCTTAGTTTCCTCCAGTATCTACCTTCTGCTTCTCCTAAGGAGATGTGTGACCTCCATCCAAAGTGTTATCTTCTCTTGAAACAATCACTTGGATTCCATAAAAGCATGATTTGTAATACATTCTTTGTTCTCAGCTGCAATTCTCTCAGATTGATTCTGACCTGCTTCTAAATTCTTTGGTTCTTGACTTTTGCTTATTTGGAATGATGATTCCAATGTTCCATCTGGTTACTTTTTCTTGGGTTGCTTCAAGTAGAGAGATCTTGGAAAAGACTGGGGAGTTGTTCCAAAGGAAAAGGAAGGTTACTCTGTCAAACCAGGTATAAGTGTGTTTTACTGGAAAACAAACTAATGGTGTTCATTAGGGAGAGGATAGAGTTCTTATGAATGGGAAACATTAAACAGTGTTACTTGGGTGTTACACAGCTAGGATCTATGGATTTGTGAGGCAAGACACCCCCATAAAATGTCATTGAATCTTGAGTATACATTAATGTGTTTCATGAATTAGATTAGACTTCCTTCTCATGAGAATGTGGCTACATATATTATTTCAAGACATCATATGTGAATATTGGCCAGGACTAAATCCAGGGCTGTGAGTAGGGATGTAGAGACCCATATCCTTAAATTTATAAACACTGGATTCTAATCAAGATCTAAAATTTTTGTGAGTCTTCTTCAATGATCTGATCCTGTTATCTCATTCTCTTTATAAACCTGGATCAGAAATCCATGCATCTGTCATATATAGCTGTGTAGAATGGGTACTACACAACATGAGAGAGCTATATTTACATTGCAGACTAAGTTTGGTTGAATTTCGTAGCACAGTCTGGATAACCACAGGCGGTGTCCTCCCCTGCAGAGTAACTCTGCCCCCAAATAGAAGGACTTGGCAAAATAAAGTCTCCATATTTATTCTCTTTCACATTTTTATAAGAATTGATAAAAACTTTTATATTAGCAAGAAACATATTCCAAAATATGAAATTATTTGAATGCAAGCTACGCATGTGCAGCCATGGGTTACGATGGTTTTTATGGGGAACTTTGTAACTTAACTGTGAAACTTGATGCATGCTTTAATATTCATTTTTTTAAAAATGGAATTACCTATCCTAAAGAAAACTGACTTATAAAATTCAATATTACCTGCCTCATTCAATGTCAGAGGACATGGTGTAATATTGAATAGGATCATTGATAATAAAAAATACCATACAAGGAAAAATACACATCAACATTACCAAAAAGTCAATCAGCTCATGGACTTGGGTGGTAGTTATCATTTTTTTAAAAATATGAAGACCAGAGAGTACATATTGCTCTTCAGATCTTAAGGCCTGTTACAACTTCACATTTCTGGTAGTGTGGGAAGTAAATACCAAAATGAATGACCATTACATTGAAACTTTATTAGCAAAAGCAGGTGGAGGCCAATTAACTGACAGTGGTCTAGGGAGAAGTATGTGTCTCTGGATCATGGCCATTCCAGGCCATCTAGAGAGGGGCTTGGGTCTCAACATAGAGAACCAACTTATGGGAATTCATGGGAAGATTTATATGTAGACAAAAGTAAGTTTCTAAAATCAGCAGGTCCTCTCGGTTGCAAGAAGACTTTCTCTCTGAGCAGACAGTGTTTACTGGGGTAATGGTTAATGTAAGCGTTGGTTAAAAAAACATCCACAAGGTCCAACTGTCATGAGCATCCAGAAGAGAACCTATTCTCATGCTCTCACCAAACTCTTTGCAAAATCCAGAATCAGGTTCACCTTGATCTGCGGGTGGGTATGAACTTACTTATTCACAAAGGTAAGGATTTGGCAGAGCTCTGCTCTTGTGCAAACAAGTAATTGGAGAGTTTAAATGGGTGGCAGGAGGTGGAATTCTCAGGGGCAATTAAGGCAATAGATCCAGAAGCATAAGTTCATTCAAAATTTTTGTTCTTCAACTGAAAGTCAGGGACAGAGAGACAAACCTGGAAGGCTTGGTTTCTGACACACAGAATCTTAAATGAGCGTAAATCAAGTTGTGAACTGGGAAAAGAAAATGCAAGGGGTTCTCATTGGGCACACGGAAAGATGCTTCAGTGATTATCACAAACACCTGCAGGTAACTGTAATTTTCTAAGTACCTGTGTGTCAGGCTAACATAAAAAGTACAGGAGTGATTGATTGACTATAATTAATTTTGCCTTGAAAGAAACAATCATGACATAATAAGACTTCATTTCCAAGTGTTTTTAGATTTCCTTTCTCTAATTTATTGCCTCACATTACTGCTGTAGAGTGTGTTTAGAAGTTTAAGAATTCTACATAGAGCACAGAAATGATTGAAAACAAGGAAGGCACATTCCTCTTTATTTGCAGTTGTCCTTGGTGCTCTTTCCCACTGTGACTCCTCAGGCACATTGTGAATTTCATGGCAGCTGATTTGGAAGAAGTATTGGCCTTTGACCTCCTCTCAATGGACAGTGGTACCCTTTACTCCTACGTTACTAGACAAAAGGTATTCCAACTCTATTGCACACAACCATGTTACAAAAACTATACATGCACATGTATTGTCAATGTTCAGACATGATAATCCGAGTTGTTAAGGTATGTATGTTGGCTTTGGCACAAGTAGTGGAGGAACAACTGATTTCTTTGAATGGGAGAAATTCTATGTTGTGCTATATTTTTAAAATGTGATGAGTAAAGACTTGAATCTATTTCAGGATTTAAATTGATAAGCATCCTTAAGGGGGAAAAAACATTTTGAGCTTAGAAATGTCAATTCATTTTGCTTCCCAGACGATTTTCAAATGCAAAGCACTTCTTCTGAGTAATGGAGGGTTGTTATGGTATTCAATAAATAGTGTGGGCTGAGGAATTGAGATCATATAGAACACAGGCATGCAGTGAATCATTGTGGACCATGTGGTTGCTACACAAAATCCCTTCCCTTAGATCTGGGTTATGTGGGAGTAGAAGTGTCATCTAAGGAGGCCAGCTGTCTTAGGCTGTGCCATTTATAGGATCCCCGTGATCTGGATTCTTATTCCCAGCTTTGCAGTTTCAGCAAATTTACAGTTTAAAGGCACCCAGAGTTGGTCAGATGCAGGAACGAAAAACAGATGTTGAGGCAAGTACCAAGAGCCTAGCTTTAAAAACTGAAGACCAAGCTATCAAAATTAAGATATGGGAGATACCCTTTCCCAGTGACTGGGATGCTGTGCTGTATCTTGTAATTAGCGCTAACCTTCTCTCCTGTCAAAAAAGCTAAATTGGTGATGGTGTAAACGTGGGATCACAATAATATAATAGCAGAAGTAGAGTCAATATAATGGCATAAACATTGTCTATCTTATATCCTATTTACCCCATCCACCTATCAATCATCTATCTATCATCTATCTATCTACCTATCTGATTTTATTTGAAACTCAACAAGCTATTAAGGCAGGGTCTTGTTATCACTGATGTCTAAAGAGCAAACAGAGGCTTTATCAGCCACAAGTGACATATCTACTCAGTGGTGACCTTTGCAATGTGACCCAGGCAGCCTTGGCTTCAGTTGTTCTCCAACCCTCAAACGCATGCAAGCCAGCACGCAGGCCCCATGCTTTCTACTTCTGTAAGACACTCACCAATGCGATTCTTTCCTCTTGGACTCATCAGGCCAGGTGGGATGTGTTGTCCTAACACTTGTTTTAAGATTAATTTTGCACAATGATTTTGGAAGTCATGCATAACCTCATCTCATAAACTGAATTTTGTTCAACTAATTGCAATTCAACAATTGAGCATTCATTGAATGCATGCTATGTGATTAATACCTGATGCATATTATTTCACAAATCTTTCTAATAACCCGGTTAGTCCCTCTTTTAACCACGTGAAGAATTTACACTGAGACCCTTAGTTAATTTTCTTCAAGTTTAAAACTCCATATTGCAAAATGTTGAAGAGAAGCCCTTGGAATGCAGAGGAACCTGGTACTAATCAAGCTGCTGCCACTTCCTGCTTCATCAATACTGAGCGATTTATAACTTGGAGATAATATCCAACCACACAGAGGTGTCATCAAGACACAAAGTGATTATTCATATGAAATGCTTTCTACACACTGTGTAGTTATTCTCAGAAAAATAAAGTGGTTGAATAAAAATGATCCTGTCTCCTTTGCCTCTAAAACATCTTTTAAAAACCAGAAGGAACAGGAAGGAAGAATTTAAAGTTTAACTTCAGCAATACTAGGAAACATTCATAATCCTGAAACACAGCACAGCAAGAAAGGCTAAAGACGACTGAAGTTCATGTGGGGTTAGGGGAGGTGCTGAAGTGTGGCTGCAGGTTCACATGAAGCAGGATGAAGTGCGAGACCTCCGTTCTCCCAAGATGCAGGGGTCACCCTGGAGGAGAAGGTGCTGTGGACTATGCTCAATGCTGTCAGACGGGGGAGAAAAGACAAGGAGCATAATGCACACATATGCAGCCATCTGTGCCAGGGACCTGTGAGGATCCTGCCAGTCTGCAACATGGTCCCCTCCCTCTTCCTCATAAACTTGCTGCATACAACAAATCCCGGAAGACCTTCTACCATTAAAGTGGGCATAAAGACAGAAGAAAGAATCGAGAGTTGTAGCTGTGTCCACTACTTCATTTTTTAAAATTATTATTATCAATACATATTAATTGTACAAATTAGTCAATTTTACGGAGCATTTCCATACATGCACATATCATATTTGATCTAACCCACCCTCCCTTGTACCTTTTTTTTTTTTTTCTTCTTCTCCACTCTTCCCCTATCTCCTTGGTCCCCTTCTTCTATCTTACATTGTCTCTCTTCTGCTTTTCAGGTCATCCTGTTTGTTTGTTTGTTTGTTTTTTCTTTAATATTTTTTCTTTTCTTTCTTTAGTTTCGACAGATGAAACACATGCTCCTTTTCTTTTCTGTTCTGTGTTGGTTTTTTTTTGCTTCATGATGTCTTACATTCCAGGCATTTTCTTGCGAGTGACATGATTTTATTCTTTAAACATCTGAATAATACTCCATTGTACATATGTACATTTTCTTTATCCATTCATCTGTTGATGAGCACAAAAAGCTGGTTCCATATCTTAGCTATTTGATTTACTGCCACAATAAACAAAGGTATGCAGGAATCTGTTTTGCACACGAACTTCATTTCTTTGGATGTATACCCAGGAGTGGTACAGCTGGATCACATGGGAGTTTTATTTTGAGTTTGTTGAGGAAACCGTCATACTACTTTCCATAGTGACTGAACTAGTTTACATTCCAAATAAAGGTGTGTAAAGGGTTCCATTTTCCTCCATAACAATCACCAGTTAGTTTGATAACATCAAACCGGTTATTCTGATAACATCCATTTCAAATATTGAGTGAGATCAAATCCTAATGAATTTTTGGGGGGTGGGGTACTGGGGATTGAACTCAGGGGCACTTGATCACTGTGCACATCACCAGCACTTTTTGTATTATATTTAGAGACAGGGTTTCAGGGAGTTGCTTAGCACCTCACTTTTGCTGAGTCTGGCTTTGAAACTCACGATCCTCCTGCTTCAGCCTCCCAAGCCACTCGCATTGGCCACTGTGCCTGGTGTTAATGATGTTTTGATTTGCATTTTTCTGATGGTTAAAGATGTTGACCTTTTACCATTCCTACTTCTTCCTTTAAGAAACATCTGTTCAGATCACTTGCCTGTTTTTACTTGTTCTTTGGTTAACTTTTTGAGTTTTTTATATATTCTGCATACCAATCCTTTGTCAGATGCATAGCAGGCAAAGACTCCCTCCCATTGTGTAGGTTGTCTCTCAATCTGTTGATTGTTTCTTTTTGCCATGAATAAGCTTTTTAATTCGATGTCATCCCATTTTTTCACTTCTTGCACATTTGTTTTCTGAGGTTATTGAGTCTTACTCGGGAAATCATTGTGTCAAGATCAGTCAGTGTTTCCCTGTTACCCTCTAACGTTTTAAAGTTTTAGGTCCTACCTTTCTGACTCATTTGGAATTCATTTTGTTCAGGATAAGGTAGGTTTCAATTTTCTACCCATGGCTATCCAGTTTTCCCAATACCATGTATTAAAGAGGCTGTCTTTTTTCCAGTGTATGTTTTTGTACCTTATCAAGAGTCACGTGGATGAGGAGATGTGAGTTTATTCCTGAGTCTTCTATGATATTCCTTTGGTCAATGTGTCAGTTCATTGCGATCACCATGCAGTTTGTGTTGTTATGGCTCTTGTAATATATTCTGTAATCAGGCATTGTGATGCCTCCCACCATTGCTCTTTTTAATCAGCATCACTTTGGCTATTTGGTGTCTTTTGTGCTTCCCCTGTGAATTTTACTATTGTTTTTCTAGTTCTGTGAAGAATGACATTGGTATTTTGATGAGAATTACACTGAATTTGTAGATCACTTTTGGTATTGTGGTTGTTTTTAACAATATCATTCTCCTAATCCATGAACTCAGAAGGCCTTTCCAAGTTCTAGTGTCTTCTTCAGTTTTTTTTTTAAGTGTTTGGTAATTTTTACTGTTGAGTCCTTTCACCTATTTGGTTGAGTTTAATCCTGGGTATCATTTTTATTTTTTGAGGCTATTGTAAATGTGATATTTCTTTCATGATTTCTTAGTGAACTCATTCTTGATATGTAGGAAAGATAACAATTTTTCTATGATTTTGTATCCTGCTTCTTTGCTCTATTTGTTTTCAGGTTTTAAGAGTCTTTGGTGGAGTTTTTAGTTTTCTAAGTGTAGGATCATGTCATCTGCAAATGGGGATAATTTGACATCTCCTTTCCTATTTGCATCCCTTTCATTTATTTTTCTTACCTAATATCTCTGGCATATTTAAAGTTCTATGTTGAATAAAGTGGAGAGAATACACACCCTTGCCTTATTCCTAATTTTAGAGGAAGTACTTTCAGTTTTTTCCCATTTAATATGATGTTGGCTTTGGGTTTGTTGTATAGAACCATTATTGTGTTGAGTAATGATCCTTCTGTACCTAGATTATTAGGGGTTTCTTATAAAAGAATAATGAATTTTGTCAAAGACTTTTGTGCATCTATTGAGATGATCTTATGATTTTTATTCTTGATGCTATATATGTGCTATATTATATTTATTGATCTATATATGTCAAACCAGTCTTGCATCTCGGAAATGAATCCACTTGATCATGGTGTATGATCTTTGAAATGTGCTGTATAAGTTGATTGGCAAATATTTTATTGAGAAATTTTACATCAATGTTCATAAAAGAAACTGGTCTATATTTTATTTATTTTCTGCATTATTAAGTTTGGTAGAAAGGTAATACTGACTTCCTAGTATAAGTTTGGAAGGTTTCCTTCCATTTATATTTTATTGAGTAGTTTGAGGAGCATCATTATTAGCTTTATTAACTTTTTTTCTTTAATCTCTGGTAAAATTCAGCAGTGAATATCTCTAGGCCTGGATTTTTAAAAAAATGTTTATTATTAATGTTCAACATCCTTGTCTTTGATTTGTTTAGCTTTTTTCTGTGTTCTTGTTTGTTAGGTTATATTTGTCCATTTCATATAGATTTTCCATTATTGACATATAGTTTTAAAATATTTCCCACTGATTCTATGTATTTGAGTGGTTTTTGTTGTAATACCCTCTTTTCCAATTTTATTTACTTGGGTCTCCACTTTCTTTTTGTTAGTTTAGGTAAGAGTTTGTTATTCTTGCTAATCTTTTCAGAGAGTAAACTTTTCAATTTATTAATCCTTTGTATTGTTTTTTAGTGTCTGTTTCATTTATTTCTGTTCTGATCTTTATTATTATTTCTTTCCTTTTACTGATTTGGGTTTGGTTTGTTCTAAGACCTTGATATGTATCATTAGGTTATTAGGTTATTTGAGAACTTTTTATTTTTTAATGTGAACATTCATAGCTATGAATTTTCCTCTTAGTACTGCTTTCACTGCATCCCATAGGTGTATTGTGTTTCATTTCACTTTAGGAAATTTTAAATACGTCCTTAAATGCTTCAATTACTAGCTTTGTTATTCAAAAATACATTATTCAATCTCCATGTATTTGTTTAATTTTTATAGTTTCTCCTATTGATTTCTAGTTTCATCCATTATGATCTGATAAGACATGATAAATTATCTTATTTTTTACATTTATTAAGAATTGCTTTATAGTTTCATGTATGATTTATTATTCTGTATGTTGATGAAAAGAATATGTATTCTTTATCTGTTGGATGGGTTGTTTTCTAGATGTCCCTTAAATTCATTTAATCTATAGTACAATTTATATTTGATTTTGTGTCTCATTGATATATTTGTTGATGAGAACAGGTGTTGGAAGTGACCCACTTTTATTGTATTGTGGCACACTCCCCCTTCATGTTCTACAATAATTGTTTTATTTAAGTGGGCATTCTGAAAATTGGTACATGTACATTTACATTTTTATATCTTCTTGATTAATCATTCCCTTTATCAATATGCAGTGAACTTTGTCTCCTCTGATTTATTTTGGCTTGAAGTTTGTTTTTTTCAGATATGAGGATAGCTGCTTGCATTGTATTCCATTTGCTTGGAATGTAATTCTCTGTGTTTTCACTTTGAGTCTATATTTGTCTTTGCTGGTGAGACAACTTTCTTTCAGACAGCATATTGTTGGGTCCTGATTTTTAATCTAATTAGCTAACCTATACCTTTTAAAGGCAAAATTCAGGCCATTTACATTAAGGTTATTATTGAAAGGTGTGTACTTGTTCCTGTCGTTTTGATGTTTTCCTTCTGGTTGTTTTAAGTTTTCTTTATTCACGTCTTCCTTTCTTTTTCTTCTAAAAGTTTTGATGGTTTTAATGTATTGAACATGTTTGATTCTGTCCTAATTCTCATTTACTTATATATTCTTCTAGAATTTTTTTATTTCTTGTGTTTTTATGATTATATTTATCTTCCTTCCTCTTCTGGGTGTAGGATTCCCTAAAATATCTTCTGTAATGCAGCTTTAGTTTTCATGAATTCACTTAGTTTATGTTTATCTTAGGATTTCATGTTCCATCAATTCTGAAAGATAACTTTGCAGAGTATGAAGATCTAGGTAGGTAGTAGCTTTCTTTAACACTTGAAACATATCATTCCATGCCCTTCTGACCTTCAGAAATTTGCATGGGAAATCTGCTGTTATTCTGAGAGTTTTTCCTTTAAATTTGACTTAGTACTTCTCCCTTGCAACTTTTAATATTATTTTTTTCATTCTTACTTTTGGCAGTTGAATTATAATATATCAAAGAGAGGTTCTTTTGTATTCATTTCTATCTGTGGCTTTAAATGCTTCCTGTTACCTGATTGTCCATGCTTTCCCGAGCTGTGGGAAATTTTGTGCTATGATTTCACTGAATAAAATTCCCCTGCCTTTGATTTGTATCTCTTCTCTTTCATCTATATTAATGTTGTGTCTTTGGTCTTCAATGTTGTTCAGGAAATATGTTATGCATTGTTCATTCTTATTTTTTTCTTTATTGCTGTATGAATGTGATAATTCATCAACCTTGTCTTCACACTTTACTATTTTTTCTTTCACTTTATCTAATCTATAGGCATGGCTTTTGATTGAGATTTTTATTTGACTTATCAAACATTTTTAATTTTCAATATTTATGCTTCTTTTTTCAGGATCTCTATTCCATTATTTGAATAGCTCATTTTTATCCTGCATTGTCTTCCTTAATCATGAATCTGTTTATTTGTGTATTCCTGGGCTTCATTGAGCTTTAAAATATCATTTGCCAAAAAGTGGATGGAACTAGAGATCATCATGTTAAGTGAAAAAAGTCAGACTCAGAAAGTCAAGGGTCTTATACTTTCTGTCATATGTGGAAACTAAAGAGGAAAGGAAAAGAAAGGTGGGGGTGGAGCTTCTGAAAATAAAAGAGAGATCAATACAGGAAAGGGAATACTGCTTGGGGAGCAGAGAGGGAGAAAGTGCTGGGAACTGATATGCACCAAATTATATTGTTATATTGTGTACATGTATGAATATATAATAATACATCCCATCATTATATGCCAAAAAAACCCCACATTCTTTTGATTTTTTGGCATTTTATCCATTGATACCTTTGGAATTAGTTACTGAAGAGTTATAAATTTCAGGGAATATATTTTTGCCTTATTTTTTCATATTTCTTGTATTTCTATATTGAAATTTACACAACTGTTTGGATGATGTTTCTCTTTCTTTCTTTCTTTCTTTCTTTCTTTCTTTCTTTTTTTAGTGGTGCTTGGGGAGCAAACACTCTACCAACTGAGCTATCTCTCCAGCCCCTGGATATCTCTTCTGTTTGATGTGAAAGCATTTTTAGTAAGCAGCCTTGTCTTGATGATATGAGTTTGTTGTTTAGAGTTGAGTTTAAATCCAATTTGACCTCATAGTGTGGATCCCCTATGCCCTCTTTGACTTTGATTACTGGGTTTTGACATAATGAGTACTGTATTAGATCCTGAGGGACCCATTTTCTCTGTAAGTCCTGCAAGAGTGGGGTCCTTCTAAGATTTCAGGTAATTGTGCCGATGGCATAGTATCTGGGGTTCACCCTCTGTACTTAATCCTCCTGTATTGTCAGCACTGTATGGTCTACAAGATCATGGGCCCAAACTAAACTAAAGTACCTTATAGGTGTAGTGTCCAAGCAGTTTGCTATTTCTCTGTTTTTGCTATAGGGGTGAATATTGAGGAATCAGTCTTTAACCCCTGTCCCTTCCCCAGCTATTTCTACTTAAGGTTGGATCATCAATTGGAGAATTTTGTCTCCCCTATTCTGTAAGTTGAAGTATCTGCCAAAGTTTGAGTAAGACTAAGTTGTGACTGGAGTAAGATACAATTCTTTTCAGGTGGGCTTGGAGTGTAGCTCAGCAGCAATGCACTCACCCAATATACTCAAGATGACAGGCTCCATCCCCCACACTATGAAAAAGGAAGAAAAGAAACAATATCAACAAGTTAAAAAAAAAAAAAACAGAAAAATAAATTTAAAAATAAATTTAAAAGCCATAACACAATAACAACAGAAAAGAAAGGGGCAAAAATAATATGAAATAAAAATAAAAATGTACTAAAAGTAATATTGATAAAAAAAAAAAGAGAAAGAGAAAAAAGATACTAGAAGAGAGTTAAAAAAAAAAAAAAAACAAAACAAAAACAAAAACAACAAAAAGAAAACCAAGTGGGGATGGGGTAAAGAAGAAGAAGAGTGAGAAAAATTCAATTAAATAATAAAAATTGAAATAAAAGTAGGAAAAATAATGAGAAATAATAATAAATAATGGAAGAAAAATTAAAAATGAGTAAATAATTTCTCCTAGTGAAGGTGCTTTGAGATGCTTTCCTCTGGGTTCTCTGGGGTTGGAATCAATTGACCAGGTATGATGAGTGGGTCACAGCTGCGACCTGTTGTGGTTCTTCTTAGCTCACGCTGAACTAGCCAGTGTAGAAAGCAGTCAGTGCTTCATGTCTCTCGCTGTGCAGGTTAAAGGAATGTTGGGTACACCAGGGCACTGATGGCATGGCCCCTACTGGGGCTACAGCAAACCCTTCTCACTGACTGAATGTTGGTGGCACTTGACCCACACCTGGAGGTTATATTCTGTCCACAGATTTCTAGCCCACATGCCTGGGAACCTGTCACATATTCAGACACATATTCAGAATACCTCTGAGAGCTGAGAGAACAATTAAACCATGGACTTCTGAGCTTGAAAGGTGAGTGACAGAACAGAGTGATTTGCTAGCCTTGTACTGGACCTCCTTCAGACCTGGGCCCTGTGCAAATGTGTCATTTCTCTCATCACAGTGGTTAGGACCTTTGACTGCTGCTTCCTCCACTAACGTAGCCACTATAGTCTGCAGTCCCCACTGCATAAACCTCCAGAGGGTCTGTGTCAGACACTCCCCCAAGCCATGACTGTCTCACATGGCAATCCTCTGCCCAATTAATGCAGCAGGATATCCACGGGGTTCTGAATTGTGATTGTTCCAAGTTTGTTAATCCCCAAAGCAGTTTTGTCTTTAAAACTTGGACTCTTCAGAAGAAGGTTCATGTTTATAGCACTCTGAGAGCTCACTGAATGATGTAATAAATTTATTCTCTAAAGCTAGCTTGTGCAACAGGAGTCATTTTTAGACTACGTTCCTAAACTGGATTCATAGTTTGTAAAAACATCATTACCCCTATGTACACGTAGGATTACACAAATGGTATGACTCTACTTCATATACAACCTGAGAAACAAGTTGTACCCTATTGGTTTACAATAAATCAAAATAAGTAAATTATCAAAAAAAAAAAAAAGAAAAAGAAAAAAAAAACTATAGATCTCTCATTTAGGTAGGACTTCTAGGGGCTGTGATTTCAGGGTTGTTTGCCCTTTCTAGCTTACCTTATGCTTGCAGGGTTGAATTCCCTACTTGGTGGGGAGCCAGGGTTGAAGTTGAAAAGTGCATTGTACTTTTTTTTCTGGGTTCCCTTTCTGATTTGCGGTGCTCCTTGGATTTCCATCATTCGTTATTGGAATTTTATTCCTAAAATTCCTCTCCTCTTTGCCTTCTCAGATTATAATATCTCCTTTATTGTCCTGACTCCTCTTCTCTAGAATCACGGGAATGGAACTTCTATTCCATTATCTTGGCTCCTCCTCTCTCCATTCATTTTTCTGGTGAATGGCCTTCTATTTTAGAAATATAGCACATTTTGTTATCCATTCATGTGCTCATAACTTTTATATTGTTTTCACCTTTCATTATTGTGATGAATGTTGCTATAAATGTTATATAAAAACATTTGAATATCTGTTTTAACTTCTTTAGAGTTTAGACCTAGGAGTGGAATTGCTGGTTCAAATGGCAGTAGATACAAAAAGCAGATTAGTTATTGCTAAGGGTTGAGGGGAAGGTCTAGTGCAAAATGATATGTTGTGGGATCTAATTTCTGGATGAAGAAATGTAAGGAACAAGGCTGCAACTATTTCTCCCCTGATTCTACCCGCTCCCCACACACCATTTTGTAATCTAGATGTTAATTTTCTTATCAGTCATTGGTCCAATTAGCCTGCGGGCTTTCACTATTTAAGGGTAATTCCCCTGCTATTTGCTCTCTTTTCTCTCTCTCTCTCTCTCTTTCACTCTCACTCACTCTTTCACTCTCTCATTCTTTCTCTCTCTTTGGCCCTTAAGGCAGGCACTCTGTTTGTCTGCTATTAAAGTTTCTTGTGCGAGTTCCTGCATCCCGAGTGGTTTCTGGGTGCTTTCATTGGTGCCCTGACTCAGATGGGCTCTTCTACTGCCACTTAGGTGAGTGGAATCCCCTCTGTTGCCCCAGACCCCCAAATGCTGGTCTCACTTTCCATTTGTCTGGATGCTTAGTTGTATATCCACTGCCAGTTTCAGATTGGTGAGTTTTATTCTTGGTCAACTTAAACACTCCTCTGCTGCCCCAAGATGCCACCGTTGATCGTCCAGCACCCTTGAGGTGGTTGAGGAGTGGGAGTTCCCCCAGCCACAACTTTTAGTTATGGTTGGCCCCCTTAGTTGACCATATCTGATGGGTGGGTTCCCAGTACCTATTACGGAGTATCTATCTCTCTCAGGGTTGAGGCTCCTCTTACTTTCTCTCTCAAAAATCCTGGCATCAGGACCTCAGCCCTCTTGGCTTTTGCCTGGCACACACTGACAGGGGTGAAGACTCCTATCATTATGCTGCCTTCTCATCTCTAGTCAATTAATCTTTTACCTCAGGACACCATGGACACTGACTTGGCTGTTTCTCCTTCTGCATTATGTGATCTAGGTCTTCCACGCTGGCAGACTCATCCTTGGAACATTTACTAGAAAATCTTAAATCCTTCACCTGATCCATGACCTAGAGCCATCAAAACTTATTTGCTTTTGTAATGATATTTGGCTACAGTATTCTTTGGATAATCAATCTAGGTAACTGGTTAATGGTACTTTGGACACTAATGCTTTGAAAGACTTATACAACTTCTCTGAGTGAGTGGACAAGTGGAAAGAAATTCTTTACATTCAAGCTTTCTCTTTCTTGCACGCTAAACTTAATTTTTGCTCTGCCTACAAACCCAAACACCTCTTTTTGGCTTCTTCTCCCCTCCTAATCCTTCCTCCTCCTTCTCCAACTTCAACCTGGCTAATGAACCAACCCCATACGGGTCTCCTGCAGAGAGGCCTTTCCAGGCCCTGCTCCTCCATCTCCTTTGCCCTGCTTTGTTTCTGCTTCCACCCCCCCAACCCTTGCCCATCCTACCTAGAACTCCTGCAGCCCTGCGCACATATTCTAGCCCCTCTATGGGAAGCAGCTGGTGTGGAGAGAGTGATCAGAGTCCATGTTCCTTTTTCACTTTCAGATCTTTCCCGGACAGAGAAGCAGCTAGGCTCCTTCACTTCAACTTCGCAAACTTCATTAAGAAATTTCAGTATCTTACTCAGTCTTATGACCTTACCTAGCATGACATTTGTATGATCATGTCCAACACCTTGACCCCTGAGGAGCACAGGAAAGTCTGGGAATGGGCTCACAATTATGCAGATAAGGTTCACCAATTGACCCTGACCCATCCCATTGGGGCTGAAGTAGTACCAGATAGGGAGCCCCAGTGGTACTATAACACAGGGACTGGGTGTCTGCAGTAGGACAAGTTCCAAACCTGCATCCTTGCAGGTCTCTGTAAGGCCACCATTAAACCTATTAACTACGATAAACTTCAGGAAGTAATACAGGACAAGACTGAAAACCCATCTGCCTTTCTGAGTCGTGTCACAGAGGCCATGCCCAAATATACTAACCAGGACCCTGAAACTCTGTAGGGACGACAGTTATTCATGTTTTTTTTTTTTTTTTTTTTTTTTTTTTTTTTTTTTTTTACTCAGAGCTACCCAGACATAAAGGCTAAATTGAGGCAGTTGGACAGGGCATCTCTCATCCCACAGCCAGAGGTTCTAGTGGTGGCATTCAAAGTGTATACTGGAAGGGAAGAAAAGAAAAAACAAAATGAAAATACCTAATGCTAGCCAAAGCCTTTCAGCCAGCTAGACCTGCCCAGCCGACCTCTACTAGGGGCACCCTAGCTCCCAGAAGACCTCCAGGCCCATGGCTCAAGTGCAGAAAATAGGGCCACTGGGCACAAGTCTGCCCCAACCCCTGGCAACCCCTAGGTTCTTGTCCAAAATGCCATCAACTGGGACATTGGGCAGTGGATTGCCCTGGTGCTCAGAGAAGTGCCAGGTCACCCTTGCCTCCTTCCCCCAGAGACTTACTGGGATTGGCAATGGATGACTGAATGGGCCCAGAACTTCTACACCTGATGACCATCACTGATCAGGAGCGCCGGGTGACCCTTATGGTGGCAGGCAGGCAGCTCCCATTTCTTATAGATACTGGAGCCACATTTTCGGTGCTGTGGGAGTTTTAGGGACCAACTTATCCTGCAAAATCCTCTATTTTGGAGTAGAGGGAGAACCATACCACTCCCCTACAAACCCTCCAATAAGTTGCCACATTGGACAAATCTGTTTCACTCATTCCTTTTTGATGATTCCTATGTGTCCCATTTTCCTCCTGGGAAGGGACCTTCTAACCAAATTGGGCGCTTCTATTTCCTTCTCAGTCACCATGTGCCAAGACTCCTCTGCTATTCCTCTTCTCATGACCTTGCAGGAACATACAACTCAACCTAAGTCTTCATACTTCTCTACCTCCATTATCTATTTCACCTCAACCTTTCTTTGCTCTCACAATTGATTTATTTGCAACTATCCTCCTTTGACATCTCATTTCTGAAATATCTCTCCTCCACATGTGATGTTTGTCTATAAACCAATTCTACAGTTGTCAGACCACCCCCCTCACTTTCCCGACTCACCAGGCCCATGGTACCCTTTCAGGGGTAGACTGGCAACTTGATTTCACCCATATCTCACAGTAAGAAACTCTAAATACCTTTTGGTCATGGTAGAGACCTTCTCAGGATGGGTTGAAGCCATCCCCACTTCCCAAAAAAGAGCGCTAACTGTCTCTACCTTCATCCTTCATGAAATCATTCCTTGCTGTGGAGTGCCTACCTCATTCCATTCAGTTAATGGGCCTGAATTCATCTCCCCAAGTTTCCCAACGACTTGCCAAGGCTCTTACAGTATCTTGGCATTTCATATTTCCTTTCATCCAAGGTCATCAGGTAAAGTAGAACGAACAAACTGAACTCTTAAAAATGTTTTAACCAAACTTCCCTTAGAACTTCACCTTGATTGGGTTAACCTCCTGCCTCTTATTCTTCTGCATCTTCCTTCGCTCTCAAATAAACCTACCAATATTTCTCCTTTCGAGCTGATGTACGGTGTCCCATTTTTTCCCCCTGGGATAATGCCCCTTCCCCTCTTCCTTCTCATATATTTATTCCTCTCCTAAACTACATTCGGGCATTCCTATGGGGTTATGCTTACTCCTCCCTGTGTAGCCCCTTGTCTGGCCCCCTGGCTCAGCCTCTTCAAATAGGAGACCAAGTTCTTATCTCTCCTCCCCAGGAGGCTACAGCCCCTCTATCTCCCAAATGGCAGGGACCCCCATACAGTGATCCTGGCTATGACAATAGTTGTCAAGGTGCGAGATTTACCAGGATGGCTACACATTTCTTGGGTTAAGCTCTACTCTCAATCCACAAACTCCTTTCCAGCTTCTAACCCTCAGGCTTCTTTCAACCAGTATTGAGCCACCCCAGTGGGACCTCTCTGCCTCAGGATGAAGGCCATCAAGCCCTCTACCCTTTGGAGGCCGAGGACTAGAACACCAAGGCACCCAGCCATGAGGACTGGACTTCCAGCTACATTCTTGCCTTTCTTGCCATTCACCCTTTTTAGATTTTTTCATTATATCTGTCTGTCTGTATCATAGGACTATCAGGATCTTATAAAGGATGAATTGAAGCCTGGCTACAAGTGTACTCCCTAGGGGAACTGTCCAGTGCTCAACCCCTTCCTACTGCAATGACATCTCCTTCCCCTGAATCAGTTCTATACCCATGTCCAGCAGTCATTGAAGATGGATCTTTGCTCATATACCCAAAAGGGATCTTCTTATAAAAACAAAATGGGGAAATGTAAGGAACAAGGCTGTAGCTATTTCTCTCCTGATTCTGTCCCCTCCCCACACACCACATTGTAATCTAGATTGTTAACTTTCTTGTCAGTCATTGGTCCAATTAGCCTGTGGACACTCTGTCTGCTACTAAAGTTTCTTGTGTGAGTTCCGTGTGTCCAGAGTGGTTTCTGGGTGCTTTCCAAAATATTTTAGAATTAAATAGGTTCAAGCTAAACTTGTGTTCAAAGTTATAATTACATGATTCAG
Source organism: Sciurus vulgaris (assembly GCF_902686455.1). Lineage (NCBI taxonomy): Eukaryota > Metazoa > Chordata > Mammalia > Rodentia > Sciuridae > Sciurus > Sciurus vulgaris. Next base: position 109,223,622 of record NC_136468.1, on the reverse strand, counting down.
GTGTTTCAGGACTGGGAAATAATCAGGTTTCTGAAACTAAAGAAGGAAAACACCTCAGAATGACAACAAAATCTTATACACTTCATTAGACACACAATAAATAAATCTTACATATTGGTCTAAAGCTTTAGGTATCACTAATCTAGATGAATGGAAGACATACACACATGCATGAAAAATGGGTATAAGAAATTATAGATATACATTAAACATATTAAAAGATAGATCCCAAGCATATTCTCTTGTGGTACAAGTAAAGTTCTGGGAAAAACAACAAGAACAAAAGCAACAACAACAAGGCCCACAAATCAGATTATAGAGTTCAAAGATATCTCAGCAGAAGTTTTAACTGAATAAGAAATGCACTTAAGAAAAGGAAGAAACATCATAAGACTATAGAATATAATAGACCAAAATATTAGTAATACCCATTATGAAGGTCATCCAAAAATAAACCTGTTGTTTGCATACAGAATAAAATCATGCACTATAATAATAGCTATAAATAAAAGAAACCCTGTGATAGTATTTGCTTTCACTTTTTCACTTGATTTTCTAAAAGGAAATCCTACCATCAGGAGAGAAATTTAAGAAATTCAAGGTCAGGCATTGACCTTAATGATATGTGGATTTATATTAAAACCCATACAAATACTACTCCTAGGCCAAAAAGATGGAACCTCATTTATCCTGCAGCATTAGGATCAGACAGAAGACTAAATTATCACTAATAGCAGTAACCTTTAGGGGAGAAGATTCTGGAAGCTATAAATCAAAGCTGGAATGTATGGGTATAGGACATTAGACAAATTTAATAGATTACTCCAAAAAGAGATCCCACTGATTGTGAAGGTACAGAATTTTACCTTGCCTTCTTTTAAAAAGGCAGTTATAAAGACTGGCGTGCCAAAGTCTTAAACCTAGGAAGTGATGAAATTGATTGCAAGTAAGTGCTGAGCTTCATACAGGGTGTGTGCAATGGCAAGTGATGACAAAGTTAACTAAATATCTAGTGGTATGGAGGCATGACAAACTGTACAGTTTATTGTTGGTATGACCCTATGGATATAGACAGAGCAATGTATCACACAACATCTGTAATCTTCATATAATAGAAATATTGTATGAAGATATGATGCCATTAAGCCATTGGGGGAGAGAAAGTTTATCTTGTCTCATGGTTTCAGAGGTTCAGTGTATGGTTGACCAACTCTGTTGCTTGGGGTTTGAGGTCTGGCAGAATATCATAGCGTAGGGGGTGATTCACTTCATGGTGGCTGAGAAGTTGAGGGAGAGGAAGAAGCCAGGGGGCCAGTTATAATCCCCAAAGACCTACTTTCTCCAGCCCCACCTGCCTACAGTAACCACTCAGAATATTAGTTCTTTCAAATTTTTAATCTATCAAATGTACTAATCCACTGATTTAGGTTTTGGTTCTCATAATTGAATCATTTTACCTTGGAAAATTCCTACATTCACAAGAGCTTTTGTGATCGCTTCATGTCCAAACTATAACATACAACTTGTGACTTTGATGACTAGCCTTTTAAACTTAGCGAAGTTTTTTCAGTGTCTATCCATGATGTGGCACAAAGCAGTACTTCCTTTTTGTTACAGAAAAATATTCAATTTTAAGGGTGTTTCACAATTTTTTCCCCTATTTTCAGTTGAAAGTTTACATTTGAAGTTGGATGTTCTTCAGTGCCTTAAAAATATCAGTCAAACACCCTTTGATCATGATTAACCAAAGGAAAATGTTCATCATAATCTGATATAAGAGGATTTAAAGTTGAAACATCCTGCGGTAGGTTATGTTATGTGTAAATTGAAGTTTGTTCCTCATGTTGAGAAAAACAGATAAATAAAAATGTGCCAACTAAGTGGTGTTTATGGGCAATTTCTCTTTTTATTGCTTGTTTATAGACATCTCAAAGAAAAGGCTTTGTGTATACCCTTAAATCATGTTGCTCAAAAAATACAGGTTGCCTCTCTAGGGGAAATAGATAGCAATTAGGGGTGGGGTTGCTGGAAGTGCAGCTCAGTGATAGAGCACTTGCCTAACATGTGCAAGGCCCTGAGTTTGATCCCCAGAACTGCAAATCAAAACAAAACCAAGTAAAATCCAAAAGAAAAACACAAAATAATTAGATGTAGGAAAAATAGATTTATTTTACTGTATATCAGTTTTTACATATTGTATTTTGTGCCATAAGAACCTAATATATTATAAGCATTTATTATTGATGTGAAAAAATAAATTTATAAAATATTTAAGCAAGCTAAATTAAGGAAATTCCAGTTCTGGTATTGAGAACTGAATGGCCACTAGCATAATATATTTTGTTGTTCTTTTTAAGTATACATGACAGTAGAGTGTGTTTTGACATATTATATAAACATGGACTATAACTAAATCTAATTAGGATCCCATTTTTGCAGTTCTATATGATGTGGAGTTTTCCTGGTCCTGTATTCATATATGCATGTAGAAAATTTATGTCTGATTCATTCTACTATCTCTATGGTGAAAACAGGTAATTAGAACAACCTGTACTCTGAAATCAGAGACCTGAATGTAAATCTAAACCATGCTGACTAACATTAGACATTTTTTAAATTTATTTTTTTAATTGACAGATAAAATTATGTATATTCATCACGTATATATACAACATAATATTTTGAAATAGGTGTACATTATGGAGTGGATAAAATCTATTGTAAAATACCCTCTATTCTTGAGAAACCCTGAGAGAGTATACTTAAAGCATTCTCATTTTAGGAAAGTTTTTAATCTCTTTGAACTTCCCTTTTTTAGCTATAAAATGGAGATAATGACTCCTCCTATGAATTATTATCTTGGAGCTTTAATGTATGAATTTTCAGAGCATAATATCTGATATAATTGAGAATCACTGGAATATGATTTCCAATCCCACTGTTAAAATGAATTGTTTACATTCAATTGATTAGAAGGACTTAAATTTAGAGGTAACTACAAATATACATTTGAAGACAACATGTGATGTAGTAATATCCAATTAGCTTTTATGCTCAAGGGTAGGAAAACTATTTAGAGGTCAGCAATAACTAAGAAAATGAATCAGAAATGGTGGCTAGCAAAGTCATCAAAACAGACTTTTTCCTCTTAGAACCTTTGGGTTGTCTTTTTTTGTTGCCTCAAAAACTTCCTGTATGTTTATAATAATACACTAAATAGAGTATGTGAAAAAAGAGTAATGCAATTCTCACAAAAGCCAGAAGACATATTTTCAATTAGCTGAAAATTGTTACTAATGGGTGTACTTGAACAATGTGAACAATGGAATATTTCCCAAGGTCGCTTTGTGACCTGCTCTTGGGATGATCGATCCACGCAGCAGCAGCTGAACTGTACTATCCACTTGTGAACTAGAGCAATTAACATGAAGGAAATGCAATGGGCTTTGGAATGGCTTCAATCTAGTTTAAGTGTTCAGACCTGTATATAACTGAATTAAATGACATGTAATTGCTTTGAAAACACTGAAATTCAATCAATGGATCAATTGATATATTCTAGCCTCAAGTAGTAACTAGTAATAGCTGATGCTTTTTCCTCTTCTTACTTTTTACTATAATACCCCAAATTTTAAACATTTAAAAATGAAAATAAGATATAAATTCATAGTAAACAATTTCAAGCATATGAGGATAATATTTCTTCATTTTAACAAAAGAAAAATCACAATTGTGAGTTGGAAATCCATGTTGGGAAACAATATATTACCAAGGAGGAGAATTTAAATTTCCAGCCTCTATCTTTCCTGCTGTAGGTAGTATTTGAGTTATTTCTTTCTACTTGACTTTCTTCTTCAAAGAGTTCCCAGCAACAGAAGTAAATGTCTCAAAAATGTATTATATAATAAGACATAATGAGAAAAGATGCATTATTTTTAAACAAAGTTATACTTGCTAAGTGACTTCTTGTGAAATTAAAATGATTATGTCTTCTTTCTATGAGAACACTGTATGGGTTACTCAGGAATCTTCTCCAGCTCTCCTACAGTTTCATTCCTTCTGGAATTTTGTGTCTAGAGTTTATCAGTGTCTGGTGTCCTAATGGAGAAAGGATTTTCTGTGTTTATTCCAACCAATGGTGTATGTATAAAATGTGTACTGATGAGAGAGGTAAGAATAGATAGATGGAAAGAGTTGGGTAGAGATATTTGTCATTTCTATAAAATGACATTGCCATATTAGACATGGTCCCAGCTTCCCTGAACATTTGTCATGAGGACTCTGCTATCCTGACTTTTCCAATTGCCAGCAAGGAGCTAGTGTATTAAAAAAGCTGGGAAAGTCTGTTTAGTTAGCATTAGTCCAGCAGCTAATATTTTAAACTTGAGTAGAATTAAGGCTACTCCAGGGAATTGGAATTGCATGAGTGATCCAAATTATACTTGGGATAGGAAAATGAAGCATTCTCTTAGTTATCTTTTGCAGTCTCTTTAACAGATCATCTTTGGGGCATAAAACCTGGGAAACTCCTTCACTTTTCATGAACCTACTCAAGAATTCTAGGCATTCAGAGGGACAAACAAAAAGTTATTGAGTATGTTTGTGTAAAGAGTCTTACACTGATATCCACAGAAGCACAGGGACTGAGAGTTACAAACAGTGACAAAATGAGGACTTCAGTCCTATCATCTCTAATAACTGGATTCTGTCAACAGCTACAAGAACTTGTAAGAGAATTCTGAGCTCCAGTGGAATAAATCTGACATGACTTTCCTATGTAAATGTATGAACACAATGCAATGAATCTATACATCATGTACATCCACAAGACTGGGATTCTAATTAGAATAAGACATACTTCATGTTTGTATAAATATGTCAAAATCTATTGTGATGTATAACTAAAATTAACAAATAATAAGGGTGGGGGTGGGGGTGAAAGAAGAATGGAGGAACTTTTGATTATACAGAGGGAAATGAGAGGGAGGAGGAGGGTATGAAAATTGGTGGAATGAGACAGACATCATTACACTGTATACATGAACAGTATGAATCTACATTGTGCACAACCATAGAAATAAAAAGTTTACAATGAATCAAAATACAGTCTGGAAAAATTTTTAAAAATAATTTTAAAAAAAGTCAATAAGTTGATTCAATTTAACAATAAAAAATTAAAACAAAATTTAAAAAAGAAAATAAATTTAAAAATGAATCCTGAGTTCCAGAAATAAATACAACCTAAAACACACTTTGTTTTCTTGTGAAACTTAGAGCAGAAAACTCAGCTAATCAGTGCCTAGATTCACTATGCATAGAAATTGCATATTTGTTTTAAGCTGCCAGTTTCTTGGGAATCTCTTATTCAACAATATGTACTAATATAATCTCCAAGTAGTGTATACTGAATGAAAAACAAATAGTCATATTTTATGAATGTTAGATATACAATTCTCAGGAACACACACCATATACAAAGGAAATGACCTGTGGACATTCCACTTAACATAATTGTCCTAGCCTAAGCAACACAGCAGTAGTGTGTTCAGGAATACTATGCATTTATTGCCTCTGCAAAAATCAGAAATACATATCCAAGCATATGATCAGTCACCTTGCAAGAGAAGTTAGGAAAAATCTGAATATGAAAAATCTGAATATATCTTCCACAATGCGATGAAGAATGGAGACTGTCCAATGTGCCTGGTACCACATTCAGAAGAAAGTGGCATGGCAGAAGAAGAAACAATAGTGAGGTACTTTTTAAATTTTTATTCCATTTAAATGGAAGAATATTCATCTCATAGAGAATATTTTAGATAAAAAGATTAAACTTGAAAAGAGTTAAATATACACTTGAGAAATACTTTGTATTCTAGTATTGTTGGTCAAAATGTTCTATATGTTAGGATTCATTGGTTTATAGTATTCACAAAGTTTTCAATTTTTTCCTAGATTTTATTTCTAGATACTGTACAGACTATTGAAAATGGGATATTTAAACTATGACTATTATTTTATAATTATTTGTTTTAGTCTTCAAGTTCATCATTGTGTGTCTCCTATGTTCTGGGAATCCTATGTTGTTTAATGCATATGTCTTTATTATTGCTATGTTTTCTTGATGGTTTGACCGTTTTATCAATATTTAATGTCACCTGTCTCTTACAACAATATTTGGTTAAAGTTTACTTTTCTTCTTCATCCCAGATTCTTTTGATTACATTTTGCATAGAGTACACTTCTCCATCCTTTCATTTTCAACCAATACATATCTTTCAAGACTCCTGAAAAAATATATATAGACAGATATTAGTTTTAAAACCATTATGGCCACCTCTGCCTCCTATTTGAATGTAATTACTGATGAGAAACTCTCTTCATTGTGTTAATTTATTTTCTCTGTGACATATCTTCTTCATTCCTCAATGATTTCATTACTACTTTCTTTAGTTTTTAATGATTTTTTTCTAGGGTACCGTTTTGACTCCCTTTCTATTTCCTTGACTGTTTTTCTACAGCTTTTTTTCTAGATATTTGATCTGGGAATTGCAATTAACATGATCAATTTTTGCAATTTAGTTTCTGTTAATGTTAACTTTGGTTCAATAGTATGTAAAACCTTGCCACTATACAGCTCCATTTTTTCTTCTGTTATTCTTATCTACACCATGTCTTCCTATAACAACTAGAATGATAATGACAGAGAAATATGATTCTGTATCTCCAAGAGGAGGAACAACTTTGTTTTTCATTAAGAAAGGAGAATGGATTTGTTTAAAATAGTGGTAGTTTATTCCAGAATATAACGACAACAAAAAAACAAATAAATATAAAAGAACTAGAGAAGATAACTTGAAGAAATTTTCAAATTCCTAGAACTCATTTGCATAGTTTTATAGGTCAGTCTGAAAATCTACTCTCAAATATCTTTAAAAATATTTGCAGTTTGTTTAATTTTTTTCTAATTATACACTTTATAGGAAGACCCCAGAGACTTGTTTCCATTCTTTCCACAATATATTTTCATTAGTGCAGAAAGAATCAAACACTTGTGAAATAGTTCTATACTGTAAATATACTGAACTTGCACATATTTTATACTATTCTAATATGTTATTGATTAACATAATAAATTGGAAAGTTGTTTAGTCTTGTAAAAACATGTTTCTGTTTTCTTATAATGCTTGCATAAAAGACTCTGTTAAGTGACTCAAGCTTGAATTTGATATTTAAAAAAAAAAGTACTGCTCTGAGCCCCATGGGAATGGCTGCACCAGGAACTCTAACTATTAAAACTTCAAATTAAAAAAAAAAAAAAAAAACCTTCACATTACAAACCACTCAGTGAAGGAAACTAGACTGAATTTGCTTAGAAAATATTCAAACAAATATCAGTAAGGATGTTCATGTACTGACAGAGGTACTTCATAAACTCAGACTGCTAACCCCAAATCCCAAACAGTAAGAATTAGCTACATAGAAAAGAACATTCCCCATGAGGGAAATTTAATAATTATTTCTTATTTCTTGGAGTGCTGCTGATGCATTCTTCTAGAGGCCCCCTAGGTAGGATTTACACGCCATAAGGTTTCCACATTGTTATTGGAAAGACTGATGCTTAAAGCAAACATGCAATTTTGCAACGCTTCCTTGTTCAACTTTGAAATACTTTCACATTCACCCTCAAATTCCCATTTTCCCATCCACAGCCACACCTGAACTCAATCACTAACCTACTTTCTATTCCTTTAGATGAGTCTTTTTCTTGATATACCCTATAAATGCAACAACTCAGGACTTTTGTGTTTGGCTTTTCTCAACATTTTCAAGGTTCATCCAGGTTCTGGTATGCACGATTAACAACAGCCCTTCTATTGTTATGTAGATAGGATGTTTATATAGGTCATAAATATTGGATTGTTTCTACATTTTCTCTGCCATGAACATTCATCCACAAGACTTAGTGTAGACACACGTTTTCACCTTTCTTGGATAAATATCGAGGAATAGAAACACTGGATAATATTATATATTAAACTTTTAAAGAAATTGCCAGTTTGTTAAAGTGGAAACAGCATTTACAGTCCTGCCAGTACTCTAGTAATGTTGAAATCTCCACATGATTATCAGCACTTGTATTGTTGATAATTTTGATTAGTCATCCTAGTTTGTATGTAATGGTGTGTCATTTAGTTTTATTTTACATTTCCTTAATGACTAATGATATTGAGTCTAGAAAGACAAATTAACTAGACTAGCAAAACTCAGTAATAATACTAATAGAGGGCTAGACACAATGATCAATGGAAGAGTGGAAAGTCTAGAAATATACCCAGTTAAGTATGCCAATTGATTTTGAGAAAGTTTCAAGAGCAATTCAGTGGTGCTAGAATATTTGGAAATCAATACACAAATTAAATATCTGAATAAATATATAAATATTAATGCAGTTTTCACATCTTATTGATAATTGACTAGAAATAGATCATTGGGGTCTATGTGTAGATCAAAAAGTTATAAAACTTTTACAACAAAATATGGGTAACACTATTTGTAACCCAAACATAGTTCTTCAGTTTTTAGATATGTCCCCCCAATACAAAGCTGATGAACAGGAATTTTAAAAAATATTTTGCTATGTGAGACATTGTATTAAGAAAACGAAAAGGCATGTCAGACACTGGAAGAAATTATTTAACAAACACGCCTCAGCTGAGGGAATTTTTCAAAATACATAAATACTTTAAACTCAGAAGCAAATAATCACAATCCAATTAGAAAATTGCCTTAAAATTTGAAGTGACCCTTTAACAAGGATAGAAAAAGAACATATGATTCAACTTGTTTAACCATTTGAAAAATGCAACCAAGAATCATGACCATATAGCACTGCACACTTATTAGAATGGCCCAAATGGTTGTATATATACACAACCAAGAACTTCAAATGCTGAGGATGATGCTGAGAAACTGGACCACTAATGTACTGCTAATGAGAGTGTAAAATGGTACAGACACTCTGGAAAATAGCTGTCTGTTTTCTTATAAGATGAAACTAAAGTAAGCTTACTATATGACAGCAGTCACACTCCTGGGCATTTATTGTAGAGAAGTGAAAATTTATGTTCACTTAAAAACCTGTTTACAAATGTTCATAGCAGATTTTTTGTGGTAATAGTCAAAAATTGCAAACAACCCAAATGTCATTAAATCGATGAATGAAGGAAGAAATTGTGGTATCTTCATACAATGGAATACCACTCAGCAATAAAAAGAAAACCAACTACTGATGCCCTCAACAACTTTTATGTATCTCCAACAAATTACTCTGAGCCAGAAAAGGGAAGACCAAAAAGTTACATATCTTCTGATCCTATTTCTACAATAATCTTAAAAACTATATATATATATATATATATATATATATATATAGAGAGAGAGAGAGAGAGAGAGAGAGAGAGAGAGAGAGAGAGAGAGAGAGAGAACAAACGAGTGATTTTCAGGGTTTAGGGGTGGGAAGCAAGGAAGACGTGACTCAAAAAGGGTAGCAAGGGAAAATTCCTTTGTGGTGATTGAACAAATTTCTGCCCTGACTGTGAAGGTGTTTATGTGATTTTATGCACGTCATAAAATTTCACAGAACTCTACAAGCACGTAGAAAAATTGAGGTCACAAAAAAATGGTAAACTCTCAGTAAGGTGTGTTGTCTTGTGAATTGTGTTATGCCATTGTTTCCTGATTTGAATATGATATTACAATTATGTAAAATGTTGCCTCTGGGGATAAGCTCATAGTACTATTTCGCATCTTCTTGTGAGTCTGCATTTAAAAGGAATAAAAATTTTAAAAAAGAAATAAAATCATGTTGAAATTTTAGGAATAATTTTTTCCAGAGATAACTTAATAAGAGTCAAAGTAGAGGGATTGGTGTGTGGATCTAAAGATTTTTATAGAGATGAGTTCTTTACAATAAGAATGAATAAGTGGAAGAAAAACAGGTGCCTTGACTAATTATAAGTAAATAATAATTGCAGTTTTTCAGTCAGTGTGTTTTGAGACTAATTTTTAGAAATTGAACTTGGAAATTAAACTCTTAACCCTCTCTATTCTTTGCAGCGGCTCCCAAAACTAGTTTAGAGATGTTCAGGATTTCATTGTGAAGTCTCCCCAAGCTACATGATTTTCTAGAAAATGCCAAAATTTAGTAGGCAATACCATCTCAGTGGAGGACAGATATGAAAAGAGGCTTTTTTCTCAAAAGCCTTGGGATTTTAGCCTATCAATCATATAGCTGATTTTTATTCACCTTTTCAATTGCCAAACATGACTTCTTTTTCCCTAAGGTGAGTTCTCAAAAGTGACACTTCTGAGCTTTCCCTGAATAACTAATTGGAGAAGAAAGTGGAGAGAAGTGACCCCCTGCTTTGATTTAGGATGGAAGGGCACAATTACTGGGGTTTATAGCCAGGAATTTTTAAGGTTTTCCCCCATGCCTGCTATTTTAGTTTGAAAATAACGACAAACGCATTTCTATATTTCTAGATTCATACACAAAACAGTTTTGAACCAACTGCAACTGAAACTTAATGTCACTTTTTCCTCCAGTTCTCAATAGCTCTGTAGGTATAGTGGTGTGTGTGTGTGTGTTTGTGTGTGTGTGTGTGTGCGTGCATGACTACTCAGGGTTAATGGTGACTATTAGGTCACTGATGCTGGAACCGGGGACTGGCCTATACACAGAAGAGACTGCTTTTTCCGAGGCTTATTATTATTGCAGCAGCCTTCGGGCATGTCTTTCCTTCCAGAGCCTGGACCAGTTTCCCTGATTCTCCTGTTGTGTTTGGTCTTGTTCTTAAGTAGCAGATTGGATTATGCTATGCAGAGTCCTGAAAACATAAGAGAGATCAAAAGGACATTTGAAAGCAAAGTCTTCAACCAACCTGTTGTTCCACTGTAAAACATCTTCCATAATAAGGGCAATGCAGAGGCAGTGTACGTTCCTGGATTTGCTTGCTCAAGACTGGAAAACTCATTTACCCAGCAAAGCCAGAGTAGGTCTATTAGATTTGATCCAGTGGGGTAGCTGTATTCTTCATAAAGATTTCCTCTTCCTCTCGAGATAGCAACCATTGCTGCAGCTGGGGATTGTCTATGGAAATGGTTACAAATCCAGATTCCATGTGTGCATTTTATATAACTGCTGAAATTGCCAACCCATAGTCCTTTCTCTAATTGAGAGGTGAGAAACTGCAGGTTCTCAGACAGATGCTATTTCAGTCATAAACTCGTGAAGGGACAAGAAGACCTCACCAGTTGAAATCACTTTAAATATTTTCATAAACTTTGCCTCAAAGACATTTGAGTGCTGCATAGCAAAGGGTATCATTTTGTTTAGTTGAGGGACACCTCTGTCACTGAGCTCAAAAAAGACTCAGTTTCCTTCTTGGACTATTCCTATCTAACCATGCTGTGATATTGGTTAGAAAATTGAACTTGAAGGAAAAACTCCCAAGTTAAAAAAGTGACATTTCTTGCTAAAATTTTGAGCAGAATTTACTCATTTTCCTTTGCATTATAAACTTTAAAGTGTCAAGGAAAACATAAAAGCAAGAAAAATTCTAGTTCAATAAAAGGAAGGGAAAATGCCCCAATCTTAAACCAGTTTTTGGGTGGGAAAGCTGAGTATGGTTGAGACCTCTATACATGGGCTAGCGAAAAGAGTTTTACATTTTCTCTGATTAACAAATCATTTCTGGTTTGGAAACCAAGTTGGAGTGTGTTGGGGCATTGCTGGGTGGGGTTAGTCTGCTTTGATGCTACAATGGGAAAAAAAGCCTTGAATGAGGAAGTCTGTAGTCAGGGACCTGTTAGAAGAGCCAGTTGTGGGACTGCAGCGTGAAGCAGTATCAGAGAAAAATGTGGGTGGGAATTGTTTCTGCAGCTGATCATGCTGGTCAGGTGGAGAGAGAAATGCAAAGTCACTAATATGAAAGACCAATATTGTAAGCGTTGTTACTGGCCACACACCTGTTTAATTAGCCTGGAAAAAAAGATATGACTGTTACTAGCAAGAAATTTCACAGGGTGCAGCAACTGTTTATAAGATGCATCTGAGATGCTCATATTAAACTCTCTTCCTTTTATAGACCCTAGATACTAGACGTATAGAAGAAGCCAAAAAAGAACAAACTTCATCCAACAATGAGAGATTGTAATGGGGCCCTTATGAAGCTACTGTAAGAGGAACATACAAAGTAGAACATAATAAACATTTCTATTTCCAGTAACAAAGAGGACAAGCAGAACTCCCCACATTAGCATCTAGGAATTCTAGATAGTATGTGACACAAGCAATATTTAAAGAAAATGATCCTACGAGAGAAGTAAATACCTAGGTGACAGAAAGGCCAGGGCATCCCTGAGGTAGTCAACTTCAATGCTACCACATGGATTTTAACAGCAAAATGAATCAGAAGAGGAGACAGCTTCCATATCCACACAGCATAACCAGATAGTCAAATATACTTAAAACAAGGGTATCGGGGGAAGAGAATATAGAGAAAAAGGACAGGCATGTTTCAAGAGTAAGTGTCTGTTCCTACCCAAATGGGAAATTGTGACTCTTAAGTTTGAAAAAATACTATAAATGCTGAACAGGATTTGTTAAAAAAAAAAAAAAAAAAAAAAAGTAATCTACAGTTGGAAACAACACAGAAAACCAGTGGGCCATGATAGGCAATAAAAATCTTTAAAAAATCCAGAATCTTGTAGAACAGAAAAGCCAACAAAATATGATTATATTCTTCCCAAAGGCACATAATATCAGAGAATAATATAATGATATTTTTCAAGTGCTGAGGGAAAATGATGGTCATCGGGCCGTTTATGCCCACCTAAAATATGAATTAAAGAGAGAAGGTGGAAAAAGGCATTCCAAATTTGAAAGTATTTACAATTTCACTCAGACCTTGCCCAATATTATTAATTTTTTTTTTTTTTTTACTGCATTCAGCATTCATCCTAATCCTTTTTTTGTATATGAATGTATAAAACATGTTTGGAAAGTTGAAATCCATTTTCCAGAAATTGGATGCAGTTAGGATTTTGGACATGACACTGTCTGTACCAGTGGAAGCACACACCTGAAATTTACAAGACAGAAGAAAGGTGTGGGCCTTCTCCCTTTCTTGAAGCATCAGACCTGTAAGGCGTGAAAGTCTAAAGGGACCGACGTCCACCCTCAGTCACAAGCTCCTCGTTGTGGGAGTGGACAGTGGCAAAGCCCATTTCCTGCTGTCTGGATTGTGATAGCCTCAGTGTGTGCTGAAAATGAAGACCGTCCTTTTAACTCAGCACAGCTTATAGAAATTCCATTGGCTGATGGCATGCACATTCCAATCATAGCATGAGGTATTAGAGTTCTGTGAAAACACAAAATTCAAGATTGATAGTCACAACAAACAATTGTGAGATTAGATTAGAAAGAAAAAGAAAATCACTCTTAATCCAATTGTCACAAACTTGGAGAAATCACTTTGGCTCGCTAGGCTAAGCATTATTCAACTTGTCAACAAATCAATAACCAAAAATCTACAAATCAGGATGAAATTGATCTGGAACACACACCATGGTTGTGTCCCAAAGTGTGCCCTTGTAGTTAAGTCTGCCTACATGAACTCAAGGTACCTTCTGGAAATAGATGCTAAAGTTTCAATGGCTCTGAGGCATCATATTACAAAGCTACTTTGACAATTTTCTGATTTTCTTGTTCTACTGTCAAAGTAATTTGTGTTATTCTATCTGCTGAAACGAAAAAATTGGAAGCGTATCTCTCTTTTGAACTTCTGAGACAACTATCATTCTTAAGTCGCCTAAGGATGCTTACAAAAGGTAACGTATTGCCAAATTATAAACTGAGAAGGAATATCATAAAAATGAAAATAGTGCTGCTCCCTTTTCCTTTATTTTATACCTTCCTTCAACTATTTCATACAAAAGAGAAATAAAGCCCTTTAGAATGAAAAGACAAATTGTTACCACTTTTTACTGCAATTTTTCTTTGCTGCAAAATTATATACCATCAATCTTTCTTTTGATTATTGACATTTCTTTATGTAATGTTTCTAACAGATCTTCACTTGTAATTATTATTCATAATCTTGAGTAGAGGAAAGATTAACTTCTGGAAATTCACTATCATTATTTCAATATTAAATCATATTCTGCACAAAAAGACCAGTGGGCGGTTTTACCAGATTCATTTTTGCCCTACTCTGTGATCTCTTCCTCCAAACTACCCATCCTCTAACCTAGGATGTGGTGGAAGCACCCAGGAACAATTCCCCACCACTTCCTTCTTGATATGAAAGTGATTAAATAAATCGTCCTTAGGAGACTGAAACTATCCTCAGATTCGTTCTTTTGTGCATGTGTGTGTAACCTCCTTGTGTCAGTTTGGTTAAGACTAGGATTTGAGGGTTGGGTCTGACATCTGTCTGAAAGACACTTTCAGCTCTGGAAAGCTAACTGCTGAGGTTATTTGGATGAAAGATGGAGGAGGAATAAAAGTCCATAGTTGCTAATAATTTAGTTTTTGATAGTCATTTGCTATGAAATGTTACAAATGGTGGTTGATTGAGCTTCACCAGAGTAAAATAAAGTGGATAGTATCTCAATTCTATACTTTAAAAAGGCCTAAAGATTCTTACCCACTTGTCTGGATAAGTGTGTGCCCAGGATTTTCCCTAAGGTTTGCCTATATTGAATAAGGAAACCTCTACTCACTTTACCATCTTCTGCAATAAGTAGACCTTCCATGTTATCTTTGTCAGTCAATCCTATCAACACCACCAACAAGGACAGGAAAAGACATGGAAAATTTTAAAAATGTAAATAACACAAAATCTCTCACAAACAGGACGTAATGAAGCTGGGATACACAAGAGTGTGCACCAAGCACTGTGCCATTGACTGTCACTGATGACTGGTGTCCTGTTTTCTCTGTGCCTGTGTCTGAAAGATTCTCACCCTGGGGGGCTTTGGGTTTGTGCCACCTCTTAAAAACATGGGTTGGACTTCTGACTTGTCTTTTTACTGTTCTCATTTCTCAGATCCACAGAAGAAAAGCAGACAAAACAAATTAAAATACACAAAATTGAAATTATTTTGACCAAATAATACATAAAAATAAATTTATTCACTGTAGTAAACAAAAATGATAAATAAGAATCATGATATTTATTTTTGTCTGGGAGCATGGCACTTGATTTAATAAGTGAAAACATAAAACTATGTATATTCATTTATATTGCTTTTGTTTTGGGGTTAGAATTTAGTGAAGGCTTTAAGGATAGAAATTTTAAACTTTTAGGAAAAGTAATAATTAAAAAAAACCATATAACTCTACCTCTTATTTCCCTTACTGGAGTTTCTCTCTTATAGAAACAATAAAAATGCAAACAGATTTATCCAAAGACAATCATCAAAATATTATTTATGATATATAATTAAATTTCCAAATTGCATGAAAAATTAAACTGAAATTATTAACTATTGATTGACTATAATAAATCTTGTGGAAACAATATTTAAAAAGAAGAATAAATGACGTGGAAAATTGATAGCTATAATATCAAGTGAAAATATATGCAAATTATGGATACAGTGATTTCTAAGTTGCATGAAGAAATTAATGCATAGTGAAAATACTGGAGGGGACCACATCAAAATCTCATTTGTTTTAGCCTTTGGGTAGGGGATTGTTGATTTGTTTTGTTGTGGATGTCTTTTTTCTATAGACAGCATGCATTAACTTTATAAAATAAGTTTATTTCATGATTGATGACATAATCAACATAATATTCAAATCCCTTATCTTTATGAGCAATTACACACAGATGTTACACATATTGTAACTATGTCAAACCCAGTAGATCTAGAATTAAAGGTCCAAGTGGGACCAGTGCTTTGTAAGCATCAAGATGATTCTTAATCAACAATGAAGATATTGCCAGGAAACATTGGATCAGATCTATTGAATCAGAATCTTCTGCAGAGGGTCCCTGAACCAGTGGCTGCATAGTATTTTTCAGTGATACTGTTGTGAATGGGTTTGAAACTATTGGACAGGAAGAAAAGCAGGAATTCCCAATAAAAGGGCATTAAAATTATTAAAATATACAGTGAAAAGTCAAAATCCTGAAAGATTGCAAAAGTGTTTAAAGGACTGATTAATGATATCTGAAATACGGCACAATTCTATAGGTTTGGGAGCAAATATTCAAGTTATATCAAGGAATTATGATTTTCAGGGCAGGGGAAGTCTGAGAATTGTAGCAAGGAAGGGATCACACTGATCCTTCCAGATGCTATGTAAATAAAGTGTTTTACAGAGTGCTAAATAAAATGAAATAATGTTCCCTCAAAATTAAAGAATTAATGATATGGGTTCTGTAGTAATTCTTATGTATTTCCACCTTATGCCACCCTAGCTTATTACCTTTTTAATTATGTGGCAAGGATAATAGCATGTGCTCACCAATTTTTCTGTTCCTCTCCTCCTGGGAACACAGGAAGATCTCCCAGCCCCCTTGACAGATGGTGAGAGTCATGTTTCTACTTCTGTTGAAAAGGCTTTGAGTTAAACAGCTCTGTGTTACTGAAATTCAGAGGTAATTAAAAGCAAAAGCAAATGTTTTATCCCCTAGCTCTTCTTGTTTTGCTGCAGCAAATAGAGAACTACATGTTGAGGTGGTGACATGAAGAGATTGAGGACTCTCCATTCTTCTCATTCCCCAAGTAATAAGAAGAACGTTTCCTCTCAACCTGCATTGGAGGTTATTATGATTTGGATCTAGAATGTCCCCCAAAGGCTCATGTGTTAAAAGCTTGGTCACCAATGCAACCATGTTATCAGGTAGGGCTTTTGGGAAGTGACTAGATCACTAGTAGGGCTTTGACTTCATCAATGGATCAATCCACTGATATTAAAAATTCAATGTACTGATTGGGAGTTGGTGGAAACTGTAGGAGATGGAGTCCACTTAGATGAATTAGGTCACTGAAGGTATGCCATAGAAGGGTGTATCTTGTCCCTGGTCACTTCTGCTTTCCAGCTGCCATGAGCCGAGCATATTTCCTCTGCCATATGTTTCTGCAAGGATGTTCAGTCTCCTTGCAGGCCCAAAGCAGAGGAGCCAGCTGATCATGGACTAAACCATGAGCCCAAATAAATTTTTCCTCCTCTATGTTGTTTTTCTGAAGTATTTTGACACAGCAACAAAAATCTGACTCACACACAGACAGTATAAGCATAAAATAAACCTTTAGTATGCTGTCCCTAAAATACCTGCATTGATTTGTTACTGCAACATACTTTCATGTTGCCACCAGCATGACCAAACTCTCGGATCTGACGAGGGGCAAAGGGGGATTTGAAAATAAAGATTCACAGACATATATCTTGAATATTAAACTGGGCTAGGTGGAGCTATGCTCTCTGACAGAGATGCAGATCTAAAGAGTTACACCATCAATCTTTCTTCACAAATGTCTCATTATCAGGTTAAAGACTATGCAACCATTATTCTTTGTATTCAGGAAAGTTACAGAAACTAGGACATCCTATGTAGCTTTTCATAGTTGTGATCCACAGTTGCAAACTGCAATGTTAGGAGCTTTGTGTAGCTCTCAAGAAAGTCCATTGTTTAAAGTTACCATAAGGCAGGCAGGAACTGGAGAAGGGGAGCTGGTGAAACATTGTGGTTGTCTAGCTTAACAAGGTCAGAGCTGATAGGACTAATGCACAGAGCCTGCTCATGCAGGGCTTTGCCACAGCAGTTAAGCATCTTCTGCCCTTGCACAGACACATTCCCAGGCACCAGGCATGCCACAGCCACGAGGTCATCAGAGACCCTGATCTCAGTAACAACTCTCCCATCCTCCATCACCGCTCTTAACACTTTCATATCCCCTGAAAGAAAGGTTAATATTACCAACTTAGACATATCTTGGTAGATTGTAAGATCTCAGTGCTATTTACATTATTGATAACATTTTTCAGATATTCATTCAAAAGAATGAAGAAGAATCTGCATGGGAGTCCATTACCTTGTACAGTTATCAAAGTTACTGCACACCAAATACTGATCAAATGTGATTAAGCTTATATATTGTATAATCTGATAATACCCAAGCGGTATTGACTATGAAACCTGGTCACCATGTTAATTAGAAATGAAATGCACCAAATGAATCATTGTTTCCAATAAGAAACACATGATCTCTGTTCAAATATATTTGTGATGTTCAGGAAGAATTGGTTATAACTGGTTAATCACAGAGTTAAAGGATGATCAAAAGGCTGAAAAAAAAAAAAAAAAAAAAAAAAAGAACAAGAGCAAGAAAAAAAGGCAATTACATGAGACCTTTCGAAAGGAAGACCTGATAGGTCATGGTTAGATAGCCTTCACCTTTGAGGAAAAGAACAAAATCAGTTCAATTTCTAGGAGATAGGTTTTTCGAATCAAAACCTACATTTAGAGTAATCTTTTAAAACCATCATTACAATTTCATCATACAGTTTTAACTGAGGTTGCTTTAACTTTTTTAATATAAAAATTCATAATCTTTTATCTAATAAAATGATTATCTCCTGGGAAGCTTTTGGTTCCTGATTGTTTGTCTTGCATTTACAAGAAGTAGATGCAACAGAGGTCAGTGGAGGGCTGCAGGTCTCCTGGTCATCTTCTCAGCACCCCCTCTCTTGACCTCTCAGTTCTCCATTGAACACACTTGATGCCACTGTTTCCAAATTGGAAATCTGATTTCCAAGCTTCAGTGACTCAGGGAAGAAAGGCTTGTAGACGTGAATTTTACAAAATGATTCCCAGGCAATTTCATAAAGAGTAGAGTACAGGAAAAGCAAAGCAATGTGAATTTCAAATTGTAAGAACTGGACTTTAGTTTTAGTTTTTCTGGGGACTAGATTAGTCTGCAGTTCGGCATACAGTTCTCCCTTCAGTAATCAAGTCCGTTCCAAAGGATGTTTCAGGAGAAACACAGAATCATGGGATACTATTACAAGCATCTGTTTCCAGAACTTCAACCATCAATAGTCAATGGTCATGCTGGCTTTCAGGATCTCTGGGCACTGTGATCATTTGGTACTCATGCAAGACTTCTTAGCTTCTATTGCCATTAATGCTGATTTGAGTGAGATTTCCACAGTCAATATAATGACTGCCTGTGAACACCATGCTTATTAATCTTTTTTACAAGAATCCTCTGTTATCCTTATATTAATACCTTTAAATTTGGGAATTGGATATTCAGGAATAAATGATGTCCCAAGGGCAATGATTGTGTATTACAATTCAACAATAACTTTGAATGCCCCTCAGAGTTGTAAATATCTGCACAATTGTTGGTGAAAATAGAAGATGAAATTACTCAACAAAAGTCCTCATTACTGAGGCTGTATGAATACACAGTTGGTACATTCCAACACAACCTAAGGTATTATTGACATAAGACTTATGGTGAGTTTATGGTGACTTATTCAACATTGTTAATTTAAAATTAGACCCTTCATTTTGTTTAAACAGTGCACCATTTTCTGCATGAATGTCATCAGTCCATCTTTGTGAAATGGGAGATTAGAAGACATTTAACACTTTGTGGGGGATTGGGTATATGAGTCATAAGATGTGCATAAGAATGACCCATAGATGAGTCAACGTGCCTAATAAAACCTTCTTACATCAGAAACACGTGGTTGATGAGATTGTGTATTGCAAAGACTGAGAATGCATGAGATGAAAAATGGGAAATTTCAAATTTTAGACACACTTAATGCTAATGATTTGGGCTTTTACTGGGAACTGTGATAAAGAATCTCTCTATATAAAGCCCCTATAATTTCCAGAAACAAGAACAGCCTTAATGCTTTTATTCATGATTTAAACCCTATTTGTTTTTATTCATGAACTTTTATGCATGCCAAAGTGCTACGGTATGATTTGTATGAAGTGCTTATTATTGCCTGAAAGTATTAAACCATAGACCTTAAACTTGTGCCTTTTTAAAAGTGATGGATGAGGACATGGACTTAATTTATATTTCCATATGGTGGTGTCCAATGGTTGTCTCAGTGCCTCATGTTTATATAAATGGGGAAACAAAGTCAGTCTTTTCTGACACAAAGTGAATTCTGATCTGATCTAGTTGTTTTGTCAACAAGGTCAAACATTGGTAATTAGAATTTATGGCAAATAATTCCCATAGGTGAAATGAGATAACCACACACACCCTTCTAACATTTTAACAAAAGGAAAGAGAAAATAACCTCTGACATCCAACTAGAGTTTCATGGGGAGCTAGTATGTGACCCTGGGAGATCAGAACAAAAATAGGATCACCCTATAATCATGTCTGAACACACAGAAACATTAAAATAGGAAGGAAAAAAAACCTCAATTATTCAAATGCATACATTTTGAGAGGACATGGAGAAAAAGTTACACTCCTACATTGTTGATAGTACTGCAAACTAGTGCAACCATGCCAAAAATCAATATGGAGATTCTTCAAAAAACTAGAATTGGAGGCATCAGATGATCAGCTATCTCACTCTTGGGTATATATCCAAAAGATCTAAAATCATCATGCTATAGGGATGCAGACACATCAATGTTTATAGCAGCACAAATCACAATAGCTAAGGTAGGGAACCAACTTAGGTGTCCTTAAGTGGATGGATGGATAAAGTAAATGTGGTATATAAGCACAGTAGAGTATTACTCAGTCATAAAGAAGAATTAAATTATGGTATTTGCCAATAAAAGGTGGAACTGGAGACTATCATACTAAGGTAAATAAACCAGACCTAAAGAGTCAAATGTTCAATGTTTTCTCTGATAAGTGGCAGCTAATCCAAAATGAGACAAAAAAGAAAGAGAGAAGGAGTGAGAGGGAAAGAGAAAGAAAAAAGGTGGGGGAAGGGGCAGGAATTCTATCAAAATAGAAGAAAGATCAGTGTAGTAGTTGAAGGGGATTGAGGGAAAGGGAGGATGGGCAGAGTAAGGCAAGAGCAATGGACTGAATCTGACCTAATTTTCCTATGTACATACATGAATATATCACAGAGAATTCCACCATTGTATGTATCCTCAAGACAATAATTAAACAAAAGAAACTGTAAGTAAGTAGCAGAAGTAAGCAGCAGAAAGATGTACAGTAGAGGGAAGGGACCAGGGGGTAGGAGAGGGAAAGGGGAAGCATGGGGGCCTGAATTAGAGCATATTATATTCCATGTTTTTATAATTATGTCAAAAATCAAATAACATTATATATAACTTTAAAAAAACCAATAAAAAATTGGAGGAAGGAGGGAGTATATAGAGGGAAAAGAGGGGCATGAGGGGTGGGGGGGAGGAAAAAATAACAGAATGAATCAAACATCATTACCCTATGTAAATGTATGATTACACAAATGGTATGCCTCTACTTCATGTACAACTGGAGAAACAATACGTATCCTATTTGTTTACAATAAAATAAATTTAAAAAATAATAAATTAACCTTAGCTTACTGTTAAAAAAATAAATAAATAAAAAGAAAAAAGAATCTAAATGCAAAGTGACCACATTACTGTCCAGTATGAGTGCCCACTGCTTGCTGACCAATCACAGCCCAGCCAATTCACTCCTAAGCCTTATAGAGATGGGTTGTGAAGACAGTGACAGAACCATCCAAGGTCCCTGCTCCTCCTATCTGGCTGATTGACTAGTGTGCAGGTGTCATTTGTCCACTAGAGGAAAGCCCTGGGTAACCGGCCAGGTCTGCGAGGAGTACATCGAGCAAGCCACAGGGGCAGCGGCACTCAGAAGGTCTTCTCAGACTGGTGACCCTTGAACAAACTTCCCTCAGTTCAGCATCCTCAGCCTCCTCTTCCTGAGAACTGCTTGGGGCTGCTTCCTCTCCTAGAGCCAGTGGGCACAGTCCAGCCCTTTAACTCTGACGATCCACCTTTGGTTCAGCTGTGGGGACATAAAGTTCCGCCAGCTCTGTGGCCCTTCGATGCTCGAGGGTCCTCCGCATCTGAAACTGTTCTCTTCAACCCAAAGAGCCAACCTTTGCATGTCCCTTGCACACTTCCATCTCACTGGCACAGTTTCTTCAAGAGCAGTTTCAAAATTGTAGGAGAAGTTTTGGGGAACTTTGAGCACAAACTAATTCATTCCCTTGAGAAGTGTCTTAGAGCAAAATTTAAGAACTTGTGTGAGAGTGTTAGTCTAAAAGGGATATTTTGTTGACTGACAGAGACATTCCTCCTGCATTCCTGTGCTGTGAGGATTAATTGTGCTGGTTTTTTAATTGTATGGTTTGACAACATTCATCAAGATCCCATGTTGTGTCAAAGCCAGCTGAATGCCACTCAATTTGGCATGTCTTTATATCAAAGCTGTTTTTGTTATCTCTACACATTCTTCCCAAGAACATAATTAGTCTTTTACAGTGATTATTTTATATTTGCCTCCTTCCCATTTTTCTATTGTTTTATTTATTTTTTTATTACTATAAAGATTGAATGATCACAAAATAAACGATTTGCTTTTATGTGTTTATTCTGTGAATATCTCATCCAAAACAGTAAAAACTACCTGAAGGAAAGAAAAGTTACTTAATTGTTTCTTTTTTTGGTGGATCTTTTAAAGTACATTTACAAAATAGCTTTAGTTACTATAGCTACAAGCTAAGGAAAAAAGGCTTTAGTTCTTAAACTAAAAGATAAAATTTAGGCATAACTCAGAGTTGTTAAAAATCAGTTTACCATGCAAAAGTAATGTTCAAATATATTTTGGTTTATATAAGACTGTATTTAAATTTTTTTCCAGATTCAAAGTGACTAAAATTTCTAAGTTGTTCTTATGAGTAAATAATCATTTTTTGTGACATGTTTAAAATAAAAGAGTATATTTACAAATCGTGTTTAATAGCATGGAATGATTTTGGATATATTTTTTAAAAGTTTAGTTTTGTACTATTCAAAGAACACTAAAGAGTCATAAAGAGATAATGTATTAACTAAATTTAATTTGTAGATCCTTATATAACTTTCAGACCTCAGGCAAATGATCACGTTCGTTAATAATCTTTACCTGGACATTTTATAAATGAGAAGCAGTTTATATTTTAAAATCAATATAAATTTAATTGTAAATTTTAGTTGATCCTTATTTTTTAATGACAATAAATTAGCCAAATGCCTTTGTGAATAATTATTGGTGAAAGGTCTTGAGGTCACTCTTCGTTTCTTGCTTCATGGACTCCTCTGTGTACTCTCTCATATGCTGTCAGCTATCTTATAACTCTGGTCTCCAGAACCTCTTCCAAAAGCTCAACTGATTAGTTCAGGTCCACTCTCACTCAAGGGCAGAGGATAATTGAGATGTGCACACTATGTTGGACAGGAACCTTGGGAGCCATTTTGGAAGACTACCTATGGTTAGCACAGAGACTAGTAATAACAACTACCTTCAGAAAGCATTGTTTCCAGTATTCCAGACCCAAGAACAGTTTTTGCTTCCTTTCAGAAAATTCTGGACAGGCACTGGAATAGTGACTTCATGATGCAGATATCATGAGGGAACTACTGCTTACTTCAGCTTTTTTTTTTAAATGTAGCAGACAAGACATCCCCACCTTGTCTGAGAGCTGTAGCCTCAAGAGTGAAAGGTGCCAACACTGCAGTTTAGTTCTAGGCTTTTTCATAAGCTTCCAGTTTCTCTGTACCATGCAGATTCTTCTATTGATAGGAAACCTTTGGAAACCATCCCATAGGAAACTTCTGGGTATTTGTGTGTGTGGGGGGGGACCCTAATTTGTGTGCATTGATAGTTCACACTTAAAAAAATGAACACTAAAACTTGTCCCTAGGCTATCCTCTTACATATAAAAATTGAACCTTGAAATAAAACTTTTCATAAAAACTAAATCAGTTTGCACAGATAAACTATCTTTGCCCACACCTGTGAACTGAAAGAGAAGGTATTTTTATTGATAGGAGGTGTGTGATATTACATCATTCCATGAATCTCAAATCGCCTAGATTTCCTGATTCTTACTGGAACTCATAAGAAATGTATCATAAATTATCACAATCCCTAGATGCTTGGCTATTATCTAAGAAGACAACCATAATATTATTCTAATGTATTGGAATTAATAACATTTTGATGTTCTGGGTTAATCATGTTAATAAAAATACCTATAAGTAAGAGAATAACAGAAACATTCGTAGTCACTGATGATTCTGGGCACTGCCTAGAATTTAGCAAGGTGATTTCATGGTATTACTCAAAATAGCACACAATAATTAGACATGATGTTGTACTAAGATTCGTAAGGTAATTTTAAGAACCATTGCTGAGACCTTTCCAATAGGTGCCCATCTGCCATGATGCAATGCTGGCCAGAGTGTAAACCTGGGACAGAAAGTAGAGTGAAAGAAAGCCTTCAGGCTACTGTGACCAGCCCCAAGGGACTATGATGACATTCTGATTGTTATAAATTCTTTGAGTAGGATGGACACTTTGCTTCTAGAAAACCATGGCTATTATGTTACAAACATTTTTAAAGTAAATGCTTTCTTTTACTTTTCCAACTTGTTGAATCCCAACTTTTCTCTCCAGTACTAAGGGCCTATTTTTCACTGATATTGCCAAAAACAAACAAACAAAAAACCCTGACAACTTTACTTTTTCTCTCAGAATTTCCACTCTCCTTATTATCCAAAAGTATCAGGAAAACAAAGAAACACAAAGGAAAAAACTACGGAAATTCTGAAACCCAACTTACTCAAAAATCTCTCAACTTTCAGAAGGGGTCCAGCCTCTCTCTCTATGGTATCGAATTTACTGAGCTGTAGCCATTTGTGTTCATGAAGTCACCTGTCTTCTGAAAACCGGAATATCTCAAAAGAATTCAGTTGTCTTACGTCCCCTCCTTGGAAGGGACCAGGGAACACTGAGTCTTCTCACAGGAGACTTGCCACAGAGAACTGACAATGGGTAAAGCGTGCAGATGAAAGTGCTTTTTACTATAAAAGTTGATTTGAAAATTTGTATTGAAATTAATAATGTTTTCATATCCAGAATTTATCCTCTTATTGAATACACCTATAAATAAGAGAATAAGAGAGATATTAATAGTCATTGATAAATCTTGGCACTGTCCAGAAATTGAAAAAGTGAAGGATATTTTAGTGGACCACTCATCCTTTTATAAGACAGTTGACTTCCATTTCCCTGCTTTCAACACCATTAGATGAGACTTTATTAAATTGACATCCAATAGGTAAAAATGAGTTTTCATGAATTTAAGCAATGTGATATTTTAAGGAAGATTGCAAATAATAGTTCTATTGCTACCAAATATTCAATTCTTTCCGCACCTTTTCCCCACCTGTATTTACAGATGAACATATTTTTGATTGAAGATGAGCTATGAACTAGGAGTATTTTCATTCCTCTCACAAAAGAATATATTTACCATTATTTTACTTTTTAAAGACTTTTAAAAATATTTTTACATTATTTGATCAATTGTGAATTACTAATAATTAAGAGTAGGACTGAGTCTAGAGAATTGACTTATTATTTAGAGTGTCATCTTTAAAAATTGAAATTTCTTGTTAAACACATATATTTTCAAATAAATGTATAGTAGCATAAAATAAATTTTAAAACTTGCAAGATCATAACATAATACATTAAAATATGATTTTAAAATAGAAGTAGATCCTACTCCATATCTATATAAATAAGTCAAAATATACTCTACTGTCATATATAACTAAAAGGAAAAAATTTAAAAAAATTTTAAAAGTAAGATAGATATGGAATAAATGTTACATTAAGAAAAAAAAAAACACCAAGATTTAAATTTGTTGCCAATAAAATTGCTTATGCAAACAGTTTTAAAATGAGTAGTCATATACTCCAGTGCTTAATTCCCTTTCCTATATAAAAGATGTATGTGACAATTGTATTTTCAATATAGACAATTGGAATATGCCAGACATTATTATTTTGTAAGTTTTTAAATGCATTATGTTTTTTCTACAACAAATTTAGGTTACTAAAAAATATGGAAGAGATATACAGTTTTTTTTTCAAAATTAATTTAGAATACAGAGAGCCAAATTTATAGACCACAAGACTAGATGGCTTTTGGCAAGTAAGATTAACCAATCTTGCTCTGCTTTAGGAACCTTTTCTATAGCAAGTTGCACTTGAGGCTACTTTGACTCTGTTTGAGGAGGAAACTCTCTTACTCTATCCTCTCATGTTCAGTATTAAAAACGTGCAAATTAAACTGACAAAAGACTGATTAGCAAAAGAAAAATAAGCATTAAGTTATGGGAATTCAAAAAGAAATGTGAAAAATAAGCATTAAGTTATGGGAATTCAAAAAGAAATGTGACTCAGATGGTTAGAATTTGGGGCATATAACATCTTAGAAAGGGATGAGGAGGGAAAAGGGTCCCATCTGGAGAAAAAGAAAATGGTTTTTAGGATAAATAAGTGAGCCCTTAGGAGAGTAGATGGGCGATATGAGAGTTTCATGACAAGGTCTGTTTAGGTGATTTTTTATCCAGATCCTGACTTGTGCTGCCTTCTTGTCTGTGGTAATAAGTCAATCTTTCCTTCTCCTGAAACTCTCAGGACTTATGACAGTTCAGTTCTTTTGGGAAGCTTTGTTTTTGTAAGATAGAGTAGTTTAGAAAAAGTCTCTTCCTGCAGCTGATGATTCTCAAACGTCAACTCAAAAAAATTCCTAGGTCACTGTGGCCTATTTTGGGCCAATTCACTCTCATTTTTAAAAATTTTTCGTATTACATTCAATATGTCTGCTTGTCATTGGTATTGCCCATGCTAATTGTCTGCTATACTGCCTGTGCAAAAGAATCTTCTGGAAAAATCACAGAAAAAAACAAAAAAGACAAATTCCCACATTCATACCAAAACTAACAATTAAATTTCCAGGGAGAGGACCTACAAGTTAGTACCAAGATTAATTTTATATAATTCCCTTGATTGGGTTAGGAGACCTCATGCTTGGGAACTGGTCTAAGCTGTCAATTCAAGCAACTCTTCTGTTGAAATGCTCATGGGGTTTGGGGGACTTGGCCAGTTTCTATAAATTCATTTCTTTGAGGTTGTACTATAGAATTTACAGATGTGAATTTTTAAAACACACACCACTGTCTCAATACTACCATTGTACTTGCCAAGTTCTGTTCTGTTCTTCATAACGCCTATTCAAATTTTAGGTGTTTCTCAATGAAAATGGTTACCTTTTTCTGCCCCTGGAATTTTATTACAGAGAAATTGCTCTCCTATACATTAGTTTGACATTTTAGATTTACCATGTCTGTGTACTTTTCACAAAAATCCTGCCCTTTACAAGACATTATAATTTAAAACAAAAGAAAACCATAGTGAATTAATAGCAAATCTTCTCTAATCACACTCACAGAGAAAATAATTTTAATGTTATGTCTTTTGATGCAACAGAGGAATATTCAGGTTTTCTTTCTGAAACAATAACAGAAAAGCTTTTAAGGGGAAATGTGATGTTGCTATAAAAACATTTATTTTAACATTAAAATCTTTTTACCACTTCCTTATTCAGGGAATCACAGGCTCATGCTCTTGAGACTTGGGTCGAAGGTCACTTAGACCACTTTCCTCAGGAAGTAGAACTCTCCTCTATTACAACCTTCAAAGATTGCCAACTACCCTTCATTTTTACACTGAAAATAAGAAGTACAGAACTTTAGGAACTAGTGCATTCTGTTCCTAGACAATACTTCTTATTTGTAATATTTTCTTTTGATTAAAATCAAATCATTGAAACTTCTACCACCAGTCCTAATTCTATCACAAAATGTGTTCTTTATTCATTTCCAAATACGTTCTTTGTACATTTGAAGACAGGCATCATAAAGCTCCTAAAATATCTTTCTTGTGATATGCATTCTTTCTTTCAACATTTAAGCAGTGACTGTATTTCAGAATCCCATGCTGGTTACTGGAGATCTGTAGATAGAGAAGTGAAGAGTATGACCTTTGCTCTCACCATCCATTGGGGAAGATAGTTAAAGGAAGTAGGTACAGCAACACAGTGATAGCTGTGCATGTGTGTGTGTTTGTGTGTGTGTGTGTGTGTGTGTATGTGTTGGTGGGGAGGGAGAGAAATGATGTCAGAGAAGAGAGAGAAGATAAGGAATTTGTCTTATATAGTAGAGATCAGGAACAAACAAATACATGTCTTATGAGCTGAATCCTGAAGGATGTGCAATAGTTTTCCAGGTTTAAGGAAGAGAACCACCTTCTTAAAAGGTCATGCAAAGGCAAAGGGTGCTGACAGAATATCTTGTGAATATTCGGGGAGCATTGAGGAACTCGGTGAAGATGTGACATCGAAGTCAGAATTTATAGCTTTTCCTAAAACTTCTTGAGTACCTTTGTTGTATGCATAACTAGGATCATTGAAGAGTTTAGGAAGGCAGAAATGATCAAGTTTATAATTAGAAGAAACAAATCTCCTTGGTATGTTTGATAAATGAGAGCAGGAATAAGTGAGACTGAAAGCCTGCTGGGGAAATTAAGAAAGAAATCATGATGGCCAACGATGCCAATGACCCCAGAGACATTAAAGAGCCTAGCAATTTATGTGAAGGTAAATCTGAAGAATGTAGTAGTAACAATAACCAATTGCACAGGGGAAAAAGGCACCATAAGCAAGTAGGAATAAGAGAGAGCAGAAATAAACTGGCAAATATATTACATATTTGAAAAAGTAGATAGTAATTATTAAATATCTATGTTTACACTGTTATTTTAAATAAGTGAAAAAGAAGCTCCAGATGTCTATAGGCAATATAGACAATAAAGATCATCTGGTACAAAATAAACTATTATGTCCTAAAGAAATAAAACGTATGAAAAAAGAATAATTAGAATATAAAAGTTAGTACTTAGGTAGTTAGCGGATTTAACACAGCTACAGAAAATGATGAAAGATTAAGATGAATTGCCAAAAGCAACCCAGCGGGATAAAGAGATGGAAAACAGAAAAAAGATGTTAAGAAAACCAGAGAACAAAATAAAAGCTTAAAGGTACTTCTAGAATAAATTCCAGGAAGTAAGGAAAGAAAACAAATGATATACACACCAAAAAACATCTTCTAAATCTTTTTAAACAGAAATAAAAAGTTTGCTATCAGTAATCTACAAATTGAGAGAATTGTATAATTGGAAATGATTTACTCTTATAATTCTTGTATTTGAAGTCATATTTTAGAAAAAAACATTGCTTCCATTTAGAATTTGATATGTTAATGTTATAACTTGAAGGTAAGCAAGCAAACTATACATAAATGTAGTATCAAAATAGAAAAATTAACCTGTTAATCATATAGCATAGCTAATTAATGGAACAGAATAGAAAACCTAAGTTTTCTTTTAAAAAGGTAAATTCTATTCTACTACTGTTGTATGACACTTGGGTAAGAAAGTTTCATGTACATTCAAGGAAAGAGAGCTTCCATGACCTGGTCTCTTCAAAACTGGACAAATTTCACTTGTTTAGATGAGAGACAGGATCTCAAGAGTTTAGAAAGTGTTGGATTTTTATGTTTGAAGTGTTGTCCAGTAGTAACTGTCACCAGGAAAGGAAAAACAGGTTTTCTTTAGACATGCAGAAAATGCAAAATTGTCAGGAACAATTCAGGAGTTTTTCAAGACAGATATTTCTATCTGTTCTGTAAATAAGAGGAAATTAAGAAATAGCTTAGCATCCTCTGCTTATCAAATAAATTAATTACAGAAACAAAAACAAACACTAAACATATGTAGAATATAAAAAAAAGTTATATAGGAGATTCGAACAAGGCATAGCATTCTAATTGCCTTAGCCCTTCATCCTGGAAAATAACTCATTAAGAATAACCTTGAAATTACAACAAACAGTGGGTTAAAATGACTCAATTTGATATCAGTTAGTTAATCGAGGATAGTATAATAATAGGAGCTATAATAAGACTATATACATAGAAGGAGAAATTAATTCTTATCACATAAAATACCAGCATGCAGTATATTCAGGTGAATTTTAAAGTACAAAGTGAACCTTTGTTAAGGTTGCTCATCTTACTTCTTAATAAATTGAGTAGGCACACTTAGCTGTGATTTAAAGAGGTAAATGAGCTTTACCTCTGGAATTGATCCTTTGTTTGAAAACATGATTTCCCGTAGTCAACTGGTAGACATACTTTCCTCAAAACAGTTGAATAGTTATTTTTCCTCCAAAATTTTTTTATTTGTAAACAAATTTATCCCAATATTTATAAGCATATCGTTGTTAACAAACATGTTGTTTGCACATATGGCTACCTCATCTACAAGAGATAAACATGTTCTGTATCCCTTAAATAGTTTGTGTACTTAGTAAAGTACTAAATGACCAGTTGAATGCATAGGTCTAGTTCATTAAGCCATTGCAAACACCAATGCCCTCTTTCCTGAGGGCTTTGCTAGTTTGCTAAACACCTATCATATGGCAGTGAGAGTTTTTTTTGTATTAAAGATCACTGCTCTGATGGCTGGGATAAAGGAGCCATCCAGGCTCTGGGAAACTGGACACCCTGATGAGTACTGGCCCGCCACTCTCATTCTTGTTCATAGTTGTCACCTAGCTTATTGAAAGAAATAAGTAAGTTTTGTCTAAGTTAAGTAGTTTGTATGCAATTTCTCTTGGTGTTATCTTCTCATTGACCTCACAACCACAAACCTGCACTAGCTCTTATGGGGAAGCTCCTCAGAAAAACATAGATTATTACTATGATTATTACTATGAAACATAGATTATTACATAGTAATAATTAGTTTGCACACATTTGATAACAGCTTCAAAACACATAAAGCAAAACAGGGTCAGAACTCACAAGAGACATTAAAAAATCATACTAGTAGATTTTAATACCATTCAGTACAAGAAAAAGTCATTAAAATTTTAGGAGGATTGAAGAAGAGGATTAATATGCACATATTCATACAATGAAATTTCATACTACAATGATAAAGAACCAACTACAGCTACATATAACCACATATGGCTCTAAGTGTATTTAGAGAAACTTAGACAAAATAAAAATGAAGTGAGCATACTTTGTTTACATGACTCTCAAAGCAAGGCAACTATGATGAATATTATTTAAAATGCATATGCAGAGAATATTATTTTAAAGATAATGAGGAAATTATTTTTGTCATGAAGGAAACTGAGTAGCACAAGTTGGAGTGGAAATCGTGATTGAACAAGGCATGAGTGTTTGTAATTATTTAGCAGCACATCTAAGTTTAGCACTCTTTTATTTGTGTGAAATGTATTATAGCAACTATATCAAGTGTAAATGGGGATGATAAGCAAATAAGTCCTTTGAGCTGGGAATTATGATGGCATTATTTACTCGTATGAAAATACAGGAGAGGAACATGTTGGATTATTACCGTTTACACACATTAAATTTGAAGTACCTGTACATTTAATCTTGAAATATTTTTTTTTTTTTTACTATTCTTATATCCTACTCTTGAGTTTCTAAATCACAGCCATCATCTAATGGTTCTTCTTCTGTTTCATTTCTAATATTGTATTTCAACTTTTAAAAAAACATATTCAATGTGGTATAATCAGTAGAGACCTGTAAAACTGCAGTTATGGTACATTTCAAAAAGCATTTAACTCAGGGTTAGATGAGCAAAACAAAGCTCAGAGTGACTTGGTTAAAGTCTACTGTGAAATATTTGCAGGACCATGACTGAAATAGGATTCTAGAATTTCAGTTAGAGAAATTTTGCTAACAGAGAGCAATGGTGTTGAGCTTTTTACCTGGTAGAACCTGAGGAGCAAGGGGCACATTTTCTGGCCCCAGGGTCCATTGAATGATCACCAGTGCTGCCCGTGATGGGAACTCCTGTGGTGCTTTGCTGCAGCTACTCATCCAGGGCATGCGGTCTCTTAGTATGGGTATGCTCTCTCTTTGTGACCGTTTTGCCCGTCTTCCTAATATAGATGCTGCAACCTTCCCATCTGACACCACAGTAGCACCATTGTCTTCTGTTTGCACCATGACCATGAACCAACTCTGACCATGGCAAACTAGATGCACGATCCACTGATCAGCAAAAATGTGACTATACCTCATCCAAGGCCCAACCTGGGAGACAGACTCCTTCCGAGGTTTTCCATCTGGAACTTTCACCCTCCTCCCAAGAGTAGTACCTTTTAGAGTATCTTTACATATTTATACTTATTCATAGTTCATGATTTAATAACTTCTATGTTAAAATAATCTTACACATTATTACACATGTATTAGGCTTTCAATTTTTAAATTTCTATCTCCTAGTTGAACCTGGGCTGATACTGTGGTTTATAATAATCTTAGTAATACCCATTAAGAAAGCTTAATAACTTGCCCTGAAATGAATCATGCTTATTGTTTTAGTCAGCTTTTTCACTACTGTGACCAAAGAACCCAACAAGAACAACTGTAGAGGAGGAAAAGTTTATCTGAGGGTTCACAGTTTTCAGAGGTCTTATCTATAGAAGGCCAGCTCCAATCCTCAGAGCTGAATACGAGCCAGAATATCGTGGTGGAAGAGTGTGGCAGAGGGAAGCAGATCACATGATGACTAGGAAGCATAGAGAGAGAGAGAAGGCCATTCACCAGACACAAATATATATGGCAAAGCCATACCCTGATGCCCCAACTCCTCCAGCCACACCCCTCCTGCCTGTAGTTACCACTCAATCCCCAGGTGGTTAATTCACTGATTGCCTTAAGGTTCTTGTAATCTATCATTTTTTATCTGAACCTTCTAGAATTGTCTCACAGGTGAGCTTTTGGGGGCTACCTTACATCCAAACCATAACACTTGCGTAATTCCAAAACCCACCATCAATATCTTATATACCTCTGCCCCTAGAGGAAATCCTGAGTCTTTCACCATCTTTGAGATTGGGATGACCAAGAAGCCTTATGTCGTGGAGAATATGTATCCTGTCTCAGCTAGTATAAATGAGACCTCCCTGAAAACGTTTCCAAACAATTAGATTAATGTTTAATTTTCCTTGTACTTTAATCCAAATTAACATCTCCATTTCCAATCAGTTCTGTAACACTATACACAGAGCACCTGCAATCCAAAACATGCAGTCCCTGAGTTCTACCCTCTTTCTTACTGTATTCACTTTTGGTCCTCATAGATACACTTCAATTTCACCATCTAGCTCTTTCTGAAGTAGAAGATCATTAGCAGCAAGAATAGAATAACTCAGGAGATGACTCCTGAGTTTGAGAAAGCAAATTAATTACTGTATCTATTTTTCAAAATATGGATTACTTGATTAATAATGGGAAGGGAAATGTGATAATTTATTTAATTATTTGCTGGTGGTTGGATCTCTGGAATCTTAGCAGTAATAATATTTGAGGTAGAATAATGAGTAGGAAATTGGGAGGATAAGAGCAATAATGTATAATTTCTCCAGTAAGCAACCAGGAGATGTTTGTCCAGCACTGTATATAGTTATTTAAAAATATTGAGTACAAATAAAGACATTTAATAAAATTTATAATAAAAACTACAGGCAATATTCATTTCCAGCATAAAATGAAAGGTTTACTATTTTGAATTTTAGAATGGAAAATATTTTTACAAAGAAGAGACAAGAAGTACAAGAGGTTTTTGTCGTTCAGTTTTCTTTCAATATTCGTCACCTCCACCATGTATCTGACTACTGCCCGAGTAGTCGATGCTGTCACCTGAATTGGTCCACCCATCAATTAAGGAGGAAACATCTCATTTGGCTCGATTTATTGCTTGACTTGTTGAAATGAAAGATCAATTTACACAGAACAGTTAATCCATAACTTGTTGTAGATACATACACATTAATAGCCAAAGGTCATGAAAAGACCTTACTACAGAAAATAAAAGGAGGCTAATTTAAATCACCTTAACACTTTACAAGTGACTACTAACTGAAGATTTTGCAGAAGTTACCTTAACAGGAACATTTTCATGTGGATATTTTTATGGGTATGAATGAAATACAGATTAATTTAATATTAAAAATTAAAATTATAAATCTTATTAATATTTATATAATCTTAATAACATAATAATAGTTTATTAATGTAAACTATGTAAAATATAAGATGGTATGTGATGTCATAACAATAATTATATTGTGGTATATTTATTTGTTATATAAATAATGTAACATGTAATAATTATATAATTATATATTTTAACATATAATTGTGTATCTCAAATCCACTGATCATACAACATATAAAATAATGACAAAAATAACAAGAATATAAATTTAGAATTTCTTGAAAATGAATAGTTGATATAATTAAATGGAACAAAAATTCTGTTTTGAGGAAAAACAGTAATTTCATGTATTAAGTATAGTTTTTGTTTTGTTTTAACAATGAGAGATTAAGGAACGGAATACTAATTTTGTACTTTGAGAAATTATTTAA
Source organism: Sciurus vulgaris (assembly GCF_902686455.1). Classification (NCBI taxonomy): domain Eukaryota; kingdom Metazoa; phylum Chordata; class Mammalia; order Rodentia; family Sciuridae; genus Sciurus; species Sciurus vulgaris. Next base: position 109,188,991 of record NC_136468.1, on the reverse strand, counting down.
AAGATATGACTATAGATTTGTGTTAAATAAAAGATATTACAATTTTCTAAATCTCAGTACCATTATATTCCTCACCAGATAATTGTCAAGTGTTCATTGTCATTTCTATGTTATAATCAAACAAGTTCAGAGGGATGAGGTGACTTGCTCAAGAGCCCACAGCTGCTAAGCGAAGAGTTGAGATATAATCCCTTGGCACGGATACATAATAACATTGATCCTAACATCACCTATGTTTGAAGAGAAGACTTCCAGGATGTGAAATCGGCAGTCCTTTTTAGGTTTTATAACTTACAAAGAAAATTTTGTTTGGAGACAAATGCTTACAACTTGACCTTGGAGTTGCACTTCAGGTAATGTGGCCTGGTTGTAGAATATTGAATTTTGAAGGTCAAGTCTATAACTGGACCACCCATTTCACTGAGTGGAAATAAAGCAGCACCTGGTTAGATAGGGAACACTATGGCATTCAACTTCAAGCACAATTTTAAGAATTTCAGTAAGAACAAGTGTGTTTCATCATCTTTGAACCAGGCAATACATCCCCTTTCTAGCACTAAGGCTGGGATTGAAATTGATTCTTAAAGATTGATGTCTTTACTTTTGTACAGGAAAAACTCCCTCTACACACTCTATTTTTCTCTCCGTTCACACTAATTCACTTCTGGTCACCAAAAAGTGTTTGTGTTTTGGGTGCAGGGAGTGCTTACACCAAGAATCTCTCTGAGTCTCCAAGGACAATTGGGTGTCCTATAATTCAGTTAGATTTTAACTGTATCTACCTGGAATTTATCACAGACCCTGCAGGTTAAATGTTCAGTTCCACAAGAATGCCCCCAATTTCAGATACCAATTATAAGTGGTCAGTCCCCAGGTTGCCTGCAACCTTCTCTCGGACTTGGCTGCAAATTAGAGGTTCCCAAATCCTCTCTTCAATTTTTGTCCTAGAATAACTGAAAGAAATCAGAGGAACCCTTACATATATTTACTATTGTACTAGAAAGAATAGGCTAAAAGATACAGATGAATAGTTAGATAAAGAAGCACTTAGGGTGAAGTCTGGAAGGGTACCAATGTAGAAGTCTCTATCTCTCGAGTTGGGGTATGTCACCCCCTTGGCACATGGATGTATCCATCAACCCAGAACCTCCTTGAACTCTATGCTTTATGGCATTTTATTGAGTCTTCGTCACATAACCATGATCAATTATTGACTCCTCTAGTTCTTCTCCTCCCCAGAGAATAGGCATGAGGCTGAAAATTATAAGCATTGAATCATGGCTCGATCATTCTAGCAACCAGATTCCATCCAGGATTCCACAGTCACCTCATTACAACAAAAGATACTTCTATTAATCAGGAAATTCTAAGTGATTTAGTAACTCTGGATCAGGAACTGGACCAAAGACTAAACGTTAGAATAAAAGATGCTCTTAGCATCCACATTTAGAAAATTACAAAGATTTTAGGAGTTGTGTGTCAAAAATTAAGATGAAGACCAAATGAATATTTCTTATAAATCTCAAAATCACAGCTTCTATTATCCACCTACACTGTATCTTTAAGTGCTGAATTTTTATATTTTCCATGGCACTAATTATTAATTTGATTATTAATTTTATAATTGATGGGTAAGGTCCTGTATATCACATCAGGCAAGGTATTTTATGGCTATCACTGTTTCCTAATGGTGACTCTAACTGAAAGTCTAAGACTTAGAAGTTTCTGTAGCCAGAGAAGCCTGTAAAATAGAAAAATAATCCGAACTTAGATAATTTGGAGACTACTGGTGAACTGGTATTTGAAAGGTACTTTTTCTCAGTTGACAAGCGGAGTTCTGGGGCAGAAAACCATCTTAAGGAGACAATGTTGCAGTCTGTGACTGTAGAGATCCTGGCACATCATACCAAATATTGCTATTCTATCTAGACCAGCACTTCCTGGGGTGACCTAGCCTAGTGTGATTGAAATTGGCATAGAAGAGATTGTAACCAGGGGGATTAAAGTCAGAGCCATAGAGAAGAGTGCAGCTCAATTTGCCTTTGAGTCTGGCAGCCCATGTGACTACCTGAAGAGAGTCTGGAAACTGAGTCTGTGGGCATAATTATATCATGGACTAAGCCTGAGAATGCCATATTCATGAGCAGCAGAATATGTGAGACCTCTGGAGGGCTTACTCTGCTGCTGTATTGTAGAATTCTCAGGAGGCTTCTGGGATCCAGACTCCCAGAAGAGATCAGCATCAGCCTAGTCCTCGGGGATATGTTGATCTAATATTCCCAGAATAGATACCACCAACAAAGTCCTAAAGACTGGAGCTAAGCCCAAGTCACTTAGACCTCTGCAGCAATCCCACCTGTACTTTCCTCAATCTGGTCTGTTCAGACAAAACTCCAATTGTCAGAGTGTCTCATTCCATTCCACCTTTACTAGTGAGAAGAGAAGCTGAAATCGACTTCAGCTTTGGGGCACTGTCTGGCAGCCCAGCAAGCAACTCAAAGAGAGGAAAGATTTAACAGCTCTAACCCTAACCCTAACCCTAACCCCTTGTTGTCTTTCTCTCTCATGGTACATAGTCCAAGAAGATATGGAAAGGACATTCAGGCATAAGTAGTGATCATTCATTCTTGTTGACAATTTTGACCACTTCTGTAAGATAATTCTTTCATTTTTCATGAAAAAATCTTCTTTGTCCTATTTTTCTCTTTCTCCCCCTTGTTCTTCCTTTGCTGATTTATTCATTAATATACCTATTTGCTTCTTTTTCCCTCATTTTTAGTATTTTCTTTTTACCAGTATTAATTTTCTTTATCTTTTCTCTTGAGGGCTAATGTTTTTATTTATTTTGTTTTCATTTGCTTTCTTGTTTCTCTTTCTCTCCTTCTATTAGGCTATTTTTTTGTTCTCTCTTTCTCTTTCTTTACTTTGTTTATTTTATTTTTTTTTCTCTTCCATTTTTATAGCCACCACTTGCTATGTCTCTTCTATTTTCTCTCTGGGCACATTGAATCTTCTATACTTTCTTTTACCTTGCTATCACTTTTTCTTTTTTCTTGATTAACTGTATTTTTACCATATTTTAGAAGTATTTGATTTATATAACTTCTGCCCTCACTATTCAAGTTGTTGAAGTTATTATTACTGTGGGTGGTGTAGACGACCCCACTGTTTAATTTCAGATCTAGTTCATGCCATTTGTTGTTTTTGTTATTTGCAATTGCTGACTCCATCATTCATATTTTATGGTTATCAGTGTGATAGAAGTCACATTAAGAATGGGTATTTATTTTAATACTGTATACTGTTTGCTTTGGTTGTGGCTGTCATTTGTTTCCCTCCTTTCTATGAGGTGCTGAGAATATACAGGAACACTACAAGTTCAGAGGGTAGAGGTTCTGCTGCTAAAGTAAACCCAGTCAAAAGACAAGAAACCTTGTTCAACACACTAGTTAATTATGTTCAAACTTCAACAGTACTTTATTATGAAGACTAGAAGAGATAAAACCCCAAACTAATGACCAGGCTTCACATAAGGATGGTTAGAGGGGACTCTCAGGTCCTACTCATGGATATCCACTTCTACAGCAAAAACAGAATTAACACAAAGGTTTTGGACATCACACTGATAAGACATCTCAATCTAGATTATTCCTATATCCCTTTAGAACTATACAGTCATTAAGTGAAGAAGAGCAATCACAGACAGTATACCCCACATGTCCTCCTGCATACAATGTAATTGCCTGGTTTACAAGAAAGATCCTACTCTTTTGAGACCTACAGGGAAAGTAGAATTCTCAAGCTGTGTATCAAAATACATTAATCATCACCAAAGAACTAGCATGGAAACTAATACAAAACCATTTGGAAATACATTTAAAAATTCATAATAACTTGACATCACAGAGCAGTTTGGCAAGAAAATGCTTTGTCCTAAAAAGGCCTACAGACAAAAGAGAAAGAAAAGTCTATCTGAATGAATATATAAAACCCCAAACAGAAATACAAGCAATATGGAAAAAAAAAAAAAAAAAAAACAAAAAAAAAAACAAAAAAAAAAAAAACAAGATATCATGACATCTGTTAAAATTCATAATTCACCAGCAACTGATTCCAAAGATTTTGAAGTGAATAAAACACCAGATAAAAAATAAAAAATGTTTAAAAATGGTCAATGAATTCCAACAGAACACAGAAAAACTACTAATTGGGTTAAGGAAGTAACTATAGGAAAGGAATGAGAAATTCAATAAGGAGATAGGGATATTGAAAAAAAAGCAAAAAAGTATTGGAAGTGAAATATACAATAAGTAAAATAAAACATTCAGTTGAAAGTCTGTCAAATACTCTATGCTGGAGACAGAATTTCAGAGCTGAGAGACAAACTGCTGGACTTGAACATTCAAACTATTTTAAAAAAAGAAAACAAATAACCATGACATAACCATGACCAGAATATACAAGAACTCTGGGAAATCATTAAGTGACCAAATTGAAGAATCATTGGAATCAATAAGCATTTTTAGTTTCAGGTTAATAGCATGGATAAAATCTTTAGAGAAATAATAACAAAAAAAATTTCCCAAACCTTGAGAACAAGATGGAGATCTAGATACAAGAGACATTCAGAACCCCAAATAAACAAGATCAAAAAAAGAAAATATATCCATTACACATTATAATTCAAATGCCTAAAGTACAGAATAGGGGGAGAATTTCATAAGACTCAAGAGAAAAGTGTCAGGTCACATTTGGAGGCAAGCCAATCAGAATGACTTCTGATTTCTCAGCAAAAACTCTAAAATACAGGAAGGCTTCAAATGATGTGTTCTGAGCTTTGAGAGAAAATAGCATCATCTAAGATTGCTATATGCAGCAAAACTACAATCAGAATTAGAAGACAATTAAAAACCTTCCAAGATAAGCAGAAACTAAAGATTTCTCTACTACTAAAATGGGATTACACAAAATAAATAGTACACAGAGAAGAAATAAAAAACAAACCCCAGGGCTCATACATGAATAAATCTCCTTTGAAAAGTAGTAAGAAAATGAGAAATAAGACTGAATTGAACATTAGAAAAAAAAAAAATGACAGAAATTAGTAAACATCTCTCTATAATAATGTTGAATTAAATGGTCTCAATTTACCTCAATTCTCCAGGGTAGTACAATGGATTGAAATATAAGACCTAACTATATGTTGTTTGCAAGAGATTTACCTGACAGGCAAAAATCGTCACAGACTCAAAATTGATATGCCTTATGAATGGAGCCTGAGAAAAAGCAGGAGTAGCTACTCTCATATGTAACAAAGCAGATCTCAAGCCAAAAATGATCAAAAGAGATAAAGAAGTTCACTTTATCCTGCTAAAGGAAAGAATCCAACAAGGAGATATAATGAAAGTAAATAATTATATCCCAAATGTTGGTGCACTAATTACATAAAACAGACCCTACTTAAATTAAAGCTTCAGAGACACCCAAGTACAATAATACTAGGTGATTTCAACACACCTCTCTCACTAATAGATGAAACATTCAAACATAAATTCAGTAAAGACTCTTTGGAACTGAAAAATATATAAATCAAATGGACTTAACAGACATGAAAAACATCTATAGAATATTTTATCCAAAAGCAGCTGAGTACACTTTTTTCTCAGTAACTCACAGAATTGTTTTCAAAATAGACCACATTATAGGTCACAAAGCAATGCTTAGCAAATACAAAGATATCTGATATAATATAATGAAAGAAATTAGAGGTCAACACCAAAAACTCTATATGTAAACACATGGATAAGATTGAATAACACATGTTTCAATGTTGAATGGATGATAGAAGAAATCAGGAGATAAATTTAAAAATTCTTAGAAGCAAACAAGAATGGCAATACAACATACCAGAACTTCTGGGATACTATGAAGATGGTTTTAATAGGAAAGTTTATGGCTACGAGTGCCTAGGTATGAAAACCAAAAGAACTGCAAATAAGCAAGCCAATGGTGTATCTCAAGGCCCTTGAATAACAAGAACAAATCAAGTCCAAAGCCCAAAGAAGGAAGGAAATAATTAAGATCAGAGCCAAAATCAATAAAATAGAAAACCGCAATCTTAAAGTAGTACCTATGTCATTGAAATAAAGAATTGGTTCCTTGAAAAGATCAATAAGACTGATAAAACATTACCAAACTAACAAAAAGAAAGATGACACAAATTGAAACTAGTGATAAAAAGGGAAAATCACCATTAACATCACAGAAATCCAGTTGATTATTAGTTACTATTTTAAAAACTTATATTCCAATAAATTGGAAAACCTAGAAAAATGGATACATTTCTAGAAACATATGACCTACCAAAATTGAATCAAGAGGACATAACAAGCCTAAACAGACCAATAAAAAGCAACACAATAGAAGCAGTAATAAAAAGCCTATAAAAAAAGCCCAGGAACAGATAAATTCTCAGCTGTATTCTACCAGATCTTTAAAGAAGAATGAATGGAACTGACGCCAATGCTCCTCAGATAATTCCATGAAATAGAAAGAAAAGGGACAGTTCCAAATTTATTGGTGCAACCACTCTGAAAAGTAAACTTCCCTATAATTAGTTTCATGATTAGGGACCAAATAATTATCAAGGGTGTCTTTTACAGATTTTGACTTAGTGCCAAGATGAACAAATTTAATTGTATATTTGACAGATAACATTTTTGAGAACATTGTAAAATTGGCTTCCTGAAAATGATATGTTAAGGTGTTCTGGGTGAGGAGGCTAGTGGTTGATGGAGAAGAAGTGGGAAGAGTAGGATATTGGGTGCTGGGAAGTTAAACACCCATCCCAGCCTTGAACACATTATACTATGTGAAAAAAGTCAGAGACCAAAGGATTAATACCATTTGACTCCACTTATAGAAGACCAGAATAGGCAAACTCATAGAAATAGAAAATAGAATAGAAATTGTTGGGGAATGGAAAGGAGGTGTGAGGAATGAGTGTTTAATGGGACAGAGTTTCAGTTTGGGAAGATGGTGGTGGATAATAGTGCAATAATGTGCACATTATTACCTACACTTAAAGAAGGTTAAAAAAGTAAGCTTTCTATTATGTAAAATTTTATTACTATAATCACAATAAAACTATAGCTCTATTCCTGGTCAAATTTATTAACTCAAAATGACAGATTTGGAAGAACTTGTTTGGTAGAGTTACCTCCTCAATAGCATATCCTTTCTTTCTTCCATAGAACCTGAAGGGAAGATTCCTTTCAGACTTTCTGTAGTACCTACTAAGGTGTAAAGCAACCACTTGTTAAATATAAGTTCATTAGGGGGAGCATTTGAAATAAATAACTTTAACATAACAATTACCATGCCACCTATCTCAAAGGATCATTGGAGTTTTGAAAAGAATAAGATGCCCAACTGGGCGACACTTGCAGAATTGAAATGGAGGAATATTGCCACACATCTTCATGTAGCCTCTCTGCTTCCCTTTCCTCACATAGCTCATAGATATAGATTTATAATATTATGAAAGTGCTGCACATGTGGCCAATTGCCTGCCACATACATGCTTTCTAATTTACTAAAAGGAGACATGGGGAAATTTATAATGTACTTTTTGTCCTCAGAAATCATTTAAAATTGTTCTTCTTTTTGCTTTCAGCAAGTGTCTGATATAGCCACTCTAAAATGATAAGCATGGATTTTTCACCTGTCAAAGAAATGAAAGATGACCTGACTAACATTTTAGAAATCCCTTTTATCTTTACAGTTTGTTTCAGAATCTTGGAGGAGGATTTTAATATTATTCAGAAGAAAGGAAAATCAGGGCATGCTCTGTTCCTGTACTCAATGGAAACAATGATTATAAGCTCTTAAGTCCCTGAATCTACAGTTGACTCTCAACTCAGGGGACTGAATTGTCTGTTTGGAAACACAGAACATCCATAGAGTCATGAACCTCATACACAAACTTCTGTAAGGGAGCTTCATAAGTCTTTCTTCAGTGATGGAGCAAAATTCTCCCATTGTCTTTTTCCTGGTATCTAAATACAACTTCGCCTGAAAGGGTCCTGATTCAGTATTTGGGTTGTATTGAGAATTATTAGGGAGGAGATTCAAGATGGTGGACTAAAAGGAGGCTATATTCCTTGTCACTCTGTAATTCGGGATTCAAGCAGAGGAAAATCTGTTTCTCTGTGAGGTAGACTTTGCTGCTCATCAGTCCCCTGCTGTTTACCCCATTTGTCCACCACAATCACCTGTCCTCTGCTAGCATATTGCCTGCTTTTGAGTGCAAATTGCTCACTGACTACCACCTATCATCCATTATTTTCCCGTTTGCCTGCCTTTTGCCTGCCCATCACCTGCCTTTCACCTACGCATCACCCACCACCCAAGATCCACATGCTCATTGTCAGTCGTTAGCCTGCAGAACGCCCACAGACTGCCAGTGGAACACCTGCTGCCTGCTGTTGCATGGAAGTTCATTGTCATAGTACCCACAGGTTTCGCTACATGTGGCTGCTGCCATCTTGGGATAATAGCCAGGACCTGCAGGACTCCCTGACCAACAGTGCCCCACTTTTGGGACCCTGGCCAGCCCAAACCCCATGGAGACTTGGTGTGCATGCCAAGTCAGCACCTGTGCTATGGCTCCCCACTTGCCAACACTTTGGAAGCCAGTGCAGCCATGTTGGATTACCCCAAAAATGAAAGCTTCCATCTTTAGGTGGATCAACTCCCATCCTGAGATGCCTGCTGGAGACGGGAAGTTCATTGTAAGTACTTCTCATACATCAGGCTACTGAAGCCTGGGAGGTTTGAATAGTATATTACTGTTATACTGTAGTTTATTTTTCCTCCTTTTAAAAATATTAAGTTTTTATTTCTTTATTTTTCTTGCTGTATTTTCCTTTTATTTACCTGTTTCCTTAGAGTCTCTTTCTCCCTTTTCTCATGCTAATAACAACTTCTTTTGATTTTCCTTTCACTCTTCCTATGATCTAGTACTTCTGCATACTCACTTCTTATTCCACTGACACTTACATCCTACACCCCTCCCCATCCTCTTTGTACACCATTGGAAATTATAGCACTCATTGTAAGCCTATTGGCTATACTATAGATAATAATTGAACTTATCCTGTTTATTTCAATTCTGTTAATGTCTTTATAGGGGCTATTTGGTTTAGGGCTGCATATTGTCTGTACCAGGTCCTGCTATTATTATTGATCTCCCTTTCTAAAGGAGTTTTCGAAACCTGCAGGGTCACTATAAACCTATAGCTGGGAAACTGCAATACCCCAGATCCACACTGCTAGAGGGGAAGATATGTGAACAACATGAAAAAACAAGGGAAGAAAATGTTCCAAACAAACCAAGATTCTATATTAATAGAATCCAATGACAACATGGTAGAAGAAATGTCAGAAAAGGAGTTCAGAATATATATAGTTAAAAAGATTCATGATGCAAAGGATGAGATAAGAGAGCAAATACAGACAATGAATGATCACTCCAATAAACAGTTAAAAGTGCAACTGCAGGAAGCAAAAGATCATTTCAATAAAGAGATAGAGATTCTGGAAAAAAGCCAAATAGGAATTCTTAAAATGAAAGAAACAATAAACCAAACAAAAAACTCAACAGAAAGCATCACCAACAGACTAGATCACCTGGAAGACAGAACCTCAGACAATGAAGATGAAATATTTAATCTTGAAAATAAAGTTGACTACCGAGAGCCACTGCTGTTTGCCGACGGGCTGCTTCAAGCGGCTCCGGTTATGGAGCAAAACTGCAGCTTTTTTCCCTTTTCGCTTACCTAAAACCGCCGCTTCCTGTGCTTAAGGCCCGACCAGAGGGACAGAAGACACGTACTTCAAAGGTTCATCAAGCAGCTTCCCCTTTATTCAAATAACACCCTCAATATATAAGCAGTCTCATGCATAAGCAATTGTAACCAGATATGTCCATCTAATCCTGTTAAAGGTCAAGCAATCACTCTCTGGAGCATACGTGTAAAGTATATCTGTCCACATGCTAGGCAGCTGAACTGATTATAATACAGCCAATTGTAAATGTGTTCTGCCTCTCTCCATGCATAATCAGAAAGCCGTTTGCTCTCTGCCAGTCACCATCTTTGGATGCACGTGGCGTAACCCTGGGCCCCGGGTTCCCCCTGCCACAGTTGACCAAACAGAGAAGATGGTAAGAAATCATGAACAGAACCTCTAAGGACTAAATGATATAATGAAAAGACCAAATTTAAGAGAATCATTAGGCTTAAACCCAGGCCAGCACACCTATGAGAAGGTATCTGAAAGACTCCACTTTCTCCTTTCATGATGATGTAGATTATCTGAATTAGGAATGAGTGACCATCTTAGCTATTTTGCTGCATGACTTAAAGACCTGATCAGAACAACTGTAGAGGAGGAAAAGTTTATTTGAGGGCTCACAGTTTCAGAGGTCTTTCTTAATCCATAGAAGGCCCACTCCATTCCTTGGGGCTTGAGGTAAGGCAGAACATCATGGTGGAAGAGTGTGGAGGAAGTTCACATCCTCAGGAAGCAGAGAGAGAGAGAGAGGTCTTCATTTGCAAGATAAAAGTATATACCCCATAGCCATGCCCCAGTTCCCACCTCCTCCAACCACACCCTTCACTTCACTTCCGTTACCACTCAGTTAATCCCTATCAGGTGATTAATTCACTGATTGGGTTCAGGTTCTCATAATCCAATTATTTCTTCTCTGAACCTTCTTGCATTGTCTCACACATAAACTTTTGGGGACACCACATCTAAACCACAACAATGACTGTGGTCCCTACAGATCATCTCAGATAAAATAAAAATAAATCACAGTTCAAAGGCATCCTAGGATACATTAAATTGCTGTGGAGGAAAGGATACAGGCCAGACTAAGAGATTATTGCCTCAGCTCTGTCATCTGGGGTTATTATCAGTCCTGAAGATGCAGTTAAATACTGAGGCTAAAAGAAACACTTTAAAAGCCAGGAAGACAGGGACAAGTTCCTGTCTCGCCCTTCCCAGATTGAATGCAAGTAAATTTATGACGTGAACCCTTGTTTCATTTGTTACGGAGGAAGACCTCTAATCACTGTGTTAACTCACACAATAATAACAGTAATGGTACAATACCTAGTCCTAGCCCCACAGATTAGGACAGCTCCATGAATACATGCAAAAATTTTCTATACCCTCAGACTCAGTACATATTAATAAATTTGGCTGGTGATGTTGACTAACCCAGTATTCCTATATGTTTATTTGTCATGGTGATGCTAAAAACTTTGTTTGGGGCCCAAACAATATTTAAATCCTTTTCATTTTTTTTTTCATTATTTCTCTGCTCCTTGTCATATGTGGGTTTTCTCTCGTCTTGTCATCTGCCTGTAACACTTGACTTCTCACCACTTAATCATCTATCTTGTGTTCATCCCTTACATTTCAATCAGAGTAACATTTTATAGGAAGCCTTTTTCTAAATTCTAAATTATTTGTAAATGCACTGTTGCTCTTTTGCTTCCATAACTTTTGTAAAGTTCTGTTTGGACTAGATATATTGCTGCAGAGAGTCACACACATTTCCCTAGCACCATCTCCTGTCTGTGCATTATACGTACCCCATAGATGTTGGATTGTGTTGGACTTATGCTCAGGCTGAGATTCTAGGGGTTATAGGACAATTCATTATTCATAGCCCTACACCAATTTCACCCTTCCTAGAGATCTTCTTGCAGATCTCAGCTCCCTCTTTTGTTGTCCTAAAGTACTGGTAATACTCATCCAGTCCCCCAAATATCTATGCATGCTTGTCTCTCTTTCCTTCCACACTGGGCAAGTGGAGAGCATGTACTTATTTCTGCATGGGACTGAGAAAGGTTGGCACCACTTGCAATTATTCATTAGTGAATTTCCTATGAGAACAAGAGGAAAGGGAAGAAATCCCCTGAGACCCTGAGCCCAGGGAAGCAGCTCCCTATTAATCTCACAGCTCAGCAAATGAAAAGCAGAAACTTAAAGCACAAATACATAAGTGACCCAAAAAGGGGGAGAACTTGAAGGTTGGAGTGGTATTGGTGCAGCCCCATCCTCAGGAGGATGACATGGTGGGAAAGCCCTTAAGGCAGGGATTTCATTCATTTCCAGCTTTTCTCTGGAATGAGTGTACCATATCCCAAGAATCTAAATGTAAATTGGGTGGCCAGTGGAATCCCAAGCTGAACTTTCTAGCTGCCTAAATAAAATATATGATCCTTCTCTCTAGTTCCTATGTCTGTATCTTCCTTCTATTGCTCTATGAGCATTGCAATTGTAGCATTATCTAGGCACTCATGTTTTCTGTTTATTCTGACTAGAACTATTGTTCTTAACTCCATTTAAGAAGTGTGCCCCTTCTGAATAGTTAGACCAACAACCCCCCTCCAAAAAAGGATGAAGAGAGAAGAAACAGCTGTGATCAATCCTCATATACTCACACATGGTTTACTATAAAATAGGAGTGTTACTCTCCTTTTCTTTCTTTAGCTCTCTTAGAAGAATGCCCAGCCATCCAAGGACCTGTCTGAAGACGTTTTAGTAAACTATGGGTCTTATAAGCTAACAGATTTTTTCTTGAGTACATTTTTCTTTTGTGTTTTGCCTCACGATGCCTCACGATGTTAGAGAAAGCCAAGTGACAACTTGAATGATCTGCATGGACACATCCTTCTCTCCACCACTCAGGTCACTGGTCACTGGGTGATTCTTTCTGAACAAAACTGAACATACGATCGATCACTCCCTCTGTTCTCTATTTCTCTTAAAATTCCCTGAAACACACTCTACTTCAAGTAAATTTACAGAAAAACCAAAGAATTTTTTGATATAACTATAATGTAATGTAAGGTTTCACCTCAAATCAACATTAACAGTAATCTGGAAAATGTTTTTAAATCAAGCTTCAATGAAACTTAAAGTTAACAGAAAAGCTTTTAAATTGCTTTATTGTTATGGAAAAATAAGGAATTAAGAGCATTGTTATTTTCAATATTCCTGTTCCCTAAACTCTAAGTTTGTGTTTTCTAAAAAGAGAACAAATAAAAGTTTGTTTAAATTGCAGTAATGACATAACAAAACTGCAATGGATAAATAAATGAGATTTATTTTCTTGCTTTTTCTGTTATTGATAAGAAAATATAAAGACACTTCAAATGTCTATCAAGTACTGTCATGGGCACATACGCACATAAGTACATGCATTATATACTCTATTGATACAGAATTTTTTCATAATTATGTTTATTAAGCAACTATAATGCCCCTGAAATTTGAACTTTCCACATATAAAGTAAGATCAAGATTTAATGCAACCTTTTTTTCATAATGGTATCCAAATTTCCTGTTCATACTTTTTGTAAAATTTATGAATATAAGTTCCTCTTTTCAGCTTACTGTGTAAAATATCAATGCCAATAATATGCTCAATCTTGACAATGTCTAGATTATTAAAAAACTCTTTGTGATTTATGAAAAATTTGGATAAATGCTCATTTATCTTTCATTTTCAGTGTGTTAACTTCCATTATTAGTTTCTAACAGTTCTTTTCAAAAAGCATGAATAAGTTTTGAATTTTACCAAATGCTTCTTTAGAATCTACTAAACTTATTAAATAATTTCTCTTTTTGTTGATTAGTTGAACTGTAAGATAGTATTTTCCTTTTATATTTTGAAAGATGTATTAGAATGAAGATATGTAATACATATTACTTATCAGTGAATAATGATTATATGAAAACTTGAGTTCTTAGCAATTATTAAAAGAAACTGAATGTTGAATGTTTGAATTTCATTGTTATTTCTACTGCCAAAAATGTTACCAAAACTATGACTATTTTAGCACTTTCTTAAACTTCTCTCTATTTGATCATGTATGAATGTATCCTAAAATATAGCTTATCTTAAATTTGTAGAAATGAAAACATATTTTATTAATTACTTTTCACTTCATTGTTTATGCTCACAAATTAGGGTTTATTGGATTCACTCATGGTAAGATATGTACTGGAATTTCACTTAATTTTTTTGTTATTCTGATGTATGTCATTGTATGATTATTTTAACATTCACCTGTATGTGGATGTTCAGTTTGTTTGTAGGATTTTAAAAAAATATTGAAAACAATTCTGAAATGAGAATAATTGCACAAATCTCCTAGTAGGAAGCTATGATTTCTGTAAAAAATAGAATTGCTAAGGTCTCAGATGTATACATTTTGAAATTAAAGAAAAACTAGCACTAAAATTTTCAAAATGATCTTAATAAATTCCCAGAAATAATATCTGAGAGTTTCTGGTTTCATATACTCACCAAGTTGGTCTCTTCAGAGGTTTTAATTTCTGTCACTCTGATATGTGGAACAGAGTCTTGCTATGGTATCTATTTACTCTTTTTTAATTCTCTAAGTGGGGAAGAGTTATTCACATGCTTTGTGTGACATGCTTCTATGAAATGTCTTTCACTTTTCTCTAGTTTTTCTGGGTTCCCTGTATTCATTCTCCATTGAGTTGATGTTTTATCCTCATTTACTTTGGTTTTTAAAATATTTTGGATATTAATCTCTTTTTTGTGACCTTTATGTATCAGATATATCTTTCCCTAAGTTTTGATTTCTTTTTCCACATTTTAATGTTTGTTGCTTATATTCTGTGTTCCCACTAGAATACAACACCATGAGGTCATAGATTTATTCTTTGCTTTGCACTCTGTGATCTCTACCACTTTATGAATATGCATTAGCCATATTCTTTCTTGGTATTTTGAGACCACCTCATCTTAGATGTGATGTGGTATGGCTTAGTGATAGGTTCATTTTTCTTTATCAGTTTTGGGACTATCTGGGCTTCTTAAATCTGAAAATTAATTATTTAGACTCTATCTATCATAAAAAAAACTATAAAAAATCAAACCAATCAGTGATTATCTTTTTAACTACCACCCATTCCTGTACTCCATATTTGCTTCTTCTAGAAACTGAGGTATAAATAGCCGAACCTCTTATTCTATAATCCAAGTTCCTAACCAGCCATATTTGTATGTACTTTTCGCCTTTCTGTATTCTCAATTGTTTCTTCCCTAATTCTCTTTTTGCCTATGTCTGAACAGTATAGAGTTTCTGGTTTCAATTTTATATGCATATTTTTATCAAAAATTTCAGCTCAATTCACAATAGCTAGATTGTGGAACCAACCTAGATGCTCTTCAACAGATGAATGGATAAGGAATCTGTGGTTTATACACACAATGGAATATTATTCAGTCATAAAGAAGAATAATATTATGGAATTTGTAGATAAATGGATGAAATTGGGGAATATCATGCTAAGTGACATAAGTCAATCCCCAAAAACCAAAGGCCAAATATTTTCCCTGATAAGTGGATGATGATATATAATGGGGGTCCAGGGGTGGGGGGGTGAGAGCAAAATGGAGGAACTTTAGATTATGTACAGGAAAATGAGAGAGAGGGAGTATGAAAAATGGTGGAATGAGACCAGCATCTTTACCCTATATACACGTGTGATCACACAAATGTTATGAATCTATATCATGCACAACCATAGAAACAAAAAGATGTACCCCATTTGTTTACAATGAATCAAAATGCAGTCTGTAAAAATAAAAAATAATTTTAAAAATTCCTGATAATTCTAAATAATTTTCTTATCCTTTCTGATACTTTTTCTGCTCTCTAATTTAAGAAGCATAAGTCATTTACACTGTGTAAGAATTCTGTGTCAGACCATTTCCATTCTTGCATTACTTGTCGATACAGTTCTATCCTGATTTGTTCCACTGAATCTCTAGTATGGGGAGATATTTCTATTTCTCTGTCTTATTTTTTCATCTCTCTTGGGTTTTCCCTGTGAGAATTATTTACTGTCTGGTATTCTATTTTTAAGAGTCACCTTTCTATCTGCCTAATGCCTAGGATTAATGCCAATTTGGGAATATTTTTGCCTATATCTTTGGCTTGAATTTTAATGGGTAAAGCTTAAAGGGTGAATTTTGAGGTTACCATGGGAAAGGGGAAGCATTGTCCTGTATTTTCCTTCTCCAAAGGCCTGAAACCTGGAAGTCAATTTCTACATTATGTCTTTTTGTAGTCAGTGGAGCACATACAATCAGAGCTAGCATATGGTGATCACATATATTTACGGAGAGGCATAGAAATGCATATAGGCATTTGTACATATACGTACACATATGTGTGTATTTTAGTTTAGCTTTTCATCAGTGTGACCAAAAATACCAGCCAAGATCAGCTTAGAAGAGGAGAAGGTTATTTCAGCTCATGGTTTCAGAGGTTCAGTTCATGGTGTGCTGATTCCCTAGCTTTGGGTCCAAGGTGAGGCAGAACATGAAGAAGAACGGTGTGGCAGAGAAAAACAGCTCAGAATATGGTGCCAGGAAGCAGAGAGAAAGAGAGCTGTGCTCAACAGGTTAAAATATAACACCCAAATCACAATACCAGTGACCTACTTCCTCCAGTTACACCTTTTTTGCCTACAGTTACCTGCCAGTTAACCCATACTGTTAGTGGACTAACAGGTGTCAATGACAGGTGCAAGTGATGGGAACACAAGATTAAAATAATATGTCTATAAAATGGGCCTACTGTCCTGAGCCCCACATACTTTCTTTTCCAGGAAACAATTATCTGCAGATCTGCCTGCGTTAAGCGTACAGGATATCTTACATTCCTCGGCCAACTACCTGTTATCTGCAGGAGAAATGAAGGCACAAAATAATGTTGGTAAGAAGAGCCCAAGTTACCCTCAAGGGGGAGAATTTCATGACTCATTTCACAAACCAGATTCCAAAACTCAAGGAAATAAGGATAATTCCTGCTAATCCTTAAATCTGTAAGAATGCATGGTTAAGAATCCAATTAGAAAGGTCAGCATGGGCCAAGGTGACCTAGAATGATCATGGAGTGGGGACTTGAAAGTTTGATGTCATCCTATCAGTTACGAATAAAGAGGTAGACCTGGATGGGACTTTCTGGAAATCTCTCTGGGATCCCCAATAAAACTGGTGTGTAGGAAAGGCACACTATTCCTCTCTTCTCTGACAGGACCCACTTTCCTATGAGAGAGTCCTCTTTCCCTTTTCCTGTCCCTTTAATAAATTCATGCTTTTATTTCTAAACATATGTCTGAAATCTTTCTGACTTGATTTCAAGAATTGGGGTTTGAGGCAGGGGGAGAATCTTTGCACTCCCTCAGTTTCCTGGAAGGCCCCAGCTCTAAAGCACATTTCAGTAGATTAATTCACTGGTTAGGTTACAATTCTTACCATAGAAACAGTTCATCCCTGAGCATTCCTACATAGTCTAACACATGAGATTTTGGGAGGTATCCTATATCCAAACCGTGACAGCGAGTTCATTGATTTGAAAATCAAGGGAAAATACTTCAGTGAAGAGACTTCCTGAGTAGTTTGCTAAAGCAGGCAATTCAGGTCGTTTTAATGTTACAAAACACAGAGTTAATGGGATGGAATTTCCACTTAGGGCCAGTAAGTGCCTGAGATCACCTACAGTTAGTCACCTACAGTTAAAATTTTGAAATTGGGAGACTGGAATCATGAACATATTATTAAATTGTGCTTTCTTCTTCATCTTACTGCCAAATTAGTTAAAAGATTCTGACAGTGTCATTTTAGTGTTTGTTATTTAAAAAAACAGACTCAAAAATATGATTTATTAGAATGGTGATTTATGAGAATTATACATTAAGGTAGAGAAAGAGAGAGAAATTCTATCTCTGGGGGTAAAACGGGCCTGTCCACTGATGCAAGTGAATGTTTAGGAAAACAGATACCTTGACACCTTACAAGAAAGGAGAGTAGACCCTGTAAGCCAGAAGTCAGCAAACTTGAGCAATGCTGTTTGGAGGGAGTGCTGATAACATATTGACATAGAGGCATTCCTAGTTGAGCAGAGTGACACAGTTACAGGCATCTTTCCATGTTCTCCAAATAATTCTGAGTCAAGAGCAAACATTGCTAGCAGACTGAGTGCATAAGTATTCACTGGCATTTTATCTCTTCCCTCATTCAATCAGTCAGTCGGTCAATAAATATGTATGAAGCTACCACAAAGTGCATTACCTGATTGAGGTTCCAAGATTTTCAAAGGATTTCAAAATACTGTTCTTGTCCTTAAGAATATTAAAATCCAAGAAAAAGAAAGGTGTCATAAATAAACATATCTGCATTTTAAGCAACAATGATTTGCAATCTCGGTTTTGGAAGGCACCTTCATGGTCATACGAAACAAAATATTTTCTAAAATGTGCAACTGGTTAGGGACTCATTCCAGAGGGTATGCAAGAGCGTGCTTTGCCCTGATAAAATAAAGAAATGGGTTATCTGCTTCCATAATTTTTATATGTTCTCCTGGAACTTATAATTGTACATTTGTAATTACAATATTTTATTACAGACACATATAAATATACACATACAAGAGATGTGTGCTCAAATTTGTGGAAAAATGTACTTAATTTTAAATATTTGAAAGCTGCAAATGTCATTACCCTTTAGAGTTCAATGTTCATTAGCATTTTCAATATTGCATACTATAGATTTTAATAATCATTGTGCAGACAATATTTTTTAAAAATTCAGTGTCTTACTCTTTATGGCCTTTAAATGGTGTTCTCATTGAAGCATCACACATGAAGGCTGTCCATAATATTTATCAGTGTCTAAGTAGATTTGTTTTCTTATACATTTTCTTTTCCTGCTGTTCTGGTTCCCTATCAATTCAGTAATATGAAGACTTCTGTACTATATCTAAGCGATCATTTGTTCTATACTAAGGGGCTCACTCAGCATTTTATTAATTATCTTTTCTATAGTCTTAAATAGGGCCAGGCAATAATTTCACCTAGTGTCATAAATAAACATATCTGCATTTTTAGCAACAATGATTTGCAATCTCAGTTTTGGAAGGCACCTTCATGGTCATACAACACGAAATATTTTCTAAAATGTGCAACTGGTTATGCACTCATTCCAGAGGATATGCAAAAGCATGCTTTGCTGTGATAATAAAGGAATGGGTATCTGCTTCCATCAGTATTGTCCACGAACAGTATTGTCACTGTTACTAGTGTTATATAAAGTAGCACAGCACAACATTTATTCAGTCAGTGGTAACTATTAACTATGGTTAATGTTGAATTTTTAGCATCAAATATGTATGCTTTTGTTAATGCTCACAACTCATTTTGTCATTCTTAGAAATTTTACAATGCTTTACTTAGTTATGGATGTCATATATTTCTACTGTCTATTTAAAAATCTCTTATTCTATCTGGATTATTTTTCTTTTAAAAAGTTTCCACAAATAGATAAGTCATTTACAAATATGACCCAACCTGAGTGCTGTAGTTTTGCCATATTATTCATAATTTAGATTTTGGGTACTTCCTGTCTCATAGAAATATTTTCATCTGTCATAGCCTCTTTTTCTGTGATTAAGCTTATTCTGAACTAGAGTATTATTTTTAGAACACATTTTTCCCTAAAACTGAAAACATACATTGCATCATTTTTGGTCTGTACATCCTGAATACTAAGGTAACTTGATAAAATTTTCTCAATGACTTTTTTCCCTTTTATTTAAAAGAAGACACATTAGACTTAGCTTTTTAGGAATATCTTTTCTAGTATTATACTGATTTTTAGCAAAGCAAGGAATGTAGAATGCTGCCTCGGCCTCCCAGTTCCCTGTTCTGATTGAGAACCTGGATGCTTATCAAAACCCCCATGTATTGGCTTTCACTTACTACCAAAATGTAGGTTTACAAGTAACCTCTGTTTACAATGTTTTATTAAGAAATTCTTAGTGATCTTACATGAAAAATTGCCTATTCTATTGGAAAAATAATAACACTGAAAACAGTATAGTCATATAACACTGAGGTCGTATAAAAAATTCATATGACTTCTAAGAATCATAAAATGATTCAAATATCTTAAGGATTAGATTTAAATCCTTTCTGTAATGGGGTTGCAAGACTGCTGGTAACCAAAGTTTATCTGATAGGGAAGGACTGCTATCAGCAACCTCTGGTAGTTCTCTACCAACTTCCCTCTGATTATTACTTTTTGAATGCTCACTGAGAGGCAGAGTGTGTTTATGGCCATTTACATTCTTCTCATGAAAGGAGGACTACATAGAAAACTTAATTCAAATGAAGGCTCTGCTACTTGCCTTGGCTTTGGATGAAATACTTGAATTCCACATATATAAACTGAGAACTGTGATGTAGATTTCATAACATGAACCTCATAAGCTTATGGAAATGAAAGGGAATGTTAAGTATCACCCTTTCAAGTCCCCTGGTATAGATTCAATAATTGTTCATTCTCTTCAGTCTCTATGTCTGGGTCTGAAATTAAAACAAAACAAAACAACAACAAAAAACTTTTATTTCCAAGCGAGAGGCTATTTCTATTCATATTTACTTTCTGAGCAAAAAACAGAAAGCACCGGTAATGACACAATACAGGTGTTTATGGAGGAATTTGTCATTACGTAATTCAAGGCTGGAAGGCAGAAATCTTTGGCCACCAACCTCTGAATGACATTGTATCCTGTCACAAAGTTAGGTCAGACACTGAGGCAACATTCCTTACATGTCATTCATCATTTAGATTGGAATATCAAGTGTATGGAAGGCATTTTAAAGTTATTCTTGAATATTGATGCAAGCAATATGTGCAGTAGAGCTCTAATATAAAGGATTTCTAGAAATTATTATGAAAACTCTATATCAACAAATTTGATAACCTAGAAGAGTGAATTGAAGAAATAAGTGATGCAAAATATGATTTGTTGTGAAATTGGAGTTCTAAGATCTGTTTTGTCACAACTTGATGTGTCAGTTAGGAGTGGGGAGAACCACAGGGAGAAGTTGGATGGATACTTGCCATATCAGATAAATTTCTAAAACCTCTTTTGTTTAAGGATAGTTTTCTCGTGCCAATTTTCTGCCTTAATTTATAATTTTAGTATTCTTCATTATTTTAGGAATTCTTTTTTGACAGAGATAATTTTGTTCTCTAGAATATGATTAGATTATTTTTTCTTTAGTACAAATGTGAGGACATTCATTTCTACTTTATGAGTTCAGTGACTCTTCAAGGTATTGAAGACCCTGCAACATATATTTTTTCCCCTGGCATCCTCTTCCCTACCATCCACTTATTATGAAATGTACTTCAGACACATTGAACCATTATGCCCAATACTTTATTTGAAGTAAATTATTTACTTCTCACCATAAACTTTTCATTTAGCCATAATATTGCTATATTATTAGGAAATTAGATGCCAACAAGATTAGAATATATCCCTGATATCACAAGAATACTGACATCTGAATCTGCTAAATGTTCTGAAATTTAATTCTTGCCACTTTATATGACAGAGGCAAGACACATACCAGCACTGGGTAAGACTTCCAGAATGGCACTGTAAAGACATATACTAATCTGCTTCTCCATAAAATAATTAAAACTCTATGAAACGGGTCTAAATAAAAATATTTAGAATTCTGGAATTTAAAAACAAAAACAATCTAAGTAGTGTTTACTCATGAAAAACTACATATAAGAGTCAAATAGTAGGAGTTGTGATAACATAACTTGATATCGTCCCAATTTCATTTCTCAGTGTCCTGATAACTTTCAAATATGGAAGTTTTACATTCTTTAGAGGAAACAGGATTAGGGATTCTCACAAATCCCTGTTTTTGGAATATTGTCAATATCACAACTCTCTGAAAAGCCTATCTGCAGGTCTTTGTCATTATTTATCCTAAGTCTGTGAAGCCAGTTTTGAAAACAAAATCCTAATCAAAAAGTTAAAAAGAAAAATCTAGGGAAAGTGCTATCTTTAAGGGACTATAAAAGCTCTGGCACATCATGTGGGAACTAGACAGTCATGAGCAAGGCAATGTGGGTATCCATGACTGAGTGAAGAAAGCCCCAAATTCTCACCTCTGGCTGACCTTAAAGTATTTTGTAAGCAGAAAGTGAAAGCTAAGACAGGGTTACAAACTGAATATAGAAGGGATACCTTGATATATTTAATGATCCTCATGGCTAAGGATGGAAAATATATTCATTCAAGACACTTGGGGAAATATTTGCCTAATGATAGGAGACCAGCAAGAAATTACAGTAATTGCATACCACAAGGAACACAGATTTTTTTACATTAGTACTAGAAATTGATTAAGCAAATACATAGCAGCAAAAAGTCAAACAAAACAAAACCTAAAAAAAACCCAATACCAAAGCAACAACAAGAAGAAATGAAGCAACAATTTTAAAGCCTCGGAGAGAGGGAAATCTAATTTATGGAGTTTTTTATAAATCTAAAAGTATCAGTTTTGAACAATAAATTATGACTATAAGACCTGCAAAGATACTGTCACAGAGAGGATCCAAAGTTGAACTGAAAAATTTCATTAAATTGGCAATTATAAATATGGACAAATAATCAAGGAAACCATGTTTCAAGAATGAAAGAAAAACATTACAATGGTGTCTCACTAAATTGAGAAGATATAGGAGTTCCATAAGAAGACAGAATGGGACATAAAGAAATAAAAATTTTCCCTGAAAACCATTAATGTACATATCCAGAAAACAATATATTCCAATAAGAATAAACTCAAAGAGATCTATCTACTCTCAGGCACATCATGGCCAATTCCTTGGGGGAAAAGTACAAAGAGGACTTGGAAAGGAGCAAAAACCAAAAATAAAGACAAAATTATCATTATGTACAAAAGCTTCTCAAGAAGATTGGCAGTCTTCTCATCAGAACCTATGAAGGCCCAAAGATAGTGGGAAGACAGACCAAATGCTACCAGAAAAAGATATATTATATATATAGAATATATATACATACTATATATGTAATATATATTATATATATTCCTGATATATTATATATGTTCTTGATGTATATATTCTTGATAACATACATAATTTAATTAAATATATATGTATATATATAATGAATCCTATATTATCAAAACTACCTTTTAGAAATGAGGGAAAAAGATTGAATTATATTCAGAAAATTAAAACATCATCTCTAATAAACCTAACCTACAAAATCTGTAATGGAATTTTTCAAGTTGAAAATACAGGATACATTTAACTCAGATCCACATAAAGACATGAAGAGTAGCAGTGAAGTCAATTATATAGGTAAGTCTGAAAGACAGCATAGGCATATTTTAAAAGCTTCTTACCTAAATCCTAACTGATTTGAAAAGCTTTGCATCAAACAACAATGATAAAAACTGCATTTATTGGTTGGAATACGCGAAGTTGAAATTCACATGACAATAAAACCACAGGGGAGTGTAGAGAGTGTGAGCTGTACTGGAGCATGATTCCTGCACACTACTAGAATTAAGTTAATATTGTGGTTAACTAGACTGTTGTAAATTAAGATGTTAACTATAATCTCCAAATAACAACCAAGAAAAAAAATTATCTCAAAAGAAAGAATAAAAAATTAAAGAGTTCAAATAGGAAATATCTACTTAAATACTGAGAGGGTAATATTGAAGGAAAAAAAAGGAAGAAAGACCTAAGACACACAATCAGCAAATAGCAAAACGAATACATACATCATAAATTACCAAGGAATTCTATTTAATAGATAAACACTCCAGAGAATAAAATATAAAACAAAGAAATTCATTAAACGATATACATAATTTAATTAAATTCATCTAAATAATCCAAATTAATTTTGATACTATTAGGTTGACAGTCAAAGGAGTGACAAAAATGATAAACTATGAAGTTAGAAATAAAGATGATTTAGTGGGGTAAAAAAGGTTCTGAGACAAAAACTGTTAGTAGATGATCTGATGTTTTCAAATAACAAAAGAGTCACTCTACAGGGAAGATACAACAATTAAGATTCAATGTTGTAAAAGAAAGCACCAAACCAAGCAGAAAGTGAAATAATTGATAGATAGAAAAACAGTTCAGTAATAGCAAGAATTCACAACCCCTCTTTCAATAACATAAACAAATATGCAAAAGCTCAGCATTGAAACAGAAACACTGAACACATCTCTAAACCAACAAACTATAAAACAATCTATAGAATGTAGCACCCAGAAATAATACCACCACAGTGTGCAAAGTTATAAAACAGATATTATTAATTTCAAATTATCGAAAACTCATAAAATATGTTCTCTGATCAAAACGTGATTAAACTAGACATCAATAACAAAAAAATTTTGGATACTAACAAATATATACAAATAACAAACAGTAAAAGATAAAATAAAAAGGATATTAAAAATAGTTTATCATATACAGAAGCTAGAAAAAAAAAGGGGATCCCATGAAAATAGAAGATAGATCAGTGGAGAAGAGAAAGGGGTTGAAGGGAAGAGCGGAAAGATGGGAAACAGAAGCAAGGTTGAATGAAACTGACTCAACTATCCTGTGTACATATATGAACATACCATAGTGATTTTCACCTTTATGTATATCTATGATGCACTAATTTAAAAATATATAAATAAACAGAAGAAAGATCTGTATAACAGAGGAAAGGGACCAGGAGGAGGGGAAAGGAGGAGAGGGTAAAGGGAAGTACTGTGGACTGAATTAGAGCAAATTATATTCCATGCTTGCATAATTACCTCAAAATAGTTCCTAATGTTATATATAACTAATGCACTAATAAAAGTTTTAATAAATCATTTCAAATGAAAGAAATGAAAATAAATCCTAGTAAAACTTATTGAATATAGTTAAAGCAGTGCTTGAAGGAAATTTATAGCCATCAACACTTAAAACATGAGATCTAGAAATCAATAGACTAAATTTGATCTTAAAAAAATAAATAATAAAGAGAAAACCACACTGAATACAATTAGAAGGAATAAAATAATAAAGATTACAGTGCCAAGAATTGGAAAAGATAAGTTAAAAAGATAGAACTAAAAAAACTCACTAAAAAAACCCAGAGCTACCATTATTCTCACTGTTGAAATAATGTATCAAGATCTCTTAAGAAGAAAAGAAAGTCTGTTCTTGTCATTTAGATTCAATATCCCATTAGTGTTCCTTGCTAAAATAGGAAAGAAAAATACAAAATCATTCCATATGTGATAAGTAAAATGATTTCTATTCACAGATGGCATCCTGTATGTAGAAAACCACTACAAACCCACTCAATCTTAGAATTAATAAACAATTCAACATCTTTGAAGGATAAAAACAATCAATATACAAAGTAAATCATAATTTATATATGAGGAACAAACTATCTGAAAATGAAATTTAAAATTCCATTTATATTATCATCAATAAGAATGAAATATTCAAGAATATATTTTACAAAAGACCTGTATACTCAAAATCATGTCGTTTTTAAGAAACCTCTAAATAAATGGAAAGGAATATGTTTGTGAATTGTAAGACTTAACATTGATTATGTGATAATGCAACCACTATCCATCTCTATCGAAACCCCAGCTGGTGCCACGTACAGTGTGGCACTCCTGTTATCCCAATGGCTTGGGAGGCTGAGGCAGGAGTATCACAAGTTAAAAGTCAGCCTCAGCAACTTAGAGAAGCTCTATGCAACTTAGCAAGACCCTGTCCCCAAATAAAATATAAAAGGGGCTGAGGATATGGCTCAGAATATTCACAAGTCTTTAGTTCAAGTTTTATTTTTCTGTATGACATAAAATCTGGTTCCAATTTCATTATTATGCATGTGAATATTCTGTTGTCCCAACTCTACTGGGAGTTGTTCACATGGTCTAATATTGCATTCTTGATGAAGATAAGTTGACTATAAATGTATGGATTTATTTATGGGGTCATATTCTGTTCTACCAATTTGTATGCCTTTTTTTAAATACAATACCATGTTATTTCAATGCCTGTAGTTTTATATTTTAAAATAAAGAAGGGAGATGTCTCCATATTTGTTCTCTTCTCTCCAGATAGATTTGGCTTTTCACAGTCTGTGGTTCCACAAGACTTACGGAATTGCTTTTCGTCTTTCTGTGCATAGTGGCAGGGGGATATTGCTGTAGATTTATTGAATTCGGGCATATTTCTGGGTTTCGGTATTTTAACAGTTTTTCCTCTAATCCACAAACACAAGTTACATTTTCATTTGTTTGTGTCTCATTTGATTTCTTTCAGCAATATTTTGCAGTTTTCTTTACAAGTCTTTTACTTCCTTAGTTATGTGTATTCCTAAGTATTTTATTCTTTTCGATGCTTTGGTATTATTGTCCCGATTTTTTTCAGATAACTTGTTATTAAGTGTGTAGAAATAAATTATTTCTGTTATGTTGATTTTGTGTGTCCTGTAATTGGAAAAATGTGGTTATTAGTTTAACAGTTTTTAAATGCAGTCTATAAATTTTGTATACGTAAGATAATGCATCTCCTGACAGGTATAATTTTATTTCTTCTTTTCTGATTTAGATGCTTTCTGTTTCTTTTTCTTCTTTAATTGCCATGCCTACAACTCCCACTATTATGCTGAATAGGAATTTCCAGAGTGAGCATCCATTGTCACAATCTTAGAGAAAAATTATTTGGTTTGTCAACATGATTATAAGGCTAGCTATGAACTTCTTTTATTCTGAGTTATTCCTATAGAGTTTTTATCACAAAATGGTATTGAATTTTGTCAAATGTTTCTTCTGCATTTATTGAGATAATCATACACTTTTTATTCTTTTACTCTGTTAATGGAGTATATCGTGAATTGATTTTTTGTATGTAAAACCATTCTTGCAACTCCAGGGAAAACTCTCAGCTGGTCCTTTCAATGTCTTGTTGAATTTATTTGATAATATTTTATTGAGGATTTATGATTCTGTATTAATTGGAAACATTGCCTTATGTTTTCTTTCTTTTTTTTTTTTTTAATCAGAGAACTCTTGGCTTCATAAAATGAATTTAAAAGTGTTCCATCTTCTTACATTTTTTGGAAGAATATTAGAAGGACTTGCATTTGTTCTTCTTTGAATATTTGGTAGAACTCACTAGTGGAACCCATCTGATTGGACTTCTCTTGCTTAGAAGATTTTTGTTTGCTGACTTAATCTACACCCTAGTTTTACATGTATTCATTTCATACTTTTCTATTTCTTCCCGAGTTAGTCTTGATAAGATGCATGCTTCTAGGAATTTGTCCATTTTGGGTAGGTTGTCCTGTTTGTGGGTGTATAATTTTTAATAGCAGACTCCCATGATCATTATAATTTTGGTGACATCAGTTATAGTGTTTACTTTTTCCTTTCTGCTTTCCTTTATTTTAGTTTTCTCTTTTTCTTAATTAGCTTAGCCAGTTTAGAACTATTTTATCTTCTTAAAAATTCTAAATATTTTAGATTTTTTTCTATTGCTGCTACTGTGTTTATTACTTCATTTAAATTTTGCATAACACCAAGATTAATTCTGACATAATTCTAAAAGCATGATATATAATTTGTCCCAATTCAGTCCCTAGTCCCCAGTACTCTCCTCTCCCACCTCCCTGGACTCCCTTTCCTCTACTCTACTGATTTTTCCTATCCACTCATAGTTTTTTGTTTGTTTGTTTGTTTATTTATTTGTTTCTCCTTGAGTCTTTTTTATTTTCTCCCTTCTTCAAATGGAGTGATAATTTTTTTCTTCTTTTTCTAACTTCTTGGGTTGTAAAGTTATATTGTATGTTTGAGATCTTTCTTCTTTGAATGCAGAAATTTTTCACAATTTGAATATTTCTTTTCTGGTAATCCATATTTTTAGCATGGTGCATTTTCTCTTTCAAGGTACTTTATGACTTCCTCTTTGATTTACTGTTAAAAAATTATTAGTTGTTTTCATATATTTCTGAGTTTTCCATTTTTCCTTTGATTGATTTTATGATTCTTTATATGATTTCAGTATTCTTATATTTGTTAAGACTTGTTCTATGACCCAAATTGGCAGCTATCCTGGAAAAAGGTCAGTGTGTACTTTGGAAGAATGTTGGATGTGGTGTTCACTACATGTCTGTGAGATCTTCTTGGTCTAGTTGTTCAAGTTCTGTTTCTCCTGATTTTTGGCCTGGATGACCTATCCACTAGCATAGTACTGAAGTGTCCTATTATTATTGTATTGCTCTCTGTCTCTCCCTTCAGTTCTGCCAGTGTTTGCTTTGCATATTTAGGTGCTCTTATATTGGGTGCATATATTTTGTAATTGTTTTATTTCCTACTCTTTCTACTAAGTTGTCTCTTTTATCAATATATAATGCCCTTCATTTTTTTTTGCTGGGGGGTTTAACTTAAATTCTGCCTTGCCTTATATAAGTGAAGTCTTATATAAACCCTGTTCTTGTTTTAAATATTTTTGGTTATAGATGGACACAGTACCTTTATTTTATTTATTTATTTTTTTTATGTGGTGCTGAGGATCAAACTCAGTGCCTCACACATGCTAAGCAAGTGCTCTGCCACTGAGCTACAATCCCAGCCCTAGCCCTGTTCCTTTTTGTTAACCATTCATATATATACTATCCTTTTTCTTCCCTTCCCTTTCAGCCTTAGTACTTACTTAAGATTTGAGTAAATTCCTTATACACAGAATGTAGTAATTCACAAACTCCACAGATTTTATAGGATTTAAATCTATTTATCTGCAAAGTAATTATTGATATGGAATGGTTTAATATTGCCATTTTTTCCTATGTTATGCTAATCTTATAGTTCTTTTGTCTGTCATTGTTTATGGTTTTACTTATTTATTTTTGGTATTGATGGAGCATTGATTCCTTTCTCTTTTTCTTTTGTGTAATTTCTATAGGTATTATTGGGGTTACTTTGAGACTGACATAAAATATTCTATACTTATGAAAACATAAGCTAATAGTAAGTTCAACTACATGTAAAAAAGTCTACATTTGAACTCACTTCCCACTAGGGTATTCTTGCAATTTTCATGCATACTTTCGATGCATTCTAAAATCATAGTTATTCCTAATAATTTTGTATTTTAACTTTTTTACTAGAATTCACAGTAATTTCACCACCACAATAATAATAACTCAGAAGTCTGTGCTTTCTGAATATTTGCATTTACCAAGTAATTTTTTAACTTCTTATGTTATCATGTTGCTGTTTTGTGCCTTTCATTGCAACCTGAAGAACTGTCTTTAGCCTTTCTTTTAGTCTGGTTTTCTTTTCTTTTGAGGTGCAGGTACCTTTTCATTAGCTTCTGAATTTCTCATAAATGTAATGTATCCATGAATTGTTGCTGAACAATGTGTTTACTGGGGGAAGGAGTGTCCAGGATTTTCTAGTCAACTTATAACTCCAAAGTATTCTTGAAAGAAAGTAAAAAGTTGGAGAATGCACACTTCTCAGTTTCAAAATTTACTACAAAGCTACAGTACCAAAGACAATATGGTACCAGGACAGGGGTAGATGTATAGATCAATGGAATGTATTTAAGAGTCTAAAGAGAAGCATTTAAATTTCTGGTCAATTGATTTTCAGTAAAGGTGTGAGCACCATTCATGGGTGAAAGAATAGTCTTCAAAAAATGGCACTGGGACAACTAAATAGAAACCTGCAAAAGAATGAAGTTCAAACCAGGTCTCCCACACAAACAATTGACTTAAAGTGGATCAAAGCCCTAAATATTAGAACTAAAATTATAAAACTCAAAAGAAAAAAAAAATGACTCTATGTTCCTTACTTTATATTTGAAATGGTTTCTTAAATATGATAGCAAAAACATAAGTGACCAAAGAGAATATAGATAAATTGGACTTAATCAAAATTAAAGACCTTGTAATCCCAGTGGCATGGGAGGCTGAGACAAGAAGATCATGAATTCAAAGCTAGCCTCAGCAATGGTGAGGTGCTAAGCAACTCAGTGAGATCCTGTCTTTAAATAAAATACAGAATAGGGCAAGGGATGTGGCTCAGTGGTTGAATGTCCCTGAGTTCAATCCCCAGTACTAAAAATAAATAAATAAATAAAGACAGGGTTGAAAATAATATCAAGGTGAGAAGACATTCCCCAAGAGGAAAAAGTGCATTATGTGCTATAAAGACTATGTATCCTTAATATATAATAAATCCTTAGAACTCAGCTAATAAAAGATAAACAACTAAATTAAAAACTGGCAAAGATCTGAATAGTTCCGTCTCCATAAAACACAAATAACTGGCCAAAAGCAGAGGAGAAGAGACTCAACCTCAGCAGTCATCAGAGAAATGCAAATCAAACTCAGTGAGATACCTCTTCACATTTACCAGGATGACTATAATCAAAGAGACAGATAATCACAAGTGTTGATGAAGATGTGGAAAAACTTAAACTTCTTGTGGAAATGTAAATTTGTGCACCATGTTAGAAAACAATTCAGAAGTTTCTCATGATGAGAGGAGGAACTAAAATAAAGTCACCACATGACCCCAAAGTTCTATTTCTAAGTATCTCTTCAAGAAAAAATGAAAACATACGTTCACATAAAACTTTGTAAATAAAACTTCACATCATTCCTTTTCTTAATAGTCAAATAAATAGAAACAACCCATATGTCTATTTACTAACAAGTATACAAATGAAAGTAATGCATGCATGCAATGAAATATTATTTATCCATAAAAACAAATTGAAGAAAAACTGAAAGAATTTCTTGTAAAAACAGGAACAAGACAAGGATGTACACTCTCATTACTCCTATTCAATTCTATCCAGCACCATCAGGTAAGAGAATGAAATTAAAGGAATACAAATAAGAAAAGAAGAAGTCAAATTATCTGTGTTCTGAAGAAATCATCCTATATCTAAAAGATTCAGGAAAAAAAAAAAAAAAAAAAAAAAAAAAAAACAACTCCACTGGAAGACTTCTAGAGCTGATAAATTTAATAAAGTAGCAAATATAAGATCAACATACATCAATTAAATAATGATTCTACAGAGAAGGAAACAGTAAAACAATCCCATTCACAATACCCCACCCCCCCAGAAAATATGTTGAACAATGTAACAAAGGTAGTGAAAGACTTCTACAATGAAAACTATAGAGCATTGAAGAAAAAAAAATTAAGAAGACCTTAGAAGATGGAAAGACTTCCCATATTCTTGGATAGGGATAGGCAGAATTAATAAAGTCAAAATGGTCATACTAAAAAAAAGTGCTACACAGATTCAATGCAAGCCCCATTAAAACAACGATGCCACTCTTCACAGAACTAGAAAAATCAGACCCAAAATAGCCAAAGTAATCCTGAACAAGAAGAGTTATGCTAGAGGCATCATAATACTGGACCTCAAATTATACTATAGAACTATAGTGACAAAACCAGCATGGTATTGGCACCAAAACAGACATGAATACCAATGGAACAGAAAAGAAATCGCACAGACAAACCTGCATTGATACAGCTGACTGATATTAGATAAAGGTGCCAAAAACATGTTGGAGGAAAGATTGTCTTTTTTAACAAATGGTGCTAGAAAAACTGAATATCTATATGTAGAAGAATGAAATTAGATCCTTATATTTCACTCTTCACTAAATAATCAACTCAAAGTGGTCCAAAGACCTAGGAATTAGACCAGAGACTCTGCAACCTCTAGGAGAAAATAGAAGCTCAACACTCCAACATATAGGCACAGGAATCAACTTCCTTAATAAGACTCCTAAAGCACAAGAACTAATCAAGAATAAATAAATGGGACAGTATCAAATTATAAAACCTCTGCACAGCAAAGGAAACAATTGGGAGCATGAAGAGAGCCTTCAGAATGGAAGAGTCCTCAAATATGAAGATTCCTCAAAAAACTAGAACTGGATCCACCTTATGACCCAGCTATCCCACTCTGCTGTATATATCCAAAAGACCTAAAAATCAATGTATATAAGGATGCAGTCACAGAAATTTTGTAGCAACACAGTTCACAAAGAGTTAAACTACGGAATGAACCTATGTGCCTGTCAATGGATGAATGGATTAAAAAAATGTGATATACACAATGAAGGATTACTTAGCCATAAAGAAGAATGAAATTATGGCATTTGCCAGTAAATGGATGGAATTAGAGGCCATAATGAAAAGTAAAATAAGCCAGACGCAAAATCAAAGTTTGAATGTTTTCTCTGATATATGGAAGTCAGACCAAAATAAGGGATCAGGAGAAAAAGATAAAGCAGGAGAAGGATTTCATGAAAATAGAAGAGAGATCAGTGGAGTAGAGGAAGGGGATCAAGTGGGAGGAGGAAGGGACAGGAAAGGGAAGAATGGGAGAATGAATCTGACCAAATTTCCTATGTACAAAATATACCACAGTGAATCGCACCTTTTTATATTTCCACAAGGCACTAATCAAAAATAACTACAGCCAGGTGCATTGGTGCCCATCTGCAATCCCAGTGACTCCAGAGGTTGAGGCAGGAGGATGGCAAGTTCGAGACCAGCCTTGGAGATTTAACATGGCCCTCGGCAACTTAGTGAGACTCTGTCTCCAAAAAGAGAACAATAAAAGTAGAGAAAACTAGGGATACGGTCAGTAGTAAAACACTTCTGTGTTCAATCCCTAGCACAAAAATAATAATAATAATAAAAGCATTATAAACAAATAGAAGAAAGATCAATAGATTAGAGGAAAGGGAGGGAAGGGAAAGCAGAAGTACTGGGGACTGAATTAGAGCAAAGTACATTCCACACTTGCATAATTATGTCAAAATGAATCCTAATATTAAAATGAAATTGAATACTGATGAATGTTACAGCATGAACTTTGAAAACATTATGTGATGTGAAAGAAACTGGAAACTTAAGTACATATATTGTTTGATTCCATTCATGTCAAATGCTCAGAATAGATATATAGAGAGAAAGCAGATTAATGTTTAGATGGGGGTTGGGAGGAATAGAGCATGATAAGGATAGGATTATGGTTTTATATTTGAAGTTAAGAAACATGTTTTAAAGATAGACTTTAATAATGGGCAATTGTGTAAATACTAAAAATAAGAAAAGTGTATACTCTGAGTAAATT
The DNA here is from genome assembly GCF_902686455.1 of Sciurus vulgaris. NCBI lineage: Eukaryota > Metazoa > Chordata > Mammalia > Rodentia > Sciuridae > Sciurus > Sciurus vulgaris. The sequence continues at coordinate 109,155,834 of NC_136468.1, read as the reverse complement.
GAATGGTATCTGGATTCAGTCTCAAACTGTTCATGCATGTGCAGACACACAAACAACACCATTTGGAGTCACTTGTTAGGTTTTGAAAAGCAATGTTTAAGTGTTAATTTTTATGATAAGTTCCTAAGTTTGAGAATTTCAGTCCCCAAGTCCCTTTAAATGATCTCTGCTGTTTTAGGAAGAGGTTTATATGTCCCAGGAAGAGGCAAAAGGATGGCTAGGAGTATTCTGTTACTGAAATATATTCACTCAAACCTGAATCTTAATCTCTTTTCTTCCTTATGTGTGAAGGTAGCCTTGGAAACATTGCTTTTGGAAATGTCTGTAATAAATTGTGAAGGTTTCCTGAACCTCTGGGTGCTTCTGGGTGATCTGAGTCATTTCGTGGTTCTACATTTATGTGGTCTGAGCTAAAGCCCAGGGATATGTGTGCATAAGTTTTTTCTATCAGGGACTTTCCTTTGTCACTTTCAGAGTTAGAGGGTTTTAATGTTTGACAAGCACAGTAGGTAAATGTATCAACTTACATCTTTTTTTTTTTTTTTTTTCTAGAGAGAAGACCAATAACTAAAGGGGTCATTTTTTAAAAACTAATCCCTGGAATTTCATTATTTTTGGAATTCAGAGTCAGTTGGAGAGTTGAAAGTTTCAAAAAAAAAAATCCTTTATATGTTCTTTATTTAACCTCAGTGTGACCAATGCTGCTCTCCTTTCAACTTTATTTTTAAATCTTGTGATTGTCATGGAGTGAACTTTAGGTGGCTGGTAGATTCCTTCATACAGGGTAGAAACACTGGAAATGTCGTATCACAGGGAGACTGTACCCATCTCCTGGTCAAGTTCATGAGGTTTCTCTGGAGTCTGTGTATAATACATGATGCCAAGTACCAGTTTTAAGAATCCAAACAGTATTTTTCTAAGAGAGCAAAAAGAAAAAAGCAGAACTTCTTAAATATTCACCCAGATATTCTTTTCTGGCTGACATCAGAGCAACACTGAATGGCCAGGACCATAGACATGAGAGCCTTCCTGAAACAGCTGGGATATTCCAGAAATCTGTGCTGTTAGTCCCTAGTGCGGAGGCCGCGTGGTGCAGATGCTCTTGAGGTCCCTGGGCACCTGAAGGACTATGGGTATTGTGGTGACCTCTGATATGAGGTCATAGAAAGGGATCTCATGGAGAGGGGCCAGGAGGGCAGTATGGGAAGTTCTTTCTTCAGGGTTTAGATTTCATCTCCCCAACAGGACCAAAATAGACCAACTGTTGTAGTTTAAGACCAAGGCAGGGGTAACTGAACAGACTCAGTATCTTAGAAACATATCTCTGTTTAAAATTAAATTGAATTTTATTTTTAAATGATACATAAAATATAAAATTCAATCACATTTATGGGGTTCCATATGATGTTTTAATATGTGTTTACACTGAGTAATATAGAAATCAGCAGAAATATATATATATATATATACATATATATACACTCATTTATCATTTCCCTATGGTTAAAACTTTTAAAAAACCATCTCTTCTAGTGTTTGAATTACATTTTATATAATTATTATACCCACCCCACGGTGCAATAGCATGACAGAACTTGTTACCTTGTTTAGTTTTAACTTAGTGCCTATTGATCAGTCTTTCCCCATCCTCTCTTCCTCTTACTCTCTACACCCTCTGGTAACCAACATCCACTCTTAACTTCTATTACATCAATTTAGAAATGTATTTCTTAAGCTCACATATTATCCTTTCTTCTATTGTAGCCTGTCAGTCTTTATTTCCCTGGGAAAATGAGCAAAAATGTTCCATAAATTTTCTTAGGCAGATGCCATCATCATTTACCATGAGAAGCGTGTAGGGGAATATGTCATTTTCTACACCTCCTCTTGGGGAAGATAAATAGTTTCGAGTGATATAGGAGACAGTGGTGGTGCACAAGAAGGAGCATGAGCCTCTCTTAGGTTTGTCACAAGAGAGGAGTGAGGGAGTCACCAGCAGCATGAGCCTTTCAGCTCATGGGAAAACATCTACTCCAAACCCCTCATTTGACAGCAGAGAGAATCAAATTGAAGCTACTGGTATTTGTAGTATGAGTTGGTCGCCTACCTCCAGAGCATGTCAGGGGTTGATTCTCTCTGTGGTAGGCAAATGTTGGACTCTGAGGATAGACAAGTTCTCATCCAGGCCGGTAGCTTCAGAGATCACAACTCCAGCATCATCCTTCCCTTCACTTTCTGTCCATTTGGGTCATGCCCCTACTTCTCTCTGAAGGACAGTACCATAATCTCAGTAGCCCTTCCTTTCTGCCCTGGCACTGTTCAGAGTAAAAACCCTCCAGGTCCCTCATTGCAGAATCTCACACAAGACTAGGGCAGGTATAGGCCAGAAACCACACAGTTATTTCTGTCATGTTCCAATGCCAAAGTATCTGTTTAGCTGAAAGAAGGGGACAAGGTTGCCCTTGGGGCCAAAAAAAAAAAAAAAAAAAAAGAAAAGAAAAATGTAGCAGCCTTGTAATAAAGGGAGATCTTGCATTTCCAAATGAGATAAAATAGACACAAAAAGATGAAAGAGCAAAAGACTGACCTGGTTTTTCCCAAGACATGCATTAGAAAACTATTGATTATACATGTAAAAAGTCTTTTGGCCTTGTGGCTAATAAGTTTCTCTCAGGTATACGGAATATTAAGTTCAATATTAGTGGGATGTTTTTGTCTCTTTCAGTTTCTGCGTAGGAATCTTATTAACAGCCTGAGAGCATTCGTGTTAGAATTGTGAGTCAGATGACATTGAAACCAGAGAATCAAGAAGTATTGTTCTAAAGCAATGGCTTCACACCAAGCCTGCATTTTAATGAGCTGTACCTTAGCATCTATGAAAGTGAGGGCACCAGTTAACTTCAAACAGTGGATAATGATCTTGAACAGAGAGAAGTAAAATCTGATTTTTAAAAAATCACTAGTAATGGAAAATTGTATTAAAGGACCTGACATTACCTTTGCTTGTGTTGTATCTATTTCTATGGAAACATTAGAAAGGGCAAAAGCCTTCTGTAGTTTTCAGTGGATAAGGTAACCTCTATCATCTTTCCTAAGTGCATTCTTTAATTTGCACCTGTAACAAGCAGACTACAGAACTCTATAGATTCATATTTTAAATAACAATATTCTTGTGATAACTTTTTCCCTATTTGAGTTGCCATTATTTGGAAGTTCTTTTATTCCCCCATGAATCAATGGTAATTACTTCATAAATGTGGGAAAGGAGTAGATGTTATGACCTAGTAACCGTCTCACAAGGCTGGTGTCAAAGAATAAATAGTGTAGTCAAGTGTTAAATAAACTCTGTTAAACCAAGTGTGCCACAAAGAATCTGATGATCCGACTTGGAGGTGTGAGAAGGGATAGAAGAGAGGAATCCTGAGCATCTAAGATGCATGAAATCATAGGGGATTAGATGGTGGTATCTACACAGGCAGGAGAAATTGAAGGTTAGGGTAAAGACTGTTTAGGGAAGGGGTACTCATCAAGATGAATCAGACAGAATATCAGGTCTCCACCCAGCAAGTCATGATGATGGGTAGTGTTCTCAAAGTAAGGGTGGTACAGATATAGGTCCAGAACCCACACACAGTAATAGTAGGAAAAAAAAGTCAGCATTTCTACTTTCTTAAACTTCTTTCTTTTAAAACCTGTTACTTATATATGTTTTGATTTTTTTCAGCAATTCTATGGAGGTATAATTACATACAACAAATATAATCTATTTAAAAATAATCTCATGAATTCAGTAAAGTAGCATGATATAAAATCAATACACAAAAATCTAATTCATTTCTATTCATAAGGGATGAATCCTCTGAAAGAGAAATTAGGAAAACCACTCCATTCACAATATCCTTAAAAAAATAAAATAAAATAAAATACTTGGGAATTAATCTAACAAAAGAGGTGAAAGACCTCTCCAATGAAAACTACAGAACACTAAAAAAAGAAATTGAAGAAAACCTTAGAAGATGGAAAAATCTCCCATGTTCTTGGATAGACAGAATTAATATTGTCAAAATGGCCTTGCTACCAAAGATGCTAAACAGATTCGATGCAATTCCAATTAAAATCCGAAGGACATTCCTCATAGAACTAGAGAAAGCAATCATGAACTTCATCTGGAAGAATAAGAGACCTCAGATAGCCAAAACAATCCTGAGAAGGAAGAGAAGAGTGAAGCAGGAGGTGTCACAATATCAGACCTTAAAGTATACCACAGAGCAATAGTAAACAAAATAGCATGGTATGGGCACCAAAATAGACGGGTAGACCAATGGTACAGAATAGAAGACACAGAGATAAACCCACATAAATACAGTTACTTCATATTAGACAAAGGAACCAGAAATGTTCTCTGGAGAAACGATAGACTATTCAACAAATGGTCCTGAGAAAACTAGAAATCCATATGTAGTAAAATAAAATTAAACCTCTATCTCTCACCCTGCACAAAACTCAACTCAAAATAAATCAAGGGCCTGGGAATTAGACCAGAGACACTGCACCAAATAGAAGAAAAAGTAGGTCCAAATCTTCATCATGTCAGCTTAAGACCAGACTTCCTTAACAAGATTCCTAAAGTCTAAGAAATCAAAGTAAGAATCAATAAATGGGATAGATTCAAACTAAAAGCTTTTTCTCAGCAAAGGATATAATTAATGATGTGAAAAGAGAGCCTACCGAGTGGGAGAAAATCTTTTCCACACACACTTCAGAAACAGCACTAATCTCCAAAATTTATAAAGAACTTACAAAAAATGCAAAGAATCACAATCAATAATTGGGCCAAGGGAGTGGAAAGACACTTTATAAAAGGAGATATATAGGCGATTAACAAATATATGAAAAAGTGTTCAACATCTCTAGTAATTAAAGAAATGCAAATTAAAACTACCCTAAGATTTCATCTGACTTTAATTAGAATGGCTATTATCAAGAACACAAGCAATAATAAGTGTTGGTGTGGATGTGAGAGAAAAGACACACTTTTATATTGCTGGTGGAGTTGCAAATTGGTGCAGCCACACTGGAAAGCAGTATGGAGATTCCTCAGAAAACTTGGAATGGACTCACCTTTTGACCCAGTTATCCCACTCCTTGCTTTATACCAAAGGTCTTAAAATTAGCATACTACAGTAAAGCAGCTACATCAATGTTTATAGCAGCTCAATTCACAATAGCTAGATTGTGGAACCAACCTAGATGCCCTTCAACAGATGAATGGATAAAGAAACTGTGGTATATATACACAGTGGAATATTATTCAGTCATAAAGAAGAATAAAATTATGGCATTTGCAGGTAAATGGACGGAGTTGAAGAATATCATGCTAAGTGAAATAAGGCGATCCCAAAAAACCAAAGGCTGAATGTTTTCCCTGATAAGTGGATGATGATACATAATGGGATTCGGGTGTGGGGGTGAGAGAAGAATGGGGGAACTTTAGATTACATAGAGGGAAATGAGAGGGGGAGGGGGCGGGAGTATGAAAGATGTGGGATGAGACAGACTTCATTACCCTATGTACATGTATGATTACATGAATGGTGTGAATCAACATCATGTACAATTATAGAAATGGAAAGTTGTCAGGCTGGGGATATAGCTTGGTTGGTAGAGTGCTTACCTCGCAAGCACAAAATCCTGGGTTCAAATTCCCAGCACCACACACACAAAAAAAAAAAAAAAAAAAAGAAAAGTTGTACCCCATGTGGGTATGGTGAATCAAAATGCAGTCTGTAAAAATAAAAAATAAATAAAATAAAATAAAATATTTTAAGTGATACACAGTTCAATGAATTTTAAGAAATGTATATGCACTACTACTGTCAAGGGAAGAATAATTTCATCATTATGAAGAAGTAAAGTCAGGCAGTTAGTGTAGATAGGTGATCAGGTAGAATGGAGAAAATGGAGGCCAGTTTGGATCCAGGAAGTTGGAGACTGCCCCTGGGAGACTGGAATGTCAAAGTCTCCAGAGCCCTTTGATCACCATAATTACCTGCCTATACTACCCCTCCCAAAAGGTTTGCAGACCGGGAGTTGTTCATAAATGCTCCCTGGGCTGCTATCAGCCTGGCTCAGTCCATTTGGCCCTTCCCCCTTCCCATCTGCTTCCCACCTTTTGGCCATCCCACCAGCTTCTTCTGGGCCTAGTCTTGTAGGCAAGAAGGAGAAAGATAAGTAGGGAGAGAGCAGGAGAACAAAGGAAACTTTAGTCTACAAAAGGGGCAGGGTGCTCTCACTTCTTGGGATATCAGAATACCAGCCATGGCCCCCGGGTGTCTGTGTTACTACTTATAAATAAAACTTACTCTACATGCTTGCTTTTGCATGCTTCTTTAATGTTCAAACTTCAACATTTGAGGAAACAGAATGCATCAACAATAACCGGTGGAATCAATTAAAAAAATTTCCCTGTGTCCTTTCCCACCAAATCAAGCTCCAGTTAGCACTGTTCTGTTTTATAACACACTGCAACTGACTTGCTTCTTCTCATATTTCACATAAGAGCCATCACTATGTATTCTTTTGTGTGCTTCTTTATCTCTGCATAATGTTTTTGTGAAATTCATCCATGCTGCTTGTATCACTAGCTTGTTTATTTTCATTGTTAAGAAGTATTCAATTTAGTTGCTGTTTTAGATAGATTTTTTGGTGCTGAGACCAAAAGGCCTGACAAGAACAACTGTAAGAAGGAAAAGTTTGTTTGGTGTTCATGGTTTCAGAGATCTCAGGCCTGAGATGAGGCAGAAGTTCAGGGCGCAAGTGTGTGGTGGAGGAAAGCAGCTCAGGACATTCATAATCAGGAAGCAGAGAGAGAGAGAACACTCACCAGGGACAAAACATATATACCAAAGGCATGCCTCAGTGATACACCACCAGCCACCCCCAACCTGGTTGCCAACCAGTTACCACCCAATTAATCCATTCAAATGGATTATTGCATTGATTAAGTTCAGGTGCTTGTTATCCAATCATATTGCTAAACTTTCTTGCATTGACTAACACATGAATTTTGTGGAACAACTCAGATGTAAACTATAACAATAGCATTCAAATATATATACAAGATGTTATATAGTATTGAAACAACATTTGTAAATAGTAATCATTTCTCTTCATAGAGACTACTTTCTAATACTATATATCTTTATTTTATATATATATGTATATTTATGCCTGTATAAATATATATAATCTGATGTATACATAATAATATAATATATATTTTTTATATTGTTTTCAGTTTTTGCCTATTACAAATAAAATTTTGTTTTTTATGTTTTCCTATTTCTTGAACATATACCTAGGAACAGAATAACTTTATCATATTTTAAGTATTTGTTTAAATATTTAAAAATTGCCAAACTGTGTTTTAAAGTAGTCATACTACTACACCACCAAAGAAGCAGTGAATGAGGATTGTTCCACATCCTCATCAATCTATATTTCCAGTCTTTTAATTATAGCCATATAACTGAGAGTGCCGGAGGATCTCATTGTTTAATCTGTACCTTTAATGGGTTACAAAGTTTAACTTCTTTTTATGTGCTTATTGAGAATTTATTTATGTGGTAATCTATTTGTTCAAATTTTTTTGCTCATATTTTATTGAAATTATGAACCTAAGATTTTTTTTTAACAGTTATATACTTGGCAAATATTTTCTTCTTTTCTGTGGCTTACCCTTGTTTTAATAATGTATTTGAACAGAAAAAGTGTCAAAATTTGATAAAAATGCATATATTACTTTTTTTGTGGTTATGTTTTGTGATTGTGTAAGAAATAGTTGCCTAACCCAAGGTCACATGTTTTTTTAAAATGGTTAGTGGTGACTGGATAGTGTTTACTTTTGAGAAAATCAGTGGTGCAATAAGTTGGGGGTGATTGGTTATGCTTATTAGGAATAACTGCACCCTCTTAGTAGTTTAAAAATTTCCCTGCTTACTAATATTTCTTAAAGAACTTTTTATTTTAATAAAATGTAATAACTATTTTTTTTACTATTCATATTTTATAGTTCTGTTTATGTAACATAGCAACCTCTTGCAAATTATTCATTTGCTGTATGTCTAAGCTGAATCCTCTTACTTTTAGTGTGTATTTCCAAAGAACCTGCAATTAATTTTCATGTGTAATGTGACATAGAGTTCAAGTTCATTTTCTTACACATTGCTATCCAGTAGACTCAGCACAATTTATTGAAAATAACATCCTTTATCCCTACTCTGAAGTGCTGTACTAATCATGAACAAGCATCCATACTTAAGTCTATTTCTGGCCTGTGTATTGTATTTCATAGGTGTATCTGTCAATCATGCGATTGACACTAATGTTTTTAATTTAGAGTAATAAACATCTTTGTATCAACAAACATAAGTTCCTGTAATGTTTTCTTGTTCATCAGGATTGTCTAGGCTTTTCTTTGTCTTTTGCATTTACATGTAAACTTTAGAATTAACTCATCTGTTCCACAAATGTAGACCTACTGATGTTCTGATTTGCATTGCTTTTAGTTTACAAACTAGTTCAACAAAATTTAAGTAGAGACCTTCACAACTTTCTTTAAATTTATTTTAGATGTAGATGTATTTATGTTTAATAAAGAGTATATTTTATTTCCAAATATTATCTGGATATTTAAATTCAGTTATTTATATGTTAAATTTGTATCACAACTTTGCTCAGCTCACATAATAATTCCAAAATGACTATAGGTTATCTATGAATAAGAGTTATATTTAATTATTTCCAGTTTATATAGTTTTCATAATTTGTTTTCCTGCTGCTATGGCTAGTACCTGAAATACAATGGTGATAATGGACATCCATGTTTCATTCCTAATCTTAAAGGAAATGTGTTGGACATTTCACAAGTAAGATATTTATTGTACATTTCTTTTTATGTATACCTTCCACTAAATTAAGCAAGTTCACATCCACTGTTAATCCACAAAGTTGCTCTAGGTCTTGCTGGAAGGGGTATTGGTGTTGTGTGGACCTGATCTGTGTAGTGTTGGGGGGGACAGTGTAGATGGGGTGGGGTGTGGAAGGGAGCAGTGTGATGTTGTGGGGTATCTCAGCGGATGAACTGCTCCAGAGTCTTACTTTAGAAATAACCCATCTGAAGCAAAACTTCTAGAAATAGAAAACCAGGAACAAGAGGCAGTTCTCAAGTGGTTTTCTGAGATCAGCATACACTTTGAACCAAAACCAACCAAATATGAGTAAAATTTTACCTTGATCTCACTCACACAAACATGGACTCATAAATGAACAAAGTATCTCAAACTAAACAGAGCAATGAAAAATTATTTAACACAATGTAACCATATTATTAATATTTTAGTAAAATACCTTGCTCTACTCATAGCTTTAAATTTCTGCCTTTTGTTGTTTACCTTTTAGTGATGTCTGCTTTGGATATTTCTCAGTCTTCACGGTGCTAAAGTCTCCCCTGATAAGGATGCTTGGTCTCTGTGCTCTTGGGGTCTGTGGTACTTCATTAACTGGCTTTACCATTATCTGCAAGTAGGGTTAGCTTTCCACTGATGTATTCTTTCTAAGTTACAAGTTTCCATTTCATTTTGGAAATTATATTCATGATTAGGTAGCATTACCTGTTTTGACAGTTACTTAAAATGTTAGCAAAATAATTATTATTTTCTGAGACTGAGTTATATTCTACAGTGAAGATTTTGAGCACTATGACGAGAACAAAAACAAAATCCCTCTTAGAAACACACACACACACACACACACACACACACATATGAAGTTAGAAACATAATTTTATTCATTTATTGTTTATGATTGAATCATATTTATCATGTTTTGGGACAGTATTTGCGTTCAAATTGTATTGTTTGAAAATGTGAGCTATTTGCTTTTATAAGGCAAGGTCTTATCATTCACAAACTAAAATCACAGACAACATCAGAGGGTCATAGTGGTTGGGGAGAGCACATTCATGTTAAACAGAGCAGTGTTTATTGCTCAAGGCTGGACCAGTTACAGTGACATCAGCTGGGGCTTGTGTTGGGCATATGCCGCACTGAAAATCTACTATGCCAGGCACAGTCTGTGTTCCAACAAGTCTTCCAAGTATCTGTGATGCATGAACTCTTGAGAACCACTTCTCTGGAGAGCTGAACAATGACTGGCACCAGCTGCTTTAGTTGGGATCCACTATATTTTTGCTAATCCAACTGGGTAAATCCTGTTCTTTACATTCTTACCTGCCGGGAGCCAGCCCCAGCAACTCACCAGGTCCTGGAAGGATGGGTGGAGAGGAACACCACAAACCCCTGGAGCAACTTGAAGCAAGTGCTGCTCAGATTTATTTTAGCTCTTCTTTTATACTATTAAGTAAAGCAGGATTAAACAAGATACAAGTTATAGAGAAATTACCCCAAGATTTGTCATTAACCACCCTTTCCAGCAGGTGTCTAACACATAGCAGGTACATTAAGGTCAATTTTCTATATTTACTTAAAACCACTCACATAAGCATATTACAGTGAAAGATATTTTCCTCTTTTCATCCTATTGACCTTTGTTTATCCTTTGGTGTCAGACCTGTTGCTAGTATAATGATTCTATTTTGTTTTAAGCTAATTTTACTGAACTGCTAAGCAAAACATGCACTAATCTTTAGCTCATGTCATTATATTTTTGATTTAACCTTAAAGGTCTTCTCTATTACCTAAACAAGCTCAGTTAAAACTAAGTTAGATTATTTACTGCTAACCAATCAGTGTGACTGCTTAATTTTTACCCTAATATTCTTTATGTTATTGATTTATCCTCTACCTATTGTAATACATAGGTGAGACTTAAGCCAGCATAAACTACTCATAACCAGTTAACATGCAATGAGGGCATTTGATCTTAAGATAATATTTTTCTAGTTGTTTGCATATGCTGTTTCATTGTTCTTTAGTCCAGGGTGGCCCTTGATGTCCAAGCCTTTGATGAAAGGACAAATGTTGGACATTTACCCATTTACTATTAATATTAATTATTTGTTCACTGTTTTCATTGTACACTCCTATATAGGGAAGAGGTGGATCTGTGGGATTTGGGTCCTTATACTTATTCACTTGTTTCCCTCTAGGTGGATACCACAAACATCCCCCAATCCTGTAAGCTAAGTAGGGCTGTCCTTGTACTGTGGGGACAACAAGTCTCCTGTTCTGTTTGCCAGGCTATTTTACTGGTAAAACATTAACAGGGGCAGGTGTGGTCATCATAGGAGCAAACAATTCCTGTAACTGTAGTTTTCTGAGGAACTCCTCAAACTCTGTACCTTCAGATTATTATGTGTGATATTAGTACATTTTTTAAAGCATTCCTCATCCTCCTCCAAGCTCCGCAGACTCATTGAGGTTAAATTCTTATCACAACAATCAGAGAATATGGTTTGCAGTTGCATAGTTATAAGTATGATATTTACAAGAAAACACCCAATTTCTAGGAGAGATGACAGCGGCAATTTCCTGGAATGGTAGCCTTGCCAAGTCCTTCCCTATGCTCCGGCCTTGTCAAGCAGCATGGTGGAAACAGTCCCCACCACCTGCCCAGTTCACATCTTTAAGAAAAAAAATATTAAGCAGAGTAAGATACAATAGCAAGCTTAAGCCCAGTAACACAAACCAGTGAGTTCCTCCAATCCAACTGGAAATCTCATGGCATCTGGTACACATGGGGCCTTGTAGCCAAATAAACCCCCTTCAACTTTGGCTGCACTTCATGCTGGAGCAGGGAGTTATTGACTTTCACTTTTCCCATCTACAAGAGGTTGATATAACTTCCTACCATGCTATGTTTTCCTGAAGCTAACATGAACCATTCCGGTGAGACTTACCAGTTCACTAACTGGTATCCCTAGGAGCAAGCACAGAGTCATGAGAATAGGTTTTAAAGGTCTTAAAGTCCACATTGCAGCATGTGTTAGCTGGTGACTTTGAATATGAAGCAATTAGCACTGTATCTGCGGCACAATATGTGATTAGCGAAGGATAGTCAACATGTTGTCTAGGAGAAATCCTATGGAAAGCCACATTAATTAACTATACAGTCATACACCACATACTGATGCTTCAGTCAGTTAGAAACTGTATATATGACAGAGTTCTCATGTGTTTATAGAGGAGCTGAAAAATTCCTGTTACCGAATAATGTCATAGTTGTAATGACATCACTATGCAGTGCGTTATTCACATATTGGTGGTGATGCTATTATAGTATTCCTGATGTGCTGCCAGTCATATAAAGTACAGCATGTAATTCCTAGCACTGCAAAGAAGCATCACATATATATTTATGTATAGTACATAATGCTTGGTAATGATGATAAATGACTGTATTACTGGTTTAAGTATTTACAATGCTATTCTTTTAATACTTAGTTCACAGCATACTCCTTCTACCTATATATAAAAATGTTTACTGCAAAGAAATGTGCCAAATTATGCTGGCAGCAGATTCATACATCTCATCTTTACCATATCTCTTTTGTTTGGTTTGGTTTGGTTTGAGGGGGAGGTACTGGGGATTGAACTCAGGGGCCCTCAACCACTGAGCCATATCTCCAGCCCTTTTTTGTATTTTATTTAGAGACAGGATCTCACCGAGTTGTTTAGCACCTTTGCCTTGTTTTCTTTTGTGCTTGATTTGATCTCAAGTTATTTTATTTATCATGGCCCCTAAATGTGCAAAATGCATTGTTACTGTTGCTAGTAAGAGGCCACATTCAGTGATTGACCTAGAAAGAGAATTAGAAGTGATTGAGGTCTAAGAAGGTAGAAAATCAGGGACGGCCACTGCATAACAGGGACTTAGAGAAGAGAAGCTGCTTTTGCTGAAAGCACTGACTATTTAGTCTCCCAAAAGCCCAATGAATAACTGAGAGCAAGGTAAACCTTGGCCTCTCTGCCTTCATTTCATGTCTGTGTCCTTTATCACCTTAATCTTCTGGTAAGGACCCTGCTTAGCTCTGCATGGCATGTTGATTATTTAAGGAGTCTTCGTCTAAAAACTGTTTGTTAGTCTTAAATTTTCCTAACTATCTGTTTCCCCTTCAAGACTGAGACAAGATTTGCAGGGACATTACACTGTCAGTTTTTACAGTGAAAATTTCTCCCTCAACCAAGAAGTGCTTTTCCGGAGATACCCTGAAGAAGCAGAACTGAGAAAATGATCACCCAGACCACAGGTTTTACCAAGACTGTTTAATTATATATACTTCTAGCTCTCACCCTCTATTTAAACCCTAAAACTCCTGTCAGCATCCCCAAAGACAAGGTTGAAAGGCTGGATCTCACTTTGCCTTCCTAGTAAGGCCATATTGATTAAAGTTCTTTTCCTGCTTTCTACTGTTAACTTTCCTGTTTGGTTTTGGGGTGAGTTGCTAGACCTGGTTGTTGGGATCTTTGGAGTCAGGCCTCTGTCCTGGGACTCTGGTAACAATTACTCACCAATCAGGCACATCCTATTCAACTACTACTATGATCTTGAAGAACAAGGAAAGTGACAGAAGATGAGGACCTACCTCATTAAAGACAATGATACTACAAAAATTTGAGGAGGGCCTGTATCTGATATGGAGAAATTTATAAAGGCCGGGATTGAACTCTAGAGACAGAAGTGTATTCTTCCAAGAACATGATGATCATGACCAAAGCCAAAAATAAATTTATTTCAGAAAAGTTTAGGCCCAACCACTCACCTGCAATGTTGAAATTCCTGCTAGCTTTGGGTGGTTTCAACAACTCAAGAATCCTTAACCATTATATAATGTGAAAGTGAGTGGTGGGTCTGTAGATGCTGGTATGAAGGCAGTTGAAGAATTTTTTTGAAATTCTAGAAAAGTTGATTGTGGAGGAAAGTTACTTGCGATAGCGTATCCTGAGTATGGGTGGAAACTCAACTTGTTCTTGCAAAATCATTAACTCAGAAGCAGGCCACGTCAATGATAGTTTTCAAGGTTTTAAAGGACAGGATAACAGTATTGCTTTGGAGTCATGTTGCAGCCTCCAAATTGAAAACTCCTGTGATCTGGCACAGTGAGAGACCCAGGGCCTTCGAACATGTCACTAAGCACATACTGCCAGTGCTACAGGACAATAAGGTGTCACAGATGACCCAGTTCCTTGTTCAAGTTGCCTTCCTAAACTACTTTGCCAGAAAAATGGAGCAGTACAGTTTGAAAAATAGCAGACCTTTCTTACCAGGTTTATGTAAGTATCCTCTGATGTTCACACAACCATGAAATCGCCTAATGATGCATTTCTCAGAACATATCTCTGTTGCTAAGTGACATGATGGTAATTGCTTGTTTTCATATTACCTGGCTGCTGATTTCCTCCATTTCTTTTCCAGAATCAAAGAAGCCCCACTTCCTATAATCTCTTCAATGAGTTTGCCTGTCTCCTTCATTGTATCTATTTTCCTGATTTCTGTTCTTCCTGAAATACCACCCACCCCAATTTGGCTATTTTAGTAACAAGTTCTCTCCTTTTCCTAAGAAGTAATCTTCAGCACTCTTGGGCAGAAACCCATTTTAAGAAAACTGGTATTCTCTTAATAAAACTTCTACCCTAGCTTGGCTAAGAATTCTTTTTTCCTAATATTGTCTTACCTTTCACCATGAGATCAATCTCTTTGGCCTTTAAGACTAACCAACAAATTTTGGGCAGCACTGTCTTTCCCTGATATTTCTGCTAATACTACAGATGAGGTTGCACATACACATGGGAACAGAGAACTCTCAAACAAGACTGCCTACACGGAATCACTTGCCATGTTCCTGAGAAGCTGTGCAGCCTTGGCAGGTTACTTAAATCCTCTGTATCTTAGTTTCATTCCTATGCAAAATGGGAATGATAATATGATTACTTGCCACCTAGTCAAAAATCAATACAGTTTAAAAGCAACTAAGATATAACAAAAGCATCCAGATATAAGGCCATTTACATGCATCTCAAATATTATTACAAACTGAGTGTACAGAATAACTTCAATTTGTTTTCTATGGATTCTGAAAATGTGTTAGTTGATACCACACATATTTCATGTCAACAAGAAATTATTCTGGAGAGGTAGGCAGGTCATACTCTATGTACTGTGATTTATATTGACATTAATTGAACGATGTAAAAAGTGCTTTTATTCACTGTGTTTGTATTTCCTTATAAATGAGGTTGTGAATTCTAAGAATATTACATGTGCCACAGAATTTTACAAAGTCTTCATGAAGTCCTTCATATAAAGTGCTTATCACAATGCCTACTATATGTAAAGCATTCAGATATTAGCAAATATGACCTGCAAGAAAAATTTGAATCATTCATCCTTAAGATTTTTCTGTAGCATCTTCTGATTCTTGGAGTTTTTAATCTCTTTTTATCCTCCTGGAAAGCAAGGAATGTTGTATAAAAATTCAAATTGATACAAATAAAGACATTGACTCATAATATTTGCAAACTTAATGAGGGGTAAAGACATGTCTTTTTTGTAGAAATTTTTAGGCTAATTTTGCAACAAAAGAGTTTGAATAAGTGCAGAACTCTTGCATATTTATGAAAACCTTCCTCAATTTTTTATGTCTCCATTATTAAACTATACATTAAATATTATCATAAAAATTCAATAATTCATACAAATGGATGCCTTGCAGTTCAGAAATATATTTAAGTAACCTAACACAAAGAATATTTATATGACATAGAAGCAAGGCATTCTAAATGAACATCACACAATAGAGCAAGAGAGCAAAAATATTAGTAAGACAATACTATGGCCCACAATAATTGCTCTGTAAAATGGTTAAAATGAAGAGAATAAAAGTCATTCCTTTGTTTATATTTCCAGTTTGGATTTGGTGAAGTTACAAATAGAGAAAGAGTATCCTCATTTTAGGTGTCAGGCAAATGATTGGAATTATCAAAATCAGTTGAATGATTTGAAACTCATTCAAAGGGACTTTCATGCTGAAGCATATGGAGACATAGATACACAGAAGAAAACACAAGAAATATGTGGCAAATGAGAACATCTCACTTTGGTACTTTGCTTATGTTCTGACAACTCTGTTGATGAATTTATTCAGGGCAGTGTGTCAATAGCTCTCCAGATAGGAGGTTAGCACTCAGAAGATGCATTAATCCTTACAGTTTATTGAGGCAATTTACTCCTTTCTAGTGACATCTCTTTGATAGACTCGTTGCACAGAATGGACTAGTTGCCAGGTAATGGCTGGACACATTGGCCTTGTATCTGAACTGTGAGGTTGGTTAAGGGGCACCTATTTCACAGTGAGGTAGATGAGGGTGAAGAACAACAGTAAACCTTCATTGAGATTTACTGTATGTGAATTGCCATGATAAAATCTTACATGCCTTATCTTACTTAAATCTTCTACTACCACAGGAAGTAAGCACCCAATTAAAGATGAAAAAATGAGTCTTCCAGGACCTTGTGTTGGCACCCAGCACCCAGCTAGTGAGAAGGAGCTAGTATGAGCTTCAGACAAAAACAAATGTCTCTTTTCTCTCAGATTCACTTGGGGTCAAGAGGAAGATAGGCTTCCCTTCCTTTGTCAGGTCTCTTTGCTATCTCAAATAATTTTAAATTGAGATTGCATATCTCACAAACTCCTAAGATTTTCTTTGCAGTTGCTTAGAATCTATGCATCAATTTAAGAAAATAATGTTTCTTAATAATACTGAATCTCCCCCACAAAATTTAGTCTCCCTATCTACCTTTTTAATGTAGGTTGTAATTATAAGTAAGATCTTTAGGTAATTCTTTTTTTAAGTAGAAGAAAGAAAGGAAGGAAAGAAGGAAGGGAGGGAGGAGGTAGGGAAAGGAAAGGAAAAAGAAAGCTCCCTAGTTTTAAATTAGTGTTGGCATCTTATTCCAGTCTGAGGTAAGGATAGATTCTGAAGTCTTCCATAGGCTCAGTTATCAATATGCTCTTAGGACATTTCCCAAGTCTAGAACAATGTTTCAGGAGACTTTTACCACTAAAAGAATACAAAGGATATTACGTAAGTAAGATAATTCACTTACCCTATTTCATATAGCTTTTCTATTAGTTATTTTTTACAAATAAAAGATTTAATTCTTCCATAATATATTTCAATTTAAAGTTTAAAGTATTGTTATGGTTTGGATCTGAAAGGTCTCCCCCAGAGTTCATGTAATGAAGCTTGGTTTCCCAGTGCAGCAGTATTCAGAGGTGAAGCCTCTGGGTGGCGATTGATGATGAGGACTCTGATTTTATCTACAGCCATTAATGAATTGATAGCTTGATGTGCTCCTAGGAGGTGGTGTGAGCCTCAGAAGGTGGAGTGAGTTGGAGGAAGTGGGTCACTGGGGGTGTGTCTTGACAGGTGTGTTTTATCTGGCGCCCTTTCCTTCTTGGGTCTCCCTTTGCTTCCCAGACACCATTAGGTGATCAATTTTGCTCCACCATGTACTCCCTGCTGATCTCTTGCCTCACCACAGACTCATAAACCGTGGAATAAATCAACCATGGATAGAAACCTCTGAAGACATGAGCCCCCAAATTCTTTCTTTCTTTAAGTTTATTTTATCAGGTATTTTTTTCAGAGCTAAGACAATCTGTTTCTTTTTTTAAATTTTTTCCTATTAATGTTTGGGCAGCAGTCCATGCTCCTTCAAGGTCTAAATAACTCACCAATGAAACTATCCAGGCTAATATTTCTATCATACTTTGACATATTTTTCCTTACTTAAACATTTCTAAATTTTTATTGTTTACCTATTTTTGTTTTCACCTCTTGGTGAGCATGATAGTATATAACATCTTATTACAAAGATTTTGCATTCATATGCAGAATATTTTCCAGATCATTCTCTGAAAATTCCTTAAATACCTAATCTAAATACCATTATTTTCAAGTATGGTATTTACATGTTTAATCCATCTGTCCTATATAATCATATTGTTTTGCAACACCAGACTAGTTTTGGAGTATTAAATTACTTTTCCCTCCTCATTCTGTGTGATCTGAGTCCAGCATGTACCCCTACTATGAGATTAAAGGATGTGATTCAACAAATGGGTGCACATCTCAGAGACAAGATATAAGTGGGAATGTCATTATATCAATTGGAATGAAACATGTTCCATTTCTTCTATATTTTTCCCTCATTCTTGAAATTTTATTTATCTATCTTTCTAAAGCATTGCATTATAGCTGACAAGAAACAGAAACCTATTGTTAAGATTTGGATTAAATAGAAACAGCAGGTTGTGGATTAACTGTTTTTATTTGAGAAAAAATACTTTTTTTATTTGATCACCTCCTCACTGTGCAGGTCGTCATTAAAATTAAAGGTTATACTAAAGATCTCTGTGTCTTTCTGTTCACCCTGATGAGAAGTAAATCATCACAGTGTCCCATTGATAATTCATATATTCCTTTGTATTTTCTCTACCTGTATTTTGCTTTCTCTCTAAATAAAGATTTATGTTGTTGTTGTTTTCTCACTGCACTGGAAAACATTCAGGCAGCAGGACAAAATAAAAAAAATGGAGTCCACAAAAGCAGGTCTGTTTTCTAATGGCCAGCACCTGCAGATGGATGAAGTCCAGTCTACCTTGAAGTAACCACAAGGAAGTGTGGGACATTGAACTCGGTGCCTCTGTGCTTATGTGTGTTGATTGTTGGTGGTGATGTTTCTGTGAGCATGAAGAGTGACAGATTTTCTTCTGTTTAGTGAACTTGGAGACTGAATCCTATTTCCCTGGTGTAGCCCCAGGATGAGGCCAGTCCCACAGCTGCTTAGTGCTCTCCTCTCTTGGTTGTGTCTGAAGCCTCTCCATCTCGTTTGCTCCCTTAGCCTTGAACATACTTCTGAAAGTGGCCCCTTCATTGCTAACTCTTGATCACTTGAATACAGTAAGGTGACCACATGAAGCACTGAATATTATGTGACTTTTACCCATTTATTAAACATTATTTAAGCTAAAAGGATGATTATTATGTGACTGTGGAGAAGGAAGTACCGATATTATTTAAAGTTGAGTATATCACCAAACTATGAAGATGCGAATTGATAATTAATTTTCAAGTGAGCTGAAAGCAATAAATTTGTACTTTTATAAATAAATTTGTGACTTCAAATCTATATCCTTTCCACATATAATAGCATATGAATAACATAGGATTACTTTGATTGTTAAACAACAAAAACATTGACAATACAACACTTCGGCATATTCTTTTAAGTAAATGTCAGCTATTCTTTTTGTTTTTTATGTAATATTGTGAAATGTAATGATACAAATAATTTATGTCCACTTTAAGAAAAGGATTGTGAGTTACATCCATTTCCTTAACGGATGAAGTTATATGGGAACTGTTCCAGGAACCGACTGCTATGGCCACAGTGGATTTGGACTGTGCTTCACTGTGGATCTGCAGTAGTATGGGAAGTCTGCTATATTGGTCTTTACTTGAATTCTTGTGACTTTGAACATCTTTATTAAATATCTGTAGCATTAGACTGATTCATCTGGTGGGGCTATTTAGAATAGTTTTCTGGATATTGCCTCAAGAGTCTATGTCTACTTATCCATGTATAATGTAGGATATCATGAGCAATAATAGTTCATTCTACAGCACTGCAGGCAATAACAGAAGTGCTGATTCTTTTCCAGATAAGAGGAAAATGACACATGGTACGCTGTAGATAGCAGAGCCCTGAATTCTATGTCTGATCATTGGAGAGCTGGTTCATCTCCAGGCCTGTATCTGTAGCAGTGTGATAGCAACACCTTTCACAGAGGCTACCTTGCTGATGAGCTTGCTGCCACTTCTCAGTGAGGGCTTGAGAGAGCTGCATGCTTTTCAAAATAAAAACTGTGGGTGGGAAATCCACCACTGGTTTCTGTGATACCCCTTTTCCTTCAATAATGCAGTTTACTAACCATAAATTATTGGAAAACCATACAACATTGTAATAATAATCTTAATTCAATAGGTGGATTAGAACTTCAACTATAGCTTAACATTTTTTCTTTGAAAAGCTTTTCACAATGCTGCCAGTGGGAAGCTTGAGTTTACCTGGCAATCACATGTACTTTAGGATGTCCACACTCCATTCCATTTGACTGATTGTAGTAAGTCATTTGACCTAATAGTATTTGTCGAGAAATCACTTCTACATTAGAGACTGCAACAGTTTTCAAATACTGAAAGGCCATTCATCACATAAGAGAAACAATATACATATCCATTGTCACATTTGAGGAGAGAAGCATAAAGAAACAGCTGTTCAATATCAGATGAGTCACACTATGAGGTGATTATGGTATGCCCTAATCTAGGGGTGTTTAAACAGAAGCAGGAGGAATTTACTCCACAGTCTTTGCAGACAGCATTCCTACAGTAGTCTAAAGATCAAATCTGCCATGCCTGTCAATAGATGAATGGATAACAAAAATGTGGTATATATACACAATGGAGTTTCATTCAGCCATAAAGAAGAATAAAATAATGGCATTTTCTGGCAAATGAATGGAAAGGGAGAAGATCATGCTAAGTGACATAAGCCAGACACAAGGGTCAAAGGTTTTCTCTCATTTGTGGAAGCAAGAACAAAATAAGGGGAAAAGGTGGGGAGATTGAATATCATAAAGGCAAAGGGAAGATCAGTGTAGTAGAAAGGGGAGATAGGGAAGGGAAAGGAGGGATGGTAAGAGGAAGAAATGTGGAATGAATTTACCAAAATCATGTTATATATATGAATATATGTTTAAATGATATATTTATGAATCAAGTACATACATTGAGGTGCAAAGGGAATTTCACCTTTATGTATATGTAGAAGGAAAAAAGTTTAGTATAACAGAGGAGGGGGAAAAGGGGAGGAAAATGGAGAATGGGATTGAGATCGAATTCCCTGCCGTATGATTTTGTCAAAATTAATCTAAATACTATGTATAATTTTAATGCTGTAATATATTTACTATTAAAAAAACACATCCGTAGTTTGCAACACTTGTGCATATGAAAAATGATGTTGATTCTGATGTATTTATTTTCCATTAAAATTAAAGGTATCATACACTCACACAAACAATTTGAGTTGAAAAATTCAACCAATACCAGAGCATGTAAGTTCATGCTAACAATTTGTGAAAAAATGCCTCCTCTGAAGTTAGATTTTCTGAACTACCAGCATTTTCTTTGAACTTTCTCTCAATTTTGTTACCCCTGATCTCTGAAATAGGGGTAATTTTAATCTATTCTCTCAAAGGTTGCCGTGAGGATCGAACATGAGGATATGTGTCAGCACTTGAAGGCAGTGATGCTATATATTACAGTGAATCATTATTCTCTTCAAGAAATTGTAAATGTTCTCAGAATCTGATAGGGACATGAATGAAAGAGAAAGTTTTGGAATGATTTTGAAGAGAGAAATAAGACAATGTTAGTGAGTTATTTGATGAGAGAGCATTAGGAGAGCTGGAAGAGTCAAAAGTGATTCATATTCATAAGCCAAAGTCAAGAACTTGAATGATCATGAGCCAGCATGGTATCAGGAACCTGGCTGCAAGGGAAGGGGACAGAGACATCTGGGAATAATGGAGAGCTGACCAAATGGCCCTACCTTAATTTAATGAATAAATTAGCTTCAGGCAATAACATAGAAGCATTGCCCTGTAGTCTCTCAGGGAATTCAAGGTCAGGACTCTCAGTAATATCTGTAAGGGAAATGCTTTTACAGATAACCTGATAACACTTGGAAATCAGCTGCAAGAGCATGATGGATTAATTATATTAAGCCATAAGAAGGTTATTTGTTTCATACTAGAAAAATTCACATACTTGTGATACCTTAATGAATAGTCTATGCACAACAAATCATCTTAACCAACATCAAAATAATTGTGTGAACCAAATGGTGAAAAACAGTTTTGTCATTTAGGGAATATGGCTGTTTACTCCAAGCAGCAGCAGAGATAGCTAATAAAGGCCGATTATAAAGGCATACACAGAGGTAGACTTTGCTTATGGAAACTTTTGGAAAATGAATGACAAGAATTTAATCCTTTATAGAAATATTGGATTGGGAAATATTGGATCTAGGGTGAAAAAAAGGATCAAGAGTCTACTAATTTGGTGCCCTGAATGAAAAAAAAAAATGCTTTCTTATAAATAATTCTTAAAAATTTATAAAACATTTCCAAATCTACTGGCTTTCAAAGTACTTTCATTCGCAAGCCTGGAGAAAATTGTTTCCATTTTATAATTAATTAAGTTGTATACCAAGTCACATGGTTGGACGTGAGACTTAGTCTTTTGAATGCAAATGAATTATCTCAGATTTTCTGCACCTCATGAGATACTTTAAATGTTTCCCAAATATCTGCATTTCCACTAGCGTTTTCCTTATTCTGCCCTTTCTACTGCTCTTTGACTAATCTTCATCAATATACAGTCCATTCTCTTACTCAAACATGTATATTTTGTAGAAAAAAGTCCACATTCAGTAGTTACAGCCAACTCTCCAAAAGCATCTTCCATTATACCCTAGGATTCACTTATATTAATTTATACCTCCTCTCTAGACAGACTAGTTTCCTGATCATCATGAAGTAAGGGCAGATCTTTTAGGTGTTGAGGCCTTATAATTGTCATTACTGACTCTTCCTCTCAAACTTCAAATCATGACTAGCTATATAGCATGACCATCTACAGCCTCACTGACTCCATGGACATATGTCACTCAGTCAAATACTTCATTTCTTAGACATGGGATTTACCCTCCATTACTCCTTCCTTCCTTCCTTCCTTCCTTGCTTCCTTCTTCCTTCCTTCCTTCCTTCCTTCCTTCCTTCCTTCCTTCCTTCCTTCCTTCCTTCCTTCCTTCCTTCCTTCCTTTCTTTCTTTCTTTCTTTCTTTCTTTCTTTCTTTCTTTCTTTCTTTCTTTCTTCTTGCATGCCAAGCAAGTTTTTCCACTGAGCCTCATCCCCAGGCCCTCCCATTATCCTTGTACATAGGCATGACATGGTAAATTTTAAGTGCTTTGAAAGGAGTTTTGCTGTTGTTGTTAAGATTGTTGAAAAACCACTGAGATATTTTATTTAGGTTAGTGACTTGTTGGGTTATGCTGAATTGTGAAGGATCGAGTTGAGTAGAAGGAAGAAATTGTACACACAAGAATCGAAAGGTCATGAAAGTAAATACAATTCAGCTGACTTCACAAAGCAATATTTTCTTAAAAATCTTGTACTCATCCAATAAAGTACATTTAATTAAATTATTTTACATAACAACTGGCAGAAAGTTGCCAAGGTTAGACCCAAAAAAGTTTTGGTGAGTATAGAAGTCAGTTCTATGGATGATAGAGCAGCAGATATGGATGAGTGTCCTAGACAATAAAACTGACTGCAAGAACTTGGGGACAAATCAGCAGGGTATGTCATAGGAAAGGAGTACTGGTTACTTAAGGGAGTTTGGTTAAGTAAAAAGCAGAAAACATTTTTTTTCACAAGGTTAACATGGTTGAATGTTCCTACAGACTGCAGAACTCACTGCCTACTTGAGGTCAGGGATAACAATGGCAATAACTGTTTTGAATACTAACCCTCCTTTTCTATGCTTTTTATGCTTCATGTAGTCCAGCTGTGATCCCCACAGCATTATTATTAAGTTTGTTTTTCTGAGTTTGGTAGAAAGAAGTGTCATAGTTTGCCCAAAGCCACACGTTTTACATAGCGGAATCCTTAACTTAGATCTTGTACCTCTCTGCAGGACTGTTTCCCAGTACGAGTACTGCCAAAAAATCTTTCTTGGAACCCTGACACCTTTGATCAATTTGAAACATAAACATGGCAAATAGACACAGAACTTCAGATTGGTCTTATTGCTGAAGAATGCATAAGAGATTTTTTTGAAGAAATAAATATGTTTGTTAAAAGCATAAAGAGTGGAAGCAGCCCTTAGTGATCAACAGTCCTTAACTTCACTTACTGATGAGTGAATTTTCCAAACTATAGTCTGTGACATTGGCTTTGTGCCCTTTGTCCCTCTATCCTGGCACAGAAGAAGAAAGGAAGTCTGCTGGGAGCCTCAACTGCATTTCTTGGCTTCTATCTGGTTTGAATTTTGTTTTTACAACATCTGATAACTGATAAGCCCTGATGAGTCTTTGTATTCAAGTGACTTGGATTTTATATCATTTGTAGTCCCTTCTACTTTAGATTAGCATGGCCTGGAGTACTCAGTTTATACTTCTAGGAGGAAGAGAAATTCATTCACATGCTTCAGTCTGACTATTTGAAATATTGACCCCTATCTGTACACTTCTCCTTTGTGCAATAGGTTCTACTTCTGCCTGTCTTTCTGTCTCTGTCTCTCTCTGTCTCTCTCTGTCTCTCTCTGTCTCTCTCTCTGTCTCTCTCTCTCTCTCTCTCTCTCACACACACACACTCACTGCATCAATAGCCCCTCTATAACTCAACAGTTTAACTCGAAGCTCTGTACTCTTACCTACCTGAACTTGAGTATTTCCACCTGACTCTGCCTTATCTTCAAGAATAAACACAGCTTGTGACAAGATTTGTGTTAGAGTTTTCCTGAGACTCTGGCCAAGAGCCAAACAGAAACTAGATGACCATCATTCTAGTCTTTTTTGACAACATCAGAGTCTATCATATCATTACTGGGAAAGTTTATCAAATTTCTCTGCCATTTCTTCAGAACAATAATCAAGAGTAGAAACAGAAATTTCTACTTTCTGGTGTGCTAGACTTTTTCCTAGAGGAGAAATGCTATAAAGTTATTTTTTCACATGTACTATTACCTGAGAACAATATCAGCACGTGAAAAGAAACATTGGTAAACAATATGAAATCTGAAGGCCACACAGAAAAAAAAAAAAAAAAAAAGTCAGCAAATTTAATATAAGGAAAACCTGGGAACAAAGAAATGCCATTTCTTAGCAAGACAGAGAACCTAGCTAGACTGCCTTATTGATACCACCAACTTTTGGATATTTGTACAGAATTTACTGTTGGCAAACTCTTTGGCTTCTTATTAAAAGTTTCAAAACTAGATAGAGCATTTGGCATTGACCCTTACGTGAACAAATATGTTTTGGGCAGGCTGTGATAGAAGACTATCACAAATTTGAATCTTTTGAATGTAAATTCTAAGTCTTTTTCTCTACAAAACAGGTGTATCTTGGCAAATTTTGTCCCTTAGACTCATTGAGCTACAAATATTCAAACTCAAGGTAGATTCCTCTTCTTAGGCTGTTGTGTTCTAAGAAAGTGAACTTTCTACTAAGGTCCTAACAGTGGGAAAAGAAATATGAGAAAGAAAAGAAATATGAGTTATAATATTGATAAATGATACTTTAAAAAAATGAGATATTTTAGTGAGTGTTGCCTTTTAGCTCAGAATCAGTGTTATTTATAGATTGACTGACTTATGTCTCCCTAGGTGACCAGCCATTGTCATTTCTCCCTTAAACTATTCTCACACACCCATAGTTGATCCCCCGTTTCCAGTTTTCCCTTCTCAGACCTTAATTCTCAGAGACAATTGAGTCACATCATATTCCTCATTAATATTAGATAGCTTCCAACAACCTTTTTAAAAAACATTTTTATTGATTTGTTTATTTTTGAGATGGGCTCTTGCTAATATTTCCCAGGCTGGCCTTGAATTCCTTGGCTCAGGCTGTCCTCCCACCTTAGCTTCCCAAGTAGCTGGGACATTCATAAAATAAAACCCTTGCTTTCTTGGAATTCCTGCCATCCTCTTTCCTTAATAAGACATGCTGTCTTACTCATCTTAAAAATATGTTCCATGTGCTGTCTTCTTCCATGGTCTCTGTGTCTGTGCCTCTTCTAAAATTTCTTCCCTCTTTTGCTGCCTGACTCAGTCCTGTTCCTTGAAGATTCATTTCAGGTCTCATCTACTGCAAGGAACCCCCCACCACCCACCCACCACAGCTTCAGGTGTTCTATGCTTTCTATGTCTTTTCTGTTCCTATGTGAAATGTCTGAACCAATATGGTTGGTTTGATTTTTGTTTTTCCTCAATGGATTATGGTATTCCAGCTATAAAGGGCATTTCTTTCTTATGAAAATATCATCAGTATCAGGCCTAGCGTCTGGCATTCATAGTTGCTTAATAAGGTATATGAAGTTTAATTAAATTTGAAATGAATATTTCTGTTATTTGACTTAAATCATAAAGGACACACTTGAATTTGTTTTCTAAGCTTTAAAACAAAAAAAAGCAAAACAAACAAACCAAGGCAAGCACAGATCACTGGTTACCAAGGTATGAAGCCTGACCTTAAGCATCCTGCAAATTACCAGGGACAGAGTTGGTGAAAGTGAAGTGGTTCAGGCTTAAGTCTGAGGCATGCTGTGGGAGAAAAGGTGGGGGAAGTTGCTATATTTCAACAATGGCTATGACAAAATGAATGTGAGTGCTCTTGTTTTATAGCATAGGAATCATATCAGTCAGTAAGTCTAGAAATTTCTCCATTTTCCTCAGTTTTATATTAAAGTGAGATTTACTGATTTGAGACTCATTGAAGATACCACAAATAACCAGATATAAGGATGAAGTTCTACAAAGGAAGAGGCTTCTCTGCACAAAGACCACTGTCGGGTATGAACCCTAGGTTGCTCTGAATTCTCATGGGAACGTTGGTCCTTCCTGAGTGATATTAAACTAATCACTTGGTCACTCTGAGAAAGATGATTTTCATTTATAAAACTTGGAGATTTGGATATGATAATTCTTTTGTGCTTAAATTCTGAGCTCTGCAGCCTCTGTAGTTTTAACAATGGAGGGATGACATCAACTCTCAGCCACAATCGGGAAGCCATACAATTAATTCAACCTGGCGTGCTAAGTCATGATACCAGGACAGTGATCTTCAATTTGTATCTAGGACAAGTATAATCATCAGGAGAATCCCATAAAAGGCTAAAGTCTTCCCCTTTCAACATTTAATTGAGGTCCAGAATGTTTAAATGTATTACAAAGTACTTATAAGTATTTAGTTAGTAAAATTATTGGCGGATTTCTCTAGATAAAATTTATGTTCCACTCTGAAATGTAGCAGAATCATATTTTCTAAGATAGTTTCAAAACAATAATATATTAGGAACTAAAATGACAACAGTGTTGCACGAGCCAGGAGACAGGTCTCTAGGATCTTGATGCTGAGCAGCTACCTGATCCCCTGGTGATGTTCCCCACTGGGCTAGCTATACATGGATACCTCTCTGGTTTCCTATTCACTGCAAACACTCTGTGATATGTGTTTCTCCATTCACCAGTCAAAATGTCTTTTAATTTCACTGAATCACAGATTTTTCATCTATATAATGAAATGGCTCAATTAGATTGATCTCTAAGATTTACTTTAGCAATTACATTAAGCTAACAAATTTAAATATTAATTACAGTTCAATCTCCCCAGGCTGTGGATTTGTGAATCAGCTATGACTTTTGTATAAAGAACATCCACCTAGGAAAATGGAACTGGTATTTACTTTGATAAAGTTATAAAATAATCTTTTAATAAAATTACATATTGCGACATTTTTCTTAGGAATCCTGGAGTTAGAAACCAAATTAAAAATTATCTCACTGAGGTGATACACATAGCAAAGATTAAGTAATTCCCCCTCTCCTTTTACTACTGGTTAGCTAATGGGATTAAGATAAGCAGATTAGACATAACATAAAAGTCATCCAAAAAGAAAAGAAACAGTCAAATAGCACTTGCTTATCTTACTAAGTATTGATTCACTGTCCTCTTATTCTTGCCTTTTCTCTTCAAAACTGCCAGTTTCACACTCACAGAAAGAAGAACTGCATTTTACATGAGAAATGTTTCTTAGTGTCAAACAAAGTCTTGCAGAGAATGCTTCTTGGCATTCTTGTTTCTACTCTGCTTCTTCAGGGTCTCCTAATCTTCCTTTCTGAACATAGATGAAGCTTCTTAAATGGATTCTTTTTCTTCACCATTGCCTTAATACAATCTGCTGTAACATTACCCATGACTACCCTCTATGTCAGTTTGTTGATTGACTCACACATCCCTCCTGGCCCCACAAGGGAGAGAGACATTTGAGGTCTTCAGCTAAGATAACTTAGCTAATTTTTTTGTTATCTTTAGTTCCTTCTTTCTTTTTTTTTTTTTTTTTCCCTTATATTCTCAGCTCTATTCATACCAAAGTACTCAATTATATTGACACATACTGATTATCTATCAATGTTATGTTGGTGTTTGCTTGAATAAGCTCGTAGCTCGTGATAGTTGTTTATTACATTTTTCAAAATTTTGTAATCTGGTTGTAAGAATAATAATCATTAAAAATTAAATTTCACAAATTTATAATTAAACCATTAGAAGACATAATAGTAAATCTCAGCATTCATTACTTTTATTTTGTATACTTCACTGTTGCCTCTGTTCTTGAAGTATCTAAATGGCACAAATATTACCATCCCTGTGTGTATGTTGTTTCAATTCCATATGTAGTAACATGACAATTGAATTGATTACAATGGAATATTTACATCACAGAAATGGACAATTGCTACAAATAAGTTTTTCTCACAAAACAGACATTGTTAAACATTTAACAACTTTTGACAGCTCATACCCTTCTCTAAATCATCCTTACTCTTCATTTTGTTCCAAATACTTCTCTTGGTCTTTTAATGATAAGCAAACTTACTATGAGTTTTTCCAACAAATTTCATCTAGTGTGTGTGTGTGTGTGTGTGTGTGTGTGTGTGTTTGTCACCATACTTTTTCTTTCATAGTGTTTTATAGACACTTAATTTGAGCCCAATGCTGGTCTGTCCCCACCTTTGTCTGACTTGTTTTTAAAACCCCCAGTGCTCAGTCTAGAACACTGTAGACTCTGAATAACTTACTGTTTAATAAATGAATACTAAGACTCAAGTGTCCTAAACAATGTAACAAACTGATCCTTCACACCCAATTTTTCTCAAACTAACTTCCCAACTCAATTTTCCCTTTTTAATCACTGAATATTTTTCCAATTTCATGATACCATATTATTATTCATCAAATGGTCTATACTATTTTTCCACTTAATTTAAAATCCTGTCTATGCATATGCATGGCTAGTCTAGAATTTGAGGGTCTGGGAAGGAGGCAGCTGGGTCCTTAGGGCACACAGAAACTGTGGTTAAAATGGATAATGAGATGAACATGGAAGGTGAGTACAGATGCCAAAGACAAACCAGTACTTTCTTCAGAGTTCTGTTTTGGTTGGACCTAAGTAGCAGCTTTGAAATTTGCAATTAATTCAGCATTCTGGAAAGGTATTTGATCTTTCAGAAGAAGAACAGATTATCTTAAGATAAATGTTCTGTTGAAAATTTTATCGACACAATCTATTATTAATAAAGGATGACCTGTGGCTGTATTTCAACTCAATGAAAATAGAACATTTATTTTGATTACAATTTTTTCTCATTTCAAAATAGTACATGGTAATTGGAAGCTAACTAAAAAGTTATAAACAAGAAAACCATCATCAATCAGAATCCAAACAACTCGAGAGAACCCATGCTACACCATCTAACATCTTTATTTTATATTTTTGCTTTCATTAAAAGAAAAATTGTCTCAGTTCATATGGGTATCTGTAAAATGTCAGTTATTTTTTATTTATTTATTTTTAATTTATTTACTTATTTATTTTTTATTTTTTCAGACTGCATTTTGATTCATTGTACACAAATGGAGTACATCATTTTGTTTCTATGGTTGTACACGATGCAGATTCATACCATTCGTGTAATCATTCATGCAATAGGGTAATGATTTCTGTCTCATTCCACCATTTTTCATACCCCTCCTTCCCTAAAACAATTTTGAAAAGACAAAATGGTAGCATATTTTGTCAATTTTTTTCTCATTTATATTTTACTTATTTTTATTTTGTGCTCTATACATCCATAGTTCACCTTCATTCAGTCAAATCTACCAACAATTTTTGTAATTCTCTTCATTGATTTTTTTCAAGTGTACATACCATTAAAGAAATGCTTTAGATTTGCCAAACAGTGAGAAAATAGAAAAAGAGTTAGTATATCATTTACACCTACCATCACTTACTAGTAACATTTTCTGTGACACATTTGTCCCAATTAATAATCAAGTAGTAATTTTATTAGCTAATTCTATACTTCAGGTTTTCTTAATTTTTGTCTTCTACCACAGATCTTTTCCAAGATACCACATGATTATTTGTTTTCTATTCATTGCCTTGGACTTCTCTTAGCCGAGAAAATTTTCTAGACTTTCCTTTTTTGTTTGGATGACCATGAAGTTTGGAGAGGTACTGCTTGTAACAAGACAAGATAACGTAATTAGAATTGCTATAGTTGAGTGTTATGTAGTGATAATAATTTGTATTTGGTATATGCCTGGATTCGTAAAATTAAAATCATAAAACATAGCAGGCGCCTTGCCAACTTGTTATACACTTGCTGAATGGAGCAAGCAAGTGTGGGGCAGGTTGAAAAGACACAGGCAAGACGTACGCCCAACCAACGGTGATATAAACCTTTATGAGACCAGAACATGACTAGACTAAAAATCACTACTTAAATCCCTGGACTTCTGGAGCAAAGTGTCAGCAGCACTGTGACCAGAGGACTCCACATAGCTCTGTCACTTGACTGCCCCGGCTGCTATTCACACCATTGCTGATTGCTGATCCACTGTTGTCACCGAACCGGGTGACTAACCACCGCTCCTGCGACGACAACTGCCATCCGGAACATCCAGCCTCCGACTCATCAGACATCCGAAGGCGTCTGAGGAGCTGAGAGAGGCTATGGCTGAGAAGAATCCCTTTGGTCCTATTGACTGACTTCTTGATTGAGAGACGTTGCATTGAGTAAGTTCATGGGGATTGGACTCTAGGTGAATAAGAGGGTAAATCTTCAATGTATTGTTACTTGCTCTTATTAGCAATGTTAAGTTAGTGTGTATCACATGAATAAAATCCACTTGTTGGAACCAAACTCCATTCCTCTCTTACTCACTGCTTGCGACACTGCTCACAACTGCTTTCTGATGGATTTGTCTGATATTTTCTTCATAATTAGACAACAGTTGCTGGTCTTTATGGGGGAGACCATAAAAGTGCCATTCTTATCACTTCATATTAAGGGTACAAGCTGTCGACCTGACTTATCGAAGTGGATGCTACCTTTGACCACCTGGCTAAGAGTGTTTGTCAGATTTCCTCACGGTTATAGGCACTCTTTGATCCCTTACTCATATTAGGATCTTTGGAAAGAGATCCCTATGTGCAACCAACACTTAAAGAGTTGGGGGGTTAAGTTTTACTTCTTAAGGATAGAATAATACATAGATTATTCAGAATTCGTCTGCATGGGAAATTTGTGCTTTCTTCTCCACTTCTTTGTGTATTGAAATAATTGATTGATATTATGGATTTATGAATATTTGTTTTATATTTTTTGCTAGAATCCAATATTACCTTATTTATTTTGTTATTAGAAATTGTTCCAGCTTTAGCCATTGGGAGTTCTTTCAGTCTCTTCCTCACTAAACCCATGTGATTGTGGTTTTCTTTTTTCTTTTCTTGAGCAGGTATATGCTAGGTTCATCTTTTGTATTTCCTGCCCTAGTCACTTCCCCAAGGAGTCCTGCCTCCTTGTATTGGAAAATGGCATAAAACTCCAAGATTTTAGTATCTTGAGTATCAGGTATACTTGTTGATATGGGGAGCGGGGAGAGGAGTTGTTTCTAGGCACTTTCTATGGACAGAGCAACTTACATATTTCAATATGTAACCAGCTATATGTTCATTAAACCAATACAGTGGTACATATGATGAACAGGAGTTTGCACACCACAAACTAATCGAATCTATTACCATGTGAATCTTTCTAGTCTCCTGCCTTTACTTGACTGTAACTCATTCCAACAATAAGAAACCTGGTCCTAATCATTCGTCTTTCTTTTACTTAATTGTTCAATTTCATTATATAGCAATAGTAGTAGGTGAATTGTTAACCTTTAACCCTGTTTAAAAAAAAGTTTATCAACTAGATGATAGTGCTTATGTGCAATTCCTTTTCGCCTTCAGTCTTAGACACT
This sequence comes from Sciurus vulgaris, assembly GCF_902686455.1. Classification (NCBI taxonomy): domain Eukaryota; kingdom Metazoa; phylum Chordata; class Mammalia; order Rodentia; family Sciuridae; genus Sciurus; species Sciurus vulgaris. The sequence continues at coordinate 109,123,590 of NC_136468.1, read as the reverse complement.
CCCCTCATTTTCAGAGCTCCCTCATTCAACACCTTTCGTCCACCATCTTCAGAGCAGTTCTTTCACACATGTATAATAGAGTTACATGATTTTTATCGAAGTTTGCTGAACCTCCTTGATCCTCTAATTTTCAAAATATACATGTAATAAATTTTATTTTTCATGCTGTGATGTTGTAAGGATTTTGATAAATACACAGTGTCATGTGTTCACCATTACATTATAAAATGAAATCACATTCCACACAAAAACATCCCCTGTGCTTTACCTATTTATTATCCAAGGACACCAGGATCTTGGTGGTTGTTGTACTGAAGGTATAAATAAGTTGGTAAGAGTTAACAATATTGTGCTTTTCAATCCATGAACATGGACGAGCTTACCATTTATTCACATCTTTGATTTCTTTTTTCTTTGTTTTCTAGACTTCTATAAACACTTGGTATACATACTTAAGTTTATTTTTAAGTATTTTATTTTGCATACTATTATAAATTTATCATGTTCTGTTTAATTTAAAATTTTAATTTTCACTTGTTATATAAGAGAACAGTTAACTTTTCTATATTGATAATCTATCATGCAGCCGGAACTCCCTTATTACTTCCATTAAGAACTGCTATAATTTTTATTATTTCATTTCTTCTTATTTTAGGCATAATTTGAAATTTGTCAACATACCTCAATGAACTTTGATCACATTCATTGTCTTCTACTTTTCTATAATTGAAGGTTAAATGATAATTTAAGATGTTTCATCTAGATAGATAGACAATTTTATCTGAATTTACTCCATCTTTATGTTTCTTAGTTTCTGACATGTGTCATTTCCCTTATGCCTAAAGAAATTCTCTCATCGTTTCTTAATGGACAAATTTGTTGTTGATAAATAATGTCAGCTTTTGAAGCATAATTGTGGATACAAAACTTCAGGTTATTGATTATATTAGTCAAGGTTCTCTAATATAGGAACCAATAGATTCTGAGGAACAGAACCAACAGATTCTGTTATATATATGGTTACAAAAATAAAATACAGTAGGTGAGCTTATAGAATATGATTCTATAAAGAGGAACAGAATCTGGATAGTCCCACAATGGTATCTGCAGATTGAAGAAATGGAGGCATTAGTAGTTACTCAGTCCAAGGAGCTGGAGCAACAGAAGAAGAGGGAGCAATGATGCTGCCTGGTTATGGAAACATTTTGGAGAATTTCTGGTCAGAGTCTCCTTTGGGAGAGTGAAGGAGCTGACATCTGCCAAAGGCAACTGGAGCAACAAGCCAAGTATTTACCCAAGAAAAATGGCACCTCCTTGTTCCACCTTTTTATTCTATCCAGGCTCCCAGATCATCAGACAGTTTGCCACCCACATTCAGATGGTATTCCCCTTCTTTTGCTATTCTACATGTCAATCATCTCTGAAAAGATCCTCAATGACATGCACAAAGTCATCTCTCAATCCAATTAAGTTTGCAACCTAGATTAATTTTCACAAGTTAAACCTTTGTCAACTTGACACCCAAACATCTATCTTTAAAATCAGATTTAATCTTGAAATAAATACAATAACACGGTGATAATATAACCTAATATGGTATAACTATCTTTCATATGGCTGGAAATGCACAAACTTCTTCCCCAGAATAAGAGGCAAAAAATTTTTTTTTTTAAATAACACATCCCACAACTTAAAAACTATATTGTAGATTTAGTATCACTTAAAGTACTGATATGAAGTCAATCAATACTGATACCGTGTTTTTTCCATGGGGCGATCCAAGATGGCAGACTAGAGGGTGACTGCATCTCCAGTTGCTCCAGAACCCAGGATTCAAGAAGGTGAGGCATTGAGAGACTCGGACTAAAATAGAACCCCAGGGTGAGTCTCCCCCACCCGGTGAAGCTTGGCCTTGGTGGCAGGCCTGGTTTTGGGCAGCTTATTAGAGTAGAGCAGGGCAGCTAGAGTCTTCCCCAGGCAGCCCTGAGCACTCCTGCGGTGGGCTCCTCCCACAGGGCCAGATTCTCCAGCTTCTCGGAGCAGGCCCCCCAGTGAGAGCCTTTCTGCACAGAACCAGCTCCAAGTCCCTGAGCCAGCGCACAGCGAGCTCCGGGACCTGCAGGTTGCTTCAGAGACCAGGACAGGGCACCAGGGACTTCCCCAAGCAGCCCGGCTCCCTCCGGCGGGAAGCGCCTTTCTAGACTAGCTTCTCGGAGCAGACCGCCCAGTGAGAGCCTTTCTACGCAGAGCCAGCCACAAGTGCCCAAACCAGCGGAGACCTCTGACCCTCAAGCACCCTCTGAGACCAAGGCAGGGCAGCCAGAGACCTCTCCAGGCGGCCCTGCCCCCTCTGGCCGCAGGCTTTTTCCAGGGGGCAATCCAAGATGGCGGACTAGAGGGTGACTGCATCTCCAGTCGCTCCAGAACCCAGGATTCAAGAAGGGGAGACATTGAGAGACTCAGACTAAAATAGAGCCACGGGGTGAGTCCCCCCCACCCGGTGAGGCTTGGACCAGGTGGCAGGCCCGGATTCGGGCAGCTTATTAGAGTAGGGCAGGGCAGCTAGAGTCTTCTCCAGGCAGCCCTGTGAGCTCCAGCAGTGGGCTCCTCCCACACGGCCAGCTTCACAGAGCAGGCACCCCAGTGAGAGCCTTTCCACACAGAGCCAGCTCCAATCCCTGGAACCAGTTGTGGGCTAGGGGCAGCTTTCTTCAGAAGCACTGCATTATCAAGTTACTCCAAGACTTCAGGCTACTAAAGGCTGGGAGGTGATACACTGGAAATCTACAGGGACACTATGACAAATATGAGAAAAGAAGGGAAGAAAATGTCCCAAACAAACCTAGATACTATATCAATAAAACCCAATGACAGCACAGCAGAAGAAATGTCAGAAAGGGAGTTCAGAATGTACATAATTAAAATAATCAGGGAAGCAAACGAGGAGATGACAGAGCAAATGCAGGCATTAAATGATTGCATCAATCAACAGTTAAAAGACCAAATATGGAAAGCAACAGATCACTTCAATAAAGAGTTAGAGATACTGACAAAAAACCAAACAGAAATCCTTGAAATGAAGGAAACAATAAACCAAGTTAAAAACTCCATAGAAAGCATAACCAATAGGATAGAACACCTGGAAGACAGAACCTCAGATATTGAAGACAAAATATTTAATCTTCAAAACAAAGTTGAACAAACAGAGACGATGGTAAGAAATCATGAACAGAATCTACAAGAACTATGGGATATCATGAAAAGGCCAAATTTAAGAATTATTGGGATTGAGGAAGGCTTAGAGAAACAAACCAAAGGAACGAACAATCTATTCAATGAAATAATATCAGAAAATTTCCCAAATCTGAAGAATGAAATGGAAAACCAAGTACAAGAGGCTTATAGGACTCCAAATATAAAAAATTACAACAGACCCACACCAAGGCACATTATTATGAAAATACCTAACATACAAAATAAAGATAGAATTTTAAAGGCCTCGAGAGAAAAGAATGAAATTACATTCAGGGGGAAACCAATAAGAATATCAGCAGATTTTTCAATCCAGACCCTAAAAGCTAGAAGGGCCTGGAACAAAATTTACAAAGCCCTGAAAGAAAACAGATGCCAACCAAGAATCTTATACCCAGCAAAACTTACTTTCAGATTTGACGATGAAATAAGATCCTTTGATGATAAACAAAAGCTAAAAGAATTTACAAAAAGAAAGCCGGCATTACAGAATATTCTCAGCAAAATATTCCATGAGGAAGAGATGAAAAACAATGATGCAAGTCAGCAAAGGGAGGAACTAGCCTAAAGGAATAGCCAAATAAAGGAGAAACCAAATCATGTCAAAAACAAAAATGAGTCAAATGACTGGGAATACAAATCATATCACAATAATAACCCTGAATGTTAATGGCCTGAACTCATCAATCAAAAGACATAGACTGACAGAATGGATTAAAAAGAAAATCCAACAATGTTCTGCCTGCAAGAGACTCATCTCATACAAAGAGATACCCATAGACTAAAGGTGAAAGGATGGGAAAAAACACACCATGCACATGGACACAGCAAAAAAGCTGGAGTATCCATCCTCATTTCAGATAATGTGGACTTCAAGCCAAAACTAGTCTAAAGGGATAAAGAAGGACATTACATACTGCTTAAGGGAAGCATAAATCAGCAAGACATAACAATCATAAATATCTATGCCCCGAACATTGGCTCATCCATGTATGTCAAACAAATCCTTCCCAAACAGACTACGACACAATAATACTAGGCGATTTTAACACACCTCTCTCACCACTGGATAGATCGTCCAAACAAAAATTGAATAAAGAAACCATAGATCTCAATTACACAATCAACAATTTAGACTTAACAGACTTATATAGAATATACCATCCAACAAAGAACGAATACACTTTCTTCTCAGCAGCACATGGATCCTTCTCTAAAATAGACCATGTTTTATGCCACAAAGCTACTGTTAGCAAATACAAGAAGAGATACTACCTTGTACTAAATCAGATCATAATGAATTGAAATTAGAAATAAATGACAGAATAAAAAACAGAAACTGCTCCAATACCGAGAGATTAAATAATACACTATTATATGATGAATGGATAACAGAAGACATCAGGAGGGGAATAAAAAAATTCTTAGTAGTAAATGAGAATAAAGACACATCATATCAAAATCTCTGGGACACTATGAAAGCAGTACTGAGAGGAAGATTTATTTCATGGGGCGCATTCAACAAAAGAAGTAGAAATCAACAAATAAACGACTTAACACTACAGCTCAAAGCCCTAGAAAAAGAAGAGCAGACCAACACCAAAAGTAGTAGAAGACAGGAAATAGTTAAAATCAGAGCCGAAATCAACGAAATTGAAACAAAAGAAACAATCGGAAAAATTAACAAAATAAATAGTTGGTTCTTTGAAAAAATAAACAAAATTGATAAACCCTTAGCCACACTAACAAAGAGAAAAAGGGAGAACACTCAAATTACTAAAATTCAGAATGAACAAGGAAATATTACAACAGACAGGAGTGAAATACAAAACATAATTAGAAGCTATTTTGAAAATCTATACTCTAACAAAACAGAAAACCTCGAAGACATCAACAAGTTTCTGGAGACATATGAATTACCTAAACTGAAGGAGGAGGACATACACAACTTAAATAAATCAATTTCAAGCAATGAAATAGAAGAGGTCATCAAAAGCCTACCAACAAAGAAAAGTCCGGGACCAGATGGGTTCTCAGCCGAGTTCTACAAAACCTTTAAAGAAGAGCTCATTCCGATACTTCTCAAAGTATTCCATGAAATAGAAGAGGAGGGAACTCTCCCAAACTCATTCTATGAAGCCAATATCACCCTGATACCTAAACCAGACAGAGACTCATCAAGGAAAGAAAATTTCAGACCAATATCCTTAATGAACATCGACACAAAAATTCTCAACAAAATTTTAGCAAATCGCATACAAAAACATAATAAAAAGATAGTGCACCATGATCAAGTGTGTTTTATCCCAGGGATGCAAGGTTGGTTCAACATCCGGAAATCAATAAATGTCATTCACCATATCAACAGACTAAAAGTTAAGAATCACATGATTATTTCAATAGATGCAGAAAAAGCATTTGATAAAATACAGCATCCCTTCATGCTCAAAACACTAGAAAAAATTGGGGTAGTGGGAACATTCCTTAACATTATAAAGGCCATCTATGCTAAGCCCATGGCCAATATCATTCTAAATGGTGAAAAACTGAAAGCATTCCCCCTAGAAACTGGAACAAGGCAGGGATGCCCTCTTTCACCACTTCTATTCAACATTGTTCTTGAGACTAGAGCCAGAGCAATTAGACAAACCAAAGAAATTAAAGGGATACGAATTAGAAAAGAAGAACTCCAACTATCCCTGTTCGCTGATGACATGATTATATATTTATAGGAACCTGGAAATTCCACCAGAAAACTCTTAGAACTCAAAAGTGAATTCAGTAAAGTAGCAGTTTCCAAGATCAATGCTCATAAATCCAATGCATTTTTATACATAAGTGATGAATCTTCAGAAAAAGAAATTAGGAAAACTACCCCATTCACAATAGCATCGAAAAAAATAACGTACTTGGGAATCAATCTCACAAAAGAGGTGAAAGACCTCTACAATGAGAACAACAGAACACTAAAGAAAGAAATTAAAGAAAACCTTAGAAGATGGAAAGATCTCCCATGTTCTTGGATAGGCAGAATTAATATTGTCAAAATGGCCATACTACCAAAAGTGCTATACAGATTCAATGCATTTCCAATTAAAATCCCAATGATGTACCTTACAGAAATAGAGCAAGCAATTATGAAATTCATCTGGAAGAATAAGAAACCCAGAATAGCTAAAGCAATCCTCAGTAGATAGAGCGAAGCAGGGGGAATCACAATACCAGATCTTCAACTCTATTACAAAACAATAGTAACAAAAACGGCATGGTATTGGTACCAAAATAGACAGATAGATCAATGGTACAGAATAGAGGACACGGACACAAACCCATATAAATACAATTTTCTCATAGTAGACAAAGGTTCCAAAAATATGCAATGGAGAAAAGATAGCCTCTTCAACAAATGGTGCTGGGAAAACTGGAAAACCATATGCAACAGAATGAAATTAAACCCCTATCTCTCACCCTGCACAAAACTCAACTCAAAATGGATCAAGGACCTTGGAATCAGACCAGAGATCCTGCATCTTATAGAAGAAAAAGTAGGTCCAAACCTTCAACTTGTTGGCTTAGGATCAGACTTCCTTAACAGGACTCCCATAGCACAAGAAATAAAAGCAAGAATCAACAACTGTGATGGATTCAAACTAAAAAGCTTTCTCTCAGCAAAGGAAATTATCAGTAATGTGAAGAGAGAGCCTACAGAGTGGGAGAATATCTTTGCCACTCATACTTCAGATAGAGCGCTAATTTCCAGCATGTATAAAGAACTCAAAAACTCTACACCAAGAATACAAATAATCCAGTCAACAAATTGGCTAAGGAAATGAACAGACACTTCACAGAAGAAGATGTACAAGCAATCAACAGATATATGAAAAAATGTTCAACATCTCTAGTAATAAGAGGAATGCAAATCAAAACTACCCTAAGATTCCATCTCACCCCAATTAGAATGGCGATTATCAAGAATACAAGCAACAACAGGTGTTGGCGAGGATGTGGGGGAAAAGGTACACTCATACATTGCTGGTGGGGTTGCAAATTAGTGCAGCCACTCTGGAAAGCAGTATGGAGATTCCTCAGAAAGCTTGGAATGGACCAACCATTTGACCCAGCTATCCCACTCCTTGGCCTATACCCAATGGACTTAAAATCAGCATTCTACAGAGATAAATCCACATCAATGTTCATAGCTGCTCAATTCACCATAGCCAGATTGTGGAACCAACCTAGATGCCCTTCAGTTGATGAATGGATAAAGAAACTGTGGCATATATATGTAATGGAATATTACTCTGCCATGAAGAATGATAAAATTATGGCATTTGCAGGCAAATGGATGAAATTGGAGGATATCATGCTAAGTGAGAAAAGACAATCTCAAAAAACTAAAGGACAAATGATCTCACTGATAAGCGGATGAGGACATATAATGGGGGGTAGGAGGTGTTAGCGTTGGGGTTAGGGTTAGGTTTAGGGTTAGGGATAAGGAGGGTGGTAAGAATGGAGGAAGGAAGTAGGGAAAAGAGGGGTGGGAGGGGTGGGGGGGAAGGGAAAAAATTTAAAAAAAATAAATTGTTTACACTTTTTCAATCAACCAGATACTTTTTAACTTATTAAAAAAATATATCGATACCGCTCTGATACTGCTTCCTCAGGTATCTGATACTGATACTCCTTCCTCAGGTGTTGAAGTATAATGCTGGAGAAGCACGCCGAGGCAAATGTAGAGTGGAAATGCAGCTTTATTAAAGAAAATTAAAAGCATACTTCTCCCGGGTGGAAGAAGGGGACCCAAAGGTGGAATCCATGAGATGAGCAAATCTTGTCCTTTTTATTGGTTTTATTCTCCCATTCTTTCCCCCTTATCTCTCTCCTTCCTGCCTAGGTGACTAGGTCTGGTTTTGCGTTAAGTGAGAAGCCATGGGCAGGGGGAGGGCCAAGGTGATTCAGGCCGATAAGGGCTCAGGGGGCACCAATTGGCAGCCCCTTGCTTGCAGTCCTTGATAAAGGCAGGTAAATTTGGTAATCAATGGCCTCTGGAGATCCTTGACATTCCATTCTTCCAGGGGCAGTCTCCAACTTCTGGAGGCAGATGGCTTTCTGGCCTCCATTTCCTTGATCTGACCTGATTCCCTATTTCTACACTAACTTCCTGTCCCCAATTCTGGCTTCAATACTGTGTTACATGATTAAGGAACAGGAGAGGAAACAAACATCTACTTATAATACATGTGCATAATATGTATATCTATAAACTTATTAACATATACAAAATAAATACACATGAGTATTACAATCTTCATTTCCATAAGTGGTCCCATGAAATATCTGTTATTTATAACAACCTTAGTCTACTCTCCATTCTGTATTTCCTGTGCATTAATCAATCATCTCAGCAGGTCTTGGTTCTTTACCTAGAAGGGTGACCTAAACCTTCCTTCCTGATGGGTATGAAATATTTGTCATCCTGATGATATTGGTGACGAGGAGTTCAGTTTTCCCAAATGTTGAAGATAGAACACTGAGAAACACAGGCAAGCATAGAAAGCAAGTTTTATTTAAAGAATAGAAACAGACTTCTCTACAGAGAAGGGGACCCAGAGTTGTTATTCAAAGAACTGGGAGTGTTCTGCCTCTTTTATACATCTTAGATTTTCTTTGTTATCCTGCTCTTTTCTCCCTTTATCTTGTCTCTTTTCTCTCCCCATCCTCTTTTGTGACCAGTGGCCAGGGGATGGGCCCAAAGGGGAGGGTCAAATGATAGAGTGATCCAGGAAGTAAGGTAACAGCCCAGGGTACCTCAATTAACAACTCTTACAACTCCCTGCAGGGAGAAACAATCCCTGAGGCAGGTTACCTTAGCAACCTGTTGGAGCAGGAGGGGGAAGGTCTTGCAAAGGAGGAGGAGGAAAGGGCCACATTTAATTTCCTTTCCTTTCTAACCAGCCCCCTCCTTCCTGGTAGGACCCAATTATTTATGATCTATATTGACTGTCTTTTTGTCCACAGCTTTACTAACTGGATTTTTTTTTTTTTTTTTTTTTTTTTTTTTAGTATCCCATTGGTCTTAATAAAAAGTGCTGGTAATGCTAAAATATGCCCCAAGGAATCTACTAAACTTCAGGAATACTGCTACTGACTTCCATTTACCCAAAAGTCCAATTTCTCCTTGGTAATCTGGATCAATAACTCCTTCCAACATCATAACTCCCTTCTTAGCCAGTTGATTCAGAATCACGAGGAGACCAAAATGGCCAGAGGAAAGTTATCTTCCAGTTCAGAAGAATCAATGTTGTGCCTCCTGGTAGAGCTTTTTCCCTTCTGGAACTAAGACTTCTAGAGCAGCAGAGAATAAGGTGGGGACAGGAAGCAAAAGTTTTTCTAGTAAGCACTAGGGTTGATGATGAGTGTTACTCTTACTGTAATGATCCCTTGGTTTACAGACCTCTGAATCCTAGCTATAGTAAACACAGTACCATATAGTGGTTGCTGATTCAGAGCATATACAGCCTTCTGGAGAACACTACCCCACTTGTAATGTATTGCTATCTAGCTGGACCTGAAACTGTGTTTCCAAAAGATCATTCCACTGTTCTATAAAGTCCACTGGTTCAGAATGATGAGAAATGTGTAAAAGCAGTGGATTTTATAGGCATGAGCTTCAAACTTCACTTCTTTGACTGTGAAGTGAGTTCCTTGGTCAGAAGCAATGCTGCATTGAATACCATGGCATTCTGTAAGTCTACAGATAGTAATTTTGACAGAAACATCATATGCAGGGAAAGAAAAACGATACCAAGAATGTGTCTATTCCAGTAAGAATGAAGTGCTGCTCTTTCCATGATGGAAGTGGTCCAATATACTCAGCCTGCTATCTGCTGCTGGCTGTTCACCTAGGGGAATGATGTCATATTGAGGACTTAATGTTGGTCTTTGCTGCTGGCAGATTGGGCACTCAGCAGTGTCTGTAGCCATTGGCCTTGGTGGGTGGAAGTTCATATTGCTGAGTCCATGTATAACGCTACATTCTTGCCACCATTGCCACTTTGTTCATAAGCCCATTGGGCAATGACAGGGGTGGCTGTGGCAAGATGTTGACTGTTACCCACAGTCATCCTATCCACTTGATTATTAAAGTCCTCCTCAATAGAGGTTAACATTTGGTGAGCATTTACATGAGGATGCAAATATCTCCATATCCTTTACCCAGTTGAAGAGGTCTATCCACATACCTTTTACCACCATGTCTTTGCCACCAATTTTCTAATCATGTTTTTTCCAGTTCCCTGATAACACAGTCAAACCATTGGCTATAGTCCATGAATTGATTTACACTTGTACACCTGGCCATTTTTCCCTCCACAAAAAAGTCACAACTATGTGCATTGTTGAAAGTTTTGTCCACTGTGAAGAATTTTCCTCATCATTGTCCTTCAGGGATGTCCCAGAAAGGGATTTCAAATGGTGCTGTGCTTGTCCACTTTTGGGTTACGCCTGTATATCTTGCAGAGTCATTATAAATCAGACCCTACTCTTCTCTTCCTGTCAACTGATCATGGAGTATACCCACATGAAGCCTTAAGGTTTATGCTATATGGCAGAAGGCATTATAGTAGGAATAGACACCATGGGTATTTGGACCACTTCTTCATGTAATATGCCTGTGCCTTCAGAACCCGCCAGAAGCTGATCACATATATATCACTTTCATTTAATGATGAATTGATGTTGTGCACATCCGACTTTATGGCTTAAATCAGATAATTCCCAGTTCATGTTGAGAAGCTCAGGTCACATGGTAATTGGGTGGCTCATGGTCAATCATTCAGTTTTCACTAAGTCCCAGTAAGAGACAAAGAGCTGTTTCTCAAAGTAAGAATGGTTCTCTGCAGATGATGATAGGACATTGATCCAAAATCTGGCAGCCTCCTCTGTGATTCACCTATGGAGGCTTGTCAAAGGCTCAAGATAGCATGCATACTTTCCACTGACACTTTAAATATCATTGTCTGTTGGATCATATGACCTAAGATGAAGAGCAGCCTGCACAGCAGACAGGATCTATTGCTATGCTTTATGTTGTTCTGAGTCTCTGAGGAACTTTAGATCACGTAGAAGGAAATGAGAGGGAGGAGTGGTATGAAAAAATGGTGGAATGAGACAGACATCATTACCCTATGTACACATATGATTACAAGAATGATATGAATCTACATCATGGACAACCATAGAAATGAAAAGATATACCCCATCTGTGTACAATGAATCAAAATGCAGTCTGTATTTTGTTAAGGATTTTTGCATCTAAGTTCATCAGAGATATTGGTCTAAAGTTTTCTTTTCTTGATGCATCTTTGTCTGGTTTTGGTATCAAAGTGATACTAGCTTCATAGAATGAGATTGGAAGGGTTCCATCCCTTTCTATTTACTAGAAAACTTTGAATAGTATTGGTATTAGTTCTTCTTTAAAGGTCTTGTAGAATTAGACTGAGAATCCATCTGGTCCTGGGCTTTTCTTGGTTGGTAGGCTTTGGATGGCTTCTTCTATTTCAGTGCTTGAAATTGATCTGTTTAAATTGTATAAGTCTTCTTGATTCAGTTTGGGAGGATCATATGTGTCTAAAAATTTGTCAATGTCTTTGAGATTTTCTGTTTTGTTGGAGTATAGATTTTCAAAGAAGATTCTAATTATGTTATGTATTTCAATGGTGTCCCTCATGATGTTTCCTTTTTCATCACAAATTTTAGTAATTTGACTTTTCTCTCTCCTTCTCTTTGTTAGTGTGGATAAGAGTTTATCTACTTTGTTTACTTTTTCAAAGAACCAACTTTTTGTTTTGTCGATATTTTGAACTGTTTCAATTTCACTGATTTCAGCTCTGATTTTAATTATTTCCTGTCTTCTACTACTTTTGGTGTTGATCTATTCTTTCTCTAGGGCTTTGAGATATAATGTTAGGTCATTTAGTTGTCGACTTTTTATTTTTTTAATGTATGAGCTCAAAGCAATGAATTTACTTCTTAGTACTGCTTTCAGAGCATCCCAGAGATTTTGATGTGTCATTGTTCTTGTTCAGCTCTAAGAATTTTTTTTTATTTCCTCCCTGATGTCTTCTGTTATCATTGCATCATTCGATGGCATATTATTTAGTCTCCATGTGTAGGAGTAGTTTTGTTTTCTATTTTATCATTGATTTCTTATTGCATTCCATTATGGTCTGAGAGAATACAAGGTAGTCTATTTTTTTGTATTTACTAATGGCTTCTTTATGGCATAGCATATGGTCTATTTGGGAGAAGGATTCATGAGTTGCTGAGAAAGTATATTCACTCATATGCAAAAACATATTAAAAAGATAGTGCACCATGATCAAGTGGGGTTTATCCCAGGATGCAAGTTTGGTTCAACATCCAGAAATCAATAAATGTAATTAATCACATAAATAGACTTAAAGTTAAGAATCATATGATTATCTCAATAGATGTTGAGAAAGCATTTGATAAAATACAGTGCCCCTTCATGCTTAAAACACTAGAAAAAATAGGAATAATGGGAACAGAACTCAACATTGTAAAGGTTATCTATGCTAAACCCATGGCCAACATCATTCTAAATGGAGAAAAACTGAAAGCATTCCCTCTCCTAAAAACTAGAACAAGGCAGGGATGCCCTCTTTCACCACTTCTATTCAACACCATCCTTGAAACACTAGCCAGAACAATTAGAAAGACCAAAGAAATTAAAGGAATACGAATAGGAAAAGAAGAGCTCAAGCTGTCAATATTTGCCCATGATATGATTCTGTATTTAGAGGATCCAAAAAACTCCACTAGAAAACTTCTAGAAGTAATAAATGAATTCAGCAAAGTAGCAGGATATAAAATCAATTCACGGAAATCTAATGCATTTCTATTCATACGTGATGAATCCTCAGAAAGAGAAATTAGGAAAACCTCTCCATTCATAATAGCCTCAAAAAAAAAAAAAATAGAATATTTGTGAATCAATCTAACAAAAGAGGTAAAAGACCTCTACAATGAAAACTACAGAACACTAAAGAAAGAAATTGAAGAAAACCTTAGAAGATGGAAAGATCTCCCATGTTCTTGGATAGGCAGAATTAACATTGTCAAAATGGTCATTCTACCAAAGGCACTATACATGGTATTGGCACCAAAATAGACCTGTAGACCAATGGTACAGAATTGAAGACACAGAGACAAATCCACATAAATACAGTTACCTCACACTAGACAAAAGAGCCAAAAACATAAAATGGAGAAAAGATAGGCTGTTCAACAAATGTTGCTGGGAAAACTGAATATCCCTATGCAGTAAAATGAAATTAAACCTCTGTCTCTCACCCTGCACCAAACTCAACAGAAAATGGACCAAGGACTTAGGACCAGAAACTGCACCAAATAGAAGACAAAGTAGGCTGAATCTTCAACATGTTGGCTTAGGATCACACTTCCTTAACAACTCTCAAAGCACAAGAAATCAAAGCAAGAATCAATAAATGGGATAGATTCAAACTAAAAAGCTTTTTCTCAGCAAAGGATACAATCAATAATGTGAAAAGAGAGCCTACAGAGTGGGAGAAAATGTTTTCCACATGCACTTCAGATAGAGCACTAATCTCCAAGATTTATAAAGAACTTAAAAAACTTTGCACCAAAAATTCAAAGAACCCAATCTATAAGTGGGCCAAGGAACTGGACAGACACTTTATAGAAGAAGATATATGGGTGATTAATAAATATATGATAAAGTGTTCAACATGTCTAGTAATTAGAGAAATGTAAATTAAAACCACTCTAATATTTCATCTTACTCCAATTAGAATGACTACTATCAAGAACACAAACAAAAATAGGTGTTGGTGTGGATGTGGGGAAGAAGGCACATTTTTACATTGCTGGTGGAGTTGCAAATTGGTGCAGCCACTCTGCAGGGCAGTATGGAGATTCCTCAGAAGAATTGGAATGGATCCATCTTTCAACCCATTAATCCCACTCCTTGGTTTATACCCAAAGGACTTAAAAAATAGCATACTATAGTTATACTGTCACGTCAATGTTTATAGCAGATCAATTCACAATAACTAGATTATGGAATCAACCTAGATGCCCTTCAACAGATGAATGGATAAAGAAACTGGTATATATACACAGTGGAATATTATTTGGCCATAAAGAAGAATAAAATTATGGCATTTGCAGATAAATGGATGGAATTGGAGAATATCATGCTAAGTGAAATAAGGCGATCTCCAGAAACCAAAGGCTGAATGTTTTCCCTGATAAGTGGATGATGATATATAATGGGGGTGAGGCATCGGGTGAGAGAAGAATGGAGGAACTTCAGATTACATCAAGAGAAATGTGGGGGGACATGAAAAAATGTGTACTGAGACAGACGTCATTACCCTGTGTATATGTGTGATGACAAGAATGGTATGATTCTACATTGTGCACAACTGTAGAAACGAAATGATGTACCCCATTTATGTACAATGAATCAAAATGCAGTTTGTAAAAATAAAAAAATAATTAAAAAAAGAAGGAATTCGGTCCATCAATTAACCCCTTTTTTTTGACATGTATGAAAAGTATCAGTGTGTACATCTAGTAAACTAAATTTTCCATTAAAAAAACCCAAAACAAAAATATGCTCAACTCCATTTGTAATAAAAATTAGAATTCAAAATAAAAAAATTTTAAATATGCAGTCTATAAAATTAAAAAAAAATTTAAAAAAGTAGTTAATTAACTATAAAAAAAAATTAGCAGCCTTTTTAGTCACTATGTAGATAGACTGGATTAATGGTCCCAAATGAGGAATGTGCTGTCTTCAAAGTCCAAAATAGGCCCACCAGACGTTATGCATCTTTCTTGCTTATAAGAGGGCCCAGATGCAACAACTTATTCTTTACCTTACAATGGATGACAGGGCAGGCCCCATACCGCTGGAATTCTGGTGATTTTACTGAAGTAGAAGGTCCTTGAATTCTAGTGGGATTTACTTCCTATTTTCTGACACACAAATGCTTTGCCAAGGAAGTCCAGAGTGACTTCTATCTCTTGCTCAGTTGTTCCATTTAGCATAATGTCATCCATGTAATGAACCAATGTTACACCTTGTGGAAGAGAAAGGTAATCAAGGTCTCTGCAAACTAACTTATGACACAAGTATGGAGAATTGATATACCCCTGAGGAAGGACAGTGAAGGTGTATTGCCAGCCCTGCAAATTGCTTCTGGTGGGCTTCTGAATAGGTATGGAGAGAAAAACAAAGAAATTGCCAGATCAGTACCTGCATACCAGATACCAGAAAATGTGTTAATGTGCTCAAGCAAAGAAACCCCATCTGATTTAGCAGTTAGAGTTGGAGTCACCACCTGATTAAGCTTATGATAATCATCTGTCATTTTCCAAAATCCATCTGTCTTCTGCACAGGAGAGTTACATGGGGGTGTATTGGGAACAACCATCCTAAATTCTTCAAGTCCTTGATGGTGGCACTAATTTCTGAGATTCCTCTTGGAATAAACAAATTTGTTTTTTAACTATTTTCCCAGGTAGAGGCAACTCTAATGACTTCCACTTGGCCTTTCTTACCCTATAGTTGCATTCACTCCATGGGTTAGAAAACTATGTGTCGTTTCTGCCAAGTGCTGATGTATGTAACCCAATTATGTATTCTGGGACTGGAGAAATAACCATAGAATGAGTTCTGGTATGCATTAGACCCACTGTGAGTAGGAGCTTGGTCAAAACTCCATTGAGCAACTTATCTCCATAATCCTCTTCTTTGACTGGAGGACCAAAATGACATTTTGGTTCTCCCAGAATCACTGTCAATTCAGAGCCAACATCTAATAAAACACCAAAACTCTGATCATTGCCTTTCCCCAGTGTACAGTTATTCTGGAAAAAGGCCATAGGCTCCTTTGGGAAAAAGGATGGGGATGAATTAACAATTTAAACAGTTTAGTCCTATACAAAGATTCTTTCTCAAGGGGATCTGAAGTTCATGTCATTCAAAGTGTTCTGGGTCTATAAACAGACTCAGGTTTGGGAATTGGTTGAGGGGCCATGATTCTCTGATGTTATGAATTAAGTCAGATTATCATATGATTATGAATTATAATATATATATGATTATGAATTATGATTATCATAAGTACATTTGCCCTGAAATATTTCTGCTTATATAAATTGAGTAAGAATTTGGTGAGTTTTCTATTTGATTTCTAGAAACATTGTAGTTAATTAGCTAATGCCATAGATCTACATGGTTCAGAATATTCTGTTCATTGCTTCTTGTTTGATGCCCATTATCATATGACCACCTTGCCTTTGGAGGTTGAGTGTAGCTGTTGTGGGAAACAGACTGATGGAGAAATAGCAAGTAGCACCCTGAAGGAGGGCTCCAAACTTTATTTTATGACAGTGGGTCCAGAGAACAAACTCCAAATTCTGAGTCCTGATTCACAGTTTCTTACAACATTTGTAGGTTATTTTTAGTTCGCTTAGACCTATCTTATCATTGGGACTCTTTTCATGTATTAAAAAAAAAAAATCCTAATTTACAAGGCCGAAGGCCTTGCGCAGTCTCTAACATAGAGCATACTTACAGAAATAGATAAGAAGAAATGGCTCTTCACCAGCATCCTCCAAAGCCTGGCATAGGGGGACTTACATATCAAGAGGGAGTAGTCAGACTCCTAGGGCAATTATTTACAACCCAAAAGGTAAGGACTGAGGGTTAATTAGGCTTCCTAAAGAAAGGCTGAGAGAGGGGAGGTGAACTGACTCTTTCCCCAGGCATATGTTTCTTACCATTACATTTTTTTTCCTTTCTTTCTTTTCTTTTCTTTCCTTTTTTTTTACAGACTGCATTTTGATTCATTGTACAAATGGGGTAATTTTTTCATTTCCATGGTTGTGCATTTTTATAATTTCATTTCACAACCAGGTCTGATTGCAAAAGCCATTTGGCTCCTGCCAGTCCAGGATTCAATCATACATATCACTTTTAAGTTTCTCAGTTGAGTAACTGTAGTCTCTATCATAAGGTCTTCACCCATCCTTAGTATGTTTCTTGAGGTATTGTTGAAGGTATATCTTCTGAGGCCTCCTAGGATGGAGAAGGTCATACATGACAAATCCACTCCAGCATTCCAATCTCTCTCAGTCTCTAAATCCCTTCATCAACAGAAAACCAAGGTATGTCAGGCATTTCAGTTAATTCACCTGTAGATCATCTTTATACTGCCATTTTATAGTGATGAGTTCTGCTTCCTTAAATGTTGAAGTGTGAACATTAGAGAAGCACTCCAAGGCAAGCATATTAAGCAAGTTTTATTTAAGGGTGATAATACAGACTTCTCTGGAGAGGGAGAAGGGGGTCATGGTTGATGTTCTAGAATCCCAAGAAGTGAGTGCACCCTTTTATAGATTAGGGTCTTCTTTGTTCTGTTCCCCGACTCCCCCCGCCCCCCTTTATCTTTCTCCTTCCTGCCTTACCTTACTAGGCCCAGGAGTTGCTGGTGACATGAGAAAAAAAAAGGTGAGCAGCAGATGGGGGCGGGGGATGGAGATTCAGGTTGGGGCCCAGGGCACATTAATTAGCAATTCCCTACCTGCAGCATTTTGGGCGGGGTAGTTCAGCAGGTAACCTTGGTGATCAAAGGGCGCTGGTGATACTGACATTCCAATCTCCCAGGGGCGGTCTCCAACTTCCCAGACTCTGATGGCCTCCATTCCTCTATTTGACCAGAGTTCCTATTCTACACTAACTGCCTGTCCTTAATTCTAGCTTGTCTTTTGACACATATTTCAGGCTACCAACCCAACACATGATTAGTACCCTTTTTTCTAATACCATAAATTACTCTATTAAATTCAGAATCTTATGTCAATAAATTCAGCCTGGGTCTAACTTTATGTTCCTTCTACCATCACCCTTAGAATCCATGTCCATGCATGTTCCCCAGAACTCTGCTTGTATTAATTGGAAGACTCAAGTAGTTCCTTGGGAGCGCAGCTCACCTGCTTGTGGGTCACACTGTATACTTCACCTCTAAGGACCTGTTTAGACTTGCATCCACTTATAGGCCTACAGGCAAAAGTGGATGGCCAGGGTGTGTCCTATGGAATATCTGCATTGTCATTCTCAGAAACTGCATCATGGAAAATCATCAGTGTTGCTGCAGGCAATGCAGATTAGTTCCCTCAGGGAAAGGTGGAGAAGCCAATACCACAGATGGTGATGTTAGGGTTGCTGATGTTAGGGTTGAGGAAGTCACATCCTCTGCCAAGATAAACTCATCATAATGAAGGAATTTAATGTTCCCAGCCTTTTCAGGGTCCTCCCACACATCTCCATCCCAGTTTAGAGAATTCATTTCCAAGTAGTGCCCTCACTTTAACTGCAGGGGCCCTTCTAGGCCGAGAGTTAAACTTGTATCATAATTCAGCCAATTACAGGATGAGGATTTCTGTTTGGATTTTGGCAGCCCTGTGCCTACAGGGGAGAAGATTCTCCTTCAGAGAACACTGAGAAGGTTTCAATTGGTTATGTGCATCTGGAGCTGAGAAAATGAATCTTTGAGTTCCTCCTTCTTTATTGTTTTGCCCAGTGAAGCCAGAAGCAACCAGCAAACATTACATATTATTTAAATTTCCAGAAATGTTCAAATGTATAATGTTAGAGCCACGAAACTCCTTGCCTCTCACAGTGGCAAATCAGGATCATCAGATACATTTACTTTTCCTCTGTCTTTAAACAGACATGGATTATCAGTGCTCTCCATACTACCAGCAGGGAGACTAGCAAATTTAGACCTATTCAATTTAGAGAGTAAACTTCAGAAACTACAAAACCAAATAAGAAAATTGATGCTTACAATTCAGTTTCTCTAGAAACATTCCTGATATAAAAATCTGTATTGGCCAACTTTTATCACTGTGATCAAAACATTTGACAAGATCAATTTAAAATAGAAAAAAATTTGGGTTCATGTCTCCAGTAGTTCAGTGTATGGTCAGCTGACTCCATTGTTCTGGGTCTGAGGTAAAGCAGAACATCATGGTGAAAAGACATGGCAGAGGAAAAACTACTCAGCTCATGGTGGTCTGCAAGTAGAAGGGGGAGGGGAATGAGACAGGGGCATAGGGCATAGTGCCTAAGGCCATGCCTCACCTCGTTACCACCAAGTATAGTAGACCTTTCCAATGATTAACCTTTCAAATGGATTAATTTACTGATTAGGCTATAGTTAATCATTTCATCACCTTATTTAACACAGGAACTTATGGGGAACATCTCATATCCAAACCCTAACAGTGATTTTTCTCTTTTGAAACCTTAAAACTTCATTTCATTCTCTTTTTTCATTCATAAATTCTGAGTTCTTTGTCATTCTTATTCAGTTCTTCTTTAAGTTTTCCCCCATCCTGACTCCTGGTACTTTCAAGATTATCATATTGTCTGGTTTTCTGCAGTTTCCAGTATGGTCTACCTATTTTTTTTTTAATTTTGTTTTGTTTTTGGCAGCAGAAACAAAAAATGTATCATGCTTTATTTTTCAGTTTTGTTAATATGTGGTTTCTTGACTGTCATTAATTTTGGAAATTTTGGAGGCATTGCACCTTCAAGAATTTCCTCTATGATGTCCCCTCTTTGTTATTAATCAGCTGTTGGGCACCCAGAAGGATACTTCTAATATGAAGCATTTACGGTATGATAAGCAATTTGATCTATGGGAGGTTTAAAGACCTTAAAATCAGGCTCAGAATTGAGGTTCCTCTGAATCTGTGCTACTCCTCTTCCTCCAAGGGCAGAAAGGTTTCTTCAAAAGTTCCTATTGGCCTAAAGTATGGATCCACCGAGGAAAAAACAAATATCACAGTTTTTAGTGTCACGATGTATGATAATTGGGCTGGGAGTTGGAGTTCATTTGTTTGTTGAAGCTGTAGGCATCAGAGTCCTCCAACTTCTCTGGTGTCCTGGTTTAATTTCTCCCATCTGGTCTTTGGGCTTACTGTGTAGTCATCCTCAGAGAGTCAGTGTCTTTCAGTTCCTGCAGGTGTAATCCACTCTCATTAAGCTGGATCTTGCTGGTGAAGTAATAAGGCACAGTGTGGTGGTAGGCTGTATAGGAAAGCAGGCATTTTATAATCTTCTGATTAGGGTTTAAGTCTCACAGTAAGCTGTGTCTTGGGATGTGACTTTCCCGAGCACATCTAAAGTGGCAAAGTCCTCTCTCCTTATCTGTGGTTTTACTTTCTGTAGTTTCAGTTACCTGCAGTCAATCTCAGCCTGAACATATTACATAGAAAATTCCAGAAATAAGCAGTTCACAGGTTTTGAATTACTTGTTCTGAGTAATGCGATGAACTATTGAGCTGTCCTTCACTATCCCATCCAGGATGTGCACCATCTTTTTGGCATTTACCACACTGCAAACGATTCTATTCCATCATCCCCTAGTCACCTTCTTGGTTATCAGATAAACTGCAGAGGTCTTGTAGTGCTTGTGTTCAAATAACATTTATGGTACAAAATAATGGCCCCAAAGCAAAAGAATAGTGATGCTGGTAATTTTATTATACTATGTAGTTATAATTGTTCTGTGTTTGTTAGTTATGACTATCTCTTACTGTAACTAATGTTTAAAATGAACTATCAAGTATATGTGTATATGAAAAAACACAATATGTATTAAGTTCAGGGCCATTCATAGTTTCAGGCATCCACAGAGGATCTTGTAACATGTTCTATAAGGATAATGGTAGGTTACCGTACCATTTAACTTGGGCACCCAGAAGGATACTTCTAATATGAAGCATTTACGGTATGATAAGCAATTTGATCTATGGAAAGTTTAAAGACCTTAAAATCCTTTGTCCTTTAACTGCTCTCTCCTACCACCCATGCTGCAAGTTTCCAATCTCTTCCTTTTAATCTTGACCTTACGGGGGAGAATCTACCCAAGACAAAGTTCTGGCAGAGTTCTTTCCCTTGTAAAATCAACCTCTGTTACGAACAAGACTTTGGGCATATTTCCAGTGGCCACTACTCTCTTCATCCTGCCAAAACCACAAGTAGATATTTTTGTATCATTTCCAGAAGGAAAAGCCAGTGATAACATGACCCCTTAATACGATATCCTCTAGAGTTTCACTTTCAGACTATTTCATACCCATCTTCCAGTTATTTGTCATGATCACAAATTGCTGATTAAATGTTTCTACTGGTTTTCACCTTTATTATCTTCTAGTTATGGTGAGTGTTAGGTGGAAAAGGCGCAGTTATGGTTCCTCGCTAGCTCCCAGAAACGCTCCACAGATACAGGTCTGGCACAAGGAACCCTTTATTTTGCGCAGAGGAATTCACGTCTCCACGGGGGAAGGGGAAAAAGAAAAGGAGAAAGATGGCGCAAGGTTTCTCTCAGACATAGGAATTTCACGGGCTGAGAGGAACCAATCGGAGGAGAATTCTTACAGACTGACTGATGGACAAATGACATATTTAGGACATAACGTGGGAGGCAGGAAGATTACAGCAACGTAAGCCAGAAATTCCTCTAACGTGAGAGGCGGGGAGAATGCAGATTGACAGGTCGTTGGGAGGTGGGAAATGCCTGTCACGGGAGAGAAAGGTGGCTTTATATCTTACAGTGAGTAGATGACAGTTAAATTTTTCTAGGCTGCCTGACTCTACAGATCTTGGCACTAACAGGCAAATCTGGTAAGTTTAAGAAAAATCACTAATGTTCACTTTGCCCTGCTTTCCATTATTATCATTTGAAAGTTTATTTCTTTATTTCTTTATTTTTGCAGTGCTGAGGATTCATTCCAGAGCCTTTCACAAATCAGGCAAATGCTCTACCACTGAACTCAGCTATATCCTCAACCTGATTGTAATGATGAAAATGATGATTTCCAAGGTTTTTTATATGTAAGAACTGATGTGTGAATAATTTTATTAAATTGCTATTGAATTTAAACTGGTTTATTGATATATAAGTTATACCACAATATTCACCTGTTTTTAGAATTCAGTCATTTCAGTAACTGTTCATGAGTTGTTCATCTATGATCACAACAGTTTTAGAATGTTTTCCTCAATCCCAAAATGTTCTTCCTGCATGACTGCAGCCAATTCCCAGTCCAACCTCCACTCCCAGGAGAACACTACTCTGTTTTCTGTCCCTTTAGATTTGCTTTGTCTCTTACTTGAATTTTATGTGTATATAGTACTTCATCTAAATTTCAGAGCTCTTGAAGTTTTCTTAGACTTTAAAAATAATTTAACTTTTTAAATTTGATACCTTTATTCTGCTTCCTCCCCTTTTATTTATTAATTTATTTATTGCTATAGAAGCATAAGCAAGATTATAAAACAAGTTCAAAATAGATTAAGTACTAATTTTAAAATTTAAGATGTTTTTCCTTAGCATGATGATATTTCACTTTCTCTATTATTTTACTGTAATTCTTAATATAAAATATTACATGCGAATAAATATTTGCACTCAATCATTAACAGCTCCTCAACACCATTTATTAACTATTTCAAGAAAATTTAATTTTATATGGAGATGTGGTAAAATGAAATTATCTCCAAGAAATGAGTGACCTTGCTTTTAAAAGTTTTGTAACAGTAATACAATAAGCATCTATCAATTTTCCATAGAGTTTCATTTAGAGTGATAATGTTTTTCCTAAATAAATAAATGTTTCCATAACAGAGCATAACTTTGTTTGCTTATTTATATTTTATTCATGTGCTCCTAGCTCACTCTTCTACTTACTGAAAAGTATGGAATAGCTAAGGGGCAAAATTTAAGCCATCCAGGAAGTGTATATTTATTTTATCTCCATCCGCTATGTTCTAGAAGCACTGTGGAAGCTGGATATTGAGCCCTCGTGAAATACTGACTGGAATGTGTAAATGCAAAGAAATGAATCCTTGACTGGATCCTAAGCAGCCTTTAAATTAGGTGCATAGACAGGTGGAGGTCTGGCACGTGAAAAATATTCTGTGATAGCCAATATTTGGAAAAGGTTCAAGTGAAGTAGAGAACGAGGCTAAAGGGACCTCTGAAGACAAACACAAGTGGACAGAGAGATGAAAATGGTGGTGGAGTGAGCATGAAGGTGGAACGGGTCCCAGGATGGAATCTAATAGTTTTAAGTATAGTTATGTATGACAAATGTTGAGGTGGACTTTTTGGCTAGGGTTATACTTTTTAAAATTTCTGCCACTGCAGTCCCCTGGGAATCTCTTTTTTAATCTTTCCCTAATGAGTATTTTTGTTCATAAAAGCAATATGTCAAGTTAAACATTATGGAAATGTATTAAATACTAAAAGAAAGTCTTCTCATCTTCTCATTCACTCCTACATCCACTACTCACAAGCAAAGGTTTTTAAGCTTTTTATTCTTCTAGTCATTCATGTTCTTGTTTTTTATTTATTTATTTTTTGCTGTCTTTTTTCTCTGATATTGAGATTGAGCCCAGGATACTTTATCACTGAGCTACAACCCCAGTCCTCCTTATTTTTATTTTGAGATAGGGTTTTGTTAAGTTGCCCAGGGTCTCACAGGGTTGTCCAGGCTGGCCTCCAACTTGTGATCCCCCTTCCTCAGCCTCCCATGTTTCTGGGATTACAAGTGTGTGTCACTGACTTAGTTGTTCATGATTTTAATATCACAATGAAAAATTCAAGTCTTATTGATCTATTGCTTCATTTGTCAATGTAGAGAGTATATCTTGACTCATTGCTAGTGAAAGTTGAATTTTTATTAACATTTGACCCTGTCTGATTATATTTCATAAACGTATTAATAATCCAATTTAAAATTTTTATTTTCATTATGAACTAGAGCCCATACAGCTCACCTGCAAGTAGTACATAATGCCCACTAAGCCAAGGTAGAGAATGTTACCAATGCTCTAGGAGATCCCAGGCACTTCTTTGTGTTTACAGCTCTCTTGACCCCACACTAATGTTAACAGCTATTAAATTCAACAGAGTTTGGTGCCTCAGTGCTTTGAATTCCTACAGAGCAAACTGAAATCTAACTTGGGATGTAAATGCATTTTAAGAGTATATTCTTGAAAAATAGCTGAGTCTCAGCTAATCACAGCAACCAAGCTTCCGCCAATCACAGGCTGTCCAACGATCAGATATGTCCGTATAAGGAGGAAGGCAATTTGTAACCAATCAAACTGTTCCTGTACCCTACTTTCTTTTTCTATCAAGATTGCCTGCCCACTGCTGGTTGGAGCTCTGTGAAACATTACCAGTTCAGGGTGCTGTATGATTTGTGAATATTTTTTTAATTCAAGTAGAATCTGCTAAAATTTATCAAAAATTTTTCTTTGAACCCAACTCTATTGAAATTGGTGATAATTACATAGATAATTTTTTTTCTTTCTTTCTTTTTCTTTTTTTTTTTTTTTTTTTTTTTTTTGTGGTGCTAGGGATCAAACCCAGGGTCTCCTACCTGCTAGGCAATCACTACCAGTGAACTATACCCTCAGATCCTATATTTAATTTTTATATAATTTTAACAATGGTCATACCCATCTGTCTCAACATAGATATGATTCATGTGTTTACTTAATTTAAAAGAAATCCAAGATATTCTTTCATTTTATGCATACATAATCTGTATTTATAACAATATTTCCCACATAACCAAAATGCCACTTTCATACCTCATAAAATTATTAGTAATTCCTTAGTGTCATCCCATACTTTTCACTGATTTTCTTAAAAAAAAAAAAAGCTTTTTATGTTTACTGATTAGAAGAAGAATAAAATATAGTCCACAAGTTAAAATTGGTTCATTATGCCAAGATTAATCAGTAGGTTCATTTGGTGACAGCACAGTTCCACCATTGTACATTTTCTCATCTAATCTAATATTGGCATCTGCTGCTGATGGTTGTCTAAACCATAATTATGTTAGGGCTTACAAAATGTGATTTGCTAATGTGTTTCTTCTTTTTGTATTTGTCAATTGGAATGTTTTTGTAAAAAGAAACTTCCCCTTATCAGCTGGATCTTTCATTACCCAGAAATATATTTCATATGTAACTTTAATTGTGTAACAAATGTTTGATCATTCACTGAGTGTAATTTTTTAAGTGAGATGTTAGTCCTTTAGTTGCTCTCAATTATACCTGTGTTTATCATCTATTTCCATGTAGCAAATTACCCCAAAACTTGAAGATTAAACTAAGACACTTTTATTATGTTCTATGATTTCCCAGGATTGAGTATCAGGGAGCACCTCCCTGCAAGTTTTGACTAAGGATCTCTCAAGAATTTGCAGTCAAACTGTTAGTCAGGGTGGCAGGCATCAGTCAACTTGACTGAGTACAGGGTCTTCTTTCAAGAAAGTTCATTGACTTGACTTCTGCCTGGAAGTCTCAGTTCCTTTTGGGCTTCTGACCAGTGACCTCAGTTCCTTGCCAATCAGGCATCACTGTAGCTTGGCTAACTTACTTCCCCCAGAGTAAAGAATACAAGAAAGAAAATGAGCAAGGAGGAAGTCACTGGACATTTCATGAACTTCTCCAAAGTCATGCAAAAATCCACTTCCACTCTCAATTATTTACTAAGTATGAGTCACCAAGTCCAGTAAATACTCAAAATCAGGGGAATCTGGTCCTATGTCTTGATGGGAAGAATACGAAAGACTCAGTGTACACCAAAGTATTCAAAGGCATCCAATTGCTTAGTTTTGTCTTCTTCTCTATTCTTTGTTTTTTCCTCCTTCCTCCCTTCCTTCCTTCTCTTTCTTCTTTAATGTCTTACCATATTCCTCATCAGTTATTCATTCATTCAAGATTTTTAAAGGAATTCACTAATATTAATATTTTTATGTTGAAAATTTCCTTTTATATTGAATCCTGTCCCCCCCGCCCCCCAGCATTCTTTCATTAGTCTATGATGGATACCTTGCTTTCTGGCATAGTAAGTTAACCACAGTTCATCGCATGTATCTCCTGTCCCAGATAAGAAGTCAGCCAATCTTGCAAAGCATTTTGATGCTCTTTAATTGGGGAAATGCTATTTAAAAACCATCAACTTACTACTAGGGACACCATTTACCCTGGGGTCATTATGGTCTTTATACTTCTTTAGCATACATATCTAGAAAGTATGTAGTTTAAAAGAAAAAGCAAAAGTTTATACTGATATTTCAAGTCAAAGTTACATATATAAACTGGGCACAACAGTGTATGCCCATAAACCCAGCTGCTCAGGAGGCTGAGGCATGAGGATTCCAAGTTCAAAGCCAGCCTCAGTAAAAGCAAGGTGCTAAGCAATTCAATGAGACCCTGTTTCTAAATAAAATACAAACAGAGCTGGGGATGTGGCTCAGTTGTCAAGTGCCCTGAGTCAATTCCCTCCCACCAAAAGTTTACATGTATAGATTTTCAAAAATTTCATCACTTTCAAAATATTGAATCCTAACAATAGTACATTAACTATTTGTATTTTCCTACTACGAAAATAAAATTGGTTAAAAATAAAGAAACTTATGTTACAGTTAGGTGCAATAATTAACTTAGGAAATCTTTGCAGCTCTAGACTGTATTTGACCAATGATGTATAGTAAAAATATTGTTTTCCTGAAATGTTACTTATCTTTATGATCACATTATTATACAACTATACAGTTAAATTGGTTTCATCATTTTTGTAATACAGTTAGTTTCTGCATTCATAGATTCAACCAACCATGTAGAAAATATTTCAAAAGAATTGCACCTATACTGAACATGTAGACTTTTCTTATTATTATTCCATAAACAATAATGTTATTAGGCTATTTACATAGCATTTACATTGTGTTAGGTATTATACATAACCCAGAGATGATTTAAAGTATGAGAGGGTATATATGAGTTAAATGCAAATACTATGCCATTTTTTATTATACTTGCACATCTTCAAATTTTATTATATTTGGGGTGGGAGTGGAATAGGGGTGTCATAAGACCCCAGTACTGAGGGAACACTGTGTTTAATATCTGCTTCAATTTTACTCCCTAATGTATGTAAAAGAAAATTAAAGAATTTTCAAGTCAATACTAATTAGCAAAACGTTTTCAAAGACATCTTACTTTCATTTTTGCTCCTTTACCTTCTTTTTCTAAAATTTAATTTATTACTTTATTGGCTTATGTAATCCAGATTTTCTTTAGGGAAATGCACACTGTTCACACTTTCCCACTGCAATCCTTTCTTCCAACCACAGTTACAAAAGATATTATGCTGTATACAGAGTTCTGTCCTTTTTAAATTTAATAAAATCTTCTAGTGATCAGTTCATATCAAAAAGCTTCCTCAGCTAGGTGTGGCAGTGCATGCCTTTAATCCCAAAGGTTTGGGAGGCTGAGACAGGAGATCACAAATTCAAAGACAACCTAAACAACTTAGTAAGTGCCTGAGCAACTTAGTGAGACTGTCTCAAAATAAAAGTAAAAAGGGCTGAGAATGTGGCTCAGTGATAAAGTGCCCCTGGGTTTAATCCCAGTACCAAAAAGAAAAAAAAAAAATCTTTCTCATCCCTCATATACATGACAATATACAATTGTGTGGATATCTCTACATAACCAGTTTCATATTTTGGAGCATATCATGTGCTTCCAATTTTTGCTATTATAAGCAAGTTATCATTGAAATTATTACTTTTGGCCTGTATGCATTGTTATAAATTTCTAGGAAAAAGACTTAAAAGGGGCAAATGTATAAGTTATTTTTCCAGATACTGCCAACTTATTCTCTAGAGTTATAATTTTACCTTCTTGCCAGGAATAGATAATAACTGCAATTTCTACACAGCCTGAATGTAGAGAGCATGCTGTCATAGTTTTGCTTTTTTTGCCAGTTGATTGATAATTAATACTAACTTGATGTAATTTTAATTTGTATTTCTCCTACAATAACCTTGAGAAATATTTCATGTTTGAAAGGTTATTGCTTTAGTTTCTATTTTTAAAAATTATTTTAGAATTTGGTGTACAAAGTCTAAATATACCTTTCATCAAGCTTTCACTGTTATATAATCATTGTTAATTTATCAGAACTAAGTTCTTAGCATTGATATGTTTACAATTAACTAAACAGCAGACTTTATTTAGACTTTGCTGTACTTTTCACTGAAATCTTTTTTCTCTTTCAGGATCCCATCTGGGATGCCATATCACATTTAGACTTCCTGTCTCTTTAAATTCTTCTAATCGGAGACAGTTTTCAGCCTTGGTTGTCACTTTTTAAATGTACCGATCAAGTACTTGGTAGAGTGCTCCTTAATTTAGGTTTCTCTCATATTGTCTCATGATTAAACTGGGTTTGTGCATTCTGAGGAAAAAATAAAATGACAGAGGTGAAGTGCTCTTCTTATCAAGGGTACATAATATCAGCATGACATTGCTGGGGACATTAATTTGCATACTTAGTTAGAGTGGTGTCCACAAGATTTCACTATTGTAAAGCTCCTATTTTTTATTGCTTTATAATTTATTAGAAATGCATCATGAGGTCTGTAAGGAATCCCACGAAAACCACCCGGGGACACAGGAAATCACATAAGGGAGTTTATTAAGCAAACAGAGTGTCTCCCTGCAGGGTAAGAGAAAATGAGAGGAAAAGAAAGGGACAGAGAAAGGGCATGTGCTAGAGAGAGTGGAAGAGCAAGGAGGAGAAAGAAAGTGAGTCAGGGGGAGAGAAAAACAAGAGAAAAAAAGATGGCGGGTAGGTACCCTGAGGCAGTTGAATTCTGCCGGGCTAACAGGGGACCAATAACGGAGAAGGATACTGATGAACCAATAGCTAGGTAGGATGTTCACAGATTGACGAGTGGTTGGGAGGTGGGAAAATGGCTGCACCAGAAAGGGCGGGGAGAGCAGCTTTGTATTACAAGGTCAACCTACGTTGGAGGGTAGGAAATTAAAACAGAATTGCCTGTTGCCCTCCCTAATGTGCCACTGAGTGGAATTTTCCCCTTTTTGTCCTTCCCTGTGACCTCCTGGTGGGCCTCCTAACAGTCTATAAGGGGTGGCCCCCAGAGGCTTCACATTTTCATCTAGCTTGCCAAACCTTAAGCAACTCATTGAGTTTTTTTCCCTTTGTTTCCTTAACTGGTATTATGGGTTAGATACAAGGGGTCCCCCAAAAGCTCATGTGTGAGATAATACAATAATTTACTGGGTTATAAGAGCCTTAACCTACTCTGTGGACTAATCCACTGATATGGATTAACTGGGAGACAGCTGTAGGTTGGTAGGGTGCAGCTGGAGGAGATAGGTCACTGCAGGCGTTTATATTTTGTCCCAGGTGAGCAGAGCTCTCTCTGCTTCTTGTTGCTATGTTCTGAGCTGCTTTCCCCTGCCACGCCCTTCTTCCATGATGTTATGCTTCACCTTGAGCCCAGGTCTAAAGATTCAGCTGTCTGTGGACTGAGACCTCTGAAACTTGAATCAAAATAAACTTTTCCTCTTCTACGTTGTTCTTGTTGGGTCTTTTAGTCACAGAGTTGACAAAGCTGTCTAAAACTGGCTTATGCCATATGGGCCATATCTATTCCACATAAGCAAAGGTTCCAGCTCTGTTTCCCCCTAAAACTGCCCATTTCCCTGCAGATCTTGTGTTAGTGGTTAACTTCCCACTTTAATTCTTTGAGGAGCTTAAGAAAAATTTGTTGATTTGCAGTTTTCCATCTTTTTTCTTCTCATTAGGGTGAGTCTGACACTCTTTCCAATTATACATACTTCAGAGCTCAAACCTAACAAATGCGAAGGACACTTTCATTTCTTCTCTTAAGAACTGTGCTCACAGTATTTGCTGGATATATTGGACTGCATTATAGGAATAAATCCTACTTGACTTTAGTGTGGTGTGTTTTAATTTATCATTGAATTTTGTTTGATAATATTTTATTTGCCATTTTTACACTGATATTTAAAATAAGATTTGAGCATCATTTTTGGACCATGGTTATTGGTTTTAATATAAATATTACGTTCTCTACAACAAATAATTTAGAAGGTTTTATTTTTCTTCTAAGACCTTGAGCATTTTTTATAACAACGGGATTACATGTATTTTAAAATTATTGGGAGGGGGAAGATAATTAAATATTTTCACTATTTCTTCCATGGAAATTGGAATTTTAGACTTTGTAAAATGAATGCATATAGTTTTAATAACAAGTAAATTGCTGCTTTGGAGTAAATACAAGTTTTGTATAATTTTTCTCTTTGGTTATTTATTGCTTGATATTTGTACCTTGTGTATTATGTGTTCTCCATTTGCCCCAGTCATTGCTTTTCAATGCATGATAACTATTTTTCTATTTTTTAATTTTCTCAGAGAAATACTTTTAATGTTTTCTCATTTATTAGTTATATTCTTCTCTGTTTCCAATTTACTCCTTTTAGGTTTTATAGAATTTATATGTACAATCCTGCATTACATATATCATTATTAAATAAAAATTTTGTGTAATAGCATTGGGAGAATATTTTCCTATTCCATATTTCATCACAATAGATAAGTTTTGCTGCATATTTGAAATTGTGGAAGTACATGGGTGTGTACTTGGCATCTGGAGGGTCAGATAATTAAAGATGACTCAGAGATGCTTGGAAAAATACATATGAAATTATTCATATGTATTCTTAAGTTGGGAGAGTATACATTGGATTGCTGCATTCATGTTTGGGGACAAAGGTTGCTGAAATTCCATTTCTGGAACTTAAAAATTTCCAACTTACTTACTCATTTATTTATTGAACAAAGATGTATTGAATGTCTGTTGTGTGAAGTGCCTTATGGAAATTGCAGGAATACAATGACAAATAGGACACAAAATTTATCCTGAAATAATTAATATTTTTAGAATAAACAAGGCAGATACAAACACACATACCCATCCATGCTGACCCACCCATACACACACATAATGCACACACATGCATGTGCACACACACAAGGTTCCATCTTATATTCTAATTATTTAAAATATTGTACAATATAATCAGTTAGAAAGGCACTGCAAAGTCTTGGGAGCATAAGACAAATTTGTGAATTTTTACTGAAAGGAGCAGAAAAGTCTTAACAGGTAGAGAAATGGTTGAACTGACCCATAAAGTTTTGTGGGAATTTTATCAGTTCTGGAAAAGTTGGGAATAGCAATTCCTTGTTTTTTTTTTTTTTTTTTTTTTTCCCTTTGGTGTCAGGAATTGAACTCAGGGGCACTCAACCACTGAGCCAAATCCCCAGTCCTATTTTGTATTTTATTTAGAGACAAGGTCTCAGTGAGTTGCTTAGCCCCTCCCTTTTGCTGAGATCCTCCTGCCTCAGCCTTCTGAGCTGCTGGAATTACAGGCATGTGCCACTGCTCCCAGCTGGAGTAGCAATTTCTAACATGGAAAATTGTTATCCCATGCACAATGATAAAGTTAGATAATGAATATATTGTAGGGAATTATTGTCAAATAACTGAAAGGCAAAGTACAAGCCCAGGATTCTGTCAGGAAAAAGATTAATAATGACTATCAGAGCTCCTATAAATAATATCTAAGTGAGTCATACATTGCTTAACAGGGACTCATTGTGAGAAAGTCATTAGGCAATCTGATCATTGTGTGAACACCACAGAGTGCACACAGCCTAATGTTGGGATAGCCTGTGTACACTCACACCTAGGCTATGTTGGAGAGCCTGTAGATCTTAGGATACAAAACTGAGCTGAATCTTGGAGATAACTGCAGCACAATTGTGTGTGTGCATCTAAAATATTTATAAACATGCAAAAGGTACATTAAAAGTATGGTGCAAAATACAAGAAACATTATACTTGTCAAGGGCCTTTCCCATGTATGGAGATTTCAGCAGTGAGAGCTGCTCTGGTGAGGCTGTGAATGTGGAGGCCTGGGACACACCCATGACTACTCCAGACTTTATAAACACTGGGCACTAGGGCAATAGTGAGTTTATTTAAAAAAAAATCTTTCAAAATCCTTCTCTAATTAATTAATTTAATTGTACTTTTTTTTACTTTAAAAACAATCTTTACATCTTTAAAACTTTAAATCTTAAAACTTTAATCTTCAAAAACTTAGCTCTTTTAACAGCTCAAAACACAAACACATTGCACAAAGCATTTTTAATATCCTTATTCTAATAAACTTTTTTATTAAAAAATAATTTTCTTTTTTTACTTCTTAAACTTTTTTGTTAAAAATTAAGACACAGGGCTGGGGATATAGCTCAGCTGGTAGTGTTTGCCTCGCAAGCACAAGGCCCTGAGTTCAAATCCCCAGCACCACAAAAAAAAAAAAAAATTAAGACACAACACACACATTAGCCTAGGCCAAATAGGGTCAGGATCATCATTATCACTGTCTTCTACCTCCACATCTTGTCCCACTGGAAGGTCTTCAGGGGCAATAACATGCATGGAGCTATAATCTCCTATGACGACAATGACTTTTTTCCAGAATCCCTCCTGAAAGACATGCGGCTGCTCTCTCTCTCGCTCTCTCTCTCTCTCTCTCCCTCTTTTAACTAAGTATAGGGAATATAATATAAAATAAACACTAAAGTAGGTTCCCATAGCTTAGTAAATACAATAGTAAATACATAAACTGGAATAATGGCTTTTCATTATCAAGTATTATGTAATGCACCTAATAGTATGTACTATATTTTCACATGCCTGGTAGGTTTGTTTTCACAAGCATCACCAGAGAAGTTTGGCACATGACTCCATATTGAGGGCTGATCTTAGGCTCTCAGTTTGGCTGTGGTTTTTCCTTTGGATTCGTTACTCTTTCACTGATAGTCTCCAAGCTTGGGCCCATTCCGTACCACTGTTCCTTTTGATGCAATCTTACGTCTGGGACATAGTCTGCCTCTCTCTCCTTGCATCCTGTGGCACACAATCTCATTTCTCACCCAGCTTTAGTTCCAGCTGGCTGGAGTACTTCCCTGAAAGCTACAATACCTGTGTGCTCCCTGCCAGCCTTTTAGTGATTGTGATAGCGTGGCTACAATGTGGTCAGTGGCTGAGAGATTCTGTGCCACTGTGACTCAGTGCTGACCATCATGTTCCTGCCACAATTCTGTGTGCTTACATCATGACTCAAAGTAGCTTCTTTCACTCAGGGAAAATAGATGGTTTTCCCAAAGCCCAGTACCTTAGCATGTGTTTGATTGTTCACCTGTCAGTCATTGCTTTGGTGTGGAATACCTTTGAGCCCTTTCTATAGCACCGGTTCTGAAATCCCTGCCCATTATTCAGAGGAGGGGAAACCATACAATGAAGTGATGACAGACATCTCCAACAATTCAGAAGTTCAGACCCACAGGCTATTTTATTCCTAAAACAGGTTTTCAGCAGGGAGGGAAATTGGGGTGAGAAAAGGTAGAAGGGTCTTAAGACTCAGATGTGTGTGGCTGAGCACTTACCTTTGTGCGTTGAAGACAAGAGAAGCTGAGATGCCTTGAGTTGCATTGAGTCCTCTGCAGCTCTTGGCAATGAAAGATCCTGAGGATGCTGAGCACACTGCTTGACTTTTCCCTGTACATCCTTAACTGCTACCACAGACTTTTTCAAGTTGGTTTGAATCGTTCACATTCTAAAAATTCACAGGAATAAAAGAATAAAAAATTGCTTATATCCCTAGGTATTTCAGTTCCTTTGATTCAATATGATAAATTTGTTTTGTCCAAGTTCATCAGATCTATTAAATATATTTTTAGAAATTTGTCATTTTTTTACTTAAAGCTAGATAATAATCTCTCTCTCTCTCTCTCTTTCTCTCTTCTCTTCCTCCCTCCCTCCTCACTTTACATTATGGGCAACTTTTGTTTACTTTGACATAAACTGTATATATATATATATAGAATTTGAAACTTCTTTTATTGACATTCTACCAAGCATAACTGTTTGAATATGTCAGAGATGGAGCAGTTGTTACTGACATCTACTCTCTGCCTGGCACTCTTTACAGGGGTAACCTGAGACATGATCAACTATGTCCATGATACAGAAGGTCACATCCCTATCTCAGCATGAAACTCCCACCTACTGCCCAGTTCACAAAGCATGCTGTTTGTGCTTGGATTCAGCAATAATTAAATACAAATGAATCAGTAATAATTATACATATATGATTAGTAATAATTATATATCTAATATTTTATTAGTGAGTTATGTCATTAACATAAACCAAACACATTTGTATCTTTCCACAATAACAGAATTTATTGAATAACAATAAATTCACAGATTACATCACTTTTATTGGTGGTAGTTCACTGAATATTTGTGGGTCACCTGGTAGTCATAGCCAGGCAAACACAAATTCTTGTATTCCAATCTTAATTTCTAATATCTATAACATTCAATTCACACATCACACATTATACAGTTATTCATACAGGTTACAGAAAAGGCTAAGAAAGGGTTAAGACAGCAAGAGGGGTCATGTGGTTAAAATGAGGGCAAAGACAGGAAGCAGAAAGTCAGATGCAAAGAGTCACTGTAGGTGATCAGATAAAGCTAGAATCAAAGAACTTGTTCAGGGTTCAGAGCTGTCAAAGTACAAGAACTTGTTCTAGACCGAGGTTGGGACAGCAGTCTCAGTGTCAACTGGGAATGTCAACTTAAGATGTCAGCTTGGAGTGGACCATTTGTGGTCATCATGGGCAGAAGGTAATGCACTCAGGAAGCCTAAGAACAAGGGTTGCGGGTATAGCTTACTTGGTAGAGTGCTTGCCTCGCATACACAAAACCCTGAGTTCAGTCACCAGCACCACAAAAAAGAAAAAGAAAAAAAAAAAAAAAAGCCTAAGAACAGAGATTCAGATGTTCATCACTGTGAATATTTTTCTGGGCAAGACTCATGAATCGTGACCAGGTGATGGATCAGGGGACCACTGTGTCTAGTCTTGGGGTGGTCTTCCTTTTATGGACCTCAAGTGAGGGGGTTGCTTCATTTGGTGGTGCTTCATTCTGGTGCGT
Organism: Sciurus vulgaris; assembly: GCF_902686455.1. NCBI lineage: Eukaryota > Metazoa > Chordata > Mammalia > Rodentia > Sciuridae > Sciurus > Sciurus vulgaris. The sequence continues at coordinate 109,088,259 of NC_136468.1, read as the reverse complement.
TTGATAAGTTCATGGGCCTGGTTTTTCTGATACGAGTTTAATATGCCCATCATCCATGTGCTTCTGATTAATTGGATAAGTTCACAGGTGGTCAATTTTATTAGCATGATTAATTTATCAATTTTGCCATATGGTTGTACTGGACAGATGGTGGCTTTTAACTTATATAAACAAGGTATAGAGTTCTTCTACTTCAGTGCTGAAACTCAAAATGGAGCAGCTTTGGCAAACTACTGTTTTTAAAAATGGTTTTGGCACAGCCTGAAAATTGCTGTTCTATACATCATATGTGAACGTCTACATACATGTACATACATCTATAACCTGGAGCAGAGTACAGCTTGGTGTGTGTGTGTGTGTATGTGTGTGTGTGTGTGTGTGTGTACAGGGAGAGAGAGAAATAAAATTTGCCAGATCTTTGATCCTATTTTGCAGTAGTTGCCTCTACTTCCTCTTGCATCCACAATCTCCACAATCCACAATCTCCTTCTAGGGCAGGATTCTTATTTATTATTCAAAAGTAGGTTTACAGTTAGGTGAATATCTTGAAAACATGCACCTTTATGTGTTTATGAGATTATTTCATTGAGGTACACAATTTTAATCACAAATATTTTATTTCAAAAAATAAAGAACTACTAGCCAAGATAAAATAATACTTAAAATTGATTTAAATTTCTTTTAAGAAAAACTCATTTCCTTTAATAACACCATGACAACAGGTAAAACCGTCTACATTTAGGGACTGGCTCCCAACTGGGTCTTGTATTAGTGCCTTGGACATTTTTTCCCTAGTTGAAACAGCCACCCTGTGCTACCCTTCACCCATCTGGTCTAAGTGTGAATGTAGCCGAGTATTTAGGTTCCTCTGCTGTGGCACAGCCAGAATCAGAATGATGGATGACTTTCCTGAACACTGGCGAACAAAGGTGAACAAATGCAGTCGGGGTATTTAACTAGATGACCTTGTTCAGAAAATATGCCCCCCTTTCCTCCAGCATCAATTCTGTGCAGAGATTGCCCGCTGTCATTTTCCTGTCATCTAAGGGTGACCTCAGGCATTAGGAGACCTTGTGATGTGTCAAATGGGAGCTCACATTGAGAGGTTCAAATAGGGTTTCTCTCCTCTCTGGGTGCCTGCTGTCCTGTGTCTTTTCCAATGATTGACACTGGGAATGAGCTGCCGCTCCCTTTGTTTGTCCTTGGGGGTCACACGCTTTTACTCACCTTCCCCTTGAAATTGGTCTTGATTTCCTTACATCTTCTCATAATGCTTTTCTTTTGATTTTCTTTCTGGCTCATTCTTCAAATCTGCAGAACTACCTTCAGGCTGAAATGTAGGCATTCCTTTAGATTTAAACTTTCTACTCCAGCTGGGAGACTAGCTTGCAAAATTCAAGGCAGTGGTAATGATGTCTGCCTCAGGCAGGAAAGCAAATATAGAGCATCTGCAGAAGGCCTGGAGTCCATTCCCTCTCTATTTGTACCTCTTGAGTGTCAGGAGAAGTCCATTTCTGTAAATTTTTATCTGCTCTCTGACCCCCAGAAAGATAGAAAGTAAAGGTATCTGATATTTGTTTGGTTAATTGACTCCCTGTTTGCTCACTGATTATGTCTGCTAATGTATGGAATTTCAAATGTAGCTCCTATGTGCCATGACCACTGCACTTCAGCAGATCATTATTCATTTACTCATTTTTATACAACACTATGTAAAAATAATACAGGCATCATAGTAGGATGTGGCCATATAAGATTGAATCCCTTCCTTTGGAATATTTCTGCCATAATGGACAAAGCAGTTGAAAAGACGTATAGTTAACATACTAAAGAAGGTTTTCCTAGAGCTATGGAAAACAGTTTAAAGGATGACTCTCACCCGGTATAGAGCAAACCTTCAGAGAGGAGGTTTCAGGGAGTCAGGGTTCCATTGTAGGAAATGGTAAGAGAATGTTCTGGAAGTCAAAGCAATGATTGGTGAAAAAATTACTCTGCTTTTAGGTGAGAAGTAAAGGTGAGAGTTGAGATAGTAGGGGTTCATGGAATAGATCAGTCCAGAGCACATAGTCTGCTCCTTTTAAAGACATGCCCTGGATGTACTACATCTGTATGATGGGCGGATAAAAACTCATCTTCAATACTGGTGTTCTCTTCCTTTAGGCAATCTGAAAGGCATTTAGTACTGTATCCTACTGCATACAAACAACAAAGTAAAACAAAATTGACCATTCCAAAATGATTTTAGCCTTTAAAATACAATGTGCCCATTGTATTCTGGTAATTTTATATTTACCCCTACAGGGAAAATGATAAATATTTCCAATTTGATAACTACAGAAGAGAATTATTATAGCAAATGTAAAAGTGAAGTCAATATTAAATTAGAGGACTAACTTTAATGGTGATTAAAATGAAATCAATTGCCCTAATGAAATTTGGATTCACTTATTTAAAAAAAAAAAAATAACACAACCATTCAGAGGTAGATGGACCCCAGGCAACTGTATAAACCTACAGCAGTTCAATTAAATCCAATCTATTTCAATTCAAACACACTCAACAAGAATTTTCCATGTTTTTCACTTAGTGGCAAGGCCTACAGCAAAACAGAGATATAGTATGATCAAGGCAGAATGCCCACACCCAAGGGCTATAAGAATAACAAAATGGAAATGGGCTCAGTGTGTTGGGGAACTCAGGTGGACAGGATGAATTCAACGTGGAGAGAATAAAAGATTCTTCAAGGAGATTGTACACTGAGTCTTCAGGACCAAGAATGATTTCATGTACTAGAAGAGTACACTATGGAAAGACATTCCAGACACCAAAGCAAGGAAAAAGTCCAAGCCGCAGAGCATGAGGGCACATTGTTTCATGATAAATGTGGACAGAGTGCTGAGTGATAGCATTGGCTCTGTTGAGAGAGTGACAGGGGATGTAATAGGAAAGGCTGGGGCTGGGAGATCCAGCTCTGCCATGGTGAATACTACAGTGACAACTTTATGCAGTCTGTATATCTTGGTAAATATAGTGATGTTTTCATACAGCAGTGTAATATCTTGGCAAATGCTACAGTAACATCGTCATGAATTCAAAACATAATGAAGATTTTTGAATCTGTATTTTTACCTCCAGTTTTACCCTCCTTTGCCTCTTCTGACATTCACCCTATAATTTTAACATCATAGAGATCTTGCTCTTAGTCCAAAGCTAACCCTTGTGGTGACACATTAGGAATTTGGCATTGAAGATGGAAGAGAGTGGGCATTTCCAAGCACAGATTGGACAATGGCATCACAGCTAGGTAATCTTCCAGTGCACGTACACTTACCTGGAAGGATTCTCTAAAGAAAGAATGGGATTTTGAAAGAGACTGAAAATGCAACACAGCTGCAAAATTAAAGGTGAGAAAAATACCAATGAATTTATGGGCTCTTGCAGATGATAGATAAAAATAGGCAATATAGGTCACTATCAACCCAGCCTAACCAATTTGCATCTAGGAAGAAACTAATAAATCTTTAGTTGTTCTGTATTTTGTGATAATTCAACTTATTTTTCAGGTATTGAAGAATTTAGGTATTCCAAACAGACTGATCATCTAATTATGAGTATTGGTAATTGTGTTCCAGGACTCAAATATCTCCTATGGGCTGAAGGAGAAAAGGAGATAAGTAGATAATCACAATGCTGTGGGACAGCACATGTAACAATAGCAAACTTTCCACCAGGTAGAGGAAGTATGGATTGATTTTTGGGGTCTAAATTAACTTTTCCTGCCTTTACACAACAAGCACAGTCCTGAAGTAGTCAGAGTGAATTGCATTCTGATATGTAGGTAGTCCTTTCTTGAACCATGCACTCTCCATATTAATTGAAGCCTTTATCCTTGACTTTCCTTAAAGTTAGCAATTTCATATATAATGATTATTTTCCAACTTAAAATAATACTAAGCAATAATGACTTCATGTGCATTATGTTTCAACTTAAAACTTTTAAGCAAGGGATAGTAAATAAACTCGAGATGTCTTGACAGTTTTGTGTACCAGAATTTCACACCTGTCTAAACAGAAAATTTATCCTATCCTAACCCACCCTGTTTAACCCCATGCCAGTGGTGTTACAGAGCTGGTGTCTTCTGGGAAACTGAGGCACTGTGGAGACACACCCCTTTCAAATCCTGATTCATGATCAAATTAGATTTCAGACATGTCATTCACAGTAACGGGATTAAGTTTATTGAAGGGATAGGGGAGAGAGGGTTCCTCTCAAAGAGGAGGGGGACAATGTGCCGCTCCTGCACACCAGTTTTACTGGGGATCCTAGAGAAAATTTAAAAGACTCCTGCCCAGGTCTACCTCTTGACTTTTGACTGACAGCAGGATGATATCAGACTTTTTTTTAAATTTTATTTTTATTTTTTATTTTTTTAATTTTAATTTTAATTCTTTACAGACTGCATTTTGATTCATCATACACAATGGTTGTGCACAATGTGGATTCATACCATTTGGGTAATCATACATGTACATAGGGTAATGATGTCTGTCTCATTCCACAATTTTTCATAAACCCCTCCCTCTCATTTCCCTGTATGTAATCTAAAGTTCCTGCATTCTTTTCTCATCCTAGCCCTTCACCCCCATTATATATCATCATTCACTTATCAGGGAAAACATTCAACCTTTGGTTTTTTGGAATTGTCTTATTTCACTTACCATGATATTCTCCAATTCCATCCATTTACCTGCAAATGCCATAATTTTATTCTTCTTAATGGCTGAATAATATTCCATGGTGTATATATACCACAGTTTCTTTATCCATTCGTCTGTTGAAGGGCATCTATATTGTTTTCACAACCTAGATATTGTGAATTGAACTGCTATAAATACTGTGTTACTGTAGTATGCTAATTTTAAGACTTTGAGTATAAACCAAGGAGTGGGATAATTGGGTCAAAAGGTGAGTTCATTTCAAGTTTTCTGAGGAATCTCCATACTGCTTTCTAGAGTGGCTGCACCAATTTGCAACTCCACCAGCAATGTACAAGTGTGTCCTTTTCCCCACATTCATTATTGTTTGTGTTCTTGTTAATAGCCATTCTAATTGGAGTAAGATGAAATCTTAGAATGGTTTTAATTTGCATTTCTCTAATTACTACAGATATTGAATAATTTTTCTATATTTATTAATCACCTGTATATTTTCTTCTATAAAGTATCTGTCCAGTTCTTTGGCCCATTTATTGATTGGGTTCTTTGTATTTTTGGTGTAAAGTTTTGTAAGTTCTTTATAAATTTTGGAGATAAGTGCTGTATCAGAAATGTGTGGAAAAGATTTTCTCACACTCTGTAGGCTCTCTTTTCACATTATTGATTGTATCCTTTGCTGAGAAAAAGCATTTTAGTTTGAATCCATCCCATTTATTGATTCTTGCTTTGATTTCTTGTGCTTTGGGAGTCTTGTGAAGGAAGTCTGATCCTAAGCTAACATGGATATGATTCAGGCCTACTTTGTCATCTATTTGGTGCAGAGTTTCTGGTCAAATTCCTAAGTCCTTGATCCATTTTGAGTTGAGTTTTGAGCAGGGTGAGAGATAGAGGTTTAATTTCATTTTACTGTATATGAATATCCAGTTTCACCAGCACCATTTGTTGAACAGGCTATCTTTTCTCCATTTTATGTTTTTGGCTCCTTTGTCTAGTAGGAGGTGACTGTATTTATGTGGGTTCAGGTTCATCTCTGTCTTCTCTTCTGTACCATTGGTCTGCTTGTCTATTTTAGTGCCAACACCATGGCATTTTTGTTACTATTGCTCTGTAGTATAGTTTAAGGTCTGGTATTGTGATACCTCCTGCTTCACTCTTCCTTCTCAGGATTGTCTTGCCTATTAGAGGTCTCTTATTCTTCCAGATGAAATTCATGATTTCTTTCTCTATTTCTATGAGGAATGTCCTTCGGATTTTAATTGGAATTGCATTCAATGTGTATAGCGCCTTTTGTAGTATGGCCATTTTGGCAATATTAATTCTGCCTATCCAAGGACATGGGAGATTTTTCCATCTTCTAAGGTTTTCTTCTATTTCTTTTTTTAGTGTTTTGTAGTGTTTTGTAGAGGTCTTTCACCTCTTCTGTTAGTTTGATTCCCAAGTATTTTATTTTTTTGAGGCTATTGTGAATGCAGTGGTTTTCCTAATTTCTTTCAGAGGATTCATCACTTATGAATAGAATTGCATTAGATTATGTGTACTGGTTTCATATCCTACTATTTTGCTGAATTCATTTATTACTTCTAGAAGTTTTCTTATGGAGTTTTTTGGGTCCTCTAAATATAGAATCATGTCATCGGCAAATATTGACAGCTTGAGCTCTTCTTTTCCTATCCGTATCCTTTTAATTTCTTTGGTCTAATTGCTCTGGCTAGTGTTTCAAGGATGGTGTTGAATAGAAGTGGAGAAAGAGGGCATCCCTGCCTTGTTCCAGTTTTTAGGAGAGGGAATGCTTTCAGTTTTTCTCCATTTAGGATGATGTTGGCCATGGGCTTAGCATAGATAGACTTTACAATGTTGAGGCATGACCCTACTATCCCTATTTTTGCTACTGTTTTAAGCATAAAGGGGTGCTGTATTTTTTCAAATGCTTTCTCAGCATCTATTGAAATAATAGTATGATTCTTAACTTTAAGTCTATTGATGTGATGAATTACATTTATTGATTTCTGGATGTTGAACCAACCTTGTATCCCCGGAATAAACCCCACTTGATCATGGTGTACTATTTTTTAATATGTTTTTGTATGTGATTTGCCAGAATTTTGTTAAAGATTTTTGCATCTTTGTTCATCAGGGATATTGGTCTAAAGTTTTCTTTCCTTAATGCATCTTTGGTTTTGGTATCAGAGTGATACTAGATTCATGGAATGAGTTTGCAAGGTTTTCCTCCTTTTGTATTTACTGGAATACTTTGAGGAGTATTGGTATTGGTTCTTCTTTAAAATTCTTGTAGAATTCAGCTGAGAATTCATCTGGTCCTGGGCTTTTCTTGGTTGGTGGGCTTTTGATGGTCTCTTCTATTTAGGTGCTTGAAATTGAGCCGTTTAATTGTGTTCATCTTCCTGATTCAGTTTGGGAGGATCATATGTCTCTAAAAATTTGTCAGTGTCTTCAATATTTTCTATTTTGTTGGAGTATAGATTTCCAAAGTAGCATCTGATTATGTTGTGTATTTCAATGGTGTCTGTTGTGATCTTTCCTTTTTCATCACAAATTCTAGTAATTCAAGTTTTCTCTCTCGTCTTCTTTAGTGTGGCTAAGGGCTTATCAATTTTGTTTACATTTTCAAAGAACCAACTTTTTATTGTGTCAATTTTTTTGAATTGTTTCTCTTGTTTCAATTTTGTTGATTTCAGTTCTGCTTTTAATTATTTCCTGTCTTCTACTACTTTTGGTGTTGATCAGTTCTTCTTTTTCTAGGGCTTTGAGATATAATGTTAGGTCATTTAGTTGTTGACTTTTTATTTTTTTAATGTATGAGCTCAAGGCAACGAACTGTCCTCTTAGTATTTCTTTCAGAGTATCCCAGAGATTTTGATATGTTGTGTCATTGTTCTCATTTACCTCTAAGAATTTTTTAATTTCTTCCCTGATATCTTCTGTTATCATTGCATCATTCAGTAGCATATTATTTAGTCTCTAGGTGTAGGAGTAGCTTTTGTTTTTTATTTTATCATTGATTTCTTATTGCATTCCATCATGGTGTGATAGAATATAAGGTAGTATCTCTATTTTTTTGTATACTAATGGCTTCTTTGTGGCATAGCACATGGTCTATTTTAGAGAAGGATCCATGAGCTGCTGAGAAGAAAGTATATTTGCTCGATGATGGATGAAATACTCTGTATATAACCATTAAGTCTATATCATTGATGGTATTATTGAGTTCTATAGTGTCTTTGTTCAGTTTTTGTTTGAAGTCTATCCAGTGGAGAGATCAGTGTGTTATTCACCCACTATTATTGTGTTTTGGTTTATTTGATTCTTAAAATTGAGAAGGGTTTGTTTGATGTACATAGATGCTCCATTGTTTGGAACATAAATATTTAAAATCATTATGTCTTGCTGGTTTATGTTTCCTTGGAGCAGTATGAAATGTCTTCCTTTATCCTTTCTGACTAACTTAGGTCTGAAGTTCACTTTATCTGATATGAGGATGGAGACCTCTGCTTTCTTACTGAATCCATGTGCAAGGTATGTTTTTCCCCATCCTTTCACCTTTAGTCTGTGGATGTCTTTATCTATGAGATGAATCTCTTGAAGGCAGCATATTTTGGGGTCTATGTTTTTAATCCAATCTGCCAGTCTATGTCTTTTGATTAATGAGTTTAGGCCATTAACATCCAGGGTTATTATTGTGAGATGATTTGTATTCCTGGTCATTTTGGCTTATTTTTGGTTTTTAACTTGACTTGGTTTCTCTTTTCCTTTGGGTAGTTCCTCCCTTTGCTGACTTGTATTGTTTTTCACTTCCACCTCATGAAATATTTTGCTGTGTATGTTCTGTAGTGCAGGCTTTCTCTTTGTAAATTCTTTTAACTTTTGTTTATCATGGAAAGATTTTCTTTTGACATCAAATCTGAAGGTTAATTTTGCTGGTTATAGGATTCTTGGTTGGCAACCATGTTCTTTCAGAGCTTGAAATATATTGTTACAGGCCCTCTTGCCTTTTTGATCTGGACTGAGAAATCTGCTGATATTCATATTGTTTTCCCCTTCTATGTAATCTGATGCTTTTCTCTCACAGCCTTTAAAATCCTATCTTGTTTTGTGTATGTGAGGTATTTTCATTACAATGTGCCTTGGTGTCGATCTGTTGTAATTTTGTGCATTTGGTGTTCTGTAAGCCTCTTGTATTTGATTTTCCATTTCATTTATCAGGTTTGGGAAATTTTCTGATATTATTTCATTGAAGAGTTTGTTCATTCCTTTGGTTTGTATCTCTGTGCCTTCCTCAATCCCAATAATTCTTAAGTTTGGTCTTTTCATGATATGCCATAATTCTTGAAGTTTCTGTTCCTGATTTCTCACCATCTTCTCAGTTTTGTCAACTTTATTTTCAAGATTAAATATTTTGTCTTCATTGTCTGAGATTCTGTCTTCCATGAGGTTTAGTCTGTTGGTGATGCTTTCTATTAAGTTTGTAATTTGGTTTATTGTTTCTTTCATTTCAAGTATTTCTGGTTGCTTTTTTTTTTTTTTTTTTTTTTTTAGAATCTCTACCTCTTTATTGAAGTGCTCATTTTCTTTTCTGCATTTGCTATTTTAACTGTTTATTGGAGTGATCTTGTGTTGCCTGCATTTGCTCTCATATTTCATCTTTTGCTTCTTGGATCATTTTAATTATGCAGATTCTAGACTCTTTTTCTGTCATTTCTACTGCCATGCTGTCATTGAATTCTATCAAAGTAGCATCTTGGTTTGTTAGGGATCCTTTCTTCCCCTGTTTTTTCATATTATTTCTGTATATTCCCTCTAGCAATGAAGATATGAGGTATTTAACAGGATAACAGGCAATAAACCTGCAAGCTTTTTGTGACCCTGCAGGTTTCCAGAACCTCACCTTTGAGGGGGAGGTCAACCTTAGCAACACCCAATATAAACAATATGCATCCCTAAACCAGATAGCCCCTATAAAGACTTTAACATTATTGTAATAAACAGGATGAATTTTATTATTATCCACAGTATTTCTAGTAGTGGATGAAGAGGATGGGGAGGGGTATAGGATGTGAGTAAGTAGACATACCTGATCAAGGAGAGAGTGAAAGCAAGGTCAAAAGAAGTTGGGTTTTAACCATGAGAAAAGGGAGAAAGAGACTCCAAAGGAACAGGTAAATAAAAGGAAAGTAGAGTGAGGGAAAAAAAAGAAGAAATAAAAAATTAAAAACAAACAAAAAAATCTATGGTTCACAGTCATGCACCACTCAAACCTCCCAGTCTTCAGGATCTCGCTGTGGGTGGGGTACCTGTCAAAGGGCCTCCAGTCTCCTGTAGGTGTCTCAAGAAGGGCCACACCTTCAGGAATAATTGAAGATGTCTTCACCAGCCTCCAAAGAAGTTGGGGAGCCACAGGAAGGCCAAGTTCTTGTGGCGGCAGGCACGGTGTCCGGCATCTGTCTGGTGGGTGGGCAGGCGCCGACATCAGACTTTCAAGTCGCCACTGCCATGACAATTCTAGGTCACCTTGGCCCATGCTGACACATTCTAATTGGATTCTTAATCATAAATTCCTATAGATTTTATGGTTAGAAGAAATTATCCTTATCTCCCTGAGTTTTGGGATCTGGTCTGTGAAAAGAGTCTCAAAAGTCGCCCCCTTCAGGGTAACTTGGGTTCCTCCCATGAACATTATTTTGGGCCTTCATTTCTTCTGCAGGTAACAGGTAGTTTGCTGAGGAATGTGACACATCCTGACCACTTAGGACAAGCAGGGCTGAAGATAAATTGCTTTTAGAAAAAGAAAGAATGTGGGGCTCAGCACACTGGGTTCATTTTATAGAATTATTCTCTCAACTTCTTGTCCCACCATTCATATCTGCCTGTCCCCTAACAGTGAGGAATCTAGAACTTGTTCCAGAACTGTCTCATCTTTCTCTAAGTAACCTATCCTGTTTCAACCATTCATCTTGGGCTATGAAAATGACTTTGCAAACTTCACCAGCCTCACCATTTTAAATTCATAGCAACAGATTTTGAATACGTTACCATGTAATCATAGCTCCTCATATTATAACTGTAAGTGCTCATGATACTGACAGTTTCCTGTCAGTCAAAATTTTCTATCGCTAGATTTTCAAAGCCAGCTACTCTGATTTTTTTCAGGTCCTCCATTTTCACACCTCTTTTTCTCTCACTATAGCTAGAAAAGATTCTCTAGCTTTAAGGACTTTTGGGAGTTGATTGGGTCCACCCAGATAACCCAGGAAAATTTCACCACCTGGGAGCCAGTTTCCTTAATAAGATCTGCAAAGTGATCTTTGCTATGTGAGGAAACAAATTTACACAGTCTGCTAGTTGTTTATTACTTTTAATTCACTTGAAATATGTATGATTTAAAATAATTAGGTGGGAATAGAATGATATATTTGTAAATTAACTTTATCCTGCAAGTCCGGACTGATAAAGTTGAGGTAATCGTAATCAGGAATATACACACCAGATGTGCATAGTTAACATTTGAAGGTCTCTAGGTAGGTTTTCTTATTTCCTGTATACTTCAAATATTGTTATCTGTATCTTCAGTAGAGACTTGTTGTTTAGCATGACAGTAGGTAGGAATAATTTTTAAATTTAAAATTTTTTAAATTTTTAAATTTTTGAGTAATGTTTAAGCTATATTTAAAATAAAATGGTTGTCTATAAATGTAGTCGTTATTTTTGTTAATGGTATAAGAAGGTGATTTGACCCCTTTCAGCTTTGAAGTATTGCACCTACTTGAGGAAAAACTCCTGCTTTATCAATCTGGAAATTTGGTTGATAAGCAACAAAATGTCATTATCCTCATTATAAATTGAACTGTTCATGCAAGACCTTTTTAGACAACCATATGTAGGATAAGCAATAGGAATTCAAACAAGCTGGCAAAAGGAAACCAAAACCTCTTTGTGTCCATGTGGAAGAAAACAAATGTATGTTTATATGCTTCTCAGACTTTGCTTTATACTTTTTTACAATCAACCTGGTAACAAGACTCTAAGAACATGTGTTGTGTGTGTGTGTGCAGGTATGTGTATCATTTTTAGCTTTCTCCAATCCTCAGAAGTTCATCCATATTGACAACTGTTGAACTATCAAAATGGTTCAGGTGTTTTCTCAACAAAAACAGGTGTGTTTACATCATAGTCTAAGTAGAAAAATGGACTGATTTAGAATACCAGTATATAAATTTTAGAATATGTCACTTCCAGGTAAGCTAAATGAATTACTAAAAGTCTAATTGTTTCATATAGTATTGTGAATACTGCATGAGGTGACACAGAAGTCTTAAATATGTAATTGAGCAGAGTGATGTAGTTGCTTTGGATGAATTATTTCACTGAGCTCTAATAAATATATTACGAAGAAACTCTCAGTGGCATTTTAGATATCATGAAACTGAAATTTGCAGAAGAGTGATAAAGCATTCCTTAATGTCATACGTAAAGCAAGTTTTAGAGATGTTTTAAACATAGGTATTTAACAGGATAACAGCAATAGGTCATAAGCAACAGAATAAAGTGCTTCCTATCATGAACTTTACGTGTGCTGGCACAAATCATATATTTAAAAGGCACTTTTAAAATATTTTTGCTGTTGGGGCAGGCCCACCATGGCTATGGATAGGCTGCCTCACTGAAGCTTCTGGCAGACTACATAGCCAAGGTCATGAACACCCTGATTAGTGTGTATCATCAACGTCATAAACAATGGCTTGTGAGTATGTGCCCACTTGTGTAACCTGTTGACAGTGTACCTCCTTTGGCCCACATATAAAAAGGGCCTATGGAAAGGGTTCAATGGAATTGGCTGAGGGTTGAAGTTGAAGCTGGAGGCAGGGGGCTATTGCCACCTCTGAATAAAGCGTGTCTGTTGTCCTAACCGTGCCTTGCATTTTTTTTTTTTTTTTCCCACCTGCAGGGATCCTGAATCTGTTACCTGAGCCTCAGCTTCCACCTTGACATCTCCCTTTGCTATAAAAAAATTAGAAGCGATATGGATAAGACCTATCAAAGAAAGAAGATATCCAGGTATTAACTATTTCATCTGAAGATAAAGGTTGCTCTGGCTACAAATGTTGCATGTGTTTATTGTAGCACATATGGCAACAGAGAGGTCCTACCTACTGGATTGAATAACTCAGTTTCTTTTCTCATTGAATTTAGCTAATGGTGTAGAGGACCACTGACTATATGTCCTCACCTGAGTGTTGAGAGAGAGAAGAGAATGTGAAAGTGCAGGCACAAGATCAGGAGAACTATAGACACAGAATGTGCCATCCACTAAGACTAACATTTAATACACATCCAAGTACCTGGGATTCTACCAAAAGGGTGATTAAATTATTGATCAAGATGTGCAATGAAGATTTAAGTGCATTTTCACAAATTAAACTTATGACTATATTTGATCCTTCTGGGCTTCTTGAGGTAGATGCTGCCTCATTTTTAAAAGAAACCATTAGAGAAAATAAGAATATGATGGCAGATCCTTAGAAAGAAGTGATAAATAACTGTGTGGGTGTGACATACTCAGAATCTATTTTGGAATTCTCTGGAAAAAAATCAAATATTTTGAAGAAAGTATAAAAAATCCAACATTCAAATAATTTATAAAACATTGGGAACAAATTTTTTGAGTATTACATTGTTTTCATGGAAACTATGCTATTGTTTATTAGTTTTTGTTTTGATCAATATAATATTGCAATTGATATTTTTAAATATCAGGTTAGTATCTTAATTCATAATATTTTAGCTCATTACATTCTAAAGTTATTTACTCAGCACATATGATTCATATTGATTATTTAGTAGGATATGAAGAAGACATGCTGGCATAAGGAATAGTTTTGTCCTAAATGAATGTATAATTTCAACATTGGCTTTAGACAGGGACACAAAGTGCTAGAACACAAAGTGAGCAATATCCATTCATTCAATAAGTATTAAGCACCTTATTTGCAAAAACCAGGTGGTAACTGGGAATATAGCAAAAAATAAAATAAAACCAAACCTTTGTCTTTAGAAAAATCTACATTTTTGTTGGTAGGAAAATATCATTAAAAAATTGTATAGAAAGCTTAGAATATTATTATATGTGAGCATAATGGCCTTCCCTACCAGGGTGATCACAGCTTTCTCCCAGAATCTGTGATTAGGTAACTACATGAAGTTTTACATGAAAATGGGGTTTTTGCAGATGTGCTTAAGATAAGCACATTAAGATGATGGCAAGAGCATCCTCAATTTTCCTTTTGGGCCCAATCTGATCATATGGATCATTTTGAACAGAGACTCTTTCCCAGCTGCAGTCAGAGAAGGAGAAGCTTATCAGATAGCTGGTGCACTTCTGGCTTTAAAGAAAGGGACCAGGAGTCAAGGAATGATGGTGCCTCTACAAACTGGAGAAGGCAGGGAAATGTACCCTGCAAGAGCCTCTGGAAAGGAACCCAGACCTCCAACACCACAACTCTAGGCTAGAGGGACTCATCTTGGAATTTGACTTCCAGAACAGAATAATAAAAAAACTTTTTTTTTTCCTTTTAAGCCGCTTTGTGGAAATTTGCTGTGGCAGCAATAGAAAACTAATGCAGATGGTGATAGAACTACAGAGAAATATAAAGCATGGAAAAGGAAAGGGAATGCTGGTGGTAGAGGATCTGATACTTTTCATGGGTTAGGAAAGGTTTCCCTGAGATGAGAAGCTTGGTGGGAGAGAGTCCTGATGACCAGGACAGAGACTGCAACATACGTTGCCTAGGAGAAATAATTACCATCTTGGGGTAGGAAGAAAGATGGGGTAGGGCGAGAACATGATTAGAAACCCTTGTACAATCTCTGATTTTAATTACTTTGGGGATATACATAGCGCCAAATGTAGCAAAGATGATGCAAAGAAGAGATATTTTTGTTCTACTCACTAGAGCTAAATGCCAACTAGAGAAAGATATGTTCAGATAGGAGACTGATTAGTCCACTGTTACAGAGAACTACACAGCACAGCCACGTGGATACACTGCAAGTATAAAACTGACTCAACTATTAAAAATCAATTAAAACTTTAAAAATTCAAGCCATTTGTTCAGCAGATTTAAGAAGAAATATGATCTTTTCAATAGATACAAAAAAGTCATTTGATAACACCCAACATTGATTCATTATGAAAATGCTCAGAAACCAGGAACAAAAAGAAGCTTCCTTACCTTGATAAAGAACTTCAGAACACTACAGGCATATTTTATTTAATGGTGAGAAGCTGGATGCTTTCCCACTAGATCAGGAACTAAGTAGGGATGTGGCTCTTTCCACTCTTACTGAACTCACTAGTCCTGGTTAATACAATAATGCAACAAAGGAAAGTGAAAGAATATAGATTGGGAAGAAAGTAATTGGGAGCATAGATAGTCTTTGTTCAGATTACACTGAGAAAAACCCAAAGAATAAAAAGAAACTCATGGAACCAATAAGTGATTGTATAAAAGTTGCAAAACACAAGGTTATTGTACAAAAGCCATGCACTTTCCTATATATCAACAATGGCTAATTGGAATTTCAAGTGAAAAGCACAATGCTATTTATATTACTATCAAAAAATTGAAATAGGATTGGGAATATTCACTGGTAGAGTGTGTGTTTGGCATATACAAGGTCCTGGGATCAATCCTAAGCCCTGCAAAATAAAAGTATAAACAAAAGCAAATGAATAAAAAGTCCTGAAACACCTCGATATACATCCAACAAAATAGGTAAAGGATTCCTATGAAGAAAATTAAAATTCTGGTGAATTAAACCAAAGAAAACCTAAATAAATAGATTCAACATTGTCAAGATGTCATTTTCCCAACTTGATCTGTAAATGCAATGCAACTCTAAGAAAATCTCAGAATGTTGTTCTGTGGACATCAAAAAACAAATTATAAAATTTTGATGACATTATGTTTGAAAAGGCCTTCTTAGATGGAACACCAAAATCCAATCCACAAAAGAAAATGTGGACAAGTTGGTTGTAATTTAAATTAAAATCTTGTCCTCTGTAAAAGATAATGTTAAAATAGATAGGCTACACAATAGCAGGGGTTGCAGGGGTGAAATCTTTTACAAAACACCTTTCTGGTAAGAAAAAAAATTTGCAAAGAATTCTTACCTCCACAGTAAGAAAACAAACAACATAATACAAAAAATAAAGGGTGGTCCTGGGGACATTTGTCCTCACCAAAGAATATAAGAATATAAAGAATACATGTGTATGGAAATAAGCATAGGAAAAGATGTGCAACATCATATGCCATAAGAAACTACAAATTAAAACAATAAACTAACATTATATAGCAATTAGAATGATTTAAATCCCAAACTCGGGCAAGTAGGGAAAAGTCAAGGAGGGGGGGTGCTCTGTATTTTCCACTTAATTTTGTCATATAATGAAAGTTGCTCAAAAATAAAGTCTATCAATATAAAGAAATAATTATACTATTTGGTATTAATGATGTGACAATATTTCAAATGACAGTTGATTAAAGAGAAATCAGGAAGCCATGAAAAGTATCAGTCTTTAGTACCTGTAGTGAGTAGTGGGTTATCTTCATAATGATGGCCTGCAGGTAGAGAGACATGAGTACCAGGAGATTGGATGGAGAATTATAGACAGGTACCAAACGGGTGATCTTTGATATCACATCATACAAATCCAGGTGGTAGTCTCATCTCAGTCCCTTATCAAAGGAATTAGAACCTCTGGCCATCCCCAGAAGTGATCCTTTAGTACAGAGCAGTTTGAGAATCTTTTACTTATAGAGAAGCTCTTTGATGATGAAACAACATGTTTATCCATATACCACATGCTTCAAATACACAGATACACACAGACATGTATGTAGATATATGGTGCATGTATGATTTATCTGAGAGCTTTCATCATGGTTGTCAACAAGGAGATGAACACGGACAGAACTGGAAACAAAAATAAAATAAGGTAATGCATAGTTTTTAACTTATACTTTGTAAAATAAAGAGAATAGTATAACATATAGTATCTAGGTAGCTTTTAGATTGGAGTAGCTACCACTGGGGAACCGTGTTGATTCTTTCCTCTACTCAAATTATGTTAGTTCAATTCCACAAATATGTGCTAACCTAAGTATTTAGATAGCATAGAAAGCAGTAAGAGCATAAATTTGTGAAATATGATACATATGTATATATACACGTGTACATACATATGCATACATACAAATATATATATTTGGTGTTTCCTCAGGGAATGGAAAGGGTGCTATAAATCAATAAGGATGCTTTTTAATTATTTTTTTAATTTTTACAAATCACATTTTGATTCATTATACACAAATGGGGTACATCTTTTCATTTCTGTGGTTGTGCACAATGTAGTCATACCATTTGAATAAGCATACATGTACATAGGGTAATGAAGTCTGTCTCATTCCACCATTTTTCACACCCCTGCCCCCTCCTTCTCATTTCCCTCTACGTAATCTAAAGTTCCTCCATTCTTGTCTCACTCCCACCCCCTCACCCCCATTATATATCATCATCCACTTATTTTTAAGAAAGAAATGTTATCATTTTAAATTTCTAACAGTTGATCAAAGATATATATTTTTAGTTTAAAATAAAGTTTGCAACTGTTAAGTAGGAGTTCAGGGACACCAAGATGGCAGAGGCAGGGTATAACAATGAACCTGCTGGAAAACAAGACCAAGAGATGAGTCATTTCTCTGTTGATAAGTCCCATTACCATGACAACTCCTGCCATGGGTTCTGTATTTTAAAGTGACCAATGGGGATAAATTGGACAATATTCTCATCAGGTATCATAAAGTAACCAATGGGGGTAGATGGAGGTAAGGTCTTTAATCAGGTATGTATAGGGAAGAGTATACCTCACAGATCAGCATAAAAGATGCAAATTTCCAGACCTTGGGGCCATGAGCCTCTCTTCTTGTATGGCCCTCTCCTTTTTACCTTATGGAGAGCTACTTCCACTTTCACCTTCAGTAAATCTGTACTTTGCCTATTACTTGTGTTTTGCTCAATTCTTGTTTGGGACACCAAGAACCTGGACCCCAACTGAACACTCTGACAACAATACATCTAGGCTGGGGATGTAATTTGATGGTAGAAAGTTTTCCTACCACACATGAGACCCTGAGCTAGATCTCCAGCACAAAACAAAAAAGGTTTAAAACATTATTTAACTAACATTTTATAAAACTTACCTCAGAAATATTACTACTATGACTTTAATTAACTATATCTAATTAATGGTTAAAAGCTTAAACAAGTGTGTAAAACACAGCATATTAAATGATACAGAAGCCACATTATGAAACAAGATAATTTTGGCTTCCTAGTGAATGTACACAATTGCTTGTCTGTGATTGCTTAGATACCTATGTTCAGCTAAAATGTACAAGAGAATGCAGTGTTAATAAACCATTCCCTATTTGTAGATTAATGATGTGCTTCATCACTTTGCTTCTGTTGAACAAGAGTCCACTGAGTAGATGACCCCTCCCACCTTTGTCTTGCCATATCCTTTCCTCTTTTCAAACAGAAATAGGGTAAATGCGGACTGTGGTGAGGATCATTAGAAAGAAAGAGAACCAATATTCCATTTTTTTTTTCTTACCAGGGATTGAACTCAGGGGCACTCAACCACTGAGCCACATCCCGAGGTCTATTTTTTATTTTATTTAGAGACAGGGTCACACTGAGTTGCTTAGCACCTTGCTTTTGCTGAGGCTGGCTTTGAACTTGTGATCCTCCTGCCTCAGCCTCCAGAGCCTCTGGGATTACGGGCATGTGCCACAATGCCTAGCCAGAACCAATATTTTTTGGATATCAGTAATTGCAAGTGTTAAGAATTCTATTTAACAATGCACTTTAATCTTCATTTCAACAGTAGAAGCAGGCACAACCACATCCATGCAGATGAACAACCCAATATTCAGAAAGCTTAAAAATCTGTCCAAGGATTCTTCAACAAAATTCTGCTGTTACAACAAATTTAAAGCTACTAAAAGGTATCAACATTAAAAAAAACTATGATGGAAGAATTCAAATATAATTTGAGAGATGTTGGTGAGTCTTAACTCAGGAGAAGTAGAAGGGATTTTAATTCAATATTAGAGTATTTGAAAACCTAACTGCTTCAGTCAGCTTTTTTACTGCTGTGATCTAAAGACCTGATAAAAATCAATTTTGAGTTAGAGGAGGAAAAATTTATTTTCTGGCTCATAGTTTCAGAGGTCTTAGTCCATAGATGGCTGAATCCATTCCTTGGGGCTCAAGGTGAGGAAGAACATCATGGTGGAAGGGTGTGGTGGAGGAAAGGGGCAGGGAACATGGCACCTAGGAAGCAGAGTACTCTACTCAACAAGGACAAAATAAATACCCCAAATACATGCCTCCAATGATTTACTTTTTCAGCAACCCTCTACCAGTCTATAATTACCACTCAGTTAATATATATCAGCAGATTAATGCATCGATTAGGTTAAGGCTTTAAAACCATAATCATTTTACCTCTAAACTTTCTTGCATTGTCTCACGCATGAAGTTTGAGGGGACACCTAATCTAAACCATAACATTATCAAAACCCAGTGTATGAATTTAAACAATAAGAATCAGTTTCAAGAACTCCTTTATTTAACAAAATTTATTAAAGAAAGACTTTGCCAAGTTCTTGTTAAAAATTTTGGGGCAGAACTACCTTGAGACACTAAATAAAGATGAATAAAGAAAGGACAGCTGCTCTCTAGAAGCAAATGACTGAGGTAGTAAGGCACATGGGTTACATCAATGGAGATTCAAGAAGGTCAGGGAAGGTGATCTAATTTAAGGATGCATAAAACTGGAAGAAACAATGATGGTCCACTGTAGTTCCGTAGTTTTCTAAGTTACTATCTTTCTGTGTTTTTTTCCAAATGAAATAATAATTTTGACAGGATTAATTTCTTTCTTCAGGTTTGAAAGAAGGCCAGCTAATACTGAGCTTTAATTATCATATCATGCCTCCATTTTTCATAAATATGTAACTTGTGAAGCCCTTCTTTCACCATCTGTTTATTTGTTCCTGACAGTTTGTAGATTTCATGAAAACTCCCTCAACCTAACAAGGTTATTAATATGATGAGTAAAAGTAGTGATTTTATTTTATTTCACGGACTTCATCTTTATCTCCTACTTAATGACATGTAAATTAACTAGTTCATGAAGCACAGTCAAATTAATGCATCATAATCTTAATAACTTCATGAGCTTCACAATAAAGGAAATGTATACCTGAAATACAATTCCTGAAAGCATTGGAATACTTATAAAAAGTTTGAAAGAGTTAGAAATGTTAGATTATACCAAAATATTTTCCCCTAATCTCCAGAGTTGTTCAGTGGTGTAACCTAACAAATAAATATAAAATCATACTATCCCTCAGACTTGAAAATGTACTATTTCTTTTTAATTTCATTCTTTATAAAATCATTTAAAAATTTTATTCTTGGCCATTATGGAGCTCCTAGCAGTGAGTGTGCGGAGGCGAGGCCCGCGCTTAGCTGCTTCTTGCGTGGCCAGGAAGAGCACCGCCACGTCCCTGCTGAGCAGAGCCCAAGGTTGACTCTTCACCACACTGAAACCTTTAGGAAAAATCCTTGTGGTTAACAGCAGAGGCTTCAGAGTGTAACCTGTACTCGGGCCTAGAAATTATTTTAAATGGCAACTGATATATCTCAAGGTGAACTCATCCATCCTAAGGCACTCCCATTTATAGTAGGAGCTCAGCTGATCCACTAGGACAAGTCAGAAGGTAGAAGACAGCACCATGCCAATTAGTAGAGCAGAAAGTGAAACAAATGATACTTTCCTGGGCTACCCTTTCTGCCAGCCAGCTAGCTACCCAGGGCCCAGAAGCAAACACCGATGGCTTCCTCCCCATGTCCCAAAATGGATGCAATCCTAACTGAAGCCATAAAGGCATGCTTCTGGAAGAGTAGTGCATCAGTGGTTGCTATTGAAAATATATCATCCATAAGTATCCTTCTCTAGAGCTGGAGAGAAGGGGCTACATTCTTAAACAAGCCCTGAAAAGGGAATTGAATAGAGGAGTCATCAAACAGGTAAAAGGAAAAGATGCATCTGGAAGTTTTGTTGTGGTCCAGAAATCAAGAAAAACACCTCAGAAACCCAGAAACACAAAGAAGAGGAGCTCTGCAGTAGATCCGGAACCACAAGTAAAATTGGAGGATGTCCTCCCCCTGGCCTTTACTCGACTCTGTGAACCTAGAGAAGCTTCCTACAATCTCATCAGGAAATATGTTTCTCAGTATTAACCTAAACTTAGAGTGGACATCAGGCCTCAGCTGTGGAAGAATGCTCTGCAGAGAGCAGTAGAGAGAGGACAGTTAGAACAAATAACTGGCAAAGGTGCTTCGGGGACATTCCAGCTGAAGAAATCAGGGGAGAAACCCCTGCTTGGTGGAAACCTGATGGAATATGCAATCTTGTCTGCCATCGTTGCCATGAAGGAGCCGAAGACCTGCTCCACTACTGCTCTGAAGAAGTATGTCCTGTAGAACCACCCAGGGACCAATTCTAACTATCAGATGCATTTACTGAAGAGAACGCTACAGAAACGTGAAAAGAATGGGTGGATGGAGCAGATCTCTGGTAAAGGATTCAGTGGCACGTTCCAACTCTGTTTTCCGTATTACCCCAGCCCAGGAGTTCTGTTTCCAAAGAAAGAGCCAGATGGTTCTAAAGAGGAGGATGAAGATGAAGATGAATCATCAGAAGACGACTCTGAGGATGAAGAGCCACCTCCTAAGAGAAGGTTGCAGAAGAAAACCCCAGCCGAGTCCCCAGGGAAGTCTGCATCCATGAAGCAGAGAAGGGGCCAAGCCTACACCTAAAGTTCCAGCTGCCCAGAGGGGAAAAGCTAGGACCCTGCCCAAGAAAGCCCCTCCTAAAGCCAAAACTTCTGCCAAGAAAGCCAGACCCTCACCCTCAGTCATAAAGAAACTTAGTGGCACCCCCTCGAAGAAGCCTGCAGCCAATTCAAGAAAGGAAGTGAAATCGCCTGGCAAGGGTAAATCCACCATGAAGAAGTCTTTCAAAGCAAAAAAGTAAATTTTATAGGAAAAAGGGTATCATGATGAAATTGAGAATCTTATTTTATAAGGTCAGTGTGCATTTGTTTTAGTTTTGATGCTTATAAAATTACACTTTTTTCCTCCTGTATGAACGTTGTGGGGAGGGAACGTAATAAACCAATTTAGGCATTGTTTAAAAAAAATTTATTCTTACAAAAAAAAATAGTTTTCTCTAGATTGAATATTTCTATATACTGGTCATATTAAATATGTAGGCTGATTATGTATCAGAGCTCATGTCTTATCTTAAATATTTTGATACACATATAAGGTTAAAATGATAATGATTATTCAAAAAATATTAAAAAATACTTTTTTTTTTTGGTGGGGTAGTGGGGATTAAATTCAGGGGTTCTTAACCACTGAGCCACATCCCCAGCCCTATTTTGTATTTTATTTAGGGATAGGGTCTCACTGAGTTGCTTAACACCTTGCTTTTGCTGAGACTGGCTTTGAACTTGAAATCCTCCTGTCTCAGCCTCCTGAGCTGCTGGGATTACAGGTATGTACCACTGCACCAGGCCTGTGGAATCTTTAACTAAAATAAGCCTAAGAATAACCTTAACTTCCCAGGGTTACTTTTACATTCCTACTTTGAATTATTTAAAATAAATCTATATCAGGAACTTGTCTAAGAAAAAGCTTATTGCATATGTGGGGATACAAAACCCACTTGATATTAATAGAAACATGTAAAAGCTTAGAAGCCTAATTTATCTGAAATTTCTGTGATCATCAATAAGTAATAAGTGCCTTAAACCTCAATTTATTCATTGTAAAATGAGTATAATAATGATTACCAACCAAAAGAGCTGTGAGAATTCAATAAAATGAGGCTTATACCTTAAAAGGCACCATATGCATGAATTATTCTGATTAATTTAAATGTTTTCCTTGCACCTGTATTATCTACTCATAATGACTAATATATTGAATAAGAAGTCTGTTATTACTATCCAAACAATAAATCTCATTTTGGTTTGTTACTGCCTAATCTGAATACATCAGAAAAATTATAGCACCTTCACTCCCTCCGCACTCTCAACTGGTAATGAGGATCTTTTACTTTGCTCATTATTTTTTCTCTATTAATGTATTATTTATTTTTTAAAATTCTTTGGGCTTGATTTTGCAACTAAAACTTAGGTTCCATGAGAATAGCAAGTCATACATAATTAGTCACTATTTTTCACCCTAAAGTATGATATTGAAACATGATTAATAAACTTAAACAAAATAATGACCAATAATTTAACATTAAGAAGTATGTTTGTTACAAAAGGCTCTCTGTAAAGATGTAATAATTATAACATGTGTGCATCCTCACAGAGGTGAAAGGAAAAATAAGACATTCAACAATAAGAGATGGAAACCTTCGGGCCCCACTTTCCATGGTGGATATGATTAGGTGGAATGATAACGGAATGGGACACTTGAAGAGCACGATAAATCATCTAGAGCAATATCCATAGAGCACTTCGCACAACCACAGCAGAACACACTTCACACTGTAACATGGGTCTGAAGTGCACAGAGTCTTCTCCAGCCTTTGCCATATGCAGGGCCATAAAACGAATTGACAAATTAAAAAGGACTGCAAACATATATTTTTCTCCAAGAACAATGGAATCTAACTAGAAATAAATAACTTAAAGAAATGTGAAAAATTCATAATTATGTGAAAATATTCAGTTAAAGAAGAAATTAATTATAATTTGAAATGACTAAGCCATTGGACAAAATCTGGTATCTTTTCATAATAAAGTCATCCAGCAGACTATGAATAGAAAGAAACTTCCTCATCCTGATGGTAGGTATCTACAACAACAACCCAAACAAACAAACATGAACACCGCACACAGCTCCTTATACCTAATAATATTCTTCGGAGTGAAAGGCTGAATGCTTTACCTCTGAGATCGGGGAAAAGACAGGATGTCTGCTCTTTCCATTTCTGTTTAACATTTTACTGAAGTTTCCTCAAGTGCAATTAGGCAAGAAAAAGAAATAAAAGATACTCATATGGGAAACAAAGATGAAAAGCTACCTAACAGATGACATGATCTTGAACTTAGAAAATTCTCACTAAAAAACAAAAAAATTAAGTCAACAGATGAGTTCAGCAAGTTGGCAAGATCCAAAATATCAAGATACAAAAATCCGTTTTCTTTCTGCAAACTAGTCAACTATCAGAAATAAAAGAAAGAAAGCAATTCCATTTATAATAGAAACAAAAATATTAAGATTTTTGGGAATAAATTTAACCAAAGAAGTACAAATTTTACTCTCTGAAAAATAGAAAAGGCATTTTTGAAAGAAGTAAAGAAATCCTAAATTAATGAAAAGTCACAATGAATCACAAGGTTTAATGTTGCTAAGATGGCAATATTATACTGGTTTATCTATGTATTCAAAGCCATGTCTAACACGGTTCCAGCTGATTTCTTTCCACAAATTGGCAGGTTCATGGTAAAATTCATGCAAAAACTCAAGGGAAACATAATAACCAAACAAACCAAAGATGGCAGGTGGAGGATTTATATAGATATATCCATGTGAAAACTTACCACAGAGCAACAGCAACCAAGAAAACGAGGTACAAACATGAAGACTGACATACAGAAAAATGAAATAGAATTAAGAGTCCAGAAATAAGTCCTAATATTGAGTATAGTCAAATGATTTTTGACAATGTTCAAGATTGTTCATTTTCTACTTCCTTAAATTGTACAGTTAGGATTTTTCAAATCATTATTATTTCACTGTATCTTTTTAGACCTTTATGAAATGAATGTGTTTATAAAGCTAGGAACATATAGAGGAAAAGGAAGAAGATAATTGAAATAACACAATTATAAAGAACTTACAAAACATTACACCAAAAATACAAAGAACCCAATCAATAGATGGGCCAAGGACAGACACTTTACAGAAGACACACAGGCAATTAATAAATAGATGAAAAAGTGTTCAACATCTGTAGTAATTAGAGAAATATAAATTAAAACAACTCTAAGATTTCATCTTACTCCAATTAGAATGGCTATTATCAAGAACACAAACAAAAATAGGTGTTGGTGTGGATGTGGGGAAAAAGGCACACTTTTACATTGCTGGTGGAGTTGCAAATTGGTGTAGCCACTCTGGGAAGCAGTATGGAGATTCCTCAGAAAACTTGGTTGGACCCACCTTTTGACCCAGTAATCCCACTCCTCGGTTTATATCCAAAGGAATTAAAATTAGCATACTACAGTAAAGCAGCCACATCAATGTTTATAGCAGCTCAATTCACAATAGCTAGATTGTGAAACTAACCGAAATGCCCTTCAATTGATGAACAGATAAAGAAACTGTGACATATATACACAATGGAATATTACTGAGCCATGAAGAAGAATAAAATTATGGCATTTGCTGGAAAATGGATGAAGTTGGAAAATATCATGCTAAGTGAAATAGGCCAAGGCCAAAAAACCAAAGTCCAAATGATTTCTCTGATAAATGGATGACGATCTATAACAAGGGGTGGTGGTGGGGGCGGGGGGGGGTGGGAAGAGAAGAATGAAGGAACTTTGGATGGTGTGGAGGAAAATGGGGTGGGGGGGGATGGAAGGATAGTAGAATGAAACAGACAGTATTACCCTACATATATGTATGATTACATGAATGGTGTGAATCTACATTATGTACAACTACAGAAATGAAAAGTTGTACACCATTTGTGTACAATGAATCAAGATGCAGTCTGTAAAAATAAAAAAATAATTAAAAATAAATAAAATAACACAATAATTAAACAAAATTCAAAACTATGCAATAATATGAATCCCCAATCATATGACATGTGGAAGGCAAATACCTAAAAGGAGAAGACAAATTCTTGTTTACCATTAACCACATTACATTCAGTGGGTTGTATGCATGTGTGAGGCCCTGGATTCCATCCCCAGCAGCATGAAAAAAACAAAACACAAAAAATCAGGTTGGTTTATTTGTTTCTCTACAAGAGAGTCAATTTGAATATAAAGACACAGATTGAAAATCAAGGAATGGAAAAAGCTATTTCATACAAATAGTAACCAAAAGAAAACTGCCTTGGTTATAATACTATTAGACAAAAGTAGACTTCAGCAAAAAGATCAAAAAGGACATTATATTAAGATACCATTTCAGCAAAGCAAGAAGACATAGCTGCTATAAAATCATATATGCACATACAAACAAGATCCAAAAATTATGAAACAAAGTTGGCAAATGAAGGAAGGTATGGGTAATGAAATACTAGTTCAATACTTTGACACTTGTTTTCAATAATGGATAAAACAGATAGATTACTAAGGAAATATAGGACTTGAGCAGCACTATAAACTGAATTGACCTAACATACATAAATAGATATGCATACATATGTATATGTGTATGAATGAAACACTCTGAATACTCTACCAATGAGAACAGAATATGTATTTTTCATAAGCTTACATGAAATATTTCCCAGGATGGATCATACTTGAGGCCACAAAACCAGTCTTAATGTGTTTAAAGAGACTGAAATCACATATTATCTTTATAATCAAAATAGACAGAAATTAGAAATGGATAACAAAAGGAAAATCAGAAAAATTTAAAAAGCATGGAAATCAAACAACACACTGTTAAACAACTAACGAGTCAAAGGAAAAATAACAGAGAAATTAGAAAATACCTTAAAGCAAATGAACACAAACACATGCCAAAACTCATTGGATGTATATAAAAGCAAAACTGACAAAAATGATAGCTGAAAGCACTTACATTTAAAAAAAAAGATCTCAAATCAAAAACCTGAAATCATAAAAATAAAACTTAACTTTAAGCCCTTCAGGAACTGCAAAAAGATAAGCAGAATGAACCTAAGTCTAGCAGAGGGAAAAAAGAATGAAATACAGGTTAATGCAGAGATGAATTAAAAAGGGGAAGGAATAACAGTAGATAAGAAAATCAACAAAAACAGAAGTTGGAACTTTGGAAAATAATAACATAATTAAGAAAATTTTCTGTTAGATTAAACCAGAGAGAGAAGAAAAATAGAAAACTTAGATTACTAAAATTAGAAAGAAAGCAGGCAAGTTACTACTGATTTTTCAGAAATAAATTCTAAGAACATATTATGTAAAATTTTACTCTGAACAGTTGAGTAAACCTAGATGAAATGGACAAAAATTGTGAAATCCATACTCCATATAAACTCATTAGGAAGAAACAGAAAATCTGAATATACAAATAAATATAAAGAAAGATTGAATCATTATTCAGAAATTGCCCAACAAAGAAAAACCCAGGATCATATGT
Organism: Sciurus vulgaris; assembly: GCF_902686455.1. Taxonomy (NCBI): domain Eukaryota; kingdom Metazoa; phylum Chordata; class Mammalia; order Rodentia; family Sciuridae; genus Sciurus; species Sciurus vulgaris. The sequence continues at coordinate 109,061,004 of NC_136468.1, read as the reverse complement.
AATCACTGGTAAATCATATTAAACTTTAAAAAAGAACTTAACATGAATTCTTCTCAAACTCCTCCCAAAAGAAAGAAAATGAAAACTGAGGAGAGAGCATGTCTCTCCTCATTATATTAGGCCAGCATGACTGACAACAAAGCCAGTCAAAGAAAGTACAAGAAAAATATAAAATACAGATCAATACCCTCTATCAATAATGAATAACAGCATTATTCATTGAGGAAATGCAAATCAGAACCGCAAGTTGAAAGTGAATGGTGGTTGTCAGATTCCAGGAACAGTAGGTAGCAGGGTTCGGGGGAAAGGTTGATCCCTGGACAGTAAGTTCATAGATAGGAGCAGGAAGCTGTGGACTTGCTGGGCACTATGACAAGGGCCTATAATCCCAGCAACTCAGCAGGCTGAGGCAGAAGTTTGATCTCTTAGCAACTTAGTAAGATCCTGTCTCAATTAATAAATAAGCAAACAAATGAAAAATGTCAGGTGATGTAGCTCAGTGGTAAAGAACCCATATGATCAATCCCCAGTATCACCCAAAAAGAAGAAGAAAAAAAGGTGGTGGTGTATTACTGTGCAGTATGGTAACTACAGTTAACAATATGTACTGTACATTTCAAAAGATTAGATGAAAGAATTTTGAAAGCCTCACCACAAAGAAATCATAAATGATTGAGGAAATAAATATGTTTAACTTGATTTGAATATTATGCAGTGCACATATGCATCAACATTACATGTGCCAGTTGTGGAGGTGCACACCTGTAATCCCAGTAACTAAGGAGGCTGAAGTAAGAGGCCTCAAAATCAAGGCCAGCCTCAGCAACTTAGTGAGGCCCTAAGCAATCTAGGGAGACCCTGCTTCAAAAATGAAAAATAAAAAGGTCCGGAGAAGTGGTTCAGTGGTTATGTGCCCCTGAGTTAAATCCTTGGTACTAAAAAATTTAATTTATTAGAAAATTATATGGTCACCCATTAATATGTACAATGTCTATGGTTTTGTGTTTCAGATTAAAATAACACAAGATATTACATCCCTTAAGGATGCCTATTAAAATTAATTAATTAATTAATTTCAAAGGGAAATAAGTGTTGGTGAGGCTATGGAGAAATTAAAGCATTTCTACATTACTGGTGGGAACCTTAAATGATGCAGCTACTATGGAAAGTAGGTTGGTGGCTCCTCAAAAGCTGGATCTAAGGGCTGGGAATATAGCTTAGTTGGTAGAGTGCTTGCAAGCACACGGCCCTGGGTTCAATCCCCAGCACAGAAAAAACAAACAAAAAAAACTAGACCTAGAATTGCATGGTGATACGGCAGTTTTACTTCTAGGTATATACCCAAAGGATGAGAAAGCAGAGACTTGAAGAGATACCTGCATACCAATGTTCACTGCATCACTTTACACCATTGCCAAAAGGCAGAAACAACCCAACTATCAATCAACAGATGAAAAAGCAGGATATCTTGTATATATATAAAAACGAAGTTTTGAGACTTGTTACAACATGATTAACCTTGGAAATGTCATGCTAAGTGAAATAAGTTAATGTAAAAGGACACATATTATATGATTTCATTTATACGAGGTACCTAAATAGGCAAATTCTAGAGTATACAAGAGGATATAAGGTAATGGGAAATTACTGTTCAATGGATACAGAAATTCTTTTTCAGGTGATGAAAACATTTTGGAAATAGTGCTGACAGATGCACTATATTGTGAATGTGATTAATGGTCATTTAATAATACACTTAAAATTGTTAAATTGACATTATATGTTGTGTAATATTATGTTGTATATATTTTACCACAATCTTTAAAAATTAATAATGCAATTTACCAAAAATCATTAAATTGTACAGTTAAGTGGGTGAATTATATGTTATGTGAATTGATTTCAATAAAATTGCTAAAAATGAGCAAATTATATGAGTAGACTCTTATCTCAGAAAAATGAATAGCAATAAGCACATGAAAAGACACTCAACATTATTAGTTGTTAGAATTAGGGAAATGCAAATGAAAATTACAATGAGATATCACTCCTCACCCACTAGGATGGCTATAATAAAAAAGACAGATGATAATAATTGAGTAGAATGTGAGAAATTAGAACTGTCCTACATTACTAGTGGGTATATAAAATGGTATGTACACTTTGGATAATCATTTGGCAGTTCCTCAAAAAGTTAAACATAGAGTTAACATATGACAAAAAATTCCACACTAGAAAAATTAAAATATTCATACATAATAAATTACATATGAATGTTCACTGCAGCACTACTCATAATGACCAAAATGTGAAGAAACAATCCATGTGTTCATCAAATAATGAATGAAATGCAGTATATTCATATGATGTAATATTATCGACAAAGAAATAAATGGTGTTGCAACATGAAAGAACTTCATAAAAACATGCTAACTGAAATAATAAAATCACAAAAGACGGCATGCATTTGTATTTTCATTACATGAAATGTGTGGAATAAATGAACCTTTTGAGAAAGGACAGGGATTTGCTGATAAGCAGTAGAGATGGATAGAGAGCGATTGTTAATGGGTATAGTTTTTCTTTTTGGAATGTTGGAATGACAGATCTATTCTAAATTACATGCTAGCATCATTCCAAAAAGAAAAACTATGCCCACAACTCTGTGAATATACTAAATGTCATTGAGTTGGGTCTTTTAAATGGGAGAATCCTTTGAGTTTTGAATTGTATCTCAGTAAGACTCTTAAAAACACAGGTACCCATTTATGGATTATGATATTTAAGGATTAAAAAATATTGCTTATATTCCTTTGATTTTAGAAGTGTAAGTTGAATATTTAAATTTAAGTCAGTTGATAAAATAAAATGTTCTAGAAAAATTTTCAATTATTTCAATCAAGTTCAAATTCACACCCTACTCCTTAAATTGTTTGCACTTAGACACTCAAAATTAACCTTGATGTCCTGTTTATCAACTTCCTCACATTCAAAATCTGAAGGAACAACATCTGCTATGCTTTTAAAATTCTTCAACCTTGTGCATGCATTTTCTTGGTCTAATGTACTTTTCTTTATTTCTGAACTGATTTTAGTTCACATTGCTCTTCATCCTTTTAGGTCTAGTTTAAAAAATAAAACAAAACAAAAACCCAGAACGACAACAACAACAGCAAAACATTTGATTGCTATCTAAATCAAGCAGTTTACAGTTCAATTTCATTTCTTCTCGAAATTATTTAAGTCCTTGGGACTAGGGCCTTGGTTCTAATGCCCTCAGTATTTCTAAGGGGCTGGCATGTTTGGCATGTGATTGGTTACATCTTTCTGTAAGTAAAAGTATATAAAAGTAGATTCAAATGTTAGTTTCTTTGACCAAGATTTAGCAGTTAATTGTTATGTTACTATATTAAGGAATTCATTCTGTAAGCAGCACAGACAATTCTAATGAAAACTAAAAGCCATGGCTATGTTTTTCTTTAAATTTCCAAAATCATCAAACAAAAGATGAAAACATAATTAGAAGATTAGATGTCATTATGTTGTGTTTTGCATTTTTAAACTATGAAAGTCAAATTAAAAAAAAAAAAAAAAAAACCTATTGGGTAAGCCTGTCTAGGTTACTTCTAGTTTTCAGGGTGGATTTTATTTACAAAGCTGAGACCACCTATTTCTTTGGAGCCTTCTATCATTTATAGTCACTAAGGTATTTCTATGAGGGATTAGGGATGAAAGGAATTTGTCACTGAAGGCAATTTTAGACTTAATGCTTCATTCACAAAAGGAAAAGAAAAATAAACCCTCCCATTTTTCAGCCAGTCAGGTTTTTAAATTTGTCGCGAAGGAAAAACTGAACTTACTGGGAAAATGTGATTTATCTGTTTGTAAGGATAAAAAAGAAAAATGTATGAAACCCTCAAAAAACACCCATTTTACGAAATAACATAAAAATATTGCTGCCTTAAGGGAACAGATTATTACATATTTTAAATACTCTCTGTCTCTCTGTCTCTCTCTCTTTCACACACACACACACACACACACACACACACACACACACACACATCCTTCTTTGTTGCCATGAATATATGCTTGCTCAAAACCTCTGAGTTTCATAACATGGAGTTCTGATTCTTGAACTTCAAACTGGAAGGTCAGATAAAGGTCAGTAAGGTCATTATTACCATTGCAGGCCCTGTGACGTCTTCAGGTCTACACCCCGAAGCTTTGCTACTTCCAAACGACTCCTTAAAGCCTAGCCCATTCTGTTTCAATCAAAAAAAACCACTTCTCAGCAGTTGGTTCTGAGATGGTAGCTGAGGGTGCTACCACGGGAATGAGCTTTCAAGTGGACTGATTAGTGTTGAACTAACACTTTCAAGACTTGAAACTGTGCTGAGTTGCAAATTGACTTTCTTCATAACTTTTCACCACATGATTATAGTAATAAAGTAAGTTAGAATATGTGAAAGAAACTGACCCTGAGTAACTTCCTTTTGATTAAAATTTGACAATGAATTCTGTTTCTGAAAATGGGGATATTTTGAAAATGTAAACCAAATCAACTTTTCTAAAAAAAAAGTTACATAAAATTACTAAATATCTGATTTACAACACTTGAATTACAGCAGTTCCACTTGATATATATATATATTATATTATATATTTTTTTTTATATGTTATATATTTTGTGCTTTCTAAGAAATGTTTTTACTTTTAACTAACATTTTGTATTTTGCCCAACTGATGGAAAATGCTAAAGTTAATGTTTCTGCCAGTCTGACGACTGGGAACTGGAAGTCAGAATTTATGCTGATTTACGAAAAATAAAGTGCTCTTTTGTCACTCAGATTTTGTGAACCGAAATTTGTATTCTCTGTATGTATGTCAGTCAGTTTTCTATCACCGTAATAAATACTTGGTGGTTCAGAGGTGTCAGTTCATGGTCACCTGGTCCTATTAGACGTCATGTACATCACAGCGGGAACACATGGCAGCCAGGCAACTGAGAGAGAGAGAGCAGGGGCCTGGATCTCAATATTCCATCCAAGGGCACACCCCAAGTGACCAAACAAATGTCTATTTTCTGAAGGCTCTGCCCCCTCCCAGTAGCACCACAGATTGGGGACTGTTTCTGTTTTAGTTAGCTTTTTAAGGACATCTGCAGCAATAAGATTCAGATACCAAGGAATTCAACAAGAAACAAACTGGTGTCTTTGATAATAAATTACAATGGCAAATAAAGATGAATAGAAAAATGTACACATCAAAGCAACACATCATCGAAATGCAATATGCAAATTTATTTGGATTCTGATTGAGTATATAAAAAATGAAACAAAAATTTTAATGCTGATCCAATATTATATATTTATTATTTTTCAGTTATTATGATTGTTTTTAGGTTGCATGGAAAATAATAGATGTCTTATCTTTGAGAGAAATATTCTATTCACTTTGGGTTTTTTATTTGCTTGTTTTTGTTTTTGTTTTTTGGCAGGAGCTAGAGACGGAACCCAGGACCTTGTGTAAGCTAGACAAGTACCGTACAACTGAGTCACATCCCACCCCATGAGAAATATTCCAAAGTGTTTATTTCATTACATGTTTTGTCTCTCTGGGATTTGTTGAAAAATTACCCACTGTATGTTTGTGTGTGTGTGTGTGTGTGTGTGTGTGTGTGTGTGTGTATGGAGGAGCAGGTGGTCAAGAGAAGCAAGATGAAACAATATTGATCAATGTAAATAATTAAATAATTATTGAATCTTGGTGATGGGTTAGTGAGGAACAATTTCAGCACTCTCTATATTTTATGTTAAGAACTGTAAAATGTGACTAATGTAGAAAGTTTTGAAAATGCCCTTTAATGCTAGAACATAGCACTAGATTGCCAATAGTACCCTCCACTGTTAGAAATAATCACTGCTATGATTTGAACCCAAATGGACAGATCTTTCTTGATAATCTCAGATTTGATCATCCCCTCATCTAATTCCTGAATCAGTAAAGTAAGAGCAGCTCTGTATTGAACTCACTTAGAAACCAGGGGCTTTATTTTTCCAAATTGAAACTGTCTGTTGGATATTTTTAAGTGTTGCAAATTTTATAACAACATTTCCTTTCCCTTTGATTTCCTCATATGCACAAGGGGATGGTTCATCCTATGTAAACTAAAAAATTCAAGCTGTCTAGTTAAATTGGAAGACTTTTAAAGATGTCTTTGTACATGAACACAAAATAAAACAAACTTTTCCAAATCAAACAAATAATTCACAAGTGTTGACCTTATTAGTGTTTCTCTCTTTTTTTTAGTTATAAGGATTCCTGAAAAATGAAGTTCGAATATGAAGAACTTGCATTCCCATAGACTCAGGGCAGGGCCATTGGATCTTTTTATATATTCTTTAGCTGTAGGCATTTTATTAAATGAACCATATTCTTCACCTATAAAACATTGTCAAAATGTGCAATTCCAACCAAGTCAGTTTGATTTTTAAGAGCTTATAATAAAATTTCAACATTGGAAAGTATGCTACAGAAGAAGAAAGTGCCACAATGGAGACTGGGACAACACCTGGGTAACAATGTATCTTTATTGTCATTCTTGTAAATTATTTTTATAAATGTCATATATGGATCATTTCCTCAGTTTTTTGTCTTTCTTAATTTTCAGTAAAAAGTGTTAGTTAATTACTATCATTAATATTTCAAAGATGGTGAAATAGCTTTAAAAAATTTAATGACCTATGTAAAATTACTCAGATTCTGAAGTGGAGGGACCAAGGCTATTTTTAAAATTAAAAAAAAAATTTTTACAGACTGAATTTTGATTCTCTGTACACAAATGGGGTACAACTTTTTGTTTCTATGGTTGTACACACTGTAGATTCACACCATTCATGTAATCATACATATATAGAGAGTAATGATGTCTGTCACATTCCACCATCTTTTATACCCCTGCCTCCTTTCTGCTCTCATTTCCCTCTACATAATCTAAAGTTCCTACATTCTTCTCTTACCCACCACTCCCCCACCCCCATTATGTATCGTCATTCACTTATCAGGGAAAATATTCGGCCTTTGGTTTTTGTGGATTGACTTATTTCACTTAGCATGATATTCTCCAATTCCATTCATTTACCTGCAAATGCCATAATTTTATTCTTCTTTATGGCCAAATAACATTCCATTGTGTATATATACCACAGCTATATCCATTCATCTGTTGAAGGGAAGCTAGGTTGGTTCCACAATCTAGCTAGTGTGAATTGAGTTGCTATAAATATTGATGTGACTGCGTTACTGTAGTATGCTAATTTTACATCCTTTGGGTATAAACTGAGGAGTGGGATAACTGGGTCAAAAGGTGGTTCCATTCCAAGTTTTCTGAGGAATCGCCATACTGCTTTGCAGAGTGTCTGTGCCAATTTGCAACTCCACCAGCAATGTAAAAGCATGCCTTTTTCCCCACATTCATTTTCTGTTGCTCAAACAGACTACCTGAGACTGGGTAATTAGTAAAGAAAAAAGATTTATTTGACTCATAGTTCTAGAGGCTGGAAAGTCTCCAAGCCCAGCACCAGCATTTGATGAAAGATCTTGAGCTGCATCATCCCACAGAGGAAGCAGACCAGCAAGAAAGAGTGAGGACAAAAGCAAGAGAAGAACCTTTTATAAAAAATTGACTCTCATGATAACAGCATTAATCCACTCATGAGGACAGAGCCTTTGTGGATTAATCACTTCTTTTTAAGCTCCACCTTCCAACACTGCTGCTTTGCTGAGTTAAGTATAGAATAGATGAAATTTGAACACATATTCAAACCTTAGCAAGAACCATGCCCAGATTTGTTTATTCTAAATCTGGGGTTCTTTCTATTGCATAAATCATGTTGTTACCTATATTAGATGCGATCTCAGTAAGCATGTTTCCCAAAAGCTCTTGAAACATATTATTTTAATGTAACTCATCATGGTCTTTGGTCCTGATTTAACTTCTACAATGTCTTGTTTCCTTCAAGACAATAAACTAACTAAAAGACCCTGACTAATTTTGTCTGCAAAATGACAAAGTAGATTCTGCTCCAAAGCAGAAACACTGAAAAACAAGTATAAACTATTTAGAACTAACTTCAATAGAACTGGAAGATAGGCAAAGTTTGAATTGATCCAGCAAATTTCAAATTTAGAAGAGAGCAACATAAAAATGCAAAGTGTCTTTTTTGTTTTTGTTTTTTTTTTTTTCATTTTGTATGTCCAATTCTATTGCTACTTGTCAGCAAACTTCCAGAACTGTTCCCAGAGTGGGACACTGATCACTCGTTCCAGGGAGGGCAGATTAAAACATATTGACCAATTATTACATTATGTCTGTTCTAATCTTTCTGGAGCTGGCTACCTGAGGAAATAACAGAAGGTGATTGACTCTGTTTTGCCTAACTGGGAACCTACCCAGGGCATTGCTCAACAGCATTTTAAGGCAGCAGACAACATGAAGCTGCCTGGAGCAAAAGATTATGATTCAGACATAAAATATATTGCATAGCACCACGAAAAAAAAAAAAAAAATTGCCTAGAGCCTGAAAAGAAGAGCCGGAGAAAGATTCTTGGTAAATCAGGGCTTTCATAAACATTTGTGTATTTGGAGGAAATAGGAAAGCCAATAAAATGCCTGGGGAAAAAATGAACGCTGAGAGAAATCTAAGGAGATCCCAAGTTTTCCCACTGGTCTGATCCCTAGGCTCAGTGCTAGACACTATAGATGTTGAAAGAGGGTTTCAATATATCAGATCCAACTGTAAGGACTAATAGGGACTTTTCTTCCTTCCTTCCTTCCTTCCTTCCTTCCTTCCTTCCTTCCTTCCTTCCTTCCTTCCTTCCTTCCTTCCTTTCTTTCTTTTCTAATTTTAATTTTTTTCTCTCTTTTTTTTTTTCTGACTCTTGTCATTTAAGGAAATCTCAGTCAAATTATGAGCTGACAAAAACTAGGCAAAAGAGACTCAGTAGTCACATACAACGGAGTATAAACTAAAAATTATTGGCAGAGGTCATTAAAGAAATGGACTACTGCAGAATTCAACATTTAAAAATATGTGGAAGGGAGAAAATCTGATTTTCAGTTACCATATTGTAATAGTCAACCACCCAGATTTCAACAACAAAAGCATGCAAGGCTAACACACAGGAAAGTGTGGTCTATTCAAAGGAGAAAATTAAATGAACAGAAACCATCTTTGATGAGGCAAAGTCACTGGACTTGCTAACAACTTTTAAAATACAATATTCAATAAATGTTAAAGGAAAACATGACAATAAAACTAAAGGAAATTAGAAAAACTATATATAAATGAAATGAGAGTATCAACAGAGATCATAATTAGGAAAAAAAATCAAACACTTTAAAAAGGTGGCAGAATAGATAGTCTCCCACTAATAACCCCCACAGTAACAATGATTGGAAATCACCCATGGACAAAATTTACCGTGAGAGCTTTGGGTTCCATGTAGGAAACTGTGAACCAGGGTAAAGTCAGGACAAGGACAAAGACTTTGAGAAGTCCAGTTTTTATCCATATTGTCTGCTCACCAACAATGGATCCAGATTAGACCCAGAAATAGTTTCATGAGGTCTCACGTTTTTGAGAGAACCTAATTTGCCTTAGGCTTTGTACCTGCACCATCTGTAAAGAAACTCAGAAGAGGAATCTCACCTACTCATGCCTCAGGTAACCTGCCCATAAACCTTGGCCCCAGATATAGTCTGTGACCCACCTCCAGGCTAAAATGGAAATGCAACTTATTAAAACCTAGTGAATGCAGTGAAAGCTGTTCTGAGAAGGAAGTTTATAGCAATGAAGGTTTACATTAAAAAAGAACAAAAGTTTCAATTAACCTAATATTGCACATCTAAGAGGGAGAGAGGGGGAAAAAAAAAAAAAGGAACGAACTTTGCCCACAGTTAGCAAAATGTAAAACTTGATAAAAATGAAAACAGATTAGAAAGACAATAGAAAAGATTAATGAAGCTGAGTTTTTTTTTTTTTTTTTTTCTGTAAAAGATCTTCACTATTTCTCTCAATTCTTATCTTTTGCATGGCAATTTTTCTCTACTGAATTAATATCATCAATTTGATGTCCTCTTGTTAACAAAGCCAAAAACCTAAAAACCTTGGAGTCATCTTGTAATCTCCCTTTTAATCAGTATTTGCATCATTCCATCTGGAAAATCTATTGATTCTACCTTCCAAAATATACACTTTAACCATGTACTTCTTCTCTGTCTCTATTGCCAACACCTTATTTCAAGCCAACATCACATCTTGGCAGGATTAGGAGAGTAATTTTCCAGCTGCTCTTCCTGCTTCCAAACATGTTGCCAACAATGCATTCAGCAGCCAGAGCAATCTCTCAAAAACATATTCTAATATATTTCAAACATATAAATGGGCTTAAGTAATTATATAACCATCGTAATGAAACCTACATCCTGATTCAAATAATGAACTAATACTTACCCTAAAAAACTATCACTATACTAAAAAAAATCTGCATTCATAAGCACTTGTTATTCTTTTCTATTTTAAATGCATACAATCCAACCTCATATGATGAGTTAGGCTTTCTGTTTCAAAGTATTTTTTAAATGGAATCCAACTGGTTAATTTGTGCATCATTTTTTGTGACTCGTTTTCTGTGCCAGGTGTTTTCTGAAGTTCTTTCTTTCTGTGATATATATTTGTAGTATATTCATTTTTGTTGCCGCAAGGAGCTCCACTATAGTTAGGTTAGCCACTTGCTCTCCATGAACATGTGCATCTTTTCTGGTGATTCACATGATGTATCTCATTACTGGTGATGGTTTCATCATGGAACTGTCAGTCAGACTTTGCTACTCAAATGACCCATTTTCTTGTTAGAGTTAGTATGTTGTGTGGAGTTACCTTGAAATGACATCCCTGTCCCCCTTGAACACTCTGATTTGTCTATGTTTATCTATGGCAATGCGAATTCATGGAATACTAATTTATTCAGTGGATTTGAGTGTGTTTCTTTCAACGTGTGCTTTCATGCTCAAACGGCCACAAATTTTGCCGTGGGAGCAACTTCAGTTTGTTCTTTTGTCTTGCTGAGAAAGCTCTTCTATTGTATGCTTTTAGCCTGCAGCAAAATATTATTATTTCATGCAATCAAGGGATTTTTTTAATATTTACATACTGTGATCACATTTTATTTTGCATGAAAACCTTAATTAAAGCCTTTTTTATAAACACCATTAGGAACAATCTGTTGGTTGTGCTCTCTGTTTACATTTCCTCTTAGAAAACATTAGTATGATATGTGTATACTTCTTGTTTCTCTTCAAATGTACTCCTGCTCCAGAATGTTGAAAATTCTATACTACAGTTTTCTGGATCTTTATATTACTGTTAAGGATTTTATATTCTATCATTCCTTGTAGGTGAAATGTGTTCTGATTCTATCATCTTTAATGTCTTTAATGTCCTCTCTTTCTTCTGCAGTTTCTCTATGCTTGTTTAGGGTTGTTGCTATGGTTTGGGTAAATATCCTCCAAGGACCTGTGTGTGAAAGGCTTGGTCTCCCACCCATGGCACTATAGAACAGTGGTAGAAGATAAGAGGTGGGGCCTAGTTGGAAGCCTTCTAGTCATTGGGGGTGTGCCTTGGAACAGGATTGTGGGTTGCCATGTTTCTTTCTCTCTTTCACTTTCCAGCATCAGGAGGTGAGATGCCTATTCTACTAAACACCCCCACCATGCTGTTCTACGCTGCCACAAGTCCAAAGCATGGAGGATTACCAATGTGGGCTGGAACCACCAAAATTCTGAGAACAAAAAAGCTTTCTCTTTTTTAAGTTGATTATCTCAGGTATTTTGTTATGGTAACAGAAAACTGACTAATACAACCGCCTTCCCTCTTATTCACACTGGTTAATATTTGTTGTGTTGTTGAACCTGTTAAAAATCCTCCATTTTGATATATATTATTCAATGCTTCCTCAGTATGTGTTATAAATACTGTAAATAAAATGTTGTTGCAAGTATATACCTTAAAACATCTCCTACTTGGTTTGACCTTTCCATCATGTGTGATGATTTTTATCCTCTTCTAAAGAAATATATACATTTGTATTTATGCCTTGGTGGAATTTATTTCTACCTCTTTATTTTGAACTATTTTTCTAAATTTTACTATATTTCTTTTTTATATATTTTACATTAATTCATCTTTGTTTATTCCAGATTATTTTTCTTTTACTAATTTGGAAATTATCTACTATTAGACTTCTTTTAGTGGCTAATCGTCTTATCTTACATACAGCTGAAAAGCCATAGTTTAGTTCTACATTTTAACACTCGAAAAAAGGATTATAATTATCACGTAGAATTTTGGCACTCAATAGGTTTAACCATGTTAACCAATTTATGCTCCATATCTACAAGGTTCCATTTATATTCAGGACTTCTTTTGGAGATCATTTTTCTTGTTGTTTAATCACACCTAGAAATACTTTCATACAAAACCATTGGTTGGTTATATATTCCATTGATCATCTTGTACCTCAAAATGCTTTTGTTCCACTTTTGATGTTCAGTGACAATTATAAATTCATAGGCATTTTGATAGTATCTTGACTTTTTGATTCTATTTCTTTTTAGTTTATGTTTTATTCAATTGTGGTAATTTATTTTTAATTTATCCACATAATTTCAATACAATTTTTAAAGAATTCATATCTGATTGTATAATCTGGATTAAAATTTACTTCATTTCTTAATTTTGAACAATCACATCTTTCATTGAAGCAAGAAAAAATTGGGAAAATATGTACTTCTTTAAATATTTTGTCCTGCCATACATTGATTACTTATGGTAAGGAATTTGGGTGCTGTTAAAAAAAGACTGGCCAGGGAGGATGGTACATGCCTGTAATCCCAGGGACTGAAGATTGAGGCAGGAGGATGGTGAGTTCAAGACCAGCCTCAGCAACTTAGCGATGTAAGTAAATAAAAAAGGACTGGGGATGTGGCTCAGTGGTATAACACCTCTGGGTTCAATCTCCAGAATTCCCCCAAATTAAAGTCTTAGTTACATATAGCAGCTTACAGTACTAGCCTGCCAGTGCAAGTGGTCACTGTGGATGGCTATGTTACATACATGAGGTCAGGTACTTCCTGTTTTGCCTTTCTGACAACATGTAGGGAACCTGCCCTATCTATTTGCTTCATAGTCTGTTCATAGAACCCCCTGCTTGCTGGTAAAGAAAAGGAATGGAGAAATAGGCCCTATTTTAATTGTCTAGTGCAGACCACATAATAATCACCCATATTTTACTAGGATAAACTAGAAAATTCATTGAATTTTTCACTAAAGATAAAAGTTCTAGAATGAGGGGAAAGTCTCCAAGGTGCTTAGGCTAACTAAACTGTGAAAAACTGAACTCTAGAATGGGCAGAATGAGTTCATAAGTCAATACATTACAAATTTTCATTAGGAACAAATCTTAATTTCAGTCCAATAAGGATCTCATTCACTAAGTAATCAAAATTTTCAGGTGATTAAGACTTTTAATAATGGTTACATGACTTTGGGGGTTGGTAGGTCTGACCTCTTGCAGGGCAAACTGGTAGGTTGGAGGAAGGACAGATATAGTCTGAGTCTTAAGAGAGTCCAGAGTTAGAATTTAAAGAAAAAAAAATTCAGGGGTTGTCAGTCTTTTAAGGCCTTCACTTTATGGATAATACCTACCTACATTATGGAGGATAATCTTTGACTTATATATTAATCAGATCTAAAAAAATGTCCTTACAGCAATATCTTGATTGATGTCTGATCAAATCCTGGGTACAGAGGTCTATGCAAGGTGACCTGTAAATCAACCACCACATATACCAGGTGAGGGTGAGATGCTGAGCACGTGAGGTAGAGCTGGCAGCAGATTACTGTAAAGTGGCTGATGAAAGTGTCACACGGAGGGCAGCCTGATGTGGTTGTCAGAATAAACACAGTGTGCAACAGTATTCTACAAAAAAGAATATTGTGCAATATTATCCTATATAAGAACAATATATTAAGAATATTCCTAAGGTAAAACAAAGATAGTATCTGTCATATAGATAAATGTTCCCATGCTCTCAGTTATATGTGGAATATGAAATGTTCTCTCAAAGAAGTGGTGAATAGAATAGTGAATACCAGAGCTCGGAAGCATGTGGGGAAGGGAAGGCAGAGAGAGGATGGCTAATTAGGTACAGAGGTGTAGTCGAAAAGGAAGAAAAACATCTGATATTTTATTGCACATATAGGAAAATCATGGTTGACAGCAATTGACTGAATATTGCAAAAGAGCTATTAAATAGATTTTGAATGTTCCCAACACATGGAAATGGTCAGTGTCTGAGGTGATACATATTCCTGTTATTCTAATCCTTTCATTGCACACTGTACACATGTATTAAAACTGTTATCCTTTACCCCACAGATATGCACAATTATTGTGTCAACTTAAAAACAAATGCTTTTTCAGTATTTTAAAAAGTTATTGTCTATGTAGGAGTTGGAAAGTCACAGCAGATCTGAGCCAAGTACGTTGGAAGGGGTGTCCAACATGCTTGGACGGTAGCCTGTAGACACAATAAAATATCTGTCACACACAGAGGGATTGCTCAAGCAAGTGATCATTTTCAGAGAAAGGAGCTACAACTACCGAGTGAGAAGATTAAAGTGAACTTTATGTTGTTTTAGAATTAGAGACATTGGTGAGAACTGATTATATATTATAATACATAATATAATATATAATATATACATAATAAAATATATAATATTTAAATAGTATAATATACTATATATAATATATATTATTGAATATATAATGATTATGTATAATATATATGATTATATATGCATGTATAAGTTCATAGCTGTTTTATGAGCAAAAACACAGACACACACACAATGGATTTTTGACCAAACTTTAAGTAGTCTCCTCTGAACCATGTTCTCAAGTCGGCATGATCATTGGGCCCTGTTATTAACCTGTCAGATCCAGGTTAAGCAAGAATCCTGCTTAGCAGTGTTCTGTAATAATTTCTTTTGCTGTTGCTGTTGATTTCTCCTCTTAGTGATTAACTATCCATTTACCTCCCTCAATCTGCTGGTTGGCTACAAATCCCCTCCTGTCTTTGTTGTATTTGGAGTTACGATAAGTCTGATCTCTGTCCTCCTTTGCAATAATCTTGTTTTATCACAACAGTTCTAAATAGAAATAAAGTCTTTTTTTTTTACCATTCAACAAGAGTTGGGATAATTTTTTCTTTAATAGCACATATGTATGCAGAGGGGGATTATTCACTGTGTCCAATGAGATGGGCTAGAAACAGTAATAATGAGCACTTCCAGTATTCAGGACTTGGTTTTTAATACATGTCTCCTCAAAAGAAAACAGACCTCAGAGGAGAAATGGCAGAATCCAGGGTTGAAAAAGAAAATAGAAATTGAGTTAAAATATCTCATTCACCTGAAATGCAAGGAAGTACTAATGAATGATAAAGAAATGTCAATATGACAGAAATGAACATATAGAAGTTCCCACTGATCAACTTTTACTTTATGCACAAAAAAAGTTGATAGTAACGAAGTACTACCCATTGAATAAATCCAATGATTATGGTTCATAAACACATCTGAAAGAAATTAATTAAATAAATGAACACAAAGTATGATGAAGGAGAAGAACATAGTCTCAATAAATCCCAATATACTAATTAATAAAAAAGGGGAAAGGAAGATATAACACTTATTTACTTTCAGAGTAGAATCTTGGAAGACACTTAAACGAGAGAATAACAATAATGGAATAATTTGCCCCTGAATTCCACTGGATAGAGTGCAAAAAGAACATTCAATCACTTCTAAAATATGCCTGTCAAAGATGCAAGACCTGAATCTAAACATGAAGTGCAATGATGGAAACATAAATGGAAGGATGTTGGGCCAAATGGATGGTCAATCATCTTCAAAAGCCTCAAAGTTGTGCAGTAGAAAGGTTGGGAAATTACTGAAAATAGAAGATGACTAAAAAGATGAGAAGTACAGTTTGTGACTCTCAACTGGAATATTTTGCTTAAAAACATTCTTAGGAAAATTGGCAGAACTTGAGTGGTTTTGAGAATGAAGTGACAGTGTGGAATCAGCATTCATGTCCTGTTATTGATTATTACTTTGTGGTTCTGCAAGAGACTGTTCTCATTGTAGAAAATGAACATTATGTGATATGGGCAGGGTGGCATGAGGGTTCATGTCAATACTTTTCAGCTATTTACCAAAGAAATTTTACTGTTCTAAGTTTTCTGTAATAAAAACAAATATTAAAAGTGATTTTGCAAAAGGCCTTTGTTTTGAGGTTTAAGAGTCGTATTAAAGCCCTTTAAATTTAGTGTAAAGACAGAAAAAAACCTGTGAATATAAGACTCTGCCTTATTTATTATGATAACCAACAAAGCCAGAATATGTGAAATCAAATTAATCAGTTAGAAGGTATTTGTTAATAAAGATGTAGTTAATAATCATCATTGATTTAGATTATATTGTGGATAGTTTGAGTATTGATAAATAGTCTAGAGTTTTAGTTTTTGCTTTAAAATGCAGTCACTCTATTAAAACTAGACACATAATCTTTCTAAAGTGGAAAAGTGTAGATAGCTATTGTGTAAATGAATACCAGTGTGACTCTTCAATATGAAAATTATAAATCATGCAAAGTTAAATAAATTACTTAAAGATAATTATTCCCAGGAGGATAAATTTTACCAATTTAATAAAACATATTTTAAAAAAGATTCTTACAATACTGCTGAAATACCAAAGTTGTAGAATGCCTAACAAATCTATTTTTCTCTCCATTTATAAAGATCTCATTTTTATTGCTGTCCAGGGGTCAATGAGAAACCTCCAAAAGATTGTTTTTTATGTATAGAATAAACCCAAATATTCTAATATTTTTAAATTTTGAGATGTGATTTTGAAAAAACAATAGCAAAAATTGACATAAAAACTGGCTATCAGAATAAGGAATATTCACTCAGGTGGATAGTTCATTAACCAGAGTGATACTCAGAAATTTTAAATTCTAAAATACTGAAAATATTAGAAGTACAATTTTCACATATTCTTCTTGTTTTCACATTGATCAGCACAATACCTTTGTATTTTTAAAGTTATTTTTCATTTTTTCTCTTTTGTACCAGGAATTAAACTAAGGGGTACTTAACCACTGAGCAATATCCTCAGCCTTTTTTATATTTTATTTGAGACAGGGTCTCACTAAGTTACTTAGGACATTTGCTAGGTTGCTGTGGCTGACTTTGAACTTGCGACCCTCCTGCCTCAGCCTTCTCAGTTGCTGGTATTACAGGTGTGTACCCACTGTGCCTGGCTTTAAAAAGATTTTATAATATGATTACTAAATTATCTCAATTTTAGATCAGTCTATTTGGACTAAATGTTAAAAAGACATACATAATAATTCAGTCTAACAAAAAACTGATCATATTGGAGTCAAAATTGTGTTGTTCCCCCTTTTCATTCTAGAACTCCAAAGAAGTATAAGATCTTATACATCTCAACAGTTCTCCTTTCTGGCCATAGTAATTCAAAACTATCTTTGTGAAAGACTGATACACTCACATATAGACACAGAAATTGGAGTCATAATGATTCTACCTGTAAGAAACATGTTTCCACAAAGGAGAGTGTTACTCGACTGAAGCTCTCAGTTCAAAGGTTTGACAGAGAAGCACAAAATACTTTTCTTTACACCTGAGAATGGACTTATCAATGATAGCGGGAAAGACAAACATCCTCCCTATGATCAAAAAACAAACAACCTGGCAATATACCCATGTTCAAAGCTCAGCCAATAACTTAAAGTCACACTAGTCACAGAGTGTTTCATGTACAGGAGATAACTAGCTGGGAACAAAAATACAGAGAGAAGAAAGTAGCACTACCACTATTGATTTGTTCCTCACCAGGACCAGCAAACTCATGATTGTGAAAACAAGGTGCTCTTTGATATTCTGTTCTTAGGGTTGGAAATTCAGTGATGCAGGTAAGACAAATCTTTGTGGGTCCTCTAGAATAATAACATACTCCATTTATTTAATTAAAACACTCCATATATTAATTAAAAATCAAAGGAGTAAATTCCAGTGGTGGGAAAAATCAATAGTTCACTGAAGTGATAAAGTCTATGAACTAGTAAATTCAGGGAAAAAGTGGTGTGCACATGTTCATGGTAATGTTAACTAAGGATTGATAGACGATGCACTCAGCATCTACTCTAAGCAAGTGCTGCTGGGATTGGACAGTTTGGGTTTTACAGATAGAAGTCTGTGGCTACAGATGAAGAGGCAGATAATTGTTAATGAACAACCAATAGGTTCTGCCACATTGGACCAACATGGTGACTCAGTCACCCATTTGCTTTGTCTCCCCACAGAGCACATTCATCCCTTCCTCAAAGAATCTGATCCCAAAGCTGAACCATTGATTGCAGTTCTTTCAAATCCTAAGGGTTAGGGCTAATAACCATCATGGACTCATAACATGATTAAGATAAATCAAGACCTTTCCCCTCCATGCAAAAAACCATTATCCAACTAGCAACAAGATAATTGAAAAATGGGTAATAAAATAACTGCTAGCTAGAAGGTAAACCATTAAAAACACCAACGATTGATAGAAATGAAGGAATTATGCTAAGAGAAATCTGAATTACATATTAGGCTGGTAGTAAGAGGAATTTTTCTTGTTTGACCATATGAATGCTGGTGTCTTCTTCCCTGCCTATTATCTGCAATAGACTTTGGGCCTTGCCCTCTGAGGATTTTTTCCTGGTTCATTATGCTCCTTAACCATACACAAATGTCTAATTTGTGGATGTTTCCATCAGAGCCTACAAAGCCACAAAGTCTTGTTTCTTATTTGTATTTCTTCATTTTACATTTTTATTGGTGCACTACAGTTA
Organism: Sciurus vulgaris; assembly: GCF_902686455.1. NCBI lineage: Eukaryota > Metazoa > Chordata > Mammalia > Rodentia > Sciuridae > Sciurus > Sciurus vulgaris. The sequence continues at coordinate 109,041,954 of NC_136468.1, read as the reverse complement.
TAAACAATGATGGGGTAAATTTGACATAGTCATACATGCATATCATGCAATTTAATCCATTTCAATCCCCAGTACTTCCCCTTTCCCTCCTCTCTTTCCATTCCCAATTTTCTTCCTGTACTTTATTGATCTTCCTCCCATTAAGTTATTGTATTTTAAATTGGTACATTATAGATGTACAAAAAATTGTAATTCATTGGGATATATTCCTATGTGCACATGGAACATTTGGTCAGTTTCATTCTTCAGTTCTTCCCCTTTCCCATTCCTTCTCCCTTCCCCCTCAATCTCTTTCCTCTAGTCAAGTGAGCTCCCTTTTGTTTTCATGGAATTCCCTTTTTAAGAAATTCTTATTTCTTTCTAGCTTCTGCATATGAGAGAAAACATTTGACTCCTGACTCTCAAAGTCTAGCTTATTTCACCTAGCATGATGTGCTCTAGTTCCATTCACTTACCAGCAACTGAAACAATTTCTTCTTGAGTAGGGACATGGTTTTTCTTCCAAGTTATGAAAGTTAATATTTTGCCAGATTTTTTTTTATGGATTTTCAGTAGGTATCACCATTTCATGAGCTTACCATAGAAGCTCGCTTTCTTCTCATACTTTATTTTATTCCATGAAACATAGCTTAGAGTTTGGTATTATATTCCCAACTCCATTCCTCAATAGAAATTGCTGATTTATTTATTAGAATAATTACTAAACTAACATAAGAAAGAACGAAATCATGAATAGCTTAATTAATATACCGATAAACTATTTTCTTTACTCCAATGGCAAAGAATTGTATAATTTTTGTCATGTAAAATTGCAGGGCAGGGAAGCATATTTTCCATTCCTTGAATCTTTTTTCTCAGGAAGCTAGTTTCAACCTCTTTTTTTTTTTTTTGCCAAAGATAAGCCACTCACATGTTCATGTTACAGTCCATTGAAAGGGGAAACAAGATGGCAGTACATACACACTGTTTATGATCTAGGCTTAGAAACAATAGATATCTCTTTTGCCTCATTTCATTAATAAAGACATGGACAAAGAATCATGTGGGACTGTACTGGAATTTGGAAAAATGATTACGAACTATGTAGCCACTTGGCCAGCTCATATTCTATCATCATGGAAGAAGAGGGAAGTTGTATTTGAAGGATAACTTATGATTCCTGTCAAACCTCCATTAAAACTACAATTTCCTTAGAATTACAATTAAACATATTAAAACAATCATGAATCAAATATTTTTTACTCAGCTCATTAATGATGTAAAATATATTATGTTAAGGACACTTCAAAGAATAGGAAGGTTAATTTTATGTGTCAACTTGACTGAGCCATAGTATACTTGTCAATGTTGACAAATGTTATTCTCAGTGTACTGTGAAGTGTTTCTGAATGATATTACTGTTTGAATCAGAAGATTGGATAAAGTAGGAAAAATTATTTGAGACTGATACAAGCAATTGAAAATATAAACTGAACAAAAATACTAATAAGATGGAATTTCTCTTACCTGACCGTTTGGGCAGATACATAATTGTTTTGTTCTGATCTTTGGACAGAGACTAAAACAGACTCTCTTCTTGGGTTTGGGCCCTCTTCTTGGGTTGAAGGCCCTCTACCTTTGTGTTAGATATGGAACTACCGAATCTTCCACTTCTCATCTTCCACTTTCATACCTGGACTGGAACTATACGTTGTCTCTGCTGCATATCCAACTTGCTCACTGTGGGTCTTGGAACTTCCCAGCCTCCATAAAGTTATGATGCAATTCCTCATTATAAATCTCTCTGTCACACTTTATATGTACACAACTTTTATAACTTAATAAATAAAATATTTATAATATATTCAATAAAGAAATGTTACTATAAAAGTCATAGGTGGCATACAGAACTAAAACACAGTAACACAAATTGGGGATATTTCTATCAATATAAATCTATAAGTGAGTATAGTATCTGGGCTCCCACAGATACAATTAAGTGGTCCTTGAATGAGCTTTTCATAGAATGATTTTGAAAAGAGACACATCATTCTTAATACTGCCTTATTCACCTTCCCCATTTTTAGTCCATATTTTATTATTTTAATCTTTCAACCTCACCTAGTTTATCTCATCTACCTTATAATTTCATCATCTGAATTGCTTATCTTAGTGTGAAGAAATTTTAATTATACTCATTCTTTGTGCCTTACATTTCTATGAATTTCTTAATTTTAGATTGTGGGTTCTAGCTGGCCTGTGCCTTATTTAGGGAAAAACGTAAAAGAAATTAGTTGAGTACTGCCCTCTAAGTAGGATTTGCTTTGCTTCTCCCAGGTGCCACGGGACCTCATTTTTAGGACATAGATCTTAGAGATAGATTATGAATGAAAATCCAGTGGAAATATGTGACTGCAGCAAGGATGTAAAGTTCAGCAGAATACGAGCTGAGCTGCCACCTGTGACTACACACTGATATGTGACTTTCTGTAAAGTGGAAGGAATTAATATTAGATTTATTTTTTTATTTATACATACATATATTCAGCCAGATTCCATGTTTTGATTTAGAAAGTTTGTAGATCCTTATCAGCTGTGGTTAGATAAATCTGTTGATATGCAACTTGTGTAGCATGCCATAGGAAGGGACTCTGGAAGAGTCATTTTGCTGAAAAATCATGGACCACAGTTGAGCTGGTATCCTTATGATTATTTTCATTTTAAGATCATACTTTAAATCACTATTTATTTTCCTCTTTCACAAATTATTTAGGTGTATTACATATTGACTTCCTGGAAGTGCATCTTTTTAAACTTTTTTTTTTCTTTGAAAATGCCTGTTTACGCTCTTTTTGCCCCTGGGATCACTCAAAAATATATTTCATATTGATTTGATTTAAATAAATCCACTATATGTAAAACTGAAATATGGAATGCATATGTATAATATATATGTATGCATACTCATTCAAAATTGTGAATTTTATGTGTATATATGTATATATCCATTCAGAATGGTGAATTATACACATTAATTCAAAAAGATATTTTTTGTTTAATGAGAAGTGTACATTTTAATAGAGTTTTAATTAAAATACTTTTCTCTCAAGTTTCAAATATTCTCACAGTGAAAAAAATAGATTGCCCTACAGATAATATGCCATGAGACAATTTATTTGGAGAAATGCATGAAAGCATGCTTAGAAAAAAATGTTGTCAGAATACTGAAACTTTTTATTCATAAATTTGTTTTTATGCTTATGTTATATGTTCCTCATTGGGATGTGTAACTTCTGAATGTCCCACCTTGATTTCATTTAAATGCATCAGGAAGATAGGTTGAGAAGAGGGAAAACCCTTAGAATCAAAATTAAATCTATTTAAAATATACAGCAAGACAATTTATCCTATATTAGTGTTGCTTAATGATTTTTTAATTTTGAAAAATTATGAGAATTATTAAAAGGCAAACATAAAAAACAAAAATACTATCAAACTTCATTAACATGTCCATTTGACTTTACATTAAACCATGTTTTTGATACTTTACAGTTCACAAGTTTTGTACATATATCATTTTATTTTCTGATAGACTAAGCTATGTACACATTTAACTGGCTGGATAGGACTTTCTAAATTATTCTGACATGAAATCAACTTAATAAAATAAAATGTTGGACAATAAAATGTTGGCCAATTTCGGTTGTAATCTTTGCTGGTGATCATTGAATTAGATGCTGGCACCGGACGGTAGATGCCAGTGTGAGTCCCTACTTTTGATTAAGTAAAATGTAGAAAGGGTAGTGTGAAAAAAGCAGGGGTGTGCATGGGAAAAATACTCATTGGTGAATCAGGAGGGTTTGGGTTAGGGTTAGAGTAGTGGGATATTTGCTTTTGCAGTTAAGTAAGAAAATTTTTTTTATACTAAGCTTGTGGGCTGACATGAATGGGTGAAGTGAGTTCATAATAAAAAGTGAGTACCTGGACCCAGCTATCCCACTCCCTCGGCCTGTACCCTGTACTTAAAATCAGCATACTACAGAGATACAGCCACATCAATGTTCATAGCTGCTCAATTCACAATAGCCAGACTGTGGAACCAACCTAGATGCCCTTCAATTGATGAGTGGATAAAGAAACTGTGATATATATATACAATGGAATATTACTCAGCCATAAAGAATGATAAAATTATGGCATTTGCAGGCAAATGGATGAAATTGGAGAATATCATGCTAAGTGAGGGAAGCCAATCTCAAAAAACCAAAGGAAGAATGATCTTGCTGACAAGTGGATGATGATACATAATGGGGGGTGGGAGAGGGGCAAGAATGGAGGAAGGAGGGACTGTATAGAGGAAAAGAGGGGTGGGAGGGGTGGGAGGAAGAAAAAAAATAACAGAATGAATCAAACACCATTACCCTATGTAAATGTATGATTACACAAATGGTATGCTTTTACTCCATGTATGAACAGAAACAACATGAATCCCATTTGTTTACAATAAAAATAAATTAAATTTAAAAATAAAGTGAGTACCTGTTCCAAGATAGAAATGTAGATTTGAGTTTGTACATGAATATCTATGCAGTGATATGAATATGTATGTATATCTAAATATATATGCATTGTTATACATATATATTTGGACGTGAGGTGTCCCCCAAAAGCTCATGTGTGAGACAATGCAAGAAAGTTCAGAGGAGAAATGATTGAGTTGTGAGAGTCTTAAATCAATCAGTGAATTAACCCCTCATGGGATTAACTGAGTGGTAAAATTAGGCAGGTGGGGGGTGGCTGAGGAGGTAAGATATTGGAGGCATGACTTTGGGGTATATATTTCTATCTGGCAAGTGGAAATCTCTCTCTGCTTTCTGATCATTATGTGAACTGCTTCCTTCTGTCACACTCACCATGAGTTTCAACCTCACCTGGAGCCCTGTGGAATGGAGCCTGCTGTCTATGGATCCAGACCTTTGAAACGATGAGCACCTAGATAAATTTTCCTCTTCTACAATTTTTCTGGTTGGCTCTTTTAGTCACAGCAATAAAAAAAATCTTGATTAAAGCATGTATATATACATAAATATATACAGAGAGAAAGAGGGGAGGGGTAGAAGGAAAGAACGATGAGTGTGTTGCTTTTATAAGCATGCATTTAAACCAAGTGTGGTGGTGCTTGCCTGTAATCCCAGAGACTGGGGAGGCTGAGGCAGGAGGATTGCAAGTTCAAGGTCACCCTAGGTAATTTAGTGAGTCCCCAAGTAAGTTAACAAGACCCTCTCTCAAAATTAAAAATAAAAAGTAATAGGGATATTGCTAAGTGGTAAAGTTTCCCTGAGTGTAATCACCAGCAACTCCCTGTCACACAAAAAAAGGAATTCCTAAGACTGAGAAGGTGTGATAAAGTAGTGTATGTCTTACAGCAGAGTTCCAATAAAAACATACTCTACTTTGGGGGAGTATACTTTTGTTTTTTCTTATTTTACCCTGAAACACTCAAATAATTATTTTTAGCACTTATTAAGTATTTTTAGTACTTCACAAAGTCCATTTTGAATACATTGATCCTTGCACTGGGTACTATGGAACTAACAATTTTTTTTTTTTAAATAGTTCCCCCATATTTCTCATTATTGTAGTAAGAATGCTTATCATGAAATCTACTTTCAACACATTTTAAGTGCACAAAATAATATTGTTAGTAGGCACAATGCTGCACTGCAGATATCTAGAAATTCTTCGTCTTGCATAACTAAAACTTTATACCAATTAAGCATCAATTCTCCATTCCCCCCTCCTCCCCAGGCTCTGGCAAACCAGCATTCCACTTTTTCTGAGTTTGACTATTTTGGATGCCTCACATAAATGGAACAATGCAGTACTTTTCTTTTATTTCTGTCTTACTTCACTCAGTATAATGCTATCTAGGTGCATCCCTGTTGTCACAAATGCAGGATTTCCTTCCTGTTTGAATACAATTCCATGATATGTGTGCCACATTTGCTAAATGAAAGAAATCCACCTAAAAATGCTGAACACTGTATCATTCCAAGTATATAGCATTCTGCAAAAGGAAAAACAAAGGATATATTGAAAAAATAAATGGTAGTGGAGAGAGAGGGATGAATGGGTAGGAGAGCATAGAGGACTTTTAAGGAAGTTATTCTGTATGACTATCAATGAATGCATGTCATACATTATTCAAAACTCATGCATATGCACACACAGTGAACCTTAATGTGAACCATGGTCTTAATTTAGTGGCAGTGCTTCACTATCTGGTCATCTATTAGAGTAAACAAGCCATAATAACTCAATATGTTAGAAGAGAAATTGTGTGAAAATAGTAGGGGAAGAAAGGAAACTGTATTTTCTCCTTATTTTTTCTGTAAATTTTCAAATGTTCTAAAATGTATCCAATAAAAATATGTATACTCTCTACCAATGAAAAATAGAAACTTAAACTACATAAAATAAGAACATTTTCATCAATCACATGGTAACAACAACAATAAAAAAAAAAGAAGAAGATAAAGAATAAAATCAGCAGTATTTTTTTGTTAGAATTTTGGGGAAAATCTACAATTTCTATTGGGAATGGAAAAATCATACACCTATTATTGAGGACACTTTGGTAATTAAATATGTACTTATTTTAGTAGAATTCAACATGCATTTATTATTTTTACTGAAAACCATGCCTAAAAATCTAGGCCAAATAAAAAGTTACTTAAGTTTAAAATGTGGTTTATATTTGTAATAATGATTGGAAATAACCACCAGCTGGAGACTGAATGAATAAATTATGACACATATAAAAAGGAGTAAATTATAATAATAATAAATAAATGATTTTTGTAGATAGTGATTGGAAGTAAAGCACAAGTATTTTGTGAGTAAAGAAAGGAAAAGTGTTAGTCTCTTTTACGTAAACAAAACAGAATTTGTTTACGGTACACTTTTGCTTTTATTTGCAAAAATTAAAACTTTATTTTGCTTGTAGAAAATCAATGAGTAAATCTAAGGAAAATTGAAGCCAAAGGCATGAAGAGTTTCCTCAGAAGTCTTAAAATAAGTCACAATGAAGTATTATTGTTTCAAAACATTTCATGTTCCCTAAAGTACAGCAAAAAGAATATGTCAATCTTCTCAGCAGCTAAGATATTTAGTGTTAAAAGTAATAGAAGTATAAAACAAAGAAGTTAATGTTTAATTTGAATTGAAATATTAATAGTAACTAATTGCTGCTTCTTTAAATTATGTTTATATTCCAATTTTATGCCCTGATTTTAAAAATTATTATTATTATTATTATTAGTATTAGTATTTTATGTACTGGGGACTGAACCCAGGAGTGCTTAACCACTAATCCACTTCTCAGTCCTTTTAATATTTTATTTAGAGAGAGGATTCTTGCTGAGACTGGCTTCGAACTAGGGATCCTCCTTGCCTCAGCCTCAGTTGCTGGGATTATGCACGTTTGCCACCATGCTTAGTCTAAATTATTTTAAATGAAAATCTAGTAGCAGGAAGTACCCTAGTTCCAAGATTGGTCTCTGTACATATTATCAACCACTGATAGGAAATTGTACTTAGAAGAATGGTTGATTCCAGGTCTAGCAGGTGTTTTTTATCTTCTTCTCAGCATGTCTTTTTTCATCAGAAAAAAAAAAATACATTGCCAATGAATTTATGTAAATGTACCATAGGAGCCAATTTAGCATAGAGGACAAAGATGAACCCCTTGGAGCTGTAAACAAATAATCAGTACAACTGATTGAAATTCATTAAATATATAAACCTGCATGAGTTTATGATAATGCCTTAAAATGGAAATAACAGCATTCACAGCAGCAAAACAAAAACAGATTCCTGCCAACCATGATTGACAGTAATTAGCAATGGAGGACTTACCCTGAAAATTGGAATATAAAGGAAATGAATCAGGTAATTATTAGGTCAAGGCTGTATGAACTCTAGTACTCGTAAATAGCTCTAAGGTTTGAAAAAAAAAACTCTGAAGAATCTTCAGCAATAACTATGGAAGGACAGACAGAATTAAAAGACAACTGATATTGCCTCATATACATATACGACTGCATGACTGATGTGATCCTACAATACGGATAATCAGAAAAATGAGAGATTACACTTCATTCATGTATGAGCTGTCAAAATGTATAAATGTATTCTACTGTCACATAAACTAATTAGAACAAGCTTTAAAAAATCTAAATAAAAAGACAACTGATAACTTTGAACCACTGGAATCCACAAAGGTCCCCCATGGTGCCACTATTGCCTGATGCAGTTGAGGAGACCTTGGCACTGAGCCACCCAGCAGTCACCCTCTGAATCGCCCATCGCTACAGCAATACATCTACATTTCATGTGCCACCTGAGGAAGAACAAAGCAGCATCTTTGAAGTTGCCAAAGGAAGGTAGGATTCATTAATACCAAGCCTCTAAAATTAACTCAGTTTTGGGAAATACAGGAGGATAAGAGACCTGGTACCAAAACTCTACCTATCAAAAGGGGAAAAACAGAAGAACAGAATGCAGGGTATGTAACAAAATAAATAACCTCAGTTCTTCAATAAGTCATTGTCATAGAAAAAAAAAAAAAAAAAAAAAAAAACAGAAATAATGGAGAAGAAGAAAGAGACCCAAGAAGAAAGAGATAAAGAACACAACAGTCAGAAAAATATGTGGACTTGTTTAAGACCTATTTTAAACAACACTATAAAAAGGGACATTGAAGCCATTGATTACATTTGGTAATCAAATGATAAAAACCATCAGTGGGTGATAAAAGTAGATTATCATTAAATTTTATTAATCTATTTATGATATTGTAATTATTTTAGCAAATACTCATAATTTTTAAAAGTGCACTCTGACTTATGTGGAGTCAAAGTGACATGAAATCATAAATTTTGTATAAAAATCATCAGCTGCTACCATGAAGGTGATAGATAAAGTAAATGTTACTAAATTAAGATAATTTTAACTACTGGCAGTTGCCTATGTGTCTGTTTCTTTGAGAAAACATTTCAAGTTATATACAACATCAGAACACACTTTTGCATTATCACAAAGATAAGGAACTCAACCTGCCCCAATTCAATCCCTAGCATTTCTCCCTGCCCTCAACCTCCGTTTCACCAATCTCTTCAACACATTTAGACTTTACTTTTTCTTTTCTTAATTAGTGTCCTGTGGATGTCCATGATATTGGGATCCACCTTATTATACAATTGTATAGTTGGGATCATGTTTGAAAATATTTAATATGTCATTAAAATTTTTAGAGGTTATAGGAATATCTTAGAAGACCATTTCAGTTTGTGTTATAATAAAAGAATATAGCAACAAGATCATGAAAATAAAGAAATAGACAACTACATAAGAAAAAAAAAATAGGTTGACCATACAATTAACAGATAAAATAGGCATTAGGGAGGTGTGTATTCTGTGAGAAAGATTTTAAAAATTTACTAAGAAGAAATGCCAGGTATAAACTTTTCTAAAGGTAGTAGCATAAATTTGAAAATAAATGCAATAGAAATATGTATCTGCATTAGTAATATTAACACAGTTTCAAACATTAAAAGTGCATGTAAATTGGCAAAAATACACAATATGTCCAAGTGTGGATAATAAGATACATCTATAACACTGGACATAGAAAGTATAGTTTCTTTTGAATTTATGTGATATTGCTATATAAGTGATATCTGATTGGGTCAAAAAAGGAATGTTGATAAATTACCAAAGCTCTATTATCAAATATGTCATGTTCAGTGATCAGAGTTTGATTAACCTGCAAATATATAACTATAACAACTGCACGGATTTCAGGCCAGACAATGTACAGAGGAGCGAAAGTCCTTCCTTAAGTCAAGCACACTCCTCAGGACAATAATAACCCTTCTGTTTGAATGGCTTAGAAATGCTCTACAACTCCTCTGTCCTTGAGGCCTGGAGACATTATCTTATTATAATAACATTTGGTACTAGTGGACTCTGAGAAGCAAGCAAGTTATGTAATCTGCACATGCACAAAGCTAACTGTGCTATGCAAATTTAATGTAACTTGATATGACACTGGAATAGATAATAAACTGGACTCGTTTGCCCATGGGAGACACTTCTTGCTCTTCACCATCCTGTGTGCTTGTCTCTTTATTAGCTCGCACCTTAACCCTTCTAGCTGGACCCCAATTAACCTTTACAGCTATCAGGTAGGTCATGTTCAATGGTCAGAATTTGATTAGCCTGGAACTATGTAACTGTAACAACAAAATCAATAAAATAGACAAATTGACTTTTAATATCCAATTTTTTTTATATCTTTTCCCAAATAATCCTACTTTGCATCTTTTATAATACATAGAAAGAAACCAATATTTTGCTATTAATATTCATGGAGTAGAACCCCTCATTTAACGATCCTCTGATCCCATAGAAAACAGAACTTACTGGACACCATAAAATAACAATAGCTTTTAAATGGAAAGAGAATGGAAATAAACAGATCTGATTAGAGAGTACTGAAAGAAGCGGGGGAAACTGTACAAAAAGTAAGTAACTTGTTTTTGAAGTTTTTAGCTGTGAGCTAAGTGAAATTGGCATGGTGTGTGAATACAGTGCAAGAGAAACAGGGAAAAATTCCGTATCCTTTCTAGCTGGTAGAACCAGCCAACTGAAGACAGAATCAGAGAATGAGGGGAACTCAGATGAGAAAAAGCCAAGAGGCAATCCACAAACTTATTCTGCACTTGTATCTGACTTATCCTCAAGTCATACATGTTCAGATCATACTCAAAGAAACTCAAAGGCAAAAACTCAGACCTGGAACTCAATCGGCCCCACAACAAACACAAATGCCCTAAAACCAAATAAATTTGCCTGCTTATATGCACAGAGAGAGACATACACACATATTTGCCATTGAATAAAAGTATCAGAATCCAAAAACTTTACAAATTAGTATTCATAGCATTCAAGATACATTAAAAATTCCTCATATAGGAAAAATCAAGAAAATGGAATACATTCTCAATGTTTTCTTTGAAAATCAAACAATTGTAACCCCAAGTTGAAAGAGCAATTGGGATTAGCTCTTAAGTATTTTTCAGTGGCAGAGAGAACGAACCTCATGGGAATAAAAAGGTTTCTTTTTACCCCAAAGAATGGAAATGTAGGAAATCTCACCAAATGCATGGAAACAATAAAAGATAATAGAGATTTCCAGTTCCATCGTAACCATAACTTCCTACAGACCACAACTAGAACTTCTTGGCAGGATACAAACACCTCCCTGAGGACTCTGAACAGCAAAGAAATGCAGGTAGATTAAAGATGAGAGTCTCAGTTCAACTAGGGAGCAACTTGGTCTTCTGTCTTTTCCTTGAGAATAAGACCTGTATTTTGAGCATCAAGGAAACACAGATGTTAAAAGTAAATCCATCTTTCTTATCAGAATAAAAACTGGTAAAGGACCCACTTCAGACTATAAAAAGTGCCAAAAAATTTTATCTTTAAATTTTGTGTATAAACTCACACAAATATGTCTAACTCCTGAACTATGTATCTGTGGCAAAGGTTCAAAGCAGAATATCAAAGTCTTCCAACACTGAACTGAGACTTGAACTATCTGCTTGAGTTTCAGTCTAACCACATATATACAGTCTAACCACATATATATTCCTGTGCAGGACAGAGCTAAAAACACATAGCATAAGTTCAAAAAACTGAACTAAAACTTATATCAACACATTCAGAAAGTGAGACAGAATTGGTAGTCTAATTTAAGCCAATTTATTCTGTTAAATAAATACATCAAAATTGCCCATAACATTTATAATATCTAGAATACAATTTAGTATGTTTCAATATACAAAGAAGTAGAAAATGACCAGTTTTTTTTTTTTTTTTTTTTTTTTGGTACTGGGAGTACTGGGACACTTGACCACTGAGCCACATCTCTAGCCCTATTTTGTATTTTATTTAGAGACAGGGTCTCACTGAGTTGCTTAGTGCCTTGTTTTTGCTGAGGCTGGCTTTGAACTTGTGATTCTCCTGCCTCAGCCTCCAGAGTCATTGGAATTAAAGGTGTGTGCCACCATGCCCAGCTAAAATGTTCAGTTCTTAAGGAAAGAGTCAAGGAACACACAAAAACCTCAAGATGACTCTGATGTTGGAATTATTGGGTTAGAAATTTGGGCATAAAATATCATCATGAAATAACATCATAAAACCTTAAAGTTGTTAAAACTGAACTCTGGAAGTAAAAAGAAAATGGACTTAAGTGGTAGGCATTTTCAGTAGAGAAACTCTATTTTTTAAAAAACTAAATAGAAATATGTGAATGAAAAAACACAAAATTTTACTGGGTGAGCTCAGCAGCAAAAAAATAAAAATAGATCCAATAGAGGAAAGAATCACTCAAAAGAAATTACCCAGTCTGAAAAACAGAGAGAAAATCACTGAAAAAAAAAAAAAAAAAAAAAACTTCTAAGTTTTTAGCATGTCCGGGACATAAGTTGGAATGAACTATTTGGAACTGAAATCCAAAAATGAAGGGAGAAAGAAATTAGGAAAAAAAGATAATGACCAACTTCTTCAAAGTTAAATAAAAGACATTAATATACAGAATCAATAAATTTAGCATTAAAATACCTTCCTAAGAGCTAAGGTACTCAGGTGAGATTTCAATCAAACCTCCTCCTAGCTCATCTAGAACAGCACAGAGAGAAATACATAGAGTGCACTTAGCACATGAGTCTGCTGCAGTCCCCAGATATAGTACTACCCCAATGAGCCTGACACTAAGTCAGCTCCTACAAAGTCAAGCTCATGCTGAACCTTAAAAACCCAGGGGCCAGACCCACCCCAATGCCAGGATTCCTCCAATGAACCTAGGTTCCAAACCAGCCCCCGTGGACTCAGGATGATGGCTCACTTTAGTTCCACTCCAGTTCCTATAGACCCAGGCTTCAATCCAGTGCCTATGGACTTTCTAGACCCAGGTCTGATCCAATGGATTCAGGATATAAGTCCTCGACACTGACAGTTTGGACTCCACTGATCCAAATTCTAGGTCTTACCCGCAACAGACTAAGGCTCTGGACCTTCTCCATGAATCCAGGTGCCACTTTGTGTCCTATATCCAAGCTCTAGGACAGCCCCAGTAAACCCGAACTTCAATCCTACTTGCATGAACGTAGGTCCTAGAAGACCATGTAAAAGACCTAAATGCCACGTCCAATAAATTGTGGAGTAAAGCATCCTGCCAGCCCTACTGAGCACCCCAGTAGCAAGTCCACCAGTGGATCCTGATAGCTGGCTTACCACATGGCTCTCCCATGTAAAAGAACCACGTCCCAGACCTTCAGTTTATTTATAATTTGAAATATAGAAGATCACCTTGGTGACACAACTCTTGTATTATGCACACTTAAAGAATTGGCATTAAATGAATGTCAAGAATTATACTCACGACCAAATAAGATCTATTCCAAGTACATAAGATTGATCCAACATTGGAAAATATTAATATGATACATCACATCAACAGGGTAATAATGAAAATCTTCTAATCTTATCAATTGATGTAGAAAAAGCATTCGACAGAACCCAATTCCCATTCATGATGAAACTCTGCAAAGTAGGAATAGGGGAATACTTTCTTGACTTGATAAGGAACATTACAAAACATTAGTAATATTGAATTTACTTAGTGATTAAGTGGATACATTTTCTTTTAAAGTCAAGAACAGAGTAAGGATATTCTATCTCAACATTTCTTATCCAACATTGTAGTGGCCCGAAATTTCAAGTATTTTACCCTATCCTTTCTTAGAGTTTTATATTTTAACATTTTATACTTCATTTTGTGCTAAGTTTTGATTCAGTTTCTATGTAAGTATGAGACATAGGGTGAGGTTCATTTTTGAAACTACGAATGTTCAATTGTTCTGGCATAGTTGTTTTTTTAAAGGTCATCTTTCCTCTAGTGAATTGCTTTAAAATCACTTTTAAAGTACGTATATGACTGCATGACTGATGTGATCCTACCATATGTATAATCAGAAAAATGAGAGATTACACTCCATTTATGTATGATTTATCGAAATGTATAAATGCATTCTACTGTCATGTATAACTAATTAGAACAAATAAAAAAAATTAAAAAAGAAAAAAAAGGGCATATTTAAATCATTCTGCCTTCTGGACTCTCCATGCAGATCCATTGCTCTTTGTACCCATCACTCTTGCCTATATAACCCTATCTGGATTACTCTATCTGAAATCTCATGTCTTAGGTAGTATTTTGTTTTTCTCATTTGGTATCATGGTAACACTAGCTTTGTAGGATAAATTGGAAAGAATTCCTATCTATGATTTTCTGGAAGAGATTGTGTGGAATTGATGATAATTGATGATAATTTATATGTGCATTGAGATATCTATGTTGGAGGTACTTGTGTTTTTAATGGAGAATTTACCTCCTTCAATATAAAAGGGGATATTCAAACTATTTCTTATTGGATGAGTTGTGTCTGGTTTTTGAAAAATTGTTTCATTTCACAGATACTAATTCATGAGTTTAGTGTTGCTCACACTATTCATCTATATGCTTTTGATGTCTGCAGGGTCTGTAGTGATATCTTTTGTTTTATTCTGTGTTGGCCATTTTTGTCTGTCTTTTGTTTTTGTCATTCTTGCTAGATTTTTGTCAATTTTACTGATTGATTTCTACAAAGAAACCGTTCTTTTTTTTCCCCATTCTTTTCCTGTTGTTTTTCTGCTTTTGATTTCATTGACTTCTCTTGTTATATTCATCATCTCCTTACTTCTGCTTCTTTTGTGTTTATTTTAGTTTTCTTCTTGGAGGAGAGAATTCTTGAAATGAAAGCTTAGAAGACTGATTTGAATTTTTTTTCTCCCTTCTAGTGTGATTTTTGGTGCTATAAATTTCCCTCTCAAAGTTCTTTTAGTTATGTCTCATAAAATTTTTTATATATTTTTATTTTTATTCAGTTCAATTTAATTAAAAAAAATTATCTCCAGGAGGCCCCATTGACCCATGTTTATATAAGAATTCATTTTTAATTTTCTAAGGATTTTCTATTACATTTATTTATTTAATTTTTATTTTCTAAGTATTTCCTATTATTTTTCTGTCATTAAATTATAGTTTTGTTCTCTTGTGGTAAACATATATACTCTTCACAAAGTTGAGTTATGGCCCAGATTGTTGACTATTTTGGAATATATTGGGAAGTACTTGAAAAGATTGTTTTTCTATTTTTGGATGATCTATTTTAGAATCATCGATTAGCACTGTAGTCGTTGATATTAATTTTTCCTTTATCTTTGGTGAGTGTTATATTTTGCATATGGAAATGACCCCGAAAGATCATGTGCTGAAGTCTTTGCTCCTAATGAAGCAATGTCCAGGAATGGGCTTTAAGGAAATAATCAGATCATGAAAACGCTAACCCAATTAGGGGCTGAATCCATTGGATGAATTGATAATTTGAATGAATTATTAGGATGTGGTGGAAACTGTACATAAATGGAGCATGGTTAGAAGAAGTGGGTCACTGATATTTTGACCTTGGGGACTATGTGGCATCTGGCCACATCTGGAAGCACTCTGTCTCTCTCTCTGCTTCTTGTCTGCCATGAACTGAGCATTTCTCCATTATTTCACTTAGCATTTCATTTCTGTGACCAAAAGACCTGATAAGAACAATGTAGAAGAAGAAAAGTTTATTTTGACTCATGTTTTCAGAGATTGAGTGCACAGACAACTGATTGCATAGCAGCCTGAGGTGAGGCAGAATATGAGACAAGGCAGAATATTAGGGCAAGGGGGCATATGCAGAGGAAAGCAGCTCAGGAAAGAGAGATGGAGAGAGAGAGAGAGAGAGAGAGAGAGAGAGAGAGAGAGAGAGAGAGAGAGAGAGAGAGAGAGAGAGAGACTTCTGATCTCAAAGAAGACAAAATTTAAACTCCAAAGACAAGTCACCAGTGATCTACTTCTCCTGGCCACACTCTAGCTTCCTACAGTTACTGCCCAGTAATTCATACCAGTAGATTAATCTACCAGTTGAGGCTCTCATAACTGAATCATTTCACCTCTGAATATTCTTGTATTGTCTAGTGCATGAGTTTTTGTGGGATATCTAATATCTAAACCATAACATTTAGTCCCTAACCCCCAAAAGCTCATGTCCATCTCACAATGCAAAATATATTTAGTCCATTTCCAAGAGTCTCCACAGTCATAACAGTATTACTGAAAAGTTCAAGTTCAAAATCTCATCTGAGATGCAAAATAAATTCATGGATGTTTCCCATGAAAAGATCAAAATAAAGTCACACATATCCAATATATCATGGCATAGAGTAAACATTTCCATTTCAAAAGAAAAAATAGGAACATCAAAAGAAGGAATGGGATCAAAGCAAGACAGAAATCCACTGGGCAAACAAGTTCTATAGTTCCACATCAAGCATCTGGGCACATGGCATCATGATGGTCTCTCCAAAGGACTTATGTAGCTCCACCTGTATGGTCTTGCTGTTGCAGCCCACATAGCCTCTCTCTTAACTTATCTGTGCTTAATTCCTGCAGATTTCCTTGGCAGACATTCCATGTTACTAGCATGTCTTAATCTTTAGGATTTCCACTGTAGTTTGTCTTCTTTCTCACATCCTCGTGCATCACCCTCTAAAAGGAAGTTCACAGGAACTCTTCTACACTTTGCCTCCCAGATCTTCCTTCAAAATCTTTGTGGAAGCCTCGGACCTCCTAGCTTTGGCACCCTGCATTCCTACAGAAGCAGCACCACTTGATTGACACCAAGGTCTGTCATTATCTTGAACAGTAGTCAAAACTCTGAGTATCATGCTGCAACAGCCTCTGATAGCCTGGTAGGCTAAGTATAGTGAGAAAAACTTCCTAGGAAAACATGCAAGCAGGATACATTAATAACCTCCTCTCAAAGGAGCCTGAGATGGAAATGGTATTTCTAATTCCTGAGATGCCCTCAAGTCATGTTTCCTATTGCCTCTGGATAGAGTAATTAGCCTCTCTTTAGTGGCTGAAATCCCTTTAACAACTTCAACTTCCTTAGCTGCCAGATTTACTTATGCTTTTCTGGTCAAATTTCAAGTTCTTCATATATTTCAACTCTGCTTTCTGCTCCTGATTATCACAGTAAACTTGTCTAAAAGCTGCTAGCAATATCCATTCCAGTACTTGAATGCTTTACTATATTGAAATTTCCTCCGCCTCATTAATACACCTTTAAATTCAACCTCACTGAAAGTTTCAGACTGTGGTCAAATGGAGACATCTTATTTGTCGAAATGTAACATGGTGACCTCTAGTCCAATTTTCAACAGAGTCCTCCTTCTCTGAAATCTTATGGACCCTGTCTTTACTGTCCACATCCTGTGAACAGCAGTCTTGGTTTTTGAGCTCTCACTATAATGGGACAAATAAATGAGGATAGTGGAATTTCCTGCAGATTTTCTTGGCAGATATTCCATGTTACTAGCATATCTTAAATTTTGGAATTTGCACTGTAGTTTTGGAACACGAGGCTAAGAGAATAATTCTATAGAATGAGCCCACTATACTGACCCCCCCCACCCCCCCCCAACATACTTTCTTCTCCAAAAAGCAATCTGCCTGAAGTCCCATCTGGCCTGAGAGGACATGAAATGTCATTCCTCAACAAACTGAGGCAGGGGGTGGAAGGTCTGACAGTCAGTGGAGGTAATGAATGATGGGGGTTGAGAAGACAAGGGATGGTTCCATGGGTTGATAATGCCTCAAGGATCACACTTCCTGAGCACAAGCTACTACCCACTGTGTTCCTGCTCCTTCTGGCTCATAGGTTCATACAGACAGGAAAGAGAAGGTTGGGGGTTCTGGTGTCTTTAAAAGAGCAAGACACAACAACTACTCCCATCAGTACCCAAATCTGGACACCCTCCTCTCTGGAGAAGTCTGCTACTTTTGTCCCTCTCTTAAATAAAACTTGCTTTCTATGCTTGCCTAGGCACATCTCTAGTGTTTAATCTTCAACACCAAGGAAAGAGGACCTGTTCCTCATCCGCAAGTCTGGTATTAACACCAGAAATGCCCATTAAGCTCCACTTACCATTCTAAAGCTTTTTCATCATGTATCTCTAATTTTTACAAAATTCCTCCCACAAACTCTAAAAACATTCAAAACTTTCTGAGCCAGGTTGTCAGGTTAATCACATCAACAACCCCACTTCTTGGTAACATTTTTGAAGGGTACTAGGGATTGACTCTGGGGCACTCGACTACTAAACCACATCTCCAGTTCTATTTTTTTGTATTTTATTTAGAAACAGGGTTTCATTGAGTTGACTAGTACCTCACTTTTGCTGAGGCTGGTTTTGAACTTGTGATCCTCCTGCCTCAGTCTCCAGAGCTACTGAGATTGCAGGTATGTGCCACCACACGTGGCAACCAATTTCTCTTTCAGTCAGCTTTTGCATCACTATGATCAATGTCCCTTACTAGAACAATGTGGAGGAAGGAAAGTTTATTTGGGCTCATGGTTTTGGAGGATCATTCCTTGGTTTTCAAACTCTGAACCCAAGGTAAGTCAGAATATCATGGAAGAAGAATGTAGTGGAGGAAAGCAGCTCAGGGCATGACAACCAGGAAGCAGAGCATACCCAAAGATATGATCACAGTACAGTGACTTAGCTTTTCTAGTCACACCCTGGACTTACCATCCAGTTAATATATATATAAGTGGATTAACCCACTATTGGATTATATCTCTCATAACCTAATAATTTAATCTTTGAACCTTGCATTATCTCACACATGAACTTTTGGAGGACACCTCATATCTAAACCATAACAGAAGCATTTAAACAACTAGTTCAATCTCACTGCTTGATATTGGTCTGTTTAAGTGTTCTATTTTCTCTTGGGTCAAATTGGGTAGGTTATTTGTGTGTAAAAATTTGTCAATATCTTCTAAATTTTCTAGTTTATTAAAGGGTACAAATTATCAAAATAGTCCCTAATGATTTTTTTTCATCTCAGAAATGTTTGGGTAATATCTCCTTTTATATCTTTAATTTTGATGATGTGGGTATTCTTTCTCATTCTTTTAAGTAGTTTGGTATAGGTTTATCAATCTTCATTATCTTTTTCAAAGAAAAAAATCTGTTGGCATTGATTCTTTGTATTTTCTTTTTGCTTTTGTTCTCCAAGTTCATTAATTTTTACTATGATCTTAATTGTTTCCTATCTTCTTATGATTTTGAATTAGAGGCTTTTGTTTTTCTAGGACCTTGAGGTGCAACATTAAATTATTTCTAGGGATATTTCTTTTTTGTTTTTTCCCTTTATTATATGAGCACTCAATGCTATTGACTTTCCTCTTGGAACAATCTTCATACTATTCCAGAGTTTCTGATTTGTTGTATCTCTGTTCTACTTTGTTTCTAGGAATGCTTGTATTTTCCCCTGACTTTCTCTATTACCAATTCTTCATTCAAAAGCATATTATTCATTCTCTCTACATTTTCAAATAGTTTCTGGTTTTCATCTTGTTATTAATTTCTAATATCAGTTCATCATGATTTAATAGGATGCAAGAAATTATTTCTATTTTTTGTATTTTTTAAGACTTATTTTGTGTCCTAGAATATGGTCTATTATATTTTTGACCTAATATGTACAACTGAGAAGAAAGTAAATTCAGTTGTTAATAGATGAATTATTTGATAAATCTCTCTTAGGTTATTCTGATTAATACTGCCTTTAAGTTCTGAGGAGTTTTTACTTAGCTTATGAGCTTATGTTTGGAAGACCTATCTATTGATAAAGGAGGTATACCGAAATCACCCAGTGTTATTGTATGGGGATCTATATGAATCTTTAAAATTTTAAATTTTTTAAAAATTTATTTTAATTTATTTTTATTGTAAACAAATGGGATACATGTTGTTTCTGTTTGTACATGGAGTAACAGCATACCATTTGTGTAATCATACATTTACATAGGGTAATGGTGTTTGATTCATTCTGTTATTTGTTCCTTCCCCCCGCCCCTTCCACCCCTCTTTTCCCTCTATACAGTC
Source organism: Sciurus vulgaris (assembly GCF_902686455.1). Classification (NCBI taxonomy): domain Eukaryota; kingdom Metazoa; phylum Chordata; class Mammalia; order Rodentia; family Sciuridae; genus Sciurus; species Sciurus vulgaris. Next base: position 109,021,812 of record NC_136468.1, on the reverse strand, counting down.
CCTCCTTCCTCCATTCTTGCCCCCCTCCCACTCCTCATTATGTGTCATCATCCACTTATCAATGAGAAAATTCATCCTTTGGTTTTCTGAGATTGGCTTATTTCACTTAGCATGATATTCTCTAGCTGCATCCATTTGCCTCCAAATGCCATAATTTTATTATTCTTCATAGCTGAGTAATATAACATTGCATATATATACCACAGTTTCTTTATCCATTCATCAATTGAAGGGCATCTAGGTTGGTTCCACAATCTGGCTATTGTGAATTGAGCAGCTATGAACATTGACGTGGCTGTTTCTCTGTAGTATGCTGATTTTAAGTCCTTTGGGTATAGGCCCAGGAGTGGGATAGCTGGGTCAAAAGGTGGGTCCCTTCCAAGTTTTCTAAGGAATTTCCATACTGCTTTTCAGAGGGGCTGCACTAATTTGCAGCTCTACCAGGAATGTACGAGTGTACATTTTTCCCCACATCCTCTTCAACACCTATTATTGTTCGTATTCTTGATAATCACCATTCTTATTGTGAGATGGAATCTTAGTGTAGTTTTGATTTGCATTTCTCTTATTGCTAAAGATGGTGAACATTTTTTCACGTTTGTTGATTGCTTATAGATCTTCTTCTGTGAAATGTTTGTTCATATCCTTAGCCCATTTGTTGATTGGGTTATTTGTATTCTTTGTGTAGAGTTTTTTGAGTTCTTTATATATTCTGGAAATTAGTGCTCTTTCTGAAGTATGAGTGGCAAAGATTTTCTCCTACACTGTAGGCTTTTTCTTCGCATTCCTGATAGTTTCCTTTGCTGAGAGAAAGCTTTTTAGTTTGAATCTATCCCAATTATTGGTTCATGCTTTTATTTCTTTTCTTTTTCTTTTTTTGTGGTACTGGGGATCGAACTCAGGGCCTTGTGCTTGCAAGGCAAGCACTCTACCAGGCGAGCTATCTCCCCAGCCCCCTTGCTTTTATTTCTTGAGCTATGGGACTCCTGTTTAGGAAGTCTGATCCTAAGCCAACAAGGTGAAGATTTGGACCTACTTTTTCTTCTATAAGTTGCAGGGTCTCTGGTATGATTTCAAGGTTCTTGATCCATTGTGAGTTGATTTTTGTGCAGGGTGAGAGATAGGGGTTTAGTTTCATTCTGTTGCATATGGATTTCCAGTTTTCCCAGCACCATTTGTTGAAGAGGCTATCTTTTCTCCATTGCATATTTTTGCACCTTTGTCTAGTATGAGAAAATTGTATTTATTTGGGTTTGTGTCTGTGTCCTCTATTCTGTACCATTGATCTACCTGTCTATTTTGGTGCCAATACCATGCCGTTTTTCTTACTATTGCTTTGTAGTATAGATGAAGTTCTGGTATTGCGATACCCCCTGTTTCATTCTTCCTGCTAAGGATTGCTTTAGCTATTCTGGGTTTCTTATTCTTCCAGAAGAATTTCATGATTGCTTGCTCTATTTCTGTAAGGTACATCATTGGGATTTTAATTGGAATTGGGTTGAATCCGTATAGCACTTTTGGTAGTATGGCCATTTTGACAATATTAATTCTGCCTATCGGAGAACATGGGACATCTTTCTATCTTCTAAGATCTTCCTCAATTTCTTTCTTCAATGTTTTGTAGTTTTCATTGTAGAGATCTTTTACCTCTTTGGTTAGATTGATTTCCAAGTATTTTATTTTTTTTGAGGCTATTGCAAATGGAGCTGTTTTCCTCATTTCCCTTTCAGATGTTTCATGGCTTGCATATAAAAATGCTTTAGATTTATGCATGTTGACTTTATAGCCTGCTATTTTGCTGAATTCATTGATGAGGTCTAGAAGTTTTCTGGAGAAGTTTTTTTGATTCCCTGAATATAGAATCATGTCATCAGCAAATAGTGACAGCTTAAGTTCCTCTTTTCCTATTCATATCCCTTTAATGTCTTTAGTCTGCCTAATTGCTCTGGTTAGAGTTTCGAGGACAATTTGAGTAGAAGTGGTGAAAGAGGACATCCCTGTCTTTCTCGCCTTTTTAAAGGAAATGGTTTCAGTTTTTCTCCATTACGAATGATGTTGGTCATGGGCTTAGCATAAATAACTTTTACAATGTTTAGGTATGGTCCTACTATACCTATTTTTTCAAGCGTTTTGAGCATGAAGCAGTGTTGTATTTTGTCGAACGCTTTTTCCACATCAATTGAAATAACCATATTATTCTTATCCTTAAGTCTATTGACATGATGGATTACGTTTATTGATTTACAAATGTTGAACCATCCTTGCATCCCAGGAATGAACCTCACTTGATCGTGGTGCACGTTTTCTTAATATGCTTTTGGATATGTTTTGCCAATATTTTGTTAAGGATCTTTGCATCTATATTCATCAAAGATATTGGTCTAAAACTTTCTTTCCTTGATGTGTCTTTTCCTGGTTTGGGTATATGGGTGATATTAGCTTCATAGAATGAGTTTTGTACAGTACCCTCCTTTTCTCTTTTCTGGAATACTTTGAGAAGTATTGGAATGAGTTCTTCTTTGAAAGTCTTGTAGAACTCAGCTGAGAAACCATCTGATCCTGGGCTTTTCTTGGATGGTAGGTTTTTAATGGCTTCTTCTATTTCATTGCTTGATATTGATCTGTTTAAATTGTGTATGTCCTCTTGGTTCAGTTGGGAAGAGCATATGTCTCACAAAATTTGCCTATGTCTTCGGTAGTTTCTATTTTGTTGGAATAGAGATTTTCAAAGTAGCATCTCATTATGTTATGTATCTCAGTGGTGTCTGTCATGATATTTCCTTTTTCATCACGAATTTTAGTAATTTGAGTTTTCTCTCTCCTTCTCTTTGTTAGTGTGGCTAAGGGTTTGTCTATTTTGTTTACTTTTTCAAAGAACCAACTTTTTGTTTTGTCAATTTTTTGAATGCTTTCTTTTGTTTCAATTTCATTGATTTCAGCTCTGATTTTAATTATTTCCTGTCTTCTACTACTTTTGCTGTTATTCTGTTCTTCTTTTTCTAGGGCTTTGAGCTGTAATGTTAGGTCATTTAGTTGTTGACTTTTCATTCTTTTCTGGAATGTGCTCCATGCAGTGAATTTTCCTCTTAGTACTGCTTTCATAGTGTCCCAGAGATTTTGATATGTTGTATCATCATTCTCATTGACCTCTAAGAATTTTTTTATCTCCTCCTTGATGTTTTCTGTTATTCATGTTTCATTCAATAGCATATTATTTAGTCTCCAGGTGTTGGAGTAATTTCTGTTTTTTATTTTGTCATTGATTTCTACTCTCAGTCCATTTATGATCTGATAGAACACAAGGCAGTATCTCTATTTTTTTTGCATTTCCTAAGGGCTGCTTTGTGGCATAACATATGGTCTATTTTCGAGAAGGTTCCATGTGCTGCTGAGAAGAAAGTGAATCCACTCACTGATGGATGGAATATTCTATATATGTCTATTAAGTCTAGGTTATTGATTGTTATTGAGTTCTGTGGTTTCTTTCTTTGGTTTTTGTTTGGAAGATCTATCTAGTGGTGACAGTGGTGTGTTAAAGTCACCCACAATTATTGTGTTGTGGTCTATGTGATTCCTGAAATCGAGTAGGATTTGTTTGATGTACAGGGATGCACCATTGTTTGGGGCATAAATATTTACTATCTTTATGTCTCCCTGATTTATGGTTCCCTTTAGCAGTATGAAATGTCCTTCTTTATCCCTTCTAACTTTGGCTTGAAGTCCACTTCATCTGGTATAAGGATTTAAACCCTTGCTTTTTTTACTGAGTCCATGTGTGTGGTAGGTTTTTTCCCCATCCTTTCACCTTTAGTCTGTGGATGTGTTTTTCTTTGAGATGAGTCTCTTGCGGGCAGCATATTGTTGGGTCTTTGTTTATAATAGTTTATAATATTCCATTCTGCCAGTCTATGTCTTTTGATTGATGAGTTTAGGCCATTAATGTTCAGGGTTATTATTGAGATATGATTTATATTCCCAGTTATTTGGGCTTATTTTTGGTTTTTAATTTGGCTTGGTTTCTCCTTTGAGTGATTTTTCTCTAAGGTAGTTCCTCCCTTTGCTGAACTACATTGTTGTTTTTCATTTCCTCCTCATGGAATATTTTGTTGAGAACATTCTGTAGTGCAGGCTTTCTATTTGTAAATTCTTTTAACTTTTGTTTATCATGGAAGGATTTTATTTCATCTTCAAATCTGAAGGTTAGTTTTGCTGGGTATAGGATTCTTGGTTGGCAACCATGTTCTTTCAGAGCTTGAAATATGTTTGTCCGGGCCCTTCTAGCTTTTAGAGTCTGGGTTGAGAAGTCGGCTGCTATCTGTATTGGTCTCTCCCATATGTAATCTGATGCTTTTCTCTTGCAGCCTTCAAAATCCTATCTTTATTTTGAATGTTAGGCATTTTCATTATAATGTGCCTTGGTGTGAATCTGTTGTGATTTTGTGCATTTGGTGTTCTGTAAACCTCTTGTATTTGGTTTTCCATTTCATTATTCAGGCTTGGGAAATTTTGTGATACTATTTCATTGAATAGGTTGTTCATTCCTTTGGGTTGTATCTCTGTGCCTTCCTCAATCCCAATAATTCTTAAATTTAGTCTTTTCATAATATCCCATAGCTCTTGGAGATTCTGTTCATGATTTCTTACCATCTTCTGTGTTCGGGAAACTTTATTTTCAAGATTATGTCTTCATTGTCTGAGGTTCTGTCTTCCAAGTGTTCTAGTCTTTTGGTGATGCTTTCCATTGCGTTTTTTATTTGGTTTATTGTTTCCTTCATTTCAAGGATTTCCGTTTTTTTTTTTTTTTTTTTTTTTAGAATCTCTAACTCTTTGTTGAAATGATCTTTTGCTTTCTGTAGTTGCTCTCTCCGCATATTGGTATTATCATTCATTGCCTTCATTTGCTCTCTTATCTCATCCTTTGCTTCACGAATCATCTTAATCATGTATAATCTGAAATCTTTTTCTGACATTTCTTCTAACATACTGTCATTGGAGTCTATTAATATAGAATCTAGATTTGTTTGGATCATTTTCTTCCCTTGCTTTTTCATGATGTTCATGTATCTTCCCCTCGAGCAGTGCAGAACTGGGGTATTATAGATTTCCCCTATAGGCTTATAGTGGTCCTATAGGTTTCCAAAACCTTTTCTCTAAGGGAGATCAATATTTGCAGTGCCCAATTAAGACACTATGCATTCCTAGATCAAATAGCCCCTATGAGGACAAAAATATTGTCATAATAAACAGAATGAGTTAAAATATTATCTTCAGTAAAACAAACAGATTTGCAATAAGGTCTGCAGTTTCAAATGGAGGACAAAGACAATGCAGAGGGATGTAGGATGTAGCTGTTAATGGGATAAGAAAAGAATATACAGAAGTTCTAGATAATAGAAAGGGTGAGAGTGTAATCAAAAGAAATTGGATGTTAGCATGCAAAAAGAGGAGAAAGAGACTCTGAGGGGACAGGTAAACAAAAGGAATAGAGAGCAAGAAAAGTAAAGAAATAAAAACTTAAAAATTTTCAATAAGGAGAAGAAAGAAACTCTACAGCATAACAGTCATATAGTAATGAAACCTCCCAGTCTTCAGTAGTCTTATGCATGAGAGGTACCTGACAATGAGCTTCAAGTCTCCAGCAGGCGTCTCAGGATGGGATTTTCCCCACCCGAAGATCGGAGCTATGGCTTCCAGGATTATCCACGATGGCCTGTCTGTCTTCAAAATGTGTTAACAAATGGGGAGCTGCAGCTCAGGGTGTGGACGTGGTCAGCTGGAGGTCCCAGAGGTGGGGTGCGGTTGGTCAGTCAGTGGTTCTGGAGGTTGGGTGTGTTTGGTGTGGTTGTGGGATCCTAGGGCTGGGTGCAATCAGTTGGTCTGGGGTCCTGGTGTCAGGGAGCAGTCAGTTGATGTGAGGGCCTCAGCGGCAGAGAGTGATCAGTCAGGCTGAGGGATCAGTCAGTCTGGCCAGGAGTCCTAAGAGGTCTGGCTATTGTCTCAAAATGGTGGCAGCCACGTGTAGTCAAACCTGCAGGTACTGTAACAGTGAGCTTCCAGGCAACAGCAGGTGGCTGGTGCTCCACTGGCAGTCGGCGATTAGTTTGATGACTGTTGTTGGACGATCAGGAGGTGAACCTCGTGTGTTGGGTCATGGATAGGTGTAAGGCAGGTGATGGACAGGCGAGAGGCAGGCAAATGGTGGATGATAGGAACCTGACCTGAATCTTTAAATTTGACATGGATATATATATATAATATATATATAATATTTATATATATATATAAAAATATATATTCTTGTTGGATATAGTGATCTTCTTTGTCTCTTCTGATGAATTTTGGATTGAGTTCTACTTTGTTAGATGTGAGAGTAGCTACTATTGCTTACTTTCAGTCTCTATTTGCACATACACATTTTCTATCCTTTCACCTTCAGCCTGTGAATGTCTTTTTCTGTAAATTTCTTGTGAACGACATGGTTATGCCTTGTTGTTTTTGTTTGTTTGTTTTGTACCACTCTGCAAATCTTGGTCTTCTGGTTGATGAGTTGAGATCATTTATATTCACCATTATTATAGATATATATTTTATTTACTTCCATTTTATTTATATATAATGTTTTATTTAGATTATTCTCTATTTTTCTACTTAGAATCATTCATTCTGGATCTGATGTTTATATTTCATTTCTTATGTGTTTAAAACTTCCTTAAGTATGTTTTATAGTGCTGACAGTGATTATGAATTATTTCAATTTCTCTTTAGCATGGACATTTTTTATTTCATCTAAAAATTTGAAGGGTAACTTTTTTGTTCTAGCAGACATAGTTGGCATTTGTTATATTTAAGACTTGATATCTATTATCCCAAGCTCTCCTGGTTTTTAGAGTCTGGGCTGAGTTATCAGAGTCTAAATGCTTTACTGTCAATGTAACCTGCCAGTTTTCTTTTGTGGCCTTTAAAATGTTTTCCTTGTCCTGTATATTAGAAATTTTAATTATGGTGTGTCATAGGATTTTTTGGATCTTTTCTATTTGGTGTTCTAAATGCATGTTGTATTTGGATTTCCATGTCAATTCTAAGGCTTGAATTTTTTTTTTTAAATATTATGTCACTTAGTTTGTATCTTAGTGCCTTGCTTTATGTCAATGATTTTTAGATCTGGTCTCTTATTACTATCACAGATTTCTTGAATATTCTGGTCATGGTTTCTTAATATGTTTTCTTTGTTGCTGATTTTACTTTAAAGACTATAAACTTGGTCTTTGAGACCTGAAAATATGTCTTCAAAGTGATCTAAACTATTGGTCATACTTTCAGCTGAGTATTTACTTTGACTTATTGAGTTATTCACTTCTAGGATTTCTTTTTGATTATTTTTCAGAATCTCAATCTCTTTAATAAAATGTTATTTCTTTTCCTGTGTTTTCTATCTTATATCATCCCTTAAATATTTCTTTTTAGTTCATTGAAAATCTTAACTGTGAACTTCATAAATTATTTGTCCATCATTTCCTCCACTGTATGTCAATGGGATCAGTTTTTGAATTGTTAAGGGTTGTTTGGGGTGATTTTTTTCCTTGTTTTTCCATATTGTTTATATTTTTTTTCTACCAGATGGGATGATTATCACCTACTCTCTTTCAAGAAACTTTTTAGTGAACTTCTTTCTCTTAAGTGCCCCATGCTGGGCAAATATATAAGTATTGATACTTAATATGTACCCTCTCCTATGATCAGTTTCTTAGCACTGCTTTCAGAGAAAATACTAAACTCTATTCAGTACAATCACTTCAAAGTACATCTATGTTGTACTAAACTTCAGAAAAAAATTCAATTACAAATATTCATTGCAATTCCTTTAATCCAAGTATAAAATTGAAGTAATATTCTTGGAAAGGTTTAGAAATGGTTATTAAAAATAGTAAAATTACTACCAATCTTTAGGGGTTGAAAAGTGGAAAAGAAAAAAATAGGCAGAGAACAAAAATTAAAAGAGAAAGACAAGAAAGACAAAAACAATACAAATTAAAAGAGAGAAAAATTAGAGGGACTTGAGATAGGAACAAGTAAAAGGAAAGAAAAATGACTAAAAAGAGCTAGCATAAACAGAAGGGAGGAAAGCAAAGATAGAATGATTCTAGTTAGTATTTTAAAGCATTAGAAGAAATACAAAAAAAATATGAGAACTGCAAAATCAAATTATACAGGAACATCTATAGATTCAAAATTAAAAGTTATAACTGTAGGATAAAAGCTGACATTATAGCTATTTATAATATTCTATGTCAAGCTATTCACAGTGGGAAAATTCTTTATTTAGCCCTCCTGATCTGGGTTTCATCAGAATTTGGGACCTTTAAAAGATATATACTACTTTTCAACTTTACTAATTTCCCTGGGTGTTAAGGTAGTGATCATACCTTTTCACCTTTAATATAGTTATAGTAAGTCCCTTCCATCCTTTGGTGTGTTCAGTTACATACTAGATTTCAAATAGGTCAGAGGAGATAGTTCCTAATTATCTGTGACTTCAAAGTCAGGTTAGTCCCCATTAGGCAGTACAGTCTTATGTGTCCTACTGAAGAAAAAACTGTACATTCAGCCATTCAGCACTGTTATTCATTTTGTACTGTCCTGTGAATATTTCAGATGTGAAGAGTGTGGAAATGTAAGGTAGAGTTACTGTGGTCTTGTTGAAGTGGTACTGGGTAGCCTGTGGCAAGGGTAGGACTCTTGCCCACTCTAGAGTGTGCAGGTGGGTAGAAGCTTGTGTTTGTGGGATGCTCCTCTGTTAGCCCCTTTATGGGATGCTCTGCATAAGTGAGGTTCTTGGCTGGCTATTTGGGGTTATCCTCAGGAAATTCCTTCTGTGGTTCTCCATATCTGAATAAGAATTGGATTAACTGTCACCTCGGAAACTCACAGTTGTGAACTCTCCTAGAAGTTCTTGGGGGAGACACTTCTTTATAATTCTCTCACCACCTGGTGCTTTTTATTCAACCCAGAATCCCAAATCTGCATGCTTGGAGACTAGCTGTTCTGTTTGGTGCAAGGGTACAGAGTTCAGGGCTGTTCTTGCTGCTGTGTGTCACTAACTGCCTGCTCCCTTCTGCTTGGGCTTGTTTTAGAGGCCCTGTCTAAGTACTTTCTGGTTGACTGTACTTATGAAGCCTGTGAATACAGGTTCATTCTGGGCAGACTGTAGCACAGAAGCCTACACCATTGTTTCTGCACATCATCATGGTTTTATGTGGTAGATAGGAGGTCAATTGACCTGTCTTCACTTGAGCTTCTGCAACTTGCAATTGTGCATCACTGAGCACTCCCTTCTGCTTAGGTCTGTCTGTAGCAGACCTATTTAAACTCCTCATGGATGCCTGCATCTGTGCTGCCAGCCAATGTAAGCTTTATGTTGGTGACTGGTGGCACAGAATCCTACACTGACTGCTACAGAATGCCAGAATTTTACCCATCACTGTGACTGACATATAGTGTCACTTGACTTCTTTTCACCTGTTCTTCTGCAGAGTTTGTGAGGAGTGCTGAGATGGGGTTAACACTCCACGGGAGAGACTTACTCTTGGTTCACCTCCACCCCATTCTCTTTGTCTACAGTAGAGGGGTAGGAGCATTTAGTTACCATTAGCTAGGAGAAATTCCACTCCTTTTAGATGGATTATTGAGCAACCCATTTGGGAGGTAGTCCCTATTTTTTAACTTGGTATTATCCCTAGAAGGGGAAAAGCTGTATTGATTTAATTTCTTCTAAGGAGGTTGGCTAGCTGTGGGCTCTACAAAATGGTTGCTCTGTCTGGCACATTTTTCTGCCAACAATTGGTTTGAATTGTGTGTACTCCTTCACTGTCTTTGCTGTGCCTGTGCCATTTAACTTGGTCTGCCTTTCTTTATAACAGTTTTCAAGGAAGTATGTTTGTGAGTGTTTTCTATTTATTACCCTTTCACCCAGACCCAACACTAATCAGGGTTTGGGGCTAAGGAATCCTTTATTTTCTGCTCCAGCAACCAAATTTCAAGTCTCTCCAAATATCAAGCTATCAAAAATTTTGTTTGAGTGTATACTGTGACACCAACCTTTCTGCTTAACTGTTCTTTCACTGCTTTATTTTTGGGCTGTGAAGGAATTGAGGTTTGGTGCTTCGATCTGCTCTACCATCTTTCAAGAAAACCTGAAATGAGTTTTTGAAGACAATATATAGTACAATTTAAAGAAAAACAACCTTTTAACTGATGCATTGGGATCATTTATATTCAATGCATTTGTTTTTGTATGTAAATATACCACTTTGTTATTTGCTTTATATTTGTTCTCTCAGTTTTTTTCATGTTTTCTTTTTTTTCTACTTTTCTGTAGGTTACTTGAACATTTTTCAAACTTCATTTTAAAGTTTTCTATTGGGTTTTGAGGGTATTTTGTATAACATTTCCACTGGTTTCATTACACTATCCAGAACATACAACATTACAATTTTGCTTTACTTGTGAAACATGTTTAGAAAACATGAAAATAAGGAAAGCCTTTGGCAATTATCCATATTTCTTCTTAGTATCTTTCTCTCATCAGTTTTCCTTTTTTTATTAATTTGCTTTATTTAGAAAATTTCCTTGAACTACTTAAGTCTTTAAACAATATTCTCTTGACTGTCCTAAATCTGATCATGTCTTGATTTTCTTGTCATTCCTGAAGAATATATTTACTGAGTAAAGGATTCTCCATTTACAGTTATTTTAGTTAAATACATGCAAAATATAGTTCCATTTCTTTCTGGCTTCATAGTTTATGATGAGAAATCCATAGTTTTTCTACTGATTAACTCTCTATGAGTAAGATATCATTTTTCTCAGGTTACTTTCAAGATTTTTTAATTTGTTTTAGTTTTCACAACTTTGTAATTTATTGTCATGGGTTTCCTTGTGTTTGTCAAGATGAGTGTTCAAACAGCTTCTTGAAACTTTAGGCATATGTTTCTTTCTAAAATTTTTAAGTTTTCAGCCATTATTTCTTTAAGTACTTTACCCTCCCTTATTTCTCTTCTTCTGGGACTAATACCATAAATGAAAATTTCCATTCAGTGCTTCTTTATATCTTACATCTCTTTTCAAGATTTTCTATTTCTGTAATAAAATTTTGTCTTTTTTTTCCCTTTTCATTAGCTTCAAGTGTTTTTGTAACTATTCCTTGAAATATATATATACACACACACACATATGTGTGTATATATATATATATATAAATAAAGTGATTGATCTGATTTAAACTATTTCTCAGCTAATTCTCACATCTCTTATCTCAGTGTTACCATATTCCTTCTTTTTTATTTAGTTTGAGATATTTCTGATTCTTGGTATATGTGCTATTTTGTATTGAAATCTGGAAAGACTAGTTTACATTTTGAGGTTTAGTATCTAGTTGAAACCTTCCATTTAATTACTTTCTCTAACACGTTTCTGCCAGTGGAAGTGGAGATACTGTTTCATTGCAGTCACATGGTTATAGATGTCCAGATTCCTCATTAAGCCTCCTTGATATCCAACAGCGGAGGCTCCTCATTGATGAAAGGCTTGGCTTGGAGTTCAGTTTGGCACATTACCATCTGACACTGCAGTACAGGTGGTTTCATCACTTCTGGATATTGATAAATGTCTTTACTCTTCATTAGGTGTTTGCTTGTGCCACTCCAGCAGGAAATGAGAGGGGTACTTTGTTGATGTTTAGTTAAGGCAGAATTCCCTACTCTCTATGAATTCTCCACTGAAACTGTGGGAATGAGAGAAATTTCATTAGTGGATGGCAGTAATGAAATTCCAGGCTCTCTGCTTTGCCTTCTGACACAAAACCAATAGTAATTTGGGGATATTTGTGATTGTTTTTTGGGGGGTACAATTGTAGACCAACTACTCAGACTTAATTTGTTTGGGTGGGGATAGAGTGTATGTTTATATTGGTCATGTTTAGCTAGAATAGAGTATTCATTTTCTAAAATCTCCTTGTAGGCTACTTCTATCCTGTTTTTTTTTTGGGTTAGAATATTAGGCTTTTGTTGGGACTTGTTTTATCTGCATGCATTCACAGCTCTGGGTAGCTGTTATTTTCAGTTCCAGTGTGAGATATGTGAGACAAAATAGAAAACTGAGGGTGCTCATCCTCAGATCCCTAGGTCCCTAGCAAGCCCACCATTTTCTTTTCTACTTTCAAAGTCTTTTAATGTTTGTTTTATACATAATACCTTGAGATTTCAGATGCATTTAACAGGAAGAATAGAGACAAACATGTCAACTTCAAAATTCTGGAAGCAAAAGTCTTTCTGTGATTTAATTCTCTCTGTAAATTAAATGCCCAGAAGTAGTGCAGTGTTATGTGAAATGAGAATAGATTTGTGAAGAGAGCGTTTAATGCCCAGGAAATTTGATTTCAATTGTGAGAAAGGCATAAGGATATCCTTAAATATAGTAAGATTTATTTGAAATCCATTAAAATAGTGAAAATATTATTTGATTATCAATTAAAAACAACACTTAATGATTAGGAAAGACTCACATATATGAAATTTTTGCTACAAAATAAATATTACAAGACCACTTAATTTGTCACCAATGTCTATTTAAAAGCAAAGCTAAAATGCCTTAAATTCATACAATAAAATTATAAAATTTCAAATTTTAGAAATTGATAGTCTTAAATAGAAAAGGATCATATATGATAAATTATCAACTATGTAGTAAAGATAATGGAGATTTCTGGACATCAACCATGACTTATATAGAAAATAAAGGTCTTAAATTATTTATTATTTTGGAGAAAAACATTTTTTTTCCTAACACAAATCACATAAAATAATAAATCATGGTCAGTTTGCTGGTTTTTAAGATTGCCTCAGTGTTAGATATCTTAACTTTGTATACATTAACTGCATTCAACATATGCAATGTCTATTTGTATGAATTTTCAAAACTTGAAGTTCTTGGATTTATTGAGACTGGGACTTATCTGAAGATCTATGCTGACTAAGCATAGGAACCTTCTTATTATAGCAGACCTACTCCATTGTGAATCAAATAATATATGAAAGAGTGTCTCTGTAACACCTTGAAATTTCTTCCTATATTTTTATATTAATCTCTTTCATTTTTTGCCTAGTAGTAATAAACCCCTCAAAAGTGTAAGATGATTTGGGCTGCACATGAACACAATTAGGTTGTGATGGTTTCTATTATCAGCTCTACAGAAAGTTTCTTATAAGTGTTATTTACAGCAATTGTTTCTGAAGGTTATTTTTTACATTTTGGAATGAATGCAACAGTAGACAAGAATGTTGTAAATTCATAAAGGACATTACCTAAATTAACATCAATTTTGCATGAGTTTTTATGGCTGTGGTATTTCTGGATGTCCTTTTATCCCCTTTTGGTGTTTTGACAGAGTGAATTTAGTCTATAAATATCAATGATTTAATGCATATTATCCTGATCATGTAGTAATGTGGCTTAAGTTTAAAAGCACTGTCAGGCAGCTTTTATAGCCTTCCTCTCTTGTAACCCACCTTTTCTTTTTTTTTTCCAAGCTATTTTTGGTCATCCTTCAAAGCCCCCAAATCAGTCATTCAACATATTTTTCCTAATTTCCTATTGGACACCCAATGTAGTGAGTGCTTACATAATGGCAACAATTGCATTAGTATCATGTTTTCTAGTTATTTGTCTACCCTGGAAAAAGGGAATTGAGACTCTTCAAAGACAAGAACCAGCTTTTATAAGTCATTTTTATTTCTGAAAACTTGCACCTGCCACCATGCCCAATTCTTATTGGGTACAAAACAGAAGTTGATTTTAAGGAATACCACCACACAATTATTCTTGTATTTGTTACACATCCTGGGAAATGCATTAAGAAATGAATAGGAATACTTATTTGTATATATCCTATGTGTCTCAGTTGAAGACAAAAATCATCCACTGGCTTTTTTTCTGTCAAGTTTTGCAAATTGAAATTACCCTTTCTTATGTTATTATGATCTTTATTTAGATCTAACCTTATTTTAATCATAGTATAATGATTTTACAAGATGTAACAAAATTTATATAGTTACTCATGTCACTAAAGAGGCAGGTAGACTGCATATTCCTTTTCAAAATTCTACGTACTTCTAATATTGAAAAGTAATTATAAGATAGCATTATGTTTTAATATGAAAGTAAAAACTGTGCAAAATAGAAATGTATGCCATAGTCATGGCTTCTAGATTATATAAATCAGTATTAACATGCACTCTTTAATTACCTCTAAGGTATAAGTGATATCCAGGTATGAAATTAACAGGAAATTTAATTTTATATTCTTGAGAATCTAAATTTTTAAGAATACTTCAATGTTGCCTATGAATTCAGTCTGATGAAGAATTGCAAACGTTAAGAAGTTGACTCAGAATTTAGTAATGGGCTTTTACAATGAGATATCCCCAAAACAAGTAAGCTGACGTGAGCACTGCCATTTCCATAAGAGTGAGACTTCTGCTAAGGTGCATGTGATGTGATTTTAAATAAGTGTTTTGAAAGAACTGAATTTTGTGCCTATAAATTCACATTATACATGTTATAGCTAAAAGTCTCTCAATGCAGCTAGATCTGTGTGTATAGGATACACACAGATAAGCCTAAAGATAAGGCAATCCTCAGAAAATGTATGTGCATAAAATTCCTTCTCAAAAACCAAAGATGTTATTAGAATTGATATATGGATAATAGCGAAAAAGATGGAATGCAGATTCAAAACTAGAAATTTGTCATTGCTACCATTTTAAAAAAAGGCTTTAAATTTAAATTAAATTTGTTTTTAAAAATCTACTTACAAATTGGCTTCTGTGTGCTGTTTCAAAATGCCTGTATGCATTGTGTAATACTTAGATCAATCTAATTCATTCTTTTTGTCTTTTATGGATTGTACCTAAATTGTGAAGATTTTCTCCCATGTATTTTTCCCAAAATTTTTATCTTTTTACATGTTATACTTAACTTAGTGATCCATATTGGCTTAATTTTAGTTTAAATGTGAGTTCTTTTGTCAAAGTTGATTTTTATTTTTGCACTTGAATATCTAAATGTTAGATACCACCATTAAATTGTTTTACTTCTCTATTAAAAATTGGTTGCCCTCATTTGTGTGGGTCTAGTCCTTTATTTTGTATTCTCTTCCATTCATCAATTTGTCTATTCTTCAATTAACATATCTTGATTAAGTATATAATCAGCCTTGCTATCATAGAGTGAAGCTTCTCACTTTATGCTTCTTTGTGAAGTTTTTTTTTTTAACTCCTTTTTTTCCTTTTTATTTCCATACTAATGCTAGAATAAATTTGAATAGATTTTTAAAGGTAGTTGGCAGAAAGAAGCTAGGCAGAAATTTCCAATCCCCTCACAACACAGGGAATGTTGGGAAATAGATTAAGATATGAATAGGAATACTTATTTGTAGATATCCTCTGTGTTTCAGTTGAAGAAAAATATCAACTGTCCTTTTCCTGTCAAGTTTTACAAATTGAAATTATCCTTTCTTTACGCTATTATGGTCTTGATTTAGATATAACTTTATTTAATCATAGTATAAAGATTTTCACAATATGTGACAAAATTTATAAAGCTATTATGTCATTATAAGCTCACCCCCTTAACAATGGTTGGAAAGAAAATTAGAAAAAAATAAAACACAACAGAACAGTGGTGACCTTGAAGCAGATCAAGCAGTATAAACCCAAATCATGAAGAGAAAGTCCTGCCAGGCACCATAGCCATTTCTTGGAGCCCTCAGTTAACTATTCATGCCCTTAAATCAACACGGCACCTCACCACCTCCAGACAGTAGTAAATTAAACCGGAGCACCCCATACAGTATGTCCTCTTCAGAATCCATCTAGAAAAAAAAAAAAAAAAAAACATGTAGAGGGATCGCTGGTAGCCAAAGTCACTGAAACCCCTTCTCACCATGAACAAGGGGAATGGGTGAGCAGCCTCTCCCAAGATGTGCTGGCCCAACCCAGTGGTTTGGTCAGCTGCCACCAAGACCATGGCAGAGACAGAACTGATGCCTGTGATTTGGGTGATGAAAGACAGCATTCAGATCTGAGTGGCAAGGCAGTTTTGGCACTGAGTAGAGGAAAGGGAAATGGGAAGTCCTTAGAACCACCGCTGCTGTCTTCTGACACTGGGGGAAGACATGGTGGGAAGTTACTTGAGTCCTAAGAAAACTAAAAAGACTATGCCTCTGATCATGGAACTCTATGGGGTCAACCTAGAGAAAAGTTACCTGAATATCCAGTAGTATAAAGGTATGAATCTCCAGATCCTGGCTGCAGCTGGTGGAAAGCTGTGATAGGATGGTGCCTAAGTCCTCAGGAAGATTAAAGTGAAAGTGCTGAGATCATTACTATAGTCAGTGGGAGGTCAATCAAAGCAGAAATTTGCCTGGGACCAGCACGCCAGAAAGCAATGTCCCTCAGCCTGCCTATTCTCATAGACTGGCTTCTCTTACAACCTGAACTGGCTCCCAGCCTGAACCTCTGCAAAGTGACAGGACACCATGGAGATACTGACTGAACCTGCCTGAGTCACAATCAGCAGAGGGAGTCTCCACCCACCACTCAAAACCTGGGGCAGTGGAAAATAGAATCCAGATGAACCAGTTAAGTCTCTTGTTAGTAACAACACTATCTCAGTGAACAGCTTGGGCTAGGGGGAACATTTCTGCACCACAGAAGACCCACAGAGAGTCCACAACCAAGGTCCTGTGCTTGCTTATAGACTGCCACCAGACACTACATCACTGCCACCAAAAAAACCACACACAAAAAAAGGACCCTGGATAAGGAAGAAGGTTCCCAGTGACGCACAGCAATCACACCCACAGTCCAGAGCTTGCATCCAGAACCTCTGCACACAATGGAGACAACCAACACACACACCACACACTCTAAGTAGTTAGCCACAGGTCCCTGAGCTGAAAGACCATAACCAACTAGCTGATGGGAGTTCATAGTAACTAGGTGAGTGGCTCCTGTGCCCCAGCGCCCTGGAGGAATCCACAGCCAAAAAATGTGGATCTTAAATCTTACTGAAATCCAAACCAAGGTTCAACAAGAATTTTTTTTTTTTTCACCTTGGCAAAGTTTACTATAATTTTAATGTCAACTTTGATCATATATATTACTCTTTGTCTTGATTATTGTTACCCTAAAGTCAACTTTGTACCTGCAGTGCATTTGAATGTACTTCTCCTCTCCACTTAAAGCATTAATTGGAATCATTCTCCCTATCTTTGTCTTCCTAGCCCTAGTTTATACTTGGTGCTCTTACCATCTATTTTCCCTTTCACACTGTCTGCTACTATCTCAAATACCACCCCCATTTACTATTTTCTCCTTTTTACCTTGTTCTGTGTCATTCTATTCTACATTTTTTTTTCTTTTTCTCATTCTTTTCCCAGTCTTTTTTCTTCCCCTCAGTCCTCATATGATGTTATAAGTGGGTTTACTATATTTAGTAAATAATTATTTAACCTGCTCCCGAAACTTACTACAAGTTTTTATCTGATTAGAGGAATTATGGAGAACAATATTCATAAATTTTTCACTTTTCATAAATTTGGATAATATGTGGCTTGACTCTGAAGTGATTGTAGTAAATAGGGTTCAGCAGCACCTCTCAGAGTAGACTTGATACTCAAATCAACAGAGTCCACACACTGAGTTAAAAATCAATACCTGAATACTCACCCAGCCCATGTCTCATAAGAGAAAGAAGCTGATGAAGTAGTCTCTTGCTTGAAAGAAGCATCAATAACCAACCCAATAGATGAACAGACATACAAGCAATTTGAAAAAGTGAGGGAACAAACCACCACAAATAGTCCATAACACTTCAACAACTGACTCCACTGATACAACTCTGGAGGAAGTGTCAAAGAATATAGAATTTATAGTTAAAATGTTCAATGAGCTAAAAGAAGATGTAAAAAGTGAAATTAGAAAATATAGAAAACAAAAGATCACTTTGCTAAAGAGATATTCTGAGAAAGAAGCAAATGGAAATCCTGGAAGTCAAAGATTCAATAAATGAAATTAAAAATTCAGTGGAAAGCATCACCAATAGATTAGACCACTTTGAAGATAGATTTTCAGGTATCTAAGACAAATTATGTAATCTTGATAATAAAGCTGACTACAAAGAAAAAGGGACCAAGAACATAATATTCAAAAATTTGGGATAACATTAACAAACCAAATTTAAGAATGACTGGGGTAGACAAAGGCTCTGAAATACAAACCAAAGAAATGCACAATCCTTTCAATGAAATATTAGAAAATCTTCCAAACCTTAATAATGATATGGAAATTCAAATATAAAAAGTGTGTAGGACTCCTAATAAAAAAAATCGCAGTAGATTCACACCAAGATACATTATAATGAAAAAACTTAAAAACTGCAAGAAAAATATGGCTTGTCGCATTCACCAGTAAAGACTCAGATTTCAAAGGATTTCTTAACTCAGACCCTAAAGTCAAAAGGGCTTAGAATAATATGCATCAAACTCTAGAAGAAAATTGGTGCCTACCTAGCAAAATTAAGCTTCAGAATTTAAAATGAAGTAAACACCTTTCATTTTAATTAGAAAATAAAGAATCCATAACCACAAAGCCTGCACCACAAAACATTCAATGAAATATTTCATGAAGAACAAATGAAAAATAAAAATCAAAACCAGCATAAGAATGCGTTACACTAGAAGAAAAACAGAATTAAAGGAGAACCAAATATGAATCAAACATCAGAAATAAATCAAAATGGCAGGAAATAATAATCATACATATATAATAACATTGAATGTAAAAATCTTTAATCAAAAAATACAAAAGACCCAATGATATGTTGTTTGCAAGAGACTCATCTAACAGGAAAAGATAATTACAGACTGAAAGTGAAAGTATGGGAAAAAGTGTACCATACAAATTATATGCACCAAAAAGCAGGGATAGTCAACCTTTTAAATACATATTCTATAGTTAGAGAAAAGATAGTATTTTCAACAAATGGTGTTAGGAAAAGGAAATCTATTTGTAGTAGAATGAAACTTGACCTCTGTCTCTCACCCTGTACAAATGTTAACTCAAAGTGGATCAAAGACCTAGGAACTAGACCAAAACATTGGCAATTGCCTGAAGAAGACTTAAGTCTAATAGTCCACATGTTGGCAAAGGAACTGAACTCCTTAACGAAATTCCTAATGTACAAGAAATAAAACCAAAATCAATAAGTAGGATGTCATTAAATTAAGAAGCTTTGGCAAAGTAAAGAAAACAATTAAGAGTAAGAAGAGACAGCCTACAGAATGGGAGAAAATCTTTGCTACCTGCTCCTTGAATTAATATTGAGAATACATAAAGAACTTAAAAATCTTGAAATAAAAAAAACCCCACAAATAATTTAAATAAAAAATGGGCAAAAGAACTAAATAGACACTTCTCAAAAGAAGAAATATAATTGGCAAAAATATGTATGTAAAACATTCAACATCTTTAAAAATCAGGGAGATGCAAATCAAAACTATATTGAGATTTTATCTCACTCCAATCAGAATGACAAAAATGGATAAAGAAACTGTGGTATAGATACACAATGAAATATTACTCAGTCATAAAGAATAATAAAATTATGGCATTTGCAGGCAAATGGATGAAACTGGAAAATATCATGCTAAGTGAGATAAGCCAATCTCAAAAAACCAAAGGACAAATGATCTTGCTGATAAGCGGATGATGATACATAATGGGGGGTGGGAGGGGGGCAAAAATGGAGGAAGGAGGGACTGTATAGAGGAAAAGAGGGGTAGGAGGGGGAAGGAAAAAAATAACAGAAAGAATCAAACACCATTACCCTATGTAAATGTATGATTACACAAATGGTACACCTCTACTTCATGTACAAACAGAGAAACAAGTTGTG
The DNA here is from genome assembly GCF_902686455.1 of Sciurus vulgaris. Classification (NCBI taxonomy): domain Eukaryota; kingdom Metazoa; phylum Chordata; class Mammalia; order Rodentia; family Sciuridae; genus Sciurus; species Sciurus vulgaris. The sequence goes on along the minus strand of NC_136468.1, from coordinate 109,001,802 downwards.
CCTCATTTGTTTACAATAAAAATAAATAAATTAATTAATTAGAAAAAAAACTATCCCATTCATGCGAATGTAAAAAAAAATACTTGGAAATTAATTTAATAAAGGATGTCAAGGACCTATAAAATGAAATTATAGAACTCTGAAGGAAGAAGACTATGAAATATGGAAAAACTTCCCATTTTCTTGAAGAGTCAGAATTAATATTATTAAAATGGCCCTACTATAAAAAGCATTATATAGATTCAGTAAAATCCCCACCAAAATACAAATGACGTACTAAAATTCATTTGGAAAAATGAAAGACCCAGAAGAGCCAAAGTAATTCTGAACAAAAAAAAGTGATGCTGGAGGCGTCACAATACCTGACCTCAAAACATAGTACAGAGCTATAGTAACAAAAACAGCATGATGCTGGCACCAAAACAGACAAGAAGACCAGTGGAATAGAATACAAGACACAGAGATAAAACCTCATAAATACAATTATCTGCTACTAGATGAAAGTGTCAGAAACATTCATTGGAGAACAGAGAGTCTTTTCAACAAATGGTGCTGGAAAATTGGATATCCATATGTAGAAGAATGAAACTTTACCTCTTTTTCTCACCATGAACAAAAGTCAATTCAAAGTGGATCAAAGATCTAGGAATAAGACCAGAAATTCTTCAACTGCTAGAAGAAAACATTGTTCCAAAACTCCAACACGGTGTCACAGGAACTGACTTCCTAGCAAGAGTTCTGAAGTACACAAATTAAAACTAAAAATCAATAAGTGGGATGGAATCAGATTAAAAAGCTTCTGCACAACAAAGGAAGCAAGAGCATGAAGAGAAGCTTATGCAATCAGAGAAGGTCTTTGCCATGTGCTCCTCAGGTAGGGATCAGGATCCAGACTATATGAAGAACTCAACACCAAACCAAACAGAACAAAACAAGTAATCCAATTAATAAATGTAGAAAAGGTCTAAACAGACATTTCTTAAGAGAAGAAATACAATTGGCCGAAAGATCCATATTTAAGAAAATGTTCAACATCTCTAGCAATCAGGGATATGCAAATCAAACTGCACTGAGATTTCATTTAATTCCAGTTAGTACATAATTATCAAGAATACCAATAATAATGCGTTGGCAAGGATGTAGGGGTAAAGGTACATTTGTATATTGTTGGTAGGGATGCAAATTAGTGCACCTACTATGGAAAGAAGTGTGGATATTTCTAAAATAAACTAGGAGTGGAAACACCATATGACCAGCTACATAACTCCTTGGTATACATCCAAATGATCTAAAATCAGTATATTATAGGGATGCAATCACATTGGTGTTTATAGCAGCACGATTCGCAGTAGCCAAGCTATGGAACCAACCAGAGTGTTCTTCAACAGATGAATGGATAAAGAAAACTTGTTTTATATATATATATATATATATATATATATATATATATATATATATATGTATATGTTTATATACACACACACACACACACACACACACACACACATATATATATGTGTGTGTGCATTGGAGTATTACTTGGTCACAAAGAAGAATGAAATCATGGCATTTGCTGGTAAATGGATGGAGACTCTCAAGCCCAGTGAGAGAAGCTAGGCTCAGAAAGTCAAAGATAGAATATTTCCTTTGATATGCAGAAGTTACTTCAAAATATGGGAGGAAAAAAGAGAGAAAGACAGTGATAGGTAAAAAGGAGGATTCCATCAAAATAGAAGACTGGATGAAGGGGACTGAAGGGTAAGGAGAAGGGACAGGATAAGGGAAAATGCTGGAATTAATTGGCATTATTTCCTATGTATGTACATACATGACTATACCACAGTGAGCATCACCATCATGTATGTCTACAAGACACTATTTTAAAAAGCCCTAAAATTAAATAGAACGATCAGTAGAGTAGAAGGAAGGGACTAGGTAAGGGGGAGGGGAGGAAAAGGGGAAGAACTAAGAACTGAATTAGAGCAAATTCTATTCCATGTTTTTATAATTATGTCAAAATGAATCCAAATGTTATATATATTACTAAAGAGAAACAATAAAAAATAAAAAAACTAAGCAGAAAAAAAGAATATCTTTGATTATACTTTGAAAAATCTTGTTGACTTATGATATAAACTGCATTAAGCTTGTAGATCAGTTTGGAGAAAATTGACAACTTCGCTGTGGTAAATCTTCCAAGTTAAAAAAAATTTACATTTATTTTTTTCTTTAATTTTTGTCAGTGTTTTGTACTTTTAATACACACACCCTTTACATGTTTTGTTAATTTTATGCCTACATATTTTATTAACTTTGAAGAGATCATAGGTGGCTTTAGTGTTCTAAGTTTTGCTTATGCATGTTCATTGTCATTATGTAGAAATGTGGTTTATTTTTGTCACAGCCTTACTGAATTAATGTAGTAGTAAGAGCAATTATTTTTCAGTAGATTGCCTGAAACTGTCTCCTTAGACACCTGTGCCATCTGCAGTTTATCTGTTCCTTTTCTAAGAACACACTTTTCTTAGACACCTGTGCCATCCCAACCCTGTACCCATTTTATTATAATAGCTGCCGTTTCCTGTAATAAGAACAGACATCTTTGCCTTGTATTTTATTAGGAAAGAATTCAGTTTTAGAATATTAAGTATGGCATTAGCTATAGGTATTATTATTAAATCTCCTTATCAAGCTGAAGTATTTTCCCTCTAAATAACTGAAAATTTGTACCATGAATGGATGTGGTATATTATCAAATGATTTTCTGTATCAATTGGTGTACTTACATAAATGTTCTCTTTAGTATATTGATATGGAGGGTTACATTGATTATTTTGCAAATGTTAAAGTAGCTGTGCATATCCTAAATAAAGTCCACTTGGTCATGGTATATTGTTTAGTACATTGCTGAATTTCATTTTTTCATATCTTGTTGAGGGTTGTTGTATTAATTTCCTGTAATATAGAGTTCTCTTTTTCTTTTTGTACTATCTTTGGTACTGGAATCAGGGAAATATTTCCTGCTCTTGGGGGATGAGATTGTTTAAAATTGATGTCCTCAAATTTTAAAGAAGGCATCAGTGAAACCATCTGAGACTTGAAATTACTTTATCAGAAACTTTAAATTGTGTATTACATCTCTGTAATGGCTACAATGCTATTATGATTATCAATTCGGTCTGGTTGAGCTTTAGTACTTAGTGGTTTGCTAGGAATTGTTCTCCCTTCAAAGTTTATGAATTTACGAGCATAAGGGTGTCATGATAACATTAATCCTCAAATCTATACTGACATTCTCCATTTTATTTTGATATTTTTGATTTTTGTATTGTTTTGTTATTTTTGCCACTCTTTCTACAACCTGCTATCACAGTTCTTTCAGAGAAGTAGCTTTTTGATTCATTAATTTTTCTCTATTTTTTTTATATTTCAATGTTATTCATATCTACTCTTAACTTTATTGTTCTTTCATTTTCTTGTCTAGGATTTATTTTTTTTCTGGGTTTCTGAGATGAGAGTTTATTGACTTACTTGTGATTTTCCTCCTTCCTAAAATTGACATTAGGGACCATAAAAACTTCAATTTCCTTTTCAGTGTTGCTTTATCTGTTTTCTACAAATTTTGATATGGTGTATTTTTCATTTTAGTTCAATTTATTATAGTATTTTATTTAGAATGAGCCTTCTCTTTTGATATGAGAATGATTTAGATATACAGGTACTTAATTTTTAACTGTTTTGAAATTTTCCTGATTCATGTTAATGATATCTAATTTGATTGTATTATTATATCATCCTGTTTATGTTTCCAATTCCTATAAAGGTGTTGTTTTATTTAATCCCTAAAAATATGGTCTATTTTGGTGAATGTACCGTGCGAAATTGAAAAAAATGTGTATTCTGCTATTGAGTAGAAGGTTCTATGTATATTCATTGGATAGTGTTGGTTGATTGCAATGTTCAGATTTTCTATATCCTTACTGATTTTCAGTATTTATGAATGTGTTTATTTATTCTTTTGTGTTTATCAATGTTAGCATGACATCTTTTGCACTCATGTTCAGGATCAGTATTTTTCTGATAGCTGATCTATTTATTGGTATTAACATTTTACTTTGCTGCTAGTAATTTTTGCTCTAAAATTTACATTATCAGATATTAATATACTCATTCCTATTTTTTCCTTATTAATCCTGGTATAACATCCTTTTTCATTCTTTTTATTTCAATCTAATTTATACCAATGAATTGGATGTAGTTTCTTATATGAATAATCACTTTGAGTGATTTTTATTTCCTATTCTAATCTCTTATTTATTGATATATTTGTATCATTTAAGTTGATGGTAGCTGTTGAGATCATCTTTCTTCAGTATACCATTTTATTATTTTGTTTTTGATTGGTTTCCTCTGGTCCTTTTTTCTCTGTTCCCCTATTCTTTTCCTATGGGCTACATAACATTATGTAAGATCTCATTTTGTTTGCTGATGTATCTTTTCGTATATTTTCTGAGGAGTTTGCTGAGTATTACATAACACACATGACTTGATGCAGTCTACCAGGGCCAACATTTCACCACCAAAAGTCGACTCTGAGGTCCTCACCATTCTGAAGGTTGCTGTACCTTCCCTACCTCTAATATCACTGTCTCAAGTGTGGCAATATGTGAATAGTCTTATTTCAATCTCTAATCAGACTTGTAAAACTCGTAAGTTGCAGAGTAATCTAAAGTATGCACTCCTACTTCTAATTGTTTTGGTTTTGCTTCCTGATGCTCCACGACTCTTCCATCACCTCTCTTCTACATGAAAATGTTCCTTTGCTGCTCTTTAAGGTAAAGTCTGCTAGTAAACTTAGCTTAGATTTATTTCCTTTGAGAATATTTTATTTCCCCTTCATACTTGAAGGAAGGTTTTGTCAGGGATATTTTAGGTGGCTGTTTTCTTTTCTTTCTTTCTTTTTTTTTTATTTAACACTGAAACGTTGCATGGCATCTTGATGTTCTCCATGGCTTCACTGGGATGTATATTGATATTCGTTTTGTTGTTCCACTATAAGTGATCCTTTTATTTTCTCTCAACTGCCTTCAAGATTTCTGACTATATTCAGTTTTCATAAATTTGATTATGAGATTTTGTGTAGAGGAGCACTTTGATTTTATACTATTTGTGACTTGCACAGCTTCTTTAATCTTCAAGTTTGTTTTTTGCTACATTAAGAAGTCTTCAGTCATGATTCATTCAGATTTCCTTTTAGCCCCACTCTTTATGTCCTCTTCTTCTGGGACTAAGAAGCTACTGGCAATAATATTTTGAAATCCCAACTTGGCCTTGAACCTCTGTTCGCCTTCTTTAGTTTTATGTTCTCTTTTGTTCAGATTGGGTGCATACTATTATTCTGTCTTTAAGCTCACTAATTCTATTTTCTTTCAATTCTATTCTACTATTAAGCACATCTTATAAAATGTAATTTTCAGTTTTATAATTTGTTTAGTTCTTTTGTCTTACCTTACCAGCATTTTTTTTTTTTTTTTCTGGTGCTGGGGATTGAACCCAGAGCCTTGTGCTTGCAAGGCAAGCACTCTACCAACTGAGTTATATCCCCAACCCTTACCAGCATTTTTAAGAGAAAGAAACTTGAAAAAAATTGCTATTATTCCTTCAAATATTGTCCATATTGTCTGCAGGTACTCACACTACAAAAATGTTTGACCCCTTAAATTATTTTACTATTCAATTAAGCATTGTTGACTTTTTTCAGACAGATTTCATTATGAATTTCATTTTGGATAGTTTCTATCTCAAGTTCAGTAATCTTAAAGTTTAGTATCTATAAAATTTTTTGTCCATTTCATTATAATATCTGTGTCACGTGAGGGTTAGTTTCAACACATTGCTTTTATTCTCATCATAGTTTATATTTTCCTGCATTTTATAGGGCCTGAAAAGTGTTGGCAGAAAGTGAATACCACCTTATTAGTTTTTGATAGTTTTTGTAATTCTATAAACACTATTGGATTTTATTTTAGGACTTAATTAACTTGCTGGGATACAGTTTGATCCTTTTGATCCATTTAAGTTTTGTTGCAACAGCACAGCATTAGTTTAGAATAATTTTACCTATTAGAGCAATCACCTTCTGAGCAATCTAACTGATGCTGCTGTAAGAATCCTGTGCTATTTTTGGCCCTATGCATCGACACTGAACATTTTTCTCCATATGCTTTTCAAATGGTCTTTTCTTGACCTTTTTTTTTTTTTTTTTTTTTTTTTTTTTAGCTCTTGTGATCTTTATAGATTTTTCCCTACAATTTTTTAAGTCCTTCTTTTCCAGACCTCAGTTAATTTCTTTATGTGCAAAATGGGTCAATATTTAGCTGAAGACCTGAAAGGAAGTCTGCAGATCTCTGCAGCACTCTCTTTACAGGTATTCTCTTTCAAATACTCTGCTTTATGAACTCTATCTACCAGACTTCTCATTTACTTCTCAATTCAAAGCAGGTGCCACACTCTCTGCCTGTGTCGGCCTTATTTTCAGGTGGCCTAGAATCTCTCTCTAGTTAGGAAGGAGGACATCACTATTTCCTCAACTCTTCTTTCCTCAAATCTCATAGAACACTGTCCCATTCCATATATTTAGTTGGTGTTTCAGATTATGTCTGTTCTGCTATTATTTTATTATTACTACTACTACTACTACTACTTCAGGTGAGACTCTTTATTCAGTCCATTACTCTGTCTTTATTGAAAACATAAGGCTTTATAAATTGCCTTTGCTGATCTTTTAAATATCACATTATCCCATATTTACCCAATGAAATTTTATTTCATGTTGGGGGTAATTTGATTTTGGTTGATTATTTTGTGTCTTTTTTTTTTTTTTTTTTTTTTTAACCACTGTAAAACACCCTCGTCTACTTCATGTATTTTCTGCCTCAGATTGATTATCAGTTATGTCTCAGATCCCATGAGTTTTGAATCAAGACTTCACTTGTTATGAATTAAACTATAATTTTAGCAGTTGTGTTACTTGGTGAAATTGTCTGAACCCATCAGACATTTTTTAGTTAAGGTAATACAATACATTCTAATCAGTTTTGTTGTTGGAAGAACTAAGTAAGATAATAAATATAATAAGTCCTAGTATAAATCCTGATATTTCATACATACTTGACATCTATTATATTATACATATTATATTATATATATTACATATTATATATAAAATATATTATATATTTTTCCACTTATTTCTATCTCAGAGTTAAATCCATGTTTCATTAATTGTAAGAATCATTGTGGGGGTTTAGATACAAGAATTTTAATTGTCCTATTGAAGTGATAGTTACTTTAAAAAATTGGTATATTTAACTTTAAAAAAAAATTTCCAAGATAGCTAAAGTTTGTTCTTTTCCTTTTTCAATTTAAACAAATGGGCACATAATGAATATTATCTTCATTCACAAAATATAGCAGATTATTAGTTTTGCAATGCACTGGGTTATTACTGTTGTGTCCATGTATTAAACTCTCACATCTGTCTAACCATCAGAACTTTTACACACTTTACATCACTTGAAACTAAAAACTAACATCGAGTCAAAGGGCATCAGGGTGTCTACAATGTTTGACATAATTTTTTCTCTGCTACATATTTATGTTGATTCTCTTTTTTTCCCCCTTGGGACTTAAGGAATGGGAAATCATTAACCATTCATATGTAGACAGTCTATTGTTTATTTATTTGATTTTCTGTGGGGAGCCACCCATGGCTTCTATGTGTACCAAGCTTGGTTGAGCTATTAGACAGGAGTATCTGACCTCAGTAACTGCCTGAGTCAGATGGTTATTCTGCGTTAGTTCACCATGGACGTTCAAATGCAAAGCCCTGGATGTGGAAATGTCCCTTGAGGGCCAAACGGCTTGATTAATTCCACTTGCCATCCTGCTTTTCACAGGAGACATTACTACCAGTCCCCTTTCGGTCAGTACTGCTATAAATGAAGCAAGTGCAGATTCATTCCTTTTTAGAGTCAGACCCTTCTAGATGGCTCAACCAGTCATGCCCCTGCTTCTAAGATAAATTCTGTCTTCTGTTGTTATCCCTGATAAATAAATTTCATAGCTTTTTATTTTGCAGTCAGCCCATCCCCCCTACAGGAACCCTTTCCCTTGCCCATGCAGGAAGTGTGGCAAGAATTTTCAAAATAGTATTGAGCAAAATTTATTCATTGAACACAATTTTCTGAATAGAAAATCATTTTCCATAGGATGATTCATTCCTTGGAATTTCTGATCAAAACCAAAGGAATGGCAAAAGAAAGAAGAGAGAAAGAAAGGAAGGGTAAGAGAAGAGGAGGAAAGAAGAATGAAAGAGAGAAAGAGCAAGAGGGAAATAAAGAAGAGAGAGTAGGAAGTAGAAGAAAATTCAAGGGGGTTAAAATTTTTTTCTTGGTTTTATTTGTCCAAAGATTCCAATTTCACTCCCAATATATTGAGGTATGTCACTGGTTCAAAAGAGCAGGAGCAATGTGGTAAAGAAAACAAAACATCTGATGAGATGTCACAGATGCTTTCTAACAAAGTATGAAAATGTGACAAAGGACAAATCCAACCTCTATTTTCTGGTATTACACTTATACCCTAAATCAAAACTTTCAATTTGATTTCAAACACGTTAACAATGATAGGATATTTGAAACGATTCCAAAGTATTGGGGTATAGCATACAGCAATTTTGAAGGGGATTATTAAGAAGCAGAAAATAAGGACAAGACAGGACATAGTAAAGAGTTGAGAGGAGATGACAAAAGTAATAGTGAACAGTGACCAAATACTGGAGAGGTCAAACACATATGGTTCCATAGCTGCATAAGATATATCTGTTGCTATACTCATTTTCCAAGTAAAACTTGTGCAAAAATCTTCAAATCTAGACAAGATGGTATGAAAAATTGTTTTCTTTTCCTCACAACTGAACACCCTGGAAATAAAGCAACAGGCAAAAAGAAAGATAAAACTGAAAGGTAGAGGGATGTGAACTGGCTTGGGACCCCAGTGATGAAAAAACAGTGCAGTAGAGTATTTCATATCCAACACATAGGACAAGCTTCAGCCCTTCCTGACCTCAAGCACAGCCAAGTATGGTGGCCAGGTAGGATAATTTCTCTATAGATCAAAAGGAGTTTCCAGTGACCAAAGTGAGTTTGACATCACAATGTAGAGAAATGAATGCAGAGCCCTGTTAGATATAAGGGGCAGGGGGAGAGCTCGCCTTGCCAATGGAACCTGGAACTCTCCGGTAGTCCATTAGGGAAACACAGAAAGCAGGACAACCCCAGAAAGGAGGGTCTACTACAGCCCCAGAAAAAAACTTTTTGAAAGCACAGCAATACAAAATAATAAACAAATGTATAAAAATAACAGAGCATCATCAAATTTTAACACAAATGGACAACTTAATTTGTAATTGGAGTTTCCAAGGAAGAGAATATAAATTTGGGGTGAAATAATGGTTAAATTGTTTCAAATGTATCAAAACTTTAAACATCAAAACCTCAATGAACAGAAGTAGCAAAAAAGAAAACAGTACATTGTTATCCAAATACTTAAAACCCAAGATAAACAGGAAATAGTCAAACCATCAATATAACAAGGTCACATTATACAAAAAGGTACAAAAATTAGAATAAAAAACAACTTCTTATCAGAAACAATTTAAGTTAGAAGAAGGCAGTAGAACAACATCTTTGAGGTACTGAGGAAAAGACATATTGTGGTGCTAGAATTCTATACCTAAACACGTCTTTCAAAAAAAAAAAATGCAAACAAAGTATTTTCAGACCCACAAAAACCTAAAGATTTTTATCACTAGATAGCTGTATTAAAATAAATATTGTAGGAAGTTCTTAAAAAAAGAACAAAAATGATGCTACATAGAAATCTGGATTTAGACAACAGAATGAAGAACACTGGAAATGGTCATTATATGCATCATGTAAACATTATTTCCAATTTGTATATTCTTTAAAAATACAATCATTTAAAGGAAATAAAATAGCAATGTATTTGTTACATTTACATATATAACAATGTAGCACCGTGACAACAGTACAAAGTGTTAAGAAGGAAAACCAGAAAATAATTGTGGTAGTATTCTTATAGGTGCACAAAGAAGCATGATATAGCTTGAAGTGAGTCTGTAATGAGTTAGACATGTGCACCACAAACTGCAAAACAACCACTCAAACAACAAAACAAAAAGTAATAGGCAATAAACCAAAATAGCAAGTGGTATTTAGTTTTAAAAACACTTGCTTAATTCAAATGAAAAAAGGAAATGGAGATAACAGCAACAACAACAACAACAAAAATGGAGAAGTGAAAAATACACAGCAAAATGATAAATCTAGATCAAATATGACCACAGAGAATATAATTAATTATATGATTTATAATCAGAGATTTTCATATTGGATGAAATTACAGTCCAGTAATATGTATATTCCCAGAAAATCAACTTGAAGACACAAATAATTTTAAAACAGAATTAAAAATGTGTATCATGCTAACACTAATGAAAACAAATCTAGAATTTATACAGAAATATCAGAGAAAGTAGTTTTCATAGAAAACAATGTTCTCAGGGATTAAAGTGAATCATTTCTTGTTGATAAATGGGTCTATCTACCATGGAAATTTAATCCTAAACATACCTAAACTCACCTAATAACAGTGTTCAAAGTACGAGCATTAAGCAAACTGTGACGAAAAAAGATAGTGTCTTAATAGATCCAAAAATCATAGATATTGCAACATCACCTTCTGAATAAATTGGTAGGGAAAAAAATTTTAAAGTATATACTAGAATTTAATAGCACTATCAAACAACTTGACCTACTTGACAATTATACCACAATTCTCTCAAAAACAGAATATAACATATTCTGTTCAAGGTCACACGGAATATATTCTAAGATAGTGAATATTACAGGTCATACAATCAAATTATGTTTTTTAAGGAGGAAAGGTTTATTTGGGGGCTCATGGTTTCAGAAGCCTTAGCCAGAGAAGGCTGACTCCATTTCTCGGGGCTAGAGATGAGGCAGAATATCATGGTGGAAGAGTGAGGAAGAGGGAAGAGCTTGCATCATCAGGAAGGAGAGGGAGGGAGGGAGGGAGAGAAGGAGAGAGGGAGAAAGGGAGAGGAAGAAAGGGAGAGAGAGGGAGAAGGAGGGGGAGGGGGAGATCCCACTCCCTAGATACATACATACCCCATAGCCACGCCCCAATTTGCACCTCCTCCAGCCACACCCTACCCCTTCAATTAACCCATCAGGGATTAAATCACTGATTGGGTTAAGACTCTCAAAACCCAATCATTTCTCCTCTAAACCTTCCTGCATTGTCTTACATGTGAGCTTTTGGGGGACACCTCACATCCAAACCATAACATCTATAAAAAAAAAAAAAAAGGCACATAACCATTGCTTTTATGCTCCTGGATTCTTCAAGTTTGCTCTTGAAATCTTATCCAGTCCATCCAGTTTCTGTCTGGTACTGCAAGGTTTTTCCAAACAGGATAAAAAAGTAACTCAAGCCAGCTGTGGTGGTGCATGTCTGTAATCCCAGTGACTTGGAAGGCTGAGGCAGGATGAGGCAGGAGAATCACAAGTTAGAGGTCAGCTTTAGAAACTTAGGGAGAGCCTGTCTCAAAATAAAAAATATAAAGGGCCAGGGATTTAGTTCACGGGTAAAGCACCCCAGGGTTTAATCTGTAGTTTTGAAAAAAAAGTAACTCAAAACTTTGATGTGAAAATGTTGAAATCAAATTCTTTTGATCTGACAGTCTAGTAAAGTCAGTGTGTCTGTAACAGCACACCTACAGTAACACAAATGAGGACTAGACCAAAGTGCCAATGCCTAGCTAAGCAACTGACTCTAGAAACAAGGTCTCTACTATGGTGTTAATTAAATAGTGCCCATGTCCTGGTATTGCTGGTAATTCCTAATATAGAGATTCAGGAATAGAGAGTTAGCATCAACTTAAATGATGGTCCAGCTAACAGGAGGCAGGTGCTGTCTTCCACTCAACACCTGTCACCTCACAAAACATAAGGTTCCTCTTACTTGTCTAGTTGGTCTTGACTATCATTTCCAGTTCTTCACTCTTCATGTTACAGACACATAGGTGACCAGTCCTGGAGTTTTTCATCACAGGTCCTGGTTGTCCAAATCTTCAAGGAGATTTGCCTGTGGAGAGGTATCTAGGACCACTGCAGGGAACTTATGTCACTTGGAAACTCAGGGAATTTGAGTGGTTGGGGTAAACTTCTTTTCCTATCCAGGGGAACTTCTGAAATCAGTTATTGGGAACCAGGTAGTCAACCATGCTGCATGTGTGAGGCAGGCCAAAATAGTGAACAATGATGTCGGATAGGAACTGCATGAATCAACCAAAGTATCAGATAAGAACTTTGTTTGAGTCTGGGCCAACTCTTCAAAAGAACCATAATTCATCCGTGATGGTGACTGCTGGAGGAGGCCGCCATGTTCCCACATCCACCAGGGGAACCGTCTTCCAGAGCCCAGCTGCACAACCCACAGCTCGACTGCTCCCCAACCACAGTACATGCACCATATGACCCAACTTTGATTTAGGAATTTCCAGGGAAACAGAACCAACAAGAAAAGAATGCATCTGTGCAAATATGGAGAAAGAAAAGAGGGAACAATTCTGAGGGACTGATTATGAGTTCAAAAATCCATGAGGTTTTGAAATGATTATGAGTTCAAAATCTGTAGGGCAAGTTAGTGGACTGGAAACAGGGGAGGAGCTGATGTGGTAGCTCAGGTGCAAAGGCAGTCTTGAGGAAGAATCAACAGACAATACATTTCCAATTACTCCAACTGTTTTCTCTAACCACTATGAAATTAAACTAGAATTCAACAAACAACAGTGAGATGACCTCCAGTGTTTGGAAAAAAAAATGAAACATTTCATAATAAAGCACTGATATAATAAGAAATCCAAAGGAAACAAAATACTTTTAAAGTGAATTAAAATAAAAAATACAATGTATCAATATTTGTAAGAACAGATCAAGTAGTGCTAAGAAGAAAATGTATAGCATTGAATGTCTGGCTTAGAAAGAATAATAATCAATGATTTTTAGTACCAATCAAAGAAAACAGAAAACTTAAAAAATTGTCTCAAAAGAACAGCAGATAGGAAGTAAAGAAGATGAGAGAAGCAATGAATGAAACATAAAACACGATTAAGAAAATGAATAAAAAAAGGATGAATCTTTCAGAAAATAGAATTGTTAGCAACCCAAGACAGAGAGAGAGAGAGAGAGAGAGAGAGAGAGAGAGAGAGAGAGAGAGAGAGAGAGAGAGAGAGAAAGACAGAAATTTCCAAAATAAAAAATAAACCAGTGGACACAACTATATGTTTTACAGATATTAAAAGAGTGATGTAATTCCAGTCGCTCTATAGGCTGAGGCAGGAGGATCACAAGTTCAAAGCTAGCCTTAGTAATTTAGCCAGACCCTGATCAATTTAGTGAGACCCTATCTTAAAACAGACTAAAACATAAATAAAAAATAAATAAAAATTGATGGGAATGTGGTTCAATGGTTGAGGGCTGCTGGGTTCGATCCCTATATCCTTGGTATCAAAAGAAAAGAAAAGAAAAATGAAGTGAAGTTACAAACAACATTTCACCAGTAAATTCAACAATTTACTCAAGAAGAAATTAGAAACTTTGCATGATCTTCTACTCCTTCAAACACAGAGTTTGTAAATGAAATAACTTCCAGTAAAGAAAACGTCACTCAGAGACAGCTTCACTGGTGAATCAGATTTCAAAAATAAATACATAAATAAATAAGTAAATAAATAAATAACCAATTATACACAAAGTATTTGTAAAATATTAGAAGAATAAATGCATACATTTTTCCCTATGGGGCCAACATGACTTTAATACAAAATGAGAGGAAAATATTGTAAATAAAGAGAAGTTGTTACTGGCAGGAGTTGGGATCCAGTCCCTGTTCCACAGAGTGGAAGAGTGAACTGGGAAAGCACAGGTAAGCTAGTGACCAGGAATTTTTATTAACAAGGAAAGTGAGAGGAAAAGCTCAGAACTCTCAAAACCTGGGAGGGGCAAGAATGCTGTTAAGTCTAACAGCATCCCATTTTTTAAAGAAACATAGGGTGAAGTTGATAGGTTCATCCTGGTTTGTGCCTCACTGTTACTTGGAAAGTGTGCTTTGTTCATTTGTTCTTGATATTTCATTTGTCCTGGAATTGGGCTGGGCCGACTTACATAATTGCTTTCTGCAAAATGGACACTGAAAAATGATTCCGTAACAGAGCAGAGCATGTTAAGGTGACTGTACTTCTGTTTGCTCTCTTGTTGACCTTTCCTGCCCCTTCTCTATTCTGAACTGCCTATCCTTTTTCTATTCAAAACAATAGATTATCTCTTGTGATTATAGACACAAAAATTATAAACATAAGTTTTAGCAGATCAAATCAATCCAAATGGGAATAATCCCTGGAATATAAAGTAGATTTAGTGCTTAAAATTTATAAATGTAGTAACAGAAAGTACTGGCGTTCAAACAGACATACAGACCAAAGTAATAGTATAGAAAGCCCAGCAATAAAATCCACACATTTACAATCAACTGATGTCCAGTGAGGGTGCCAACAACATCCAGGAGGGAAAGAATATTCTCTTCAATAGATGGTCCTGAGAAAATTGGATATTTACATACAGAAGAATGAAGTTGAACTGTCACACACCATATACAGAAATGTCTCAAAATACAGCAAAGAGTGAATGTAAAACCTGAAACTGTAAAATTAGTAGGAAAAAACATAACAAACAGTCTTCTTAACATTATTGTTGTATTTTAATCAGCTTTTTCACTGTTGCAAATAAAAGACCTGACAAGAATAATTTTAGAGGAGTGTATTTCAGGACTCATGATTTTAGAGTTCTCAATCCATTCCTCAGGATTTGAGGTGAAGCTGAACATCATGACAGAAGAGTGTGGAGGAGGGAAGTGGCTCATATGATGATCAGAAAGGGGAGAGAGGGAGAGAGAGAGAGAGAGAGAGAGAGAGAGAGAGAGAGAGAGAGAGAGAGAGACAGAGAGAGACAGAGACAGAGACAGACAGAGATAGACAGAGAGAGACAGAGAGACAGACTTCACTTACCAAATACAAAATATATACCCGCAAAGGCCTGCCCCAGATGACCCACCTCTTTCAGCCACATACTATCTGCCTTCAGTTACCATTCAGTTAATCCCCATCAGGGGATTAATTGACTGATTGGGTTAAGGTTCTCATAACCCAATCATTTCACTTCTAAAGCTTCTTGCATTGTCTCACATAGGAAATTTTAGGGGACACCTCACATCCAAACCATAACATTCTACCCCTGGCTCCCAAAAGTTTGTGAACTTCTATAATGTGAAATACATTTAGTCCATGTCCAAGAGTCCCCATAGTCTCAACAGGTTTAAGATTGACTAAAAGTTAAAGTCCACAGTCTCCTTAGAGACTCAAGGCAAACTCCCATCATGATCTTCTGTAAAAATCAAAAACAATTTACAAGTATCAAATATAAAAAGACAAAGAATAGACATTTCCATTCAAATAAATAGAGGCACAGAAAGAAGGGATGGAACCAAAGCACAAGCAAAATCCAGTTGAGCAAACAAGTCCTATAGCTCCATGTCCAGCATCTGAGGAACAAAGCATTATATACTCTGTCCAAAGGGCTCATGTAGCTGCACACCTATGACTTTGCTGGTTGCAGTCCACATGGCATCTCTCTTGGTTTGTCTCTGATCTATTCCTGCAGATTTCCTTAGGCAAACATTCCATAGTACTGGCATTTCTTAATCTTGGAAGTCTCCACTGCAGCTTTGGCTTCCTCCTCACATTTCCACGTATTGCCCTCTCAAGGGCAACCTGCAGGGACGTTGACCCTGCTATCCTTTGCCTGACCTTATAGGCTTTCCTGTGGAATCTTGGCAGAAGACTTCCTGACCCCCTAACTACAGTATCCTGCAATCCTGCAGAACCAAAACCATGTGGTTGATGCCAAGGTCTGGCTCCCACTCAAGCAGTAGCCAAGCCTCCAGGGACCACAGCTGTAGCAGTAGCTGAGTGCCTGAGTAGCTGAGCAAGGTGAAAAGCTTCCTAGGCCTGTGCAGACAGGGTTCTCAAATGGTCTCTTATCAAACAAATTTTACTTTTACTCCTTTGATCCTGAGATGGGTGTGGTCTTGCCAATTCCTAGATCCCCTCAAGCCATCTTTCTGATTCTCTCTGGGCCAAGTCTTTAGCATCTTTGGTGGCTTTACTGTTTACCAACTGAAACTTTATAACCCCAGTTTCACTCCCACCTTTCAAATCCAAGTTTTTCAAGTCTCTTTGTTCTGCTTAAACTCCTGAATATCGCAATAAAATTGACTAATGCCATCAGCAATAACCAAACCAGCAACTGCATAATATGCCATCTAGAAATTTCTTCTGACAAAAGTTTATCACTTTAGAAATCAGTTACACACACACATACACACACACACACATGCACACACAATCAGACTCAGAGAAATTCTCAGAACACAGGCAAAATGTAGACAATTTCTTAGTCAGAATAGAATATGAATGGCCTCTAGTCCCATTACTAATAGTGTCTTCCTTTTCCTCTGAAACTTCTCAAGCTCTGTCCTAACTGTGCACAGTCCAATTGGCATTGTGGTCTTCTGAGTTTTGCCCCCCCCCACCATCCACAGAAAAAGCCATTAAGCTCTGATTAAAACAATCTAAACCGTCTTAGCTTGCATTGCTAAATTTTTCAAAATTCCTCCCACAAACTCCAAAAATCTAAAAAAACCTTCTGAATCACATGGTTAGGTTAGTAACAGCAAAGAACTCACTTCTTATTTTAGTCAGCTTTTCACTGCTGTAACTAAAAGACCTGGCAGGAACAATTTTACAGGAAGAAAAGTTTATTTGGAGATCCAGGTTTCAGAGTTCTCAGTTCATAGACAGGTGACCCCATTCCTTGAGGTCAAGGTGAGGTTGAACATCATGGAGAGTGTGCGGTAGAGGGAAATGACTCACATTATGATTAGAAGCAGAGAGAGAGAGAGAGAGAGAGAGAGAGAGAAAGAGATAAAGAGACTCCACTGACTAGATACCAAATATAAACCCCAAATGCAAACCCTGAAGAACTCACCTCTTCCAACCACACCCTACTTGCCTTCAATTAACCCCTGAGTTAATCCCAGTAAAGGGATTCATTCACTGATTTGATTAAGACTCTCCTAACCCAATCATTTCACCTCTAAACATTCTTGCATTGTCTTACACATGAGTTTTGTGGCACACCTCACATCCAAACCATAACATTTTTTACAACATTTTTAATATGTAAATACAATCCCAGGCCTCAAAAGCCAAAATAAACACGTAGAATTAAATCCAATCAAAAATCTTCTTCACAGCAAAATAAACAACCAAGAAAGATCATCTATGCTATGGGAGAAAATATTTGCAAAACTTTTGTGTTTGATAATAGGTTTACATCCAATATATAGAAGAAAAGCACACAGCTCAATTGCAAACAAATAATCTGATTAAAAAATGAATACAGAACTCATAGAAAAATTTTTCAAAAGAAGATAAACAGTCAAAATGCATAATAGGTTTTCGACATCACTAATCACTAGACAAATGCAACTCAAATCACAATGAGCTATCACCTTGTTAGGTTACTCACTACAAAAAACAAGATACTGAGTGTTAGCAAGGGTGTGGAACAATGGGAACCCTTGTGCACAGTTAGTGTAAAACTGCACAGCCATAATGAAAACAGTAGATGATTTCCTCAAAATATTAAAAATGGAATTTGCCATATGATCCAGTAATCCCACTGCTATGATACATATATATATATATATATATATATGTGCGTGTATATGTGAAGTGATAGATATGCTGATTGGCTTGATTGTGAAGATCATTCAACAATGTGTGTGTGTATATATATATATATATATATATATATATATATATATGAAAACATTGAGTTATACATCAAAACTGGATTCAAAACTGGATATATCCCCTGCTGGTCAGTTATACCTCAACAAGTTGAACAATTAAAGATAATATGTTAAAAAATCAAAAGCAGTCAATGTAGAATATTTTGTGAATAAAAATGAAGAAAAGCAAAAGATTATCTCAAAAGTTAGAAAAAGGATATGGAAAATCCTGTATTTATTTCTGATAGAAAAACAAACAAAAACTTCAAAAATGGAGGAGTAGAAACATATTTTTAAAATTTAGTAGAAGGCATCCCAGAAACACCCATGTCTAACATTGCACTTAATGATAAAAGATGTAATGCTTTCCTACTGAGATCACAAACAAAGTAAGGGTATCTGCTTTCATGCCTTTCATGATCAGACAGTAGATTTTGGCCAGTGTAATGAGGAAGATTAACATAGCAAATCCAGTTGGAAAAGAACAACTAAACCTCTCTTTATTCACAGATGACATGATCAGCTTTGGAAAACTTCCCACTGAGTCCAGGCATGCTACTAGAAGCAATCAATCAGGTTAGCAGTCTTGCCAACATTCTGAATACCACAATATATTCCCAAGGTAAATTAACATAGACCTAAATAAAGGGAAAGATATACAATGGTTATAGATTAGAAAATTTATCCTTGCAATGTTGTCAGCTCTGTCAAAATTAATCTATAAATTCATAGTAACCCAAATCAAACGCCCAGAAGCATATTTTTGTAGAAACTGACAAGCTTATTTAAAAATTCATATATAAAAACAGAATTGATTTGATAAAGAACAAAGTTGGAGAAGATGTGTTTTTTGATATAAGAATTACTATAACACTAAAGTAATCAAGAGAGTATGACATTAGCATTAAAAAAGGAAAGAGTTCAATAGAACAGAGAAGAGAATTCAAAACACATGCGTACATGTAGTCAATTGATTTTTTTAAAAGTGCAAAGGTAGTGCAGGCCATATAGCCCATCTCGTAGAGTGCCTGCCTCTCATGCTGGAGGCCTTGGTTCGAGTCCCCAGCTCTCTGGGACTGTGGAAATAAAAGTGCAAAGTTAAAGGATTGTAAAGGATACCAGGCTCAATAAATGTTGCTGATGCAATTGCACAGATATAAATCAACCTAAGGCACTCCAGTGGTACAATTGGTTAGCGTGCAGTACTTAAAAGATATGAGTAAAAAAAAAAAAAAAAAAATAGAAAATACCTAGGACCCGTTGTGGTGGCTTGAGAAGCTGAGGCAGGAGGATCAAGAATTCAAATCAGCCTCAGCAAAAGCAAGGTGCTAAGCAACTCAGTGAAAGTCTGTCTCTAAATGAAAAAATGCAAAATAGGGCTGGGGATGTGGTTCAGTGGTTAAGTTGCCCTTGAGTTCAATCCCTGGTACCAAAATAAGTAAATAAATACATAAATAAATAAATAAATAAATAAATAAATAAATAAAATAAAAGAGAGAGAGAGAGAAAATAAGAAAGAAAACAGACCCTTCTTTCACAACCTATTCAAAAATTAAATTAGAATGGAATATAGCTATACAGACAGTAGTTAAAACTACAAAATTTTAGAAGACAATTTAAAGGAAGATTTTAGTGACTTTGAATTTGGCAATTTTTAATGACACCAAATGCATAACCCATAACAGAAAAAATTAAGGAAAGTAATAAGATATTGGTGTAAGACTCTTCCTCTGTATTCATCCACCTGCAAGATTCAAGAACCAATGAATTTTAAAAAATCAGAAATATTTTCTGTGAGCCTAAATAGTAAATGAGAACATAAAACAAAAAGAGGCTTTGGAGAGAAATAACACTGCTTTTACCAAGTTCCATTTCTTTGTTTTTAGACATGTAGTAGCTCTT
The DNA here is from genome assembly GCF_902686455.1 of Sciurus vulgaris. Lineage (NCBI taxonomy): Eukaryota > Metazoa > Chordata > Mammalia > Rodentia > Sciuridae > Sciurus > Sciurus vulgaris. Next base: position 108,981,822 of record NC_136468.1, on the reverse strand, counting down.
TATAATTCTCCAATATTTCTTTTGTATAGCTGCTTCTAGTTTCATTCAGGAAATATCCACTCTTAGCATAGTGACTGATACATTAAGAGAATTTTTATTTTCATCTTCTTCCTATGCTATCTTAACTATTCTCTTACATTTTATGCAATACGTTTTCCTTTTTAAAATTGCATAATTCCTGCTGCATTTTGTCTTTCATTTTTTGATTGACATAAAATAATTTATATATTTATGGGGTACAGTGTAATGTTTCAATCATGTGTACCATAGTATAACATCAAACTTTGGAAAACATCTTATTCATCACCTTAAAATTATAGTGAATATATTAAAAATCCTATATTTGATAGCTTTATTGAGATTATACATTATTGTTAATGATATTCATCCAAATATACAGTAGAGCATCTAGAACTTATTTCTCCTATTTAACTATAACATTGGGTCCTTTGACAAGACTCTGTGAAATAATTATATCTACTATATCATGATTTTTGTAGGTCTCTTTATATTTAAAACACTAAAGAAACATCTATTGTTATCTCGATGTACATAGGAATTATTGGTTGCCATTTCCTCAAGAGCAGTTGGCCTCTTTTTTTTTGTTTTTTCTGTGACAGGGCAGAGAATAAATATTTGAGACCTTAAAAATTAAAAAAGAGAATATTCACAGTAACGGAGTGAGACTTTCCATTCACAGATTATAGTTGACAGTCTAGTGATCACCTGTTTCATCAAGGAGACTTGGATATCTGTCTGCCTGGAGGTCTGTCTGCCTGGAGGCCTTGAAGGAAGCAGAAGTCAAGAAGAAGTTGTCACAGGAAAGCAGGGAGCTGAAACTCCAAACATTGGTTCTTGTGTTTCGTTGAAAGAAAATTTAAAGTCAGACATTAAAAGCCTTGCAAGAGAACTTTATTATAAGTGACAGAGGAGTGCAAGTTAGGTGGAAAGAAAGTAAAATAAGTCTGTGACCGACAGCACTCAAGAGAGAGTGGGTCATCTCAGCCGAGTATGACACAGGAGATGATACTGTCTCTAATTCATTATTTGTTTGATGTTTACCAGGAGAACTGGGAAACACCTTCCGTACTCTTTGCACAAAAGGTGTTCAACTTCTCCTTAACATTGAATAGTAGAGTTTTTGACCTCAGTTGGTCCTCTGCAGAACTGCAATGGTGGTTGTTCTATTCAGGGGGTTTTATCTACAAGTCAATCCCATGTTAATGCAGGCATTGTGTTCAGTAACCAGTCAGAAATTACCTTCATGTTCCTATACCGCTATACTCTCTGATATAAAACAAGTTTATCAAGTTAAGATTGACTAAACCAAAATGGGAGCGAATAAAATCTTTGAGCTGTGTTGACTGTGGTAAATACAAGGATAGAAATACACAAGATAAAATAATGTGACCATGAGTTAAGGTGATTGTGACCATTTCTGTGAAGCAACCCTTCCCTCTGGAGACCCCAGAAGCTGCCGGTTTCAGATATGGATGGTTTAGCTCCCCTACCTAGCCTGCCCTGCTAACCCGCCAGATGTAACCTGAAATGGATGAACTGAAGCTTGATGTTTGCATTTCTTGAAAAAAGACCCCTATTGTAAGCCTGCCAAGAATTTTTTGTAGTTTTCACTTTAAAAACCAGCTTGCTGAAGTGTCTCCCTACTACTGCTCCTACTTACTTGCAGTGGTGGTCCTGATGCGTCAGCCTGCTTCTTCTCTTTCCCCTACATAAGTTTTTTCTATTCTAGTCTCTGGTGGTCTCACTATGTGTCAATAACCAGATCCCACAACAAGAGAAATCACCCCTGTGCAGAACCCCACGCTTGTGTCAAGGAGAGTCGAGTGGGACCTTCTCAGTTCTCACATCTTCCATATAACTCAGGATCAAACTATTCATGGTGTGTGTCCGTGAATGACTTATCCTCAGGATCCTGGATGGTATTTCTCTCATTAGACTCTGCCCTCCATTGGACAATGTATCTCACTGTTTTCTGATGAAAGTATCTCACTGTTTTCTCCACCCACATCCTGAAATTTCCATTGGGCATCCATTGGGCCTTCAAGGTGAATACTCAAAGTGAATTTCCCATTGCTCACACTCTGCTTCAAGCAACACTCTCACTTTCATTTTTTATCTCCATGTGAATCCTGTTCCTACATTATTCTCTTACTTCCTTTTTCTAAAAAAGGAAATGAAACTCTCAATCCCATGTCTATTTTTTACTATCACTTTATTTTCTCATTTGTTTGGTAGAAAAACTCATTGACAAATTTCCTCTACTTATGTTTCCATTTATTCTCCTCAAATTTCCCTTTTATTCCTGTTATCCTACCTCCCCGTATGCACCTGTCATCTCTACCCTCCCTGGCATCCAATACTCACTATTCTGCATTCATGTCAAGTTGTTTAGCTTCCACGTATACACAGAACATGCAGTACTTGTCTTGATGTGTCTATCTTATATCACTTAACGAAAGGTCCTCCAATTCCATCCATTCTGCTTTAGATTAAAAGTTTTATTCTTGAAGTTTGAATAATATTCCATCCCATATCTCTATTGTATTTTATTTGTGTTGAATTATCATGAACTTCATTCATAAAATATAATTAATTATTAATAAAAACTAAAATAATATTTTACTTGTACCAACTCCAAGAAGCTTTTGTTTTTATCACATCATCAAATGATACCCAGATTATTAAATACAATGTCAATTCTAGTTTGTCAGCATAAGACACAGGTGATCACTCATTTCTCTTGGGAATCCTTTATTCGTTTTCATGTAAGACATCTTGTAGCTTGCTTCCCATTGTCGGATTTTGAGTGTTCCTTTCTAGTGGACCTATTCATTGCTCATCCTCCTTGTCTTGACATTAAAAATGTAAATGTCCCTGGGATCCGTCTCTGGATTCTCTACCTAAACCCAATTCTATGACAGTCATATTCATTTACATGCTGATTTATCTAAAATTTACATTTACATTTTCATCTCTGACTTCTAACCTTGAACTTCAACTTCCCATGTTCTACTGTCAAAATGACAACTCCAATATCAATCTAAGAGTCTCAAATCCAACCTGCCAAAAAAAAAAAAAAAAAACAAAAAAAAACTATAATATTACTTTTAAACTTTCTTTCTCTTCCCATCTTAAGTCGTTTCTCTTAAGGTTCATCCATCCTTACTCAATTTAAACCTTGACTGCACCCATTATCAACATCAGAGCTCAATGATCAGGAAGTCTAGTGGTTCTACTCATAAAGGCAGAGAGCACCTTACCATTTCTTCTTAAGATCTGTCATCCTTTCCTCTCTCTCTCTTAGCTCTAACCACAGTAGCTTCCTGGCTTGTCCTGGGCCTACTTTGAACTCAAACCCTCACAGTTGCATATCAATATCTGGGTACAAAGTTTGAAGTAAAGCTACATTTCTGTTTTTCCCCCCAAATTTACAAAATAACAATATTATATGCACATTACATACATAAGATCTGACTAATTGAATATTAAATCACAAACAAACTGTAATGATCCAAAAATGAAAAGAAATGAACACTTGGGTGACTTTCTCTGCCTAGGGTTCACTATGCCTTCTTTAAGCCCATGTAGCAGCCAGCATGTTATTGCACTGAATTATTTTGTAAAATCTCCTATTATCAGAGAGCATGTTCTTCTGAACAAAAGATGTTTCTTTTTTTTAATTTCCTCAGTGACTAAAAGATTAAATGCTACATAGAAAGCACTCAGCAAATATTTGTCAAAATGAATTGATATTATTCTGCATTTGATAAACATTGCCACTTTTTCAGAGAAAAATTTGTGAAAAAACTGTGTTAAATACTTGAAAAAGTTTCTATGTGGAAGTTTCTAAAAGTTTTACAGAGTTTAATTTGCTACACCAATTATTTTCGAAGGATTTTTTTCAATATTTTTAAAGTTTTTTTTTTTTTTAATACAAATTATCGTAACATGTTACAAAAGCAAAAGTAAGATTTTTCACTTTAAAAAGGGGTCACTTCAATTATATAAGGCCCAATTCAAAATATAACCTTCAGCCTTCACAAAAAATAGTGTCATCTCTAATCCTCAAAGAAAAAGAACGAAAAGCAATTGAACAGCTTTTGAAGGTAAAAAGGGATTTTACAGTGAGAACTATGCAAATTGACAGGAATATTTTAAAGTCTGAAATAAACTTCAAAGATTCAAGATCATCCTTCACACAAAATTCAAAATTTCAAGAAAAATATAAACACATGACAATTTAAAAGAAAGAATAAAGGGAATATGCTGTTTTTCAATCTTTCAGTGAGACATACTTGTGAAGAATGAAATAAACTTATTACTTTAATATTTCAGTCTCACTGAACTGTCTTAGAATGTTTAGAAATTATTAGAACTTCAGAGGAAAAAAAGCTATACATCCCTTTATTTTAAGTTCTTTACCTAAGAAAAATAATTTTAGACCTGGTTTCAAAATTCTATTAGCAAATGATTTTAAGAAAGAAGCATTGACAGTTCATCCCTCCCTGAAAAAACATCAAAAACTTATCAAACCTGTCAGAATTAATATTTTAGAACTCTGTGAAGTAACCAAAAAGGCTGCAGTAATTAAAAACAAAACAAATGTTAATCAAGGAAAAAATACAGCTGAGTTTTGATGGGAACAGTATGACTTGGTTTATATTTCCTGGATGCTGCATCCTGCTGTGCAATTTGGTTGTGCACTTGAAGATAACACTCCATTTGAGCATTGGAAGGACTGGAAGAAGCTGAATGGAAAGCTTTGCAAAGGATTGTAGCTGTTTGTTTTTACCTGTTGGTGGCTCCCCAGTGAACAAACACAAAGGCTTTGCTCTTATCTCCCCTTGCTCAGAACTCTCTTAATCTGATGAAACTACCTGGGGAGCATTTGTCAAAAAATATCTATAGGCAAAATGCATTAGTCATTACTGTCTAAGCCAACAATTAACTATTGTTAAAAAAGAATTGAGTGGTTGAGAAACTGGGGCAGAAAGACTCTGGAATCATTTCTTTGGGAAATAAGAGCTTTGAAGAATTCCAATGTACTTTTGGTAATCTACAAGTCATGTCCATGCCAAAGACTGTGTGCATGTTCAAGAAAGATGTGAAGCAATTTTCACCTCTCAGCTCTGGCCAAACTCCAGCCTTTGAATAAGCAGGCTAAGGAGTATTTGCAAACTATCTCAACGAATATTGAAAGAAAGACTCACAAACACAGATACCATATACAAAATGTTTAATTACTACCTTAAGAGTCTTCCAAGAGAGACTTCAGTGGCTATCATCAACCATAGAATGCAAACTTTACAAAATTAATTCATAAAAGTCACTAAAACAATTACCACGAATAGCCATAGGAGACACTCAGGAAGGGGGGCTAGTCTGATTTTCATAGTTGCCATTTTATAATATTATTTATATTCATTTTTCAACAACAACAAAAAATAAGACACACAAAGAAATCACAAAGTATTGCTCATGCCTGGAAAAAAACGGAAATTGTCTATAAGAAAAACCAAACATCAGATTTAATATACAAAGACTTTTGAGTCAATCTATTTCAGATTAATACAAACTTAATTTGATGTCTACACAAAATATTTTATTCAATGTATCTTCATTTTACTCCTTTCCATTGTATTATTATTTTTATTAGATATTAATATGCTATAAGGTCTTTGACATAGTTTTATAAATATTGGGTTATGCGATTTCATACATAACACATAGGAAAAGGAAAGACTCTCAAAAATACATTTATACTGAATTTCAAAAGAAAATGTGTTCAGCATTAATATTGATCTTCTTTTCACCTCTATATTGATTAAAAATAATCTCTAATACCCTTTCAACCTCAGTCTGTGAATTTCCTTTAGGATTTCTAATAAAACATTTCTATTACTCATGAGTTCTTAGCTTTTCAATCTAAAAATGTCTTAATTTTTCCATTATTTTCGTAAGAATCATACCTGAATTTAGAATTCTAGGTCAATAATCTTTCACATAATGACTTTGTGAGGTCATTCTATGTCTTCTCACCATAACAGCTGGGAAATCAGCTGTTAACTTAATGGAAGGTTTCTCATATGGGTTAAGTCATTCTTCTGTTGCTTTTATTTTTATTTTATTTTTTTATTTTTTATTGTAAACAAATGGGATACATGTTGTTTCTCTGTACATGGCGTAAAGGCATACCATTTGTGTAATCATAAATTTACATAGAGTAATGTTGTTTGATTCATTCTGTTATTTTTTCCCTTCCCCCCACCCCTCCCACCCCTCTTTTCCCTCTATACAGTACTTCCTTCCTCCATACTTGCCCCCCTCCCTAACCCTAACTCTAACACTAACCCTTCCCTCCCCCCCCATTATGTGTCATCCTCCACTTATTAGCGATATCATTCGTCCTTTGGCTTTTTGAGATTGGCTTATCTCACTTAGCATGATATTCTCCAATTTCATCCATTTGCCTGCAAATGCCATAATTTTATCATTCTTTATGGCTGAGTAATATTCCATTGTATATATATACCACAGTTTCTTTATCCACTCATCAATTGAAGGGCATCTAGGTTGGTTCCACAGTCTGGCTATTGTGAATTGAGCAGCTATGAACATTGATGTGGCTGTATCTCTGTAGTATGCTGATTTTAAGTCCTTTGGGTATAGGCCAAGGAGTGGGATAGCTGGGTCAAATGGAGGGTCCATTCCAAGTTTTCTAAGGAATCTCCACACTGCTTTCCAGAGTGGCTGCATTAATTTGCAGCCCCACCAGCAATGTATGAGTGTACCTTTCTCCCCACATCCTCGCCAACACCTGTTGTTGCTCGTATTCTTGATAATCGCCATTCTAATTGGGGTGAGATGGAATCTTAGGGTGGTTTTGATTTGCATTTCTCTTATTACTAGAGATGTTGAACATTTTTCCATATGTTTGTTGATTGCTTGTAGATCTTCTTCTGTGAAGTGTCTATTCATTTCCTTAGCCCATTTGTTGACTGGATTATTTGAATTCTTGGAGTAGAGTTTTTTGAGTTCTTTTAGATTCTGGAGATTAGTGCTCTATCTGAAGTATGATTGGCAAAGATATTCTCCCACTCTGTAGGCTCTTTCTTCGCATTGCCGATAGTTTCCTTTGCTGAGAGAAAGCTTTTTAGTTTGAATCTCTCCCAGTGGTTGATTCTAGCTTTTATTTCTTGTGCTATGGGAGTCCTGTTAAGGAAGTCTGATCCTAGACCAACAAGGTGAAGATTTAGACCTACTTTTTCTTCTATAATATGCAGGGTCTCTGGTCTGATTCCGAGGTCCTTAATCCATTTTGAGTTTAGTTTCGTGCATGGTAAGAGATATGGGTTTAGTTTCATTCTGTTGCATATGGATTTCCAATTCTCCCAGCACCATTTGTTGAAGAGGCTATCTTTTCTCCATTGCATATTTTTAGCACCTTTGTCTAGTATGAGAAAATTGTATTTATTTGGGTTTGTGTCCATGTCCTCTATTCTGCACCATTGATCTACCTTTCTATTTTGGTACCAATACCATGCCGTTTTTGTTACTATTGCTTTGTAGTAGAGTTGAAGATCTGGTATTGCAATACCCCCTGTTTCACTCTTCCTGCTAAGGATTGCTTTAGCTATTCTGGGTTTCTTTCTTCCAGATGAATTTCATAATTGCTTGCTCTATTTCTGTAAGGTACACCATTGGGATTTTAATTGGAATTACATTGAATTTGTATAGCACTTTAGGTAGTATGGCCATTTTGACAATATTAATTCTTCCTATCCAAGAACATGGAAGATCTTTCCATCTTCTAAGGTGTTCTTTAATTTCTTTCTTTAGTGTTGTATAGTTCTCATTGTAGAGGTCTTTCACCTCTTTTGTGAGATTGATTCCCAAGTATTTTATTTTTTTCGAGGCTATTGTGAATGAGGTAGTTTTCCTAATTTCTCTTTCTGAAGATTCATCACTTATGTATAAAAATGCGTTGGATTTATGGGCATTGATCTTGTAACCTGCTACTTTACTGAATTCACTTATGAGTTCTAAGAGTTTTCTGGTGGAATTTCCAGGTTCCTCTAAATATATAATCATGTCATCAGCGAACAGGGATAGTTTGAGTTCTTCTTTTCCAATTCATATCGCTTTAATTTCTTTGGTTTGTCTCATTGCTCTGGCCAGAGTCTCAAGAACGATGTTGAATAGAAGTGGTGAAAGAGGGCATCCCTGCCTTGTTCCAGTTTTTAGGGGGAATGCTTTCAGTTTTTCACCATTTAGAATGATATTAGCCGTAGGCTTAGCATAAATGGCCTTTACAATGTTAAGGAATGTTCCCACTATCCCTATTTTTTCTAGTGTTTTGAGCATGAAGGGGTGGGGTATTTTATCAAATGCTTTTTCTGCATCTATTGAAATAATCATGTGATTCTTGACTTTAAGTCTATTAATGTGGTGAATTACGTTTATTGATTTCCTGATGTTGAACCAACCTTGCATCCCTGGGATGAAACCAACTTGATCATGGTGCACTATCTTTTTAATATGTTTTTGTATGCGATTTGCTAAAATTTTGTTGAGAATTTTGCGTCGATGTTCATTAAGGATATTGGTCTGAAATTTTCTTTCCTTGATGAGTCTCTGTCTGGTTTAGGTATCAGTGTGATATTGGCTTCATAGAATGAGTTTGGGAGGTTTCCCTCCTCTTCTATTTCATGGAATACTTTGAGAAGTATTGGAATGAGCTCTTCCTTAAAGGTTTTGTAGAACTCGGCTGAGAACCCATCTGGTCCCAGACTTTTCTTTGTTGGTAGGCTTTTGATGACTTCTTCTATTTCAGTACTTGAAATTGGTCTACTTAAATTGTTTATGTCCTCCTCGTTCAGTTTAGGCAATTCATATGTCTCTAGAAACCTGTTGATGTCTTCGAAATTTTCTATTTTGTCGGAGTATAGATGTTCAAAATAGCTTCTAATTATGTTTTGTATTTCAATCCTGTCTGTTGTGATATTTCCTTGTTCATTCCGAATTTTAGTGATTTGGGTTTTCTCTCGTCTTCTCTTTATTAGTGTGGCTAAAGGTTTATCAATTTTGTTTATTTTTTCGAAGAACCAACTACTTATTTTGTCAATTTTTTGTATTGTTTCTTTTGTTTCAATTTCATTGATTTCACAGCTCTGAGTTTAACTATTTCCTGTCTTCTACTACTTTTGGTGCTGTTCTGTTCTTCTTTTTCTAGGGCTTTGAGCTGTAGTGTTAGGTCGTTTATTTGTTGAGTTTTACTTCTTTTATTAAATGCGCTCCATGAAATAAATTTCCCTCTAAGTACTGCTTTCATAGTGTCCCAGAGATTTTTATATGATGTTTCTTTGTTCTCATTTACCTCTAAGAATTTTTTAATTTCCTTCCTAATATCTTCTGTTATGCATTTTTCATATAATAGCATATTGTTTAATCTCCAGATGTTGGAATAGTTTCTGTGTTTTACTCTTTCATTTATTTCTAACTTCAATCCATTATGATCTGATAGAATACATGCTAGTGTCTCTATCTTCTTGTATTTGCTAACATTAGCTTTGTGGCATAATATATGGTCTATTTTAGAGAAGGATCCATGTGCTGCTGAAAAGAAAGTGTATTCGCTCTTGGTTGGATGGTATATTCTATAAATGTCCGTTAAGTCTAAATTATTGATTGTGTTATTGAGATCTATGGTTTCTTTGTTCGATTTTTGTCTGGAAGATCTGTCCAGTGGTGAGAGAGGCGTGTTAAAATCACCAAGTATTATTGTGTTATGGTCTATTTGGTTTCTGAAATTGAGAAGGATTTGTTTGACATATATGGATGAGCCACTGTTTGGGGCATAGATGTTTATGATTGTTATATCTTGCTGATTTATGCTTCCCTTAAGCAGTATGAAATGACCTTCTTTATCCCTTCTGACTAACTTTGGCTTGAAGTCCACATTATCGGAAATGAGGATGGATATTCCAGCTTTTTTGCTGTGTCCATGTGCATGGTATGTTTTTCCCCATCCTTTCACCTTTAGTCTATGGGTATCTTTTTCTATGAGGTGAGTCTCTTGCAGGCAACATATTGTTGGATCTTTCTTTTTAATCCAATCTGCCAGTCTATGTCTTTTGATTGATAAATTCAGGCCATTAACATTCAGTGTTATTATTGAGATATGATTTGGTTTCCCGGTCATTTGGTTCATTTTTAAAATTTTATTTATTTATTTGTTTGACACAACTTGTTTCCTCCTTTATTTAACAATTCCTTTAGGATAATTCCTCCCTTTGCTGATTTGCTTCTTTGTTTTTCATCTCTTCCTCATGGAATATTTTGCTGAGAATGTTCTGTAATGCTGGCTTTCTTTTTGTAAATTCTTTTAGCTTTTGTTTATCATGGAAGGATTTTATTTCATCGTCAAATTTGAAGGTAAGTTTTGCTGGGTATAAGATTCTTGGTTGGCATCCATTTTCTTTCAGGGCTTGAAAAATGTTGTTCCAGGCCCTTCTAGCTTTTAGGGTCTGGATTGAAAAGTCTGCTGATATCCGTATTGGTTTCCCCCTGAATGTAATTTGGTTCTTTTCTCTCACAGCCTTTAAAATTCTGTCTTTATTTTGTATGTTAGGTATTTTCATTATAATGTGCCTTGGTGTGGGTCTGTTGTAATTTTGTGTATTTGGAGTCCTATAAGCCTCTTGAACTTGATTTTCAATTTCATTCTTCAGATTTGGGAAATTTTCTGATATTATTTCATTGAATAAATTGTTCATTCCTTTGGTTTGTTTCTCTAGGCCTTCCTCAATCCCAATAATTCTTAAATTTGGCCTTTTCATGATATTCCATAGTTCTTGTAGATTCTGTTCATGATTTCTTACCATCTTCTCTGTTTGTTCAACTTTGTTTTCAAGGTTAAATATTTTGTCTTCAATGTCTGAGGTTCTGTCTTCCAGGTGTTCTATCGTATTGGATATGCTTTCTATGGAGTTCTTAATTTGGTTTATTGTTTCCTTCATGTCAAGGATTTCTGTTTGGTTTTTTTCAATATCTCTAACTCTTTATTGAAATGATCTTTTGCTTCCTGTATTTGCTCTTTTAATTGTCGATTGGTGCGATCATTCAATGCTTGCATTTGCTCTTATCTCATCATTCAGTGCATGCATTTGCTCTTTCATCTCATCGTTTGCTTCTCTGATCATTTTAATTATGTACATTCTGAACTCCTTTTCTGTCATTTCTTCTGCCATGCTCTCATTGGGTTTTATTGATGTAACATCTAGATTTGTTTGCAGCATTTTCTTTCCTTGTTTTCTCATATTGTTCAGGTATCAGTGGACCGCTGAGATATTGCAGATTTCCTCTATTGACTTACAATGTCCCTGAAGATTTCTATATATATCCCCCCTTAGCCTTCAGTAGGCTGAAGTCTTGGAGGAAGTTGATAATGCGGTGCTCCACAAGGAAGCTGCCTCTCTAGGAGTGGTGGCCTTCAGGTGGGGTATAATCCCTGCTAGTGGGCAGAGGTGCCTCCACTTTTTGACCAATGGTCATCCAAAGGGGACCTAGGCTGCAGGCTGAGGCAAGGTCTGTTTGGGCCTGAGTCTCTGGTTTTACCGTCCTTGTGGGGAATCCTCACCCGGCAGGGAAGACTCACGCGGTGGGGAGGTCTCGCTGGTCAGTTCCCTCCTAGAGGTTCCCCTCAATTTTCAGCTACCACCTGGGCTGGGCTGCCTTCCTCTGCAAAGTTTCCAGGGGCCCGGCCATACCTCCTGGGCCTGGGAGCCTCACCCTTCGCAGATGAATCTCCTTAGGCTGCCCCTCCTCAGAGAATCTGCCCGCAGGCCTGGAACCTTCGCTCCGCCCTAAGCCTGTCTCTGTGCGGCTCTTCCACCCAGAAGCCTCCTAGATCCTGGGACCCTGCTCTGCACCTAATCGCCTGGCTATGCGGCCCCTCCTCTGAGCAGCCACCTGGGGCCCCGTACAATCGCTCTGAGTTCCAGAGACCCGCCACACGCCTCTTCCTCCAGACAGCCGCTCAGTATTCCAGTGCGGTCACTAGGAGTCCAAGAAAGTCACTGCGTGCCTCCACCTCCCACCAACCACCCGTAGCCCTGGGCAATCAATCACTCCGAGTCGAAGTGACCCTCCCCGTTCCTCCTCCTTCTCCAGATAACCCCCCGGGTGTTCAGGAGCGGTCGCTCTGAGTGGCTCTGAATCCACGTGACCCGCTGCACGGGTCCTCTGGGCAACCGCCCGGAGCTCTGGTGCGGCCACTCAAGACCAAGCGACCCACCACGCTTCTCCTCCAGGCAGCCCCCCTGTGTTCAGGAGCTGTCACTTTAAGTCCAAACAACTCACCACTCGCCTTCTCCTCTGAGCAGCCCCCTGGAGCTCTAATGCAGTCACTGCCAGTCCAAACGACCCGCCGCGCTCCTCCTCCTCCTCCTCCTACTCCTCCGGGCAGGCCCCGGTGTTCAGAAGTGGAGTCCAAACAGCTTGCCATGCAGCCCCTCCTCTGGCAACCGCCTGTAGGTCTGGTGTAGTCACTCTGAATCCAAGCGGCCGCGCTCCTCTTCCTCCTCCTTGTCCTCAGGGCAGGCCCCGGTGTTCAGAAGCAGTCGTTCTGAGTCCAAACAGCTCGCCGCGGAGCTTCTCCTCTGGCAACCGCCTGTAGCTCTGGTGCAGTCACTCCGAATCCAAGCGGCCACGTTCCTCCTCCTCCTCCTCAGGGCAGGCCCCGGTGTTCTGAGTCCACACAGCTCTCCTCGCCACTCCTCTCCTGGGCAGCCGCCAGAGCCCCAGTGGTTGCTCTGAGTCCCAGCGCTGTGCCGAGCGGCCTCCTTTACGGTGCTCCCAGTTGTCCGAGTTCACTACTCCAGCGGGGGGAGGGGTGTCTCGCCGGCAGCTCTACTTCACAAAGTTCCCTGCTTTCCAGGACCACCATCCCATCCGGGACGCCTTCCCAACGGGTGAGAGTCACCCGGCTGCTTTGAGTTGGTCCCAAGTGTCTCAATATCTCCTCTTTTGAATCCTGAGTCCTGGAGCAACATGAAATGCAGCCACCCTCTAGGCCGCCATCTTGAAACCCTCCTTCTGTTGCTTTTAAAAGATATTTGTTGCTGCATTTTAATAATACATAACAGTGGGATTCATTATGCCATATTCAAACATGTACATAATACAATTTGATCAATTTCATTTCTAGCTTTTTTCCATCCCTCTCATCCTTTATCTCTTGATCTACTTGCTCTAATATACTGATAGTTCTTCTGTTATTATTATCATTATTATCACCATCATCATACTTACACAGACAGATCATAATTTGGTATATTTTGTTCCTCCAGCACTTCCTTATGCATTGCCTCCTTGCTCCTTCTCTATCCCCTTCCTGTATTCTATTGGCTCTCCTTCTATTTCAATGAGACCCCCCCTTTTTGGTTCTTTTTTTTCTCTCTAGATTCCACATGTGAGAAAACATATGAACTTTGAATTTCTGGCTTTGACTTAATTCACATAGGCTTATATTCACTAACTCCATCCCTAAACCAGCAAATGACATATTTTCATTTTTCTGCTGTTGGATAAAGCTCTATTGTGTATATAAACCACATTTTCTTTATTCATTCATCTATTGATAGATACCTAGGCTAGTTCCTTATTTTGGCTATTGTTAATTGTGCTACTGTAAAGATTAGTATGCATGTATCACTCTAGTATGTTGATTCTTTAGTTCTTTAATATAGCAAGGAGTGAATAGCTGGGTCATATGATGGTTTCATTCTTAGTCTTTTGAGGTAACTCTATACTGATTTTCAAAATGTTTATACCCACTTGTGTAACACTGCAATGTATAAATGTATCCTTTCCCCCAACATCATCACCAGGAATTGTTTTCATTTGTGTTCTTTATGATTGCCATTCTAACTAAAGTGAGATAAATTTTTGATGTAGTTTTGATTAGCATTTCCCTGATTACTAAGGATGTTGAACATTTTCTCATGTATTTCTTGGACTTTTTTATATTTTCTTTTGAGAACTATTGGTTTAGATTACTTGCTCATTTGTCGATTGGGTTATTTTTTGTTTTTTGATGTTTCATTTTTAAAATTTTTATATATTCTAGATTATTAGTCTGCTTTCATGAGAGAAGCAGGCAAAGATTTTCTCCCATTTTTTAAGCTCTCCCTTTACACTCTTGTTTCTTTTACTGTTTAAAAAGTTCTTTTAATTTGATGCTATACCCCTTTTTAATTCTTGACTTTATTTCTTGAGGTTTAGAAGTCTTATTAAGGAAATCACTGCCTGTGCCTCTGTGTTTTCTCTAGCATTTTAGAGTTCTGAGTTGAATTTCTAGTTCTTTGATGTGCTTTTCGTTGATTTTCGTGCAAGAAGAGAGAGAGAAATCACATTTTATTATTCTACATGTTGATATCCAGTTTCCCCACCACCACTGATTTAAAAGGTAGTCTTTTCTAGAACTCACTTTTGGAAACTTTGTAAAGGATAAGATGACTAAATTTGGGGGAAGTTTGTCTGTCTCTTACTCTATTTCATTGGTCTTCAGGCCTATTTTTGTGCCAGGGCCATGCTGTTTTTGTTACTATAGCTCTGTAGTATAATTTGAAATCAGGCATTTTGATGCTTCCAGAATTCTTATTAAGGCTCAAAATTCTTTTGCTTTTTCTGTTTTTTTTAATACTTTTGTATGAATTTTATGACTTTTAAAAATAATTTTTATCAGTTCTTTTTAGTTACATATCTCAGTAGAATCTATTTTGATATATTTATACAAGCATGGAATACATGTAATTATTATTAGAATCCCAGTCTTGTGAATGAATTCAATGTGGTGTCTTCATATATGTACATAGGAATATTATGCTAGATTCATTACATTGTCTTTTCTCTTCTTATCCCCCTTCCCTTTGTTTCCTTTTGTCTAATCCACTGAACATCTATTCCCCCACCTTAGTGTGAGTTAGCAACAAATATCAGAGAAAATATTTGACCTTTGGTTTATTGGGATTGTCTTATTTCAC
The DNA here is from genome assembly GCF_902686455.1 of Sciurus vulgaris. NCBI lineage: Eukaryota > Metazoa > Chordata > Mammalia > Rodentia > Sciuridae > Sciurus > Sciurus vulgaris. The sequence continues at coordinate 108,966,757 of NC_136468.1, read as the reverse complement.
TTAGCATAATAGCCACTAGATCCATCCCTTTACCAGTGAATGTTATAAAGTCATTCTTCTTTACGGCTGATCAATATTCCGTTTTGTGTATATACCACAATTCTTTTACCCATTCATCTGTTGATGGGTAGCTAAGTTGGTTCCATGGCCTAGTTATTTGAATTGAGCTGCTATAAATACTGATATGACTGTGTCACTGTACTATGCTGATTATAACTCCTTTGGATTTATACCAAGGAGTGGGATAGCTGAGTTAAATGATTGATGTCTTCAAGATTTCCAATTTATTGGAGTATAAATTTTGAAAATAGTTTCTGGCTATTCTCTGTGTTTCAGTAGCGTCCATGTAGATATTTCATTCTCATCACGAATTTTAATACTTTTTCCCTCTTTCTTTTGATTAGTTTGTATAAGGGTTTATCAATTTTATTTTTGCAAAGAACCAACTTTTGTTTTGGTATATTTTGAATTTTTAAAAATTTTGATTTCATTGATTTCAGCTCTGATTTTAATAATTTACTGTCTTCTGCTTTTGGTGCTGATTTGCTCTTTTTCTAAGGTCTTGATAAGTAATATTGAATTATTTATTGGCATCTTTCTATACTTTTAATGAATAAGTTCAATGGTATGAACTTTCATCTTAGAACCACCTTCATAGTGTCAGAGATTTTTATATGTTGTGTTGCTGTTCTCATTTACTTCTAAGTATTTTTTTTAATCTCACCCCTATTTTATTCAATAGCATATTATTAAGTCTCCAGGTGTTAGAATAGCTTCAATTTTTTATTTTATCACTAATTTAAATTTCATTCCATTATGATCTCATAGAATACAGCATTTTATCTCTATTTTTTTAATTTGTTGAAAGATTCTTTAAAGGCTATGATATGGTCTATTTTAAAATATGATTCATGTGCTGCTGAGAAGAAAGTGTATTCAGTCATTGATGGATGAAATATTTTATATAGTCTATTAAGTTTAAATTATTAATTGCATCTTGTAGTTCTATAGCTTCTTTCTTTAGGTTTTGTTTTAGGTTTTGTTCTGCTCTTTGTGGGCACTCTGGATATGTGAGGAATCTTTCCCACTTGAGGATATACTGCAGTACACCTTCTGGATCAGTCCAGCAGTGATCTTGAGCTCTGATTTCTCCACACCAAAACACGCCACAATGCCACCTGAAATCTGGCTTGCCTTTGTTCCTCTCCTTGCTTTACTCATGTTGGGACAGCTCTGAAGCCCCCAGTAGTAGTGGTGGGCTTTTTTCTTTCTTTTATTGTATCCAACATTCTGAGTTCCCAAGCTGTTCTGAATGTTCATTATTAATTCCCAGTAAAGTCCCTCTTTTGCCCACCTCATTGAGTTGTTTATTCCCTTTCTTGGTCTCACACCACAGAGCAGCTTGGGAAGTAATCTCCTTTATTCCTCTGAGTAATCAGGACTATTTTATTTTTATAGTTCTATGAAGAATGTCATAGGTATTTTGATGGGTATTGCATTGAATTATATATTACTTTTAATAATATGGCCATTTCGAGGTATTAATTCTGTGTATCAATGAACATGGAAGGTCTCCTTCAGTTTCTTTCTTCAGTGTTTGATAGTTTTCATTGTAAAGTTCTGTTATGGTTTGAATGTGAGGTGTCCCCCAAAAACTCACATGTGAGTATAAGAAGGCTTAGAGGAGAGATGATTGTATTATTAAAGCCTTAACCCAAAAAGTGAATTAATCTCCTGATGGGATTGACTGAGCCTTACCTAAAGGCAGGTAGCATGTGACTGGAGGAGGTCATAGGGGTGTGCCTTTGGGGTCTACATTTTGTATGAGGTGAGTGGAGTCTCCCTCTGCCACCTGAGCATCATGTGAGCAGCTTCTCTCTACCACACTTTTCTGCCATGATGTTCTGCCTCACTGAAGACCTGAGGAATGGAGCCTGCTATCTCTGTATTGAGAACTCTGAAAGGGTAAACCCCTAAATAAGCTTTTCCTCCTCAATTTTAATTGGTCTTTTAGTCACAGCAGCAAAAAAAGCTGACTAAAACAAGGCATTTCACCTCCTTGGATAGATTTATTACCAGAAATATTTTTAAATTTACTTTGTTTCATTTGTTGAAGCTATTGTAAATTGGATTATATTTATGATTTCTTTCTCAGTAGATTCATTATTGGAGTGTAGGAAAGCTATTGATTTTTTGTACGTTGATCTTGTATTCTGCTAATTTCCTGAATTTGTTTTTCTGTTATACATGTCTTCTGCGTGGAATTTGTGGTCTTCTTAGCACAAGGGGATATCATCGGCAAACAGTGATAATTCAACTCTTTTTTTTCCCCTATCTGTATTCCTTTAATTTCTTTCACTTATCTTATTGTTCTGGTCAGATTTCTAAGAATGTGAGAGTGGACATTTTGTCTTATGCCTGATTTTACAAGAAAGACTCTTGCTTTTGTTTTTCACCATTCCATATGATATTGCCTTTGAGTTTGACATTTATAGCCTTTATGATGTAGAGGTAAATTCCTTCCACCACTAGTTTTAATTTTTTATATATATTTTTAGTTGTTGATATACCTTTATTTTATTCATTTATTTTATGCAATGCTGAGAATTGAAGTCAGTACCTCACACATTCTAGGCAAGTGCTCTACCACTGAGCCACAACACCAGCCTTCTTTGTGTTTTTAACATGAATGAGTGTTGGATTTTGTCAGAGACTTTTCTACATCTATTGAAATGATGTTGTGATTTTTTTTGTCCTTAATTCTATTTATTGATTTCCATATGTTGAACTACCATTGCATCCCTGAGATAAAACTAACTTGATCATCAAGTCCAAACTTCTGACTGTGTTTTGGAATATGGCTTGTTAATAATTTATCTTTATTTTTGTCTATGTTCATTAGGAATATTTGTCTACAATTTTCTTTCTTTGTTATATCCTTATCTGACTTTGATAGCAGGGTAATGCTGGCTTCATAGAATGAAATTGGAACTGTTCTTTCCCATTCTATTTCATCAAATAATATGAGGAAGTTTGACATTAGTTTTTCTTTGCAAGTCTTGTAGAACTTGACTGAGAATCCCTCCAGTCCTGACAGGAAAAAAAAAATGCTATTTTAACTGCTATTTTCATGTCATTGCTTGATTTGGTCTGTTTATGTTTTCTATATCTTTTGGTTAACTTTGATAGGTTATATGTGTCTAGAAAATTTGTCACCGTCTTCTATATTTTCTAATTTTTTGAATATAAATTTCCAAGATAGTCTCTAATGATTCTCTGGATTTCAGAAATGTCTGGGGTGATGTCTTCTTTTTCATCTCTAATTTTGTTTATATGAATTTTCTTTCTTTTTTCTTTTTGGTTAGTTTAGCTAGACATTTATTGTTCTTGTTTATCTTTCAAATAACCAACTTTTCATTGCTTTAATCCTTTATACTATTTTTTTATTTGCAATTTTATTAATGTTGGCTCTGTATTTTACTGGTTTTGCCATTAGGTTGTTTCTGCTTTTCCAGGGACTTGAAATGTAATATTAGATTATTCATTTGGAATCTTTTATTTGTTTATTATTTTTACAGACTGCATTTTGATTCATTGTACATAAATAGACACTTAATGCTGTAAACTTTCCTCTTAGAATCACCTTCATAATATCCCACAGATTTTGGTACATTGGATCACTGTTCTGATTTGTTCTAGGAATGTTCATAGCTATGTTCTCATTTCTTCTATAAATCTTTTTTCTTAATATTCTATCTCTGTGTTTATGTGGTTTCTATAATATTTCTTGCTGTTAACTTATAATTTAATTCCATTATTATCTGATGAGATGCAAGGGATTATGCTAAATATTTTGTATTTGTTAGGTTTTTCCAACTAAAACATGGTCTATTTTGGAGAAGGTTCCATGAGTTTCTGAGAAGATAGTGAATTCAGCTGTTGTTGGATATTCCATCTGGGATTCAATGTTAAGGAATGTTGGTGTAATGTAAGTTGGTGCACCAACCCATGAGGCATAAATATTTACTAACACTATATTTTCTTGTTGCATAGTTCCCTTTACCAGTATGTAGTGACCTTCCTTCTCTCTTCTGTTTAATTCTTACTTGAAATCTGCTTTTTGAGATGTGAAAATAGCTACTCCTGTTTGTTTTCAGACTCAGTGTACTTAGAATATCATTTTCATCGTTTTGCTTTTAGTTTCTGAATGTGTTTGCTTATAATATGTCTTTTGCAAACATATAGTTAATTCTTTTTTTGAAATTTTTATTTATTTTTTTAATCTTATCTGCCAGTTTATATCTTTTATTAGGCAAATTGAGACCATTCACATTCAGAATTATTATTGAGAAATGTTTATTTCCTGTCATTTTTATTTGTCTCCTAATTAATTTGGTCCTGATTTTCATTTGCTTGACAGCTCTTCTAATGAAATTTATCTATTTGAGTACTCTAGGGTTCATTTTTAAGTTCTTCTGTGTGTAATATTTATTCAAGTATTTTCTGCAGTTCTGGATTAGTGGTCATAAATTTTTTTAGTTTATCCTATCTGGGACCGTTTTATTTCTCTTTCAGTTCTTTTTTGCTAGATATAGCAGTCTTGGTTGGCATGTGTTTTAGTTAGCTTTCTGTGACTATAGGACCTGACCTGAACAATTTTAAAGGAGGAAAAGTTTATTTGAGGGCTCACAGTTTCAGAGGTCTTTGTCCATAGAAGGTCAGCTCCATTCTTCGGAGCTCAAGGTGAAGGAGGACATCATGGCAGAAGAGTGTGGCACAGAGAAGCAGCTCACATGACCAAAAGGAAGCAGAGAGAGAGAGAGACTCCACTCACCAGATACAAATATACACCCCAAAGCCACAGCCCAATTCCCACCTCCTCTAGCTGCCCCAACTACCTCAATTTCCACTCTGTTAAACCCTATTAGAGGATTAAGTAACTGATTAGGTTAAGCCTATGACCCAATCATTTCTCTTCCAAACCTTGCATTATCACACATGTGACCTTTTAGGGGACACCTCACATCCACATCATAACAGCATGTGTGTTATTTCAGAGCTGGGACGATTTCCTTCCAGGCATTCCTGGAATGTGGAGTCTAAACTGAAAAGTCAGAAGTAAACCTTTCTAGTGTTTATCTTTGCCATTCTTAACTTGATGTATCTAGGTATGGTTATCTTTGAGTTTGTTTCATAAAGTTCACTGAACTTTTTGAATTATAGCTTAATTAATTAATATATAGTCATATATCCCCTGATGTGTAAAGTCATTGCCTTCTGTGCTAGTTCTTTTATTTTGTTTTTATTTTATGCTTTTTACTCTTATGTCTAGTTTGGTTGTCATTACATGTATATTATGTTGATTTAGTGACAAGCCAAATATTTATGTGGAAAACAAACTTTTAAAGTTCAGGCAGCTTGCAAGATAATCATAGTTCTCCCATTTGTTTTCTGTGGAAAAGCCAAGGGTAAATGACTGGTTCCTTTTCCTTGTCATCTTTCCTGGTCATGTATACAACTCATTAAATCCCCAGAAATATATTGGAGTTTAATTTTGTTAAGTATCATATGATTGGTCATTACTCACTTTTCCATCCATTTTTTCTTTCCTTTCTCTTACTAGAATTTCCATTATTAATGTATTGTTATGGTTGGTATTTCACTGGTCTCTAAGGCTCTCCTCACAATTCCCCAGAATTTCTTTTTTAAATTTCCAACCATGTTCTTCTTTACTTCAAATAAAAATGCAACCATAGGCCTCTGCAATTTTGTCAGCAGTTTTCTATTGTTTAGATAATTTCCAGGTATATGTTACATTATTCTCTCCCCATTTAGTCAATCTCTGGGTCAGATGAAATAGCCACCATTATCTGAAAATAAAGATTTTCCAGAGAGAAGGAGGTTTAAAGAAAGTATTGATTGTGATTTGTATACAGTACTTTTAATGGAACTACAAAAGGAGTCATGTCCCCTATTGTCCATAATGCTGTCAACTATTGTCTTTATCACACTCCATGGGGGAATAAGAAGAACGTTGAGAGCCTCGAGTTAAAATATTTTAGACCTGATGTTTCACCAAGTTTCAGTAGTTTCTCTTTGACAATTTTTAACTTGGTTATTGGCATTAAATAAATTCCAGAGTTTTGAAACTGTTAATTTTTATTATTTTGCTCATATATTGTTTATTTTAGAAAAAGAATAAGTAAGCATAGATTCTCACTCTGTAATTCTGGTGGTAAATCAAGAAAGTTTCTTCAAACATTAGAGGATGACAATGACTTAGAAGGAAATTTCTACAGAAGTCCCACAGGAATAATTTGGTTACTTCCAATAAGCAGATAACATTTTTATGTCTATCTTATGTATTTAATATAGGTTTTGCTTCTTAAACACATTTGACATGTTAACATAAACTTAAGAAGTATGAGCACTAGTTAATACTCTTTTTTTCTTTTTTGTCCTTGCAAGTGGTCTCAGTAAATTTTCTTGAGAAATATTTGTATTGATACCTACTTTTACCCAATTACCTTTAATTTCCCTCTTCTTATAGACTCAGATCTTTCTTTGGTTTCAGAATCAATATGGACCTGGTCAATGTTTACTGAAGGAGTCAAACACCAGATCCCATGGCTGGTGCTTCCTTTGTTCTTGTTTTCTTTCTGTTGCTAATACTCATAATTTGTTTGTCAGAACAATTCTCTCTTTCCATCTATCCCTAAAGGAAACAAAAACCAGAAACCCCCATTAACTCCTGTTTCCAAAGAAGAATGAGGATTTTCCATGAAATTCATGAAATTTAGCCGATCACTGTGCAAGTCATATCTGAATCAGTTTTAATGAAGGACTTCCCAGTTTACCATTTTAACATTTTATTAAATAAAAAATATTTAAGCTACTGAAATGTTGAAAGAATTTTTGATCCATATTAGTATTTTGTTATTCTTATTTTTTAAATGTCACCATCTCTCTAACCATGATTCAAGCCATTTTATTTTTATTGAATTTCAAAATAAGTTTCACATATCACCCTAAATACCTTAACATGCATATTATTAAGTAGATTTCAAAACATTTTGACAATTTTTAAAATCTTGATGTCAGGATTTTGTCACACTTAAATAAAATTGTAATTTTGTCTTGTAAGTGTTTTGATAAATTTTTAAAACCTTTTGAGTTTCTGCAATGACTTAATTTCCTCTAAATTTGGACACTCACTTCCCCTTCATAAACCATGACTTTTCATACTTAAATCATAATAGTTGATTTTCAGATCTCTCTTTATCTAACATTCCTTTCCCCCTTTTTTTCCAAGATTATTTGCTTATTGTGATTTCTTAGAGTATATTGTGCATATGAAAGCTCTTAAATGATTTCTTTCCTTACTCACAAGTATAACCTGGTGACTTTTGAATATGTTTTTCTCTGTATTATTTTGGCTTCTCTGAGGGGGACATTGAATATTTCAGAAGCAATAACTGGAAGTAAAAGATTAATTAAGATGAAGAATGATATTGGGTCTAGGATATTCTGGTGAGAACATGTAGTCACACCAATCAAAGAAGAAACAGTTTTATAAGTCAGTGAAACATCTTAGGGAATTAGAATGTGGAAACAACATAGCTATTGATCAAGACAGAAATGTGGAGGCTTGGATCAAAAAGAACATAAAAAAAGATATTGAATATAGAAGAATATGGTGAGCATATTTATTAAGATTTAACATGATAGATCTGAGTCAATGTGCATTACTTAAGTGAATTCAGTCTCAACATTTAAAACATGTGGAGCAGAAAGCCATATAAATCATACATATAAAAATTATTGTAACACTGACTATTTTCATGGTCAAATGTTTTGTGATCAAATCTAGTCTAGTCTGTGCCATAAGTAACTGTATTGTATTCTTGAAGAAATAAGTAGAACAAAACAATTAAATTGATCAATTTTTTCCATTTTGTTCATGCCAGATTTTTGGTACTGTGAAGTGGGATGCTGCTGTGACAAATAGCTAAAAATGTGGAAGTGGCTTTGAAATTGCATAATGGATAAAGGCTGAAAAAATTTGAGGATCTTACGTAGAAAAAGCCTAGACTTTTCTTGAGAAGACTCCCTACGGAAACAAATATTAAAAATACTTCTGAGGAGAACTCAGACTGAAATGTTGAACGTAACATTGACAAAGTAATTACTAGAGGAAAAATAATTCTTGTTATAAAATGTCAGATATCTTAGCTGCCTAATGTTCTAGTGTTTTGTGGAGAGGAGAATATGTAAGTGATGAATTGGATATTCAAGCAAATATCCAGGCAAAGTGTTGCAGGTGTGGCCTAGTTTTTTTTTTTTCCTGTTGCTTTTAGTAAAACACAAGAGAAAAGAACAAATTGAAGATGGGACTGCTAAGCAAAAAGAAAATAGCACTTGATGATTTGGAAGAATTCTCAACCTATTTACACAACACACCCTGGAAGTAGGCCAACAGTGCGGCTGAATAACCAGTTGCTAAATAGATTAACTATGTGATTCACACCTCCCATAAGCCATTTCAGGGGAGGCCAGGAATAGAGATGTGGTGTTCCAGGAAGTATGCACTTTTGACTAATGACTTAGACCCCCATCACTTGCACAGGAAGCCAAAAAGATTTTGGTAATTTTATAGTTAGTGTAGATAGTTAACTAGAAATGAATGGGAACTGGAGAAAGGAGGAATACTGGAAAATGGCCCCTGACTAGCAATGATCCAGAGGACATGGTACCCACCATGCACCAATGCCATCTTGCAAGGAGGAGAACCATAGACAGACTTAAATCCATCCTTCCTTTAAGTGGGTGGGACTATGGAAGAGCTCCACCCAGGTGGGTGGGGGAATTACTCAAAACCAAAAAGGGCTGACATTCTGGACCTTTGGTCCATGGGCTGGGGATATAGCTCAGTTGGTAGAGTGCTTTCCTCACAAGCACAAGGCCCTGGGTTCAATCCTCAGCATTGCAAAAGAAAAAAATTAAAAATGGGCACACATTATTCCTGGCAGGAAACAAATCAGTATTTAAGGAAGAGCATACGCCCAGGAGCTGCCCAGGAGCTGCTTTAAAGGTCACTTGACCATATATGACCTTTTGCTATTGGTACTAGACCAGCAAAATAAATTTGGTGCTCAGACAAATGCCCTTAGTTCTTACAAGGAGCAAACATATGACTCTCCCCACCACAGAGGGCAACAACTCTGCAGAAGCCTGCCCAAAAAGGTGTGGCTAACTGTCAAGCCTCAGTTTCCTGACCCTGGGAGATCCGACGCACTCTACCCATAAAAACTCTGAAGTGCAATCATTTCAGGGCAGGGGGTCTCTCATTGATTTACCCAGCTAGCTCTCCAAGGCTTACTTTTCACTTTTCAATAATCCTGCTTAAAGTACTCTCTCACTGTAACTCTGTTCCTGCCAGGATTGTACCCCAATCTTATGCACTCCAAACAGAGGACCACTCCATTGTCTACCCTGAACACCAAGTAACGATGCCAGCAGTAACACTGCAGGCTTGCCTAGACTGAGAGGGGCAGAGATAGAAGATAGACAGTGAAAATGACCTTTACGGTTTAAAGGTGCTGTCAGCATCTGCACAGGCAGAGGACATAGACCAAGTGTGCATGGCTATTGCTCAGGACTGAAGAGGCACAGCTACCAGGAAAATAGGCCTGGAGCACAGAAGACCGAGCCAAATAGGATTGTTTGGGGGTCTTAAACTCTGAAAAATGTACCTCCAAATACTTTTAACTTGCTGAGGATCCATGAACTCTTTTCTTCCTTTAGATTTCTTTCTTTTGAAATAAGAATGTCTGCCCTATGATTGATCCCCCCATTGTATTTTGGAAGCAGATTACTTTTCTAACTTTGATTATATTAAAAAAAATTTTTTTTTTGTTCTTATAGTTAATACTGAAATGAGTTAAAACTTTTGGGAATTTTTTTGCATATGGAAAGATATGAACTTTGTAGAGCCAGAGAGTGGAGGGTAATAGGTAGAATTATGCCCTCCCCACTCATATTTTGATGTCCTAATCCCCAGTGTCTCACCATGTGACCTTATTTGAAAATAGGTCATTTTCTAACATGATTATTATTTAAGATAGGGTTAGATCATACTGGAATAACTTGACTCCTAATCCAGTATGACCAATTTTTTTTACAAAGAGGGAAAAAGTTGGGCACAGATATGCACACAGGGACACTATCTTCTGTGGAAAAGTGAACCCCACAGATTGTCAGTCATCAACCAGAAATCAGGACCAGGGTGCAGGACAGAGTTTTCCTCAACTGGCATCTTGATCTTCAATTTCTAGTGCCCAGAACTATGAGACAAAATATATCTTGATTTTTTAACCCAACAAGGCTGTTTTCTTTTATTATGAAATCTCAGAAAAATAATACAGGTAACAATAGAAAGAAAAGAGAAATTCTTCATTATCTGTGTTAAACCCAACATGCACATGAAACAACTGTTTGAAAGTTGGATACTTGTGTCTTCAAATCGTCTGCCTATCATCACAAACTTTTTTAAAAGCTCTTTAATCTCTAGTTTTCTCCCCTTAGGCTTTATTTTTTTATCTTTTTATATAGTGTGTGAATTAATATTCAGATTTTATCAGTAATTCACACATTAGGGGAGTATCACTTTGTCATTCAGCAAAGTAATTCAAATTAACAAATTTGCATGTTTTAATTTGCACCAACAGTTCTCAAGTCATCTCAACAGCGCAATATATTTTTCCACAGTTTGCTCACTTTTCAAACTTCAGCTCATTAAGTGTGGGAGATTAAACAAAAGATAATTCTTAATCTTCATCTCTGACTAAAGAGATATTTGATGTGAGAATGACATGGGGAAGATTTGTTACAGATAAGTTATATTTAGCCACAAAGGTTAATTTGTCCAGAGGTACAGCATGGTCCTCAGTTTTTGTTCTTGGGAATGATCAAGCCTTCCAAGATTTATTCTTAGCAGCGTAGCCCTTATTATTCCATACCTGTGATCTTTGGACCTAAACATTTCACTAAGTGTCTCCACCACAAAATTTTCCATAATTTAGTTTTAGCCTTTTCTTGTCTCTCATCATACAAAGGAGTTTTAAAAATTGCTTGAGAGTCAGACTGCTCAATATTTCCCAGGAAGCTCTCCGCTGACCACTCCGCCTCACATATACGCCTTTCCTCAGTGGACGCTGACTCCTATTTCACAGTAAATGCCATAGTTAAATGTTGTGTCTTCTTTTAATTATTTGCTTTGAGTCCTGTTCCACTACTTGAGGGATATTCGGGCCGTGTAAAAAAGATTTTGCTTGTCATTACAACCTCTGAGCCTATTATAATATCTTACGTGAGTTGGATTTTTCTAAGGCTTAACGTAAATAAGGAAAAGTTATAGAGAAAGAAAAGAAATGGTATACTTTGTTTATTTTTAACATTGATCTAGAATTAGACTTGATAAATACTCAAAATGAGACAATTTAAGTTAAAAATAATTGTTTCAAGACTTTTTTTCCTCTTCATAAACTTGTATTAGACTAAGCTGAACTCATATTTGTATGAAAAATTTTGGCAAAGGTAAAAAATATTTCCTTTCAGACTACTATAATTACAAATTATCTCTACTACCCTTTTATGTATTCTTTCTTCTTCTTATTGATAACTGAAATAATCCCTGCCAAATACATTAATTGCTGAATAAATGCTCATTACACTGAATAAATTTGTTAGAATCTTGCTTAAGAAATATGACCTTAATCCTTTCATATGTTATTGCCTAAAAATAGATAATGGATTTGAAATTACTTGCAAAATGACTGTACAGGCCCATGGATAGACTAGTTGTTTAAGAAGCTGTTTTATGTTTAAATTAGAGATTGGGCTCAGGCTTCTAGTACTATCTCTGTCATTAAACACCTGGGTGATTTTTTTCAGGTGCTCCATCCCTCAGTGGCATTTCTTCTCTAAATGTGAGGGTTTAGATTAGATGATCTTCACATTCCATTACATTGTCACAACACTGGTTAATAGTTTACCTCTAGAAATTTTATAACATGAAATTCATGAGAAATTTTGAAAAGGACAATGATAGGTAAAGAGATAGTAGTTGATGTCTTAATTTCATTATGAGAAAGACTATTGGAATGAGAGTATATGGGAGGCATTTATTTCTGTTAATTGAACTGATCTTAAAAAGAAAAATTTAAATATGAACATTTTATCATAAATACACAATATATTATAGTTCGGTTTTTAAGACCTAGTATAATTTTCAAGTCATTCCATGAAAATGAAACACAATAACATTATTTCTGTTGCCTGGTGTTAGATGTGCATTGTCTTGGATCTTCATGTAAACTATCTTTGCTCCATTTGAGTTATACATAATACTCCTCATTTTACAATTTGTAAAACTAATGTTTACACAGTTTAAAAACTAAAATTTAGTCGGGCATGGTGGCACAGGCCTGTAATCCTAGCCCACTCAGGAGGCTGAGGCAGGAGGATCCCAAGTTTGAGACTAGCCTTGGAAATTAAACAAAACCTTTTCTCAAAATTTCAAAAAAGTGCTGGGAATGAGGCTCAGAAATAGAGCATTTCTGGGTTAAATACCCAGCAATCCCCTCAAAACATACACACACACACACACACAAATAAATAAAAACCACATTTAAAAAAAAATGCCTGGAGATTTAGCTAAATGTTGGAGAACCCTTGGGTGCAAACCCAGTACTACCAAAATCAAACAAACAATCCCCAAACACTAAAGGTAGCAAGGCTGTCAAGCACTATTTTTTGTTTTTGGTGGTGATGGGGATTGAACCCATGCTCCTATGCTTGCAAGGCAAGCACTCTACCAACTGAGCTATACCCCAAACTCCTGTCAACCATCCTGAACTCAGATTTACATGATTCCTGTAAGATGTTTTATCTGTGAGGGGTCGGAGAACTACAGGTGAAAGAACATTCATGAAATGATGCATCCTTCTTTTGAGAATCTGCAAAAACTCAAATCCCAATTTTAAAGATGTGGTATGGGTGAAAGACCACAGGTAGGTATCTGATATTGGGCAGTTATTGAACCACCTCACTAATTCCATTTGCATAATAAGGATTTTAACCTGAGTGAGCTCCACAGTTCTGTACAACTCTGTAATTCACTCAATAAGGCAGCTTCAAAGCAAAGCTGAGCATATTCATATCAGTGATATTTTTTAAGTATATGGAGTGTGATGAATGTAGAGAATATTTGCCAAGACTGTAATTTATTGATATCAAATGTTATATCTTCATCAATTCTCATATAAAATGACAAATTTGTAGAAACCAAATTAGATTTTTTTCACACTTATTATCCACAGAAAAATATAGGTTGTTTAAATCGCTAGTGTATTTTTGTGTTTACCAGTCAATAACTTTTTAAATTTATTTTTTATTTTTTATTAATTATTTAATTTGTTCTAATTAGTTGTACATGACAGTAGAATGCATTTATACATTTTGGTAGATCATACATAAATAGAGTATAATTCCTCATTTTTCTGATTGTTTGTATTATAGGATCACATCAGTCATGCAGTCATATACATATGTACATTAGATAATATGATGTTTCATTCTATTTCCTTCCTACCCTCATACTCCTTTCCCTCCCTTCATTCCCCTCTACCTAATATAAAGTAACTCTATTCTTCCATAATCACCCCATCCTGCCCCCATTTACTGTGAATTAGCATCCACATATCAGAGAAAACATTTGGCTTGGGTTTTTTGGATTTAGCTTATTTTGCTTAGCATGATATTCTCCAACTCCATCTATTTACCCGTAAATGTCATTATTTCATTCTTCTTTAAAGTTGAGTAATATAGCAGTCAATAACTTTTTAACAAACACTGTAGTCTTTCATATGAAAAGAGGAGCAAGGAAAACAATAGCATGTAAGAGCAGTTTGAGGAATCTATCAGAAAGGCAGCTAATATTTGAGTGCAGGATTATTCACTCTCTCCCAGGAATACATTTTCCACAAGTTAAAGTGAATTTTACAATTTTTATTAAGGGGAAAGCAATTAAGACTCAGTCTTAGGTAAGAATTTATAAACTTCCATGACCTTTTCATATATGCCAAATAGAGGTCATTTGTAGGAAAGTTCACAGATTTGGATAAATGTTAAACTTCAAGCATGGTCTCTATTGCCATGATCCTGACCATCTGACCTGCTGGTCCACCTGGCCCAGAGTTTCAGGAGAAGCCCAGAAAGATGTTGATCAGGAAGTAGATAAGGAAAGCTGGGCATAAATGTGGTTTTCTAACCAGGGTTTATTCTCAAAGTAATTCTCAAATCAAGTACTAGTTCATGGTCATGGAATACGATTATTGAGATGGTTGATTCCAGAATTTGTAGGGATTTCCCAGAGTCAGAACAGGATCTCAAAGGACTATGTATGGAGAATTCACATACAGGGTGCTGTAGTTTGGATTTTAAATGTTTACCAAATGACCTTTTGTTAAAGATTTGGTTCTCAGCCTGGTGCTACTGGAGGTGCTATTTAAGATGTGGGGCCTACTAAGAAGTCTTTAGGTCCGTTGAGGGGTGTCTTCCAAGGGGATTGTAACTCCTCTATCCCCTTCTGTATCTTCTTCTTTTTTTTTTTTTTTTTTTTTTCTCTTTGGACAAGAAGTGAGTGGTATTGTTTTGCCATGGGCTTCTGCCATGATGCGCTGTCTCACCACAGGTTCAAAGAAACAGCTCAAGTGATCATGATCTGGATCCTATAAAACTTTGAGCCAAAATAAACTTTTTATTTTTAGAAGTTTATTATCTCAGTTGTTATAGTAATAGAAAGCTAACACAGAAGGAATGCTAAGGGAGGAACTAGACCCAGATGAGGATAAAATCCCTCTGTATTTCCTAGGTCTATGTCAGGGCTTAGAAAATAACCATTGTCAGCACATGAGAAATAAATTTGGTTTTTCAGAAGGTCTGGGTACAAAACAGTCATGTTCAAAAGTGTGACCATAGAACCTGGTCTTAAAAAAGATGAAAGTAGCTTGTACTCTCAGAACAGCAAGAACTTGAATGTTACTTGCAGTTTTCTAGTTTTTATTGCTCATTGCAATATACCATCATCTGTGTAATTATATTTGTGTCTACAACCCTATCCCATTCCCACACCTGACTTATTATCACAAGGACAAATATTTTGACTTCTTTTTCAATGTAGTCTGCTGTGCTTGATGAATAGTAAATCTGTAAGAACTTGTTGAGTAAATTGATGAATGTTTGATTGAAGATGAAATGCATAAATGAATCAATGAATCAGGGACAGATTTTCATAGAAAGACCTAGAACTCTAGACCTAACCCAAAGTTAGGACCTACTTAGAAACTCCTGGCTTTAGGCATATCATGTAGTAACTATTATGAGTGAAGAAAAATATATAGATGTTCTTAATAATAAATAAAATAGCTTAGATTTTAAAGCACTTTAACATGTACTATGTGCTTTTATGTCTTTGATTAATTAGCATTACTGTTTTTGGGGGTAGGTATAATTATTCCCATTTTAAAGATGAAATTCAAAACAAGCACTCTGTGTGACAAAGTTAAAATGCACAACAACTCTCTGTCTTTACACATGATGATTCTTTTCCATACATGTGATGCCTCAGTATGAAAATGTACTTAGGGTTGGCTGTGATTGGGGACATATAAGAATGCAAGTTTTGAACTGAGAGTGTAGTTTTCTTTTCTTTCCTAGTCACCAGACCCCAGTACAGGTGTTTAAATAAATGTTCCTTTAGCAATCCCCTTTTCCTAAACCTCTACTCATCCTGACCTTCTCCTGCAGAAATAATAGTTCTGTATATGCTAGGGTTGTTTAGATGAAAAGTAAGTCATTCCCAAGTGTGATTATTTTATGCATAAATGTATGATTAACTTAAAATTGTTTCCCAACCATCTACACCAATTTTATGTCTTGTATGTCAGGCAATAAAGCATTAGAGAAAATAATTTAGACCACCTGATGTGTGGCAGCATGTAATCATATATCCTATATAATATGTCATTCCTGTTTAATGTTTAGTGATTTATATTGCCTACAACATGAAGCCCAAACTCTTGGTCATGACATATTAGACTTTCTGAGTTATAACCTTGTCCATTGTTCTGCCTTATATCTTTCACCTGCTCATCTCATCTCATCTCACACACATAAAAAAGTATTCCTCTACTTCTCATGGGCTTTTCCTTGACTTAGGGCTTTCCCATCTTCATTTTTAAAGTTCTTAAAGGAAGTTGCAAAGTATTGTTTACTTTTATAACCTCAGTTTTAATGGAGTCCTTATAAAGAATATAGATTCAGAAAATATTTACAATATCATTCATTCATGTTTGCATAAGAACGTTGAATATTTTCTCTATTGCATGTACTTGGCTTAATATTAATTATGCAAGAATGAATAGGGCACGGTCCTTGATTCAAAGAAGATGCTTCAAATGCATTTTTATCTTTTAAAATTAGGAAAACAGGCAATGGTGCACATGCATGATACAATTAATAAGGATATGTATAGGTTATGAAGAGGGTAATGAAGTAGGCTCTATGTCAAAGGGATCCTGAAGGGGGGAATGTATAATTTAAATATATCAGTGGTTTGCTAGAGACAGATTTCAACAGCTAACAGAATCCAACTCTACCTACCTCCAGAGAAGTCACATTGGTGAATTGAAGCAGTCATATGGGGAATATATATAGCATTGATATGGAATAAAAACTTTATAATGGGACTTGCCCCTCCCACCTTTTTGAGAAAGAGTGGGAAACATTGACCAAGATAGTATCGGTGAAACTGGATTAAATGAGAATAAAATAGAAGAGAGGAAGAGTCAAACAAAAAGGGTAGGAGACTAGGAATACAGAGGCAACTCAGACTCCTGTTGCTGGACATTTGGTTTGGACAAAAAGTCTTTAGAAAAACAAATAAAGAAGCAGGTAAATGCCCCACAATTAGAACAAAGCATTTTGGACTCCAATGATGAATTGTGGAGAGACAATATTAATGTATAGTGAATAATATGATTAGATGAGTATTAATAGTACCCCCTTATCTGCAGTTTACCTTTCAGTATTTTCAGTTACCATGGTCAACCATGGTGAAAAAAATGTTAAATGAGTATTACAGAAATAAATAATTCAAATTAAATTTCACCATAATCTGAGTAGCTATTTAAATATCCCATTGTTCCACTCCAGCCCACCAAGGATGTGAATCATCCCTTAATTATCATATCCACACTGTATACACTACCCACCCATTAGTTACTTGGTAGCCATCTTGATTGGACTCTGTCATTCATGACTGATCAAATGTTGTGATATTGTTGTGACTATTTTGAAGTCATAGGAATATCTATGTATTGAATAAAGCTCAGTATGTATAGGGATTGCCATCATTCACAGTTTCAGGTATCCATATCTTAAAACATGCCATTTGCAGTTAAGGGGGATTGGATTTCAAATCTGTCAGCCTTGGTTTGTGTGGAAAATGGAGTAGAGAGGAGGTAGGAAAACAGGTAGTTTGCTGAGAAATGTGACATACCCTGCCACTGAGGCCAGGCAAGGTGGCAGTGCCATGCCCTAGGTGATACAATAAGAAACAGAACTGAGAAGGAAAAAGTGGCCAGATAGAAGAAGGGGTAGAGTAGAAACATGGTGTTAGGGGACAGACAGAACAGGATGGTGGGAACATGAAGTTAAGAGAATAATTCTACAAAATGGGCACACTGTGGTGACACCCACATGCTTTCCTTTCCAAGAAGTGGTTTACCTACAGCCCTGCCTGGACTAAGTGGACAGGATATGATGTCACATTCCTCAGCAAACTACCTGTTACCTGAAGGAGAAATGCAGGCCCAAGATGATGTTGATAAGAAGAACCCAAGTTTGCTGAAGGGGGAGACTTTTGTGACCAGAACCTGAAACTCTGGGAGATAATGGTAGTTCCTCCTAACCATAAAATCTGTAAGAACCAGTCAGCATGGGCCAAGGTGACCTAGAGTTGCCATGGCAGTGGTGACTTAAATGTCTGATGTCATCTTGCTGTCAGTCAAAAGTCAAGAGGTAGACCTGGGTGGGACTCTGGAAACTTCTTTGGGATCTGCAATAAAACTGGAATGCAGGAGAGGCACATTGTTCCTCTTTTCTCAGAGAGAATCAACTCTCTTTTGAAAGTGTAAAACCTTTCCCTTATGTAAAACCAGTCCCTTAAGGTGTGGTATCATAGTTTATGTTTCCCTTCAGAGAATGGTTTTCTATTCTCCCAGTTGGTAATCAGGCTGGGTTTGGATGTCTAAAATTATCAGGTATCTTCTCCTTTTTCTCAACTGTAATTAGGCTATCCCCTGGTATTACTTTTGAGGATGAGGCTCCCCTCTGAACAAAAACAAAACAAAAAAATGTATGAAAGAGAACAGAACATGGGAACCTGCTCCAAGAGAACTGTCTTTTTGCCTAGGGAATGTCTCCCCTATCCTGGAGCCTCTAGGGTTCAGCAACCCCCACCCCTCCTTCCATGACCTCTGGATTTAATTTATGCCTTACCAGCATGGTCATAACTTCTCTGTCCCTTCATGGGTGACCATGAAAAATGTGCAAGCCTCCAGATTATTCACCCTTACTATGTGACTTGTTACTCTGGGAAACCATGAAACCATAGATGCTTTTCTTGTAATAAATCCTGGTCTGTCTGTGCTAAGCTTATCATTAGTTAATAAACTTTCATGATGGGGAGAATTGGACCTCACTCAGAATGGAGGATACTAAGTTCTTGATAAACTACTTAATTTAAGGGAGGATATTGCCAGCTATCTGTACCTTTAAAATTTGTCTTAAATGTTCCTTTTGTCCTTTTGTGTCCTTATACTCACTGGACCATTATTTCATATCATGCTTCTCAATTTGAAGTGAGAGGCAAGTTTGTTACTGCTCTGGGTGATATCCCCATTGGAGAAAATAAAATAAGTAATTTGGCTTTCTGAACTAGGAAAGATGAGGGGTAGTTTACTCTGAGACAGAACTTCTGATAGTTTTCCTACCAGATAAGGGGAGAACAAAAGAAAAGTTCCCTGGTGGGAGTCTATTAGGCAGTTTAATTTAAAATTTAGAGGAACCCTATCTCAGTAATCTCTCATAATGGGTCCCTGTTTAAGAAGTGGGCAGCAGGTACAGACTTGGGGTAGAAGCATCTTGGAAGAAGGAGAAACTGCTTGGCTCATACTCTGGGGATTAATGGGTCACCTCTTTCTCAAAGACCTCAGATCAGACGAAGACTTCATCTCAGGATCAAAGATTCATTGGGTGAGGGTGCCTCCACCACTGGGCCAAGTCAATCAGAAACAGAGAGACAGATAATAGTTGATATTTGGTACCTCTGAGGGCTGATGGCAGACTCAGGACATGAGACCTTCTTGCAGCACCAGGAAGTGGCCCTGGTCAGCAACCTTCAGTTGTCTCAAGCCTTCTTCTGTCCCATGCACCAACTTTCTCCCACATAAAAGAAACTGAAGCAAGTCAGGATCAATATTCCCAATATCTGGGTGACAGAGGATTGGACCTACCTGTACAGCAAGTCTTTCTCCTGGGTCTTCAGTCCAGTATGTTAGTCACTTTAACTGATTGACAGGTGCCCTATGTTTAAAGAGAATTTGTCCACTAAGGGAAAAATAAAAATAAAAAAAGCCCAGAAAAGAGAAATGAGAGCTCCCTTGTCCAAATTACTCACCCTTTTGTAGCTCTCCATACAGTGCAGTTTGCAGACCTCATCAATTTCCTTCTGGCTTCTTGTCTCACACATTTGAAGAATAAAATTCATGGACAATGGTGAAAGGGAGAGTAATCAGAGTATCAAGAATCAGGTGTGGAGAGTAGAGTTTCAGAAAAGGCTGAACAGAGAAAGCAATCAGAAAAGAACTGAGGTAAATGAAGATAACCAGTAACCAGTGATAACTGATGAAAACCAGGTGAAAACACCAAATGTTATAGAGGTGGGGCCTTTTGAGAAACTGATATAGCATGAAGACTCCTCCTCCACAATCTGATTCCTGTGATTAAGTCAGAAAGATTTCAGACATGTCACTCAAAGTAACAGGAATGAGGTCTTGAAGAGATAAGACAAGGGAAAAGGGAGACACTCTCAAAGGAGAGTTGATTATTTCTGAGAAAAGAGGAACAATGTGCCTCTCCTGCATTCCAGTTTTATTGCAGATCCCAAAGAAGTTTCCAGAGTCCCACCCAGATCTACCTCTTGACTTTTGACTGACAGCAAGATGACATCAGACATTTAAGTCACCACTGCCATGGCAACTCTAGGTCACCTTGGCCCATGCTGACTGGTTCTTACAGATTTTATGGTTAGGAGGAACTACCATTATCTCCCAGAGTTTCAGGTTCTGGTCACAAAAGTCTCCCCCTTCAGCAAACTTGGGTTCTTCTTATCAACATCATCTTGGGCCTGCATTTCTCCTTCAGGTAACAGGTAGTTTGCTGAGGAATGTGACATCATATCCTGTCCACTTAGTCCAGGCAGGGCTGTAGGTAAACCACTTCTTGGAAAGGAAAGCATGTGGGTGTCACCACAGTGTGCCCATTTTGTAGAATTATTCTCTTAACTTCACGTTCTCACCACCCTATTCTGTCTATCCCCTAACATTAAGTATGGTATTAATTTATCAGGACAGCAATAATTTTTTTCTGATTGTGAAAAAAAGAAAGAGTTGAGTGTAATGACCAGGCTTCTAATTTGGTAAAGCAAGTCATTAAATGTTATGACTTAGATATAAAGTGTCCTCTCTGCCAAAGGACAGGTATAAGACAATACAAGAAAGTTCAGAGGTGAAATAATTGGGGTTCAAGAGCCTTAACGTAATCAGTCCATTAATCCATTAATAGAGATAACTAGGTAGTAACTGGAGGCACATAGTGTGTGGCTGGAAGAGGTGAGTCACTGCAGTCTTGTCCTGAGCTGCTTTTGTCCACCACAGCCTTCCACCTTTTGTCCACCACAGCCTTTCACCATGATATTCTGCCTCATCTTGGGCCGAGTGCAATGGAGTAAGCCTTCTACAGACTGAGACCTCTGAAACTGTGAGTACTAAATATCTTTTCATCCTCTAATTGTTCCTTTCTGCCCTTTGGTCACCGTGATGAAAGATCTGATTAAAACACTAAGTAACACAAAAGGTGCTTTAAATTTATAGTAAAAAGTGAGAACTTTGTTTTTGACATGATTAATTTGAGAAGTATACCATAAGGATGCCCAACAGGAAAATATAGCTTTTGGTGTGTCACTCAGAGTAGATTTGGGGGTTGTAGATAAACATTCATTAATCATTTCTTATTGAATCAAAATAGCATTTTATTATATAACACTTTCTACTGAGTGTATTTACATATAAAACATTCCTAAGGTTCTCTACCAGTTACATGTTTGCAAATAAGATAATAACCTTTCAATCCTGGACAGTAGGAGTCAGAGAATCACTGAAGTTCATAAATCAAAGACCAGGGAGTTAAAACTTGAGAAGAACACCAGACACTCTCCATTTGGATACATTTCAAACTCACCAGGTAAACTGTCACCTCAGAAACTGGCTAGGACATACTTTCAAATCTATTTTATAGGGTCAAGATAATAGAGTTATTTTGGTTTAAATCATATATTCATCCATCATCAATATAACAAGTTAGGAAAATTCAATTCTAATGACACAATGAATGTTACTATTAAAAGCAGAAAAATGAACGACATCAAAGTTGCTACAAAATGAAAATGTATACTACTTTTATATAAATTTCATAATGGACTAAAAATAAGGCAAAGTTAGGCTAATGATGTGGGAATAGGAGTAGGCATCAGGGAAAGCTATAAATTAGGAGTGTCATTTAAACAAGCTACTGGGCCAGGAGCTCACTGAGTAGCTATGGTATGAAGTCCTCTTACCTTAAGCAAGAAAGTTAACTTCCAAACGTGTTTCTTCATCTGAGACAGCAAATTCTGGTTATAATTGAGAAGAATCTGAGACATTTCCCTGTGTCCAAGTTAATCAGACTGCCAAAGTTCTGCGGATGTTAGTAGGAGACACCAGACTCCTGAGTCACACACTAAGGACTTTTCTATATAACACTGTAGGCAACCTGAGTTCACAAGCTGCCAGTTCCCCTTCCCTGGGGTCAAACGTGAGCAACATGGCCTGAGGAGATACTGTGCATCAACTTGGTTCTTCCTCTTAATGTGAGCAATCTCTAGCTTAGGGAGCCTAAATTTTTTACTAAGTGAAATTGACTAAATTTTGTCTTGGAAGGAGATGTTATTATTATTTTTTTATTGTACTGTACTGCACACTATCAAATCTGTTCCCTTCTTCAGAGGGAGACACACTCTGTCTTCCAAGGCTGTCCATTAAATAAACATTCTCCAAAAGGCTGCCAGATCCTCTGCTCACAATATATAGAGAAGTATGAGAGATCCAGGGAGGATCTTGTCCAAAATTCTCCACCACACACATTTTCACACCTTCTTGTCTCTGGTGATTTTTCTATTTTCTCTGACACTGATTCATGGGAACAATACAGGCTAGGACAAAAATCTAATTAATGTGTTTTATATAGTATTTATTTAAGGATACATGCAACAGGACTTCAAACAGTAGGATAAGGTCATTTTATAATATTAACCCCTACTCTGTCCTAAAGATGAATAAATCCTAGAACTTTAAGGATCTACATTAGAAAACCAGTAAGCTTTGATTATTGATGACTAGGGGTACATTTCCTTGTGGTCTAGGAACAGGATACATTAGTGAGCACAAAGATTCGGCCTAGGGTTCCAAGCGGGAAATCAAGGGCAATTCTGGCTAGTGAGGTGAGGTTGACCTGAATATTTGACAGGGCCAAAATGGAACCATTCATCTCTTATGTGACTATCATTGTAGAGATAATTGTCTAGAGGCTATGCATAAAGTACCAGTCAACTCTGTTCCTGGAAGGCCTTCTCAACCTCATTTAACAGGAGGATCCTACTTTGAATAGATCTCCGTAGACATCTGAGAGCTGTATGACCTAGTGGTGGCATTTACTTAAACACATAAGCAGGTCTTTTACACACTGGTTCTTTCAGAGTAAAGTCATAGGGGGCGTATTAGCCTCCCAGAAAATCACAAGACAAATGTTTACATTCGTTTCCCCGAGTGATACCTATGCCATTTTGGGTGGGCATAGATTGACAGTTCCCCTATGGTATTCACTTGGGCAGCTATGTTTTAGTGTTCCTAGTTTGTTTTTAATAATCACGACTTATCCTTGTTTCCGAAGGAATTAGTAGAAGGGAATCAGTCTGTACTATCCTGTACACCCATTCCCTCAGCCAGGAGACATAGATAGCATTCACTGACCCATAGAATGACCAAGGGACACTTCAAGGACAGGGTGGAAACATGCAAAGGTGTTCACAGGTGCAGGAACTGAGGCAACCCTCTGCTGTTTCCAGTAAGATTTCCAACACGGTTAAAGGAGATATGGGTCAAATCTTGGTTAGAGGCATTTGGCAGGCATGGCACACCCAATAGTCAGTGAGGGCACACACAGTGATTCAAGAGAGAGCAATACAGGATGTTTTCTTTTGTGAGAAAATCTCCAGAGGACAATTATGAAACTGTGGCTCATCAGTGTCCCTCCCTCCTTCGTAGTCCTCAGGTGTGAAGTACCCCTTCCCCAGGTGTGAGACTGTTACTCAATACAAACTGGAACATCTTGTTCTAGTAGCTATTCCTTCATCATGTTTTCCCTGAATAATCCTCCAACTCCACCTAGATCTTTTATCTGGAATGTTCAGAGGCAAGAGGACAGGGGCATTTTTATACAACTTAACCAGAATAAAGATTAAATATTTAAGCCCCTGTGGCCTGGTTTTATCCAAAGGGCAAACCTCTTCAGGAGAAGAAAGACGTATCACAGCTGGGAATTGTCAGGGTAGAATTGTAAACTCTTAAAATGCCTCTAAATAAATTCATCACCCCTTTTATCCTGATAATTACTCAGGAAGCAACTGGAAATTGACATCTTTAATCAGCCAGTCTATGCCTTCCCAAATGTCAAATCAAACGGCTAGGTTAAGAGTGTTGGAAGCCCCAGAGTTAGTTAAACTGTGACAACATTTATCAAGGGGAACACTGGTCAAAGCCACACGTAGGGCCTTTAGATTTGCCAATAGATGCAGTGACAATATTCATTTCTGTTTATGCAAAGCTAGCACAGAAGGTTAACTGTGATAGGCCCCTTGTAGGTGGAAAACAATACAAAAATCAATACAAAATAGTTTTTTTAAACTATGAATATAAAAATAATAAAGGACAGTTAAAAAATGAATGTATTGCATTGAGAGAACATTGCAATTTAAAAGACAGGTCAGAGAAATCTTCACTGAGAAGGGGATATTTGAGTGTTTCTGCCAAAACATATGCTAAACAAAACATTAAATAGTGTTTTTAGAAGCAGCAAATTTTTTGTTAGAATTTAAAAATGCTTCTGTTCATCACTTTGCTGCAGTGTGACCACAAGTCACACTGGGAGACAGGGAGAAAGGGTATGGTGGGGGTAGATAGATATCAACAAGACTGCTGAATTTAAAATTACTATATGAAATTTAATTGGGATTCTACACATAGACCATGATAAACCCTTAGAAAAGCTTACAGTTGAAAAACTATGAAGAAACAAAAATGTTTCCTCATTAATAATATGTAAGTAAACTGAAGAAAACATTTTTAAAAACAGGCTTTATTTTTAACATATTTATTGAGGTATAATTCATGTAACATACCACTCAGTCATTCACAGGTACAGTTCAAGGGTTTTTACTATACTCACAATTATGTGCAGTCACCACCAGTCCATTCTACAACAATTCATCACCACATTAAACAAACAAACAAACACACATGCTTTAGCAATTGCTCCCCTAGCACCTCAAACCCTCCTCCTGTCCTAGTAGTCAAAAACAAATTTCTATCTCCATAGATTTTTGTAATGGACATTTCATGAGAATGGAGTCATATAACATGCGGTCTTTTAAATGGCTTGTTTCTCTTAAGTCTTCAAGGTTCCTCTGTATTGCAGCATGTGTCAATACTTCATTTCTTGCCATGGCTACACGCTATTTAATTTTGTGTTATATCACATTCCCATTATCTACTTACCAGGTGATCAACATTTTGGTTATTTCTACCTTCTGGCTACCATGAGTGATTCATTTGGTCTGGAGATGTGTTTTCATTTCTCTTGTGCATATACCTAGGAATAGGTGTGGTCATAACATGTGGGGGCAAAGGAAGTGCTCCATCTTCTTATGCTAGAGTCTCAGACTTTTGGTGGCTGTGTTAGGAAGGAAGGCTTCAGGTCTGGACCTGGGTAAACATCTTATCCCCTTAGTGAGATAAGGCTCAAGTATGCGGTTTTTTTAGTGTACAGTTGGCCCTTGTTACACAGTATGCTCCAGCATTCACCATGGTTACTTTACCCTCCCTCTGCCAGATGCATGACAGTTTGTGATTTATCTTTCTTTATGGCTCTTTACCGTGAGGGCCTAGTGTAGGGCCTGGAAGTAAAACCCATGAAGTGTGAGGATCCCCTGCTGGCTGTCCCTCTCCTTGGTTCAGGCTCAGCCTCCAGCTAGTTACCAAATTGACCATTTATAGGCTGCGACCAGTTTCTGGCTTCTGCACTTCTCCAGAGCAGTTGGTATTGGCTGTGATTCTCTGTATTTTCTTCTCTCTTCAGATTTCAGGGTAGCTGTTTGCTTGGCAACCTCTTTTCTTAGAGTCGTAAGAATAGTTATTGATTTTCTGTTTGTTCAGCTTTTTTCTTGTAACGTTGGGAGTGAAAACTTCAAGCTTTTTATGTGTCACATATACATTTTTAAGAGACAATTGTAGCCAGGCATGGTGGCATAAGCCTGTAATCCCAATGACTCTGGAGGCTGAGGCAGGAGGATCGTGAGTTCAAAACCAGTCTCAGAAACTTAGGGAGGCACTTAGCAACTCAGAGAGAGCCTGTCTCTAATAAAATTTAAAAAATAAAAAGGGCTGGGGATGCAGCTCAATTGTTAAGCACCCCTAGGTTCAATCTCCAATACAAAAAAAAAAAAAAAAAGAGGGAGAGAGAGACAATTGTGCATATTTATACAAATTAAAATAAGCACATACTTCTCCTCTATCATTTCACCTTAAGTGGTTTAAATAAATGCATTTATAAAGATGTACAATATAGTCCTATATATAGAAATAAATGTATAGATAAAATGTTACTTGCCTCTTGATGTAAGTATGAATAGTTAATTTTGTTGTCTCTGGAAGTGGAAATCTATACCCGAAATAAAATGAATAAACTTGAATTTATCTATATAAGCATGAATAAATCTCAAAACATAATATCAAGAGAATAATGTTGCAAAATGTCTCAATATTATTTTGTCATATGCAGTGAGGTTTATATAAAAATTGAAATCCATAAAACAGTGGTATGTAGTTTTGGTACAAGTTACCTATACATGGAAAAAAGAATGGTTTCCAGATGAGGATCTATGGGGTGTAACAAGGGGAAAGGATAGAGTCATTTTGCCTGAATCTGCATAAAACTACAAAAGTTGAAAAACTGAAGCAAAATATTAAAATTAAACAAGTGCTACATAGAGAAGTGTCTGATAGATAACATTCTCTTCTGTATGTTAAAGATGTCCACAATGTTCAAAAATGGAAATCTAGATGGAAGTAGTTTTTTTCATCATAAATACTAAAATATTTATTGTAGATTATTGTTACACAATTATCTTATATATCATGATACAAATATATTTCAAATACTGATGTCATCAACCTGAACACCCAAATTTCTGATACCCTAGGTCCTGTCAGTCAGATTTTGTGTGCTTGCAAAATTCAGGAAACAAAATGTTGATGACCTTGTATCCTCAGAGATACAAGAATTATCACAGTCCCAACCACAGAGGGTGAGGACTTCGCACCTGCACAGTCTGGTCCTAACGCCATGTTGACACTCTAAACAACCTTCAGCTCATAATAATCTCATTATAATCATAAAAAATATAGTGCCTCCAGCACCAGCACAGATCCAACCATGCCTAAATTAGGAAGAAAAGAGGTTGCCTCCTGATTCCCGACAAGTCCTCTCCTTCCCATGCAAAGCTCTGATCAGGCCATGCACACCACAACTCCTCAGAACCCAGTCCCAGCAAAACATCCAAACCCCATGCCCACTGGGGTGTAGGTACCTATAGCTTGTGAGCTCCCCTTCGCTATTCATTGGACATTGAATAAAATTCCTGTTTACTTCTACAACTGTTTGGATATTTGCAAACTGCTTTAAGAAGGAAAAAAAAGATCTGTAGACTCAGCAACATTAACAAACATTCAAAGACTAGTCAATCACTTAATATTTCCTTTCCAAAAAAGTAATTTCTTTAGGCTTTCATGCCTGATGAATGAATGAATCCGTCCTCATTTGGTTCAGATCTTCCATTCTGTCATTCTCACTCACAATCCACTTGCTCAACAAATCTACACAGGGCTCATTGACCTTGCATGTACTTGGTCATATGTAGACTATCTTAAGTCTCCTGTGCTTATTGTATTACTAAGCCAGGACATGTCTAATGCTCTACCAAATAGAGTCCTTCTTTGTTTACAACCCTGACATACTGAATTAAATAGTCTGGTTTTTTTCTTCACTAGGACAAAGAAAAACAGAAGATATGGAGTATCAGCAAAATGTTGAACCTAACATTTGTAATTGAAGATCATACTGTAGAAACTCTAGATGGAAGTCTCACACATTTTCTCCTTTTAGATTCCAAAAGTAATAGTCTGTACAAATTTTCGTCTTAACTTTACAAATGATAAAATTGTTACCCACAGAAGTTCATTAACATGAATTTCCAATCACACAGCTAGTAAGGCTGCACTTGAAAACCAAGACAAATCCGTCTCTAAAATCCATACTCACTATTTACATTTTTAAAAATTGTAATTAATATGCTTTTCGAGTGTGGATCTCCTCTGTCTTTGCATAACAGATCCCTCTGGATGAAGCACTGATATTAAGTGAGTTCTTTATCTTGGAATGCACATGAATATGTCTATTTCTGCAGAGCAGAACAATTGGTTCCTGGGTGCCCCCAGAGTGCCTGAATAACTTTAGTCTTGCCCTTGCCTGAGGCCCCTTATCCTGCTGAATGCTACTTTCTACCCACAGGTGTGCCTAATGTCTCCGAGGTATAATTCCATACCTTCATACTCCGTTTCTCTAGGATCATGTCATGTATCTTAATCCCCTGGTTTGATTCAAAAACCTTCATTTTGTCAGCATCTCCTTGTAACAAGAAACCTTCCAGGAAACTTACTTGGGGAAAGCCAAATTGAATTCTACCACATATCCCATATATATAATTGTCATTCCTCCTTTACTCTGCACACTGCATATTAAAGGTAAAAGATCTGGGATCACAGAGCTCCTGTTCTCTCCCCAGAACTGCTCCCTTTTGGAAAGAGGACCATCTTCCCTCCTCAGGCTCCTCTCCCATCCTCCATCTGCTTTCCCTATAGTCCTGTCAGCGGCTTTGACTCAAAGGCTTGGGGTTCCCTTTGAAGCTTTTGTTATAGAGATATAAACAAAGAACTATAAAAACACAGAGGGATCAATTAATTCTGCTGCAGGGGATCAAGGAGGACATCAAACAGAAGGAGACTTTGAGTTTGGCCTTGAAGCATGATTAGTATTAAAAGAAAGAAAGAAAGAAAGAAATCACCAAGAATTGCACTAGAAAGAAAATCCAGTCTTTTGTTGTCTCAACTGACTGTCCTAGATGAAAACAGGTATATATGATACTTTCTAAGTGGCTTGGGGTTTTCTAAACCATTAAGTCCTGGCTACCGTGGAACATCCACAGTGCTTGGGAAGATTCACGGGATGTGAGAGCAGCATCTCTACCTAATGCTTTTTATGGTCCCTCCCAGGTAAGCTGCTGGTATCTTAAAAGCAGCTGAGTTAAGTGGAATGAGGATAAGTTCCACCTGACTAACTATGGGTCAACTGTGGGCTCAGCTGGACCTGCAGGGGGAAAGGCACACACACTTGCTCATAAATAGAAACCATCTTGAATCCGAACTTCATTTTGTTCATTTCCTTTCCTTTCTCAGCTCAGCTTCAGACTTGGAACACCCAGTCACCCACCAAACTCGATGTTAAAATAAAGATTCTGAAGAGTGCATTCAGAGCAAAACAAGAATGATAATGCCAGACTTATTGGAAAGTAAAAACTAGAGCCTGTACTGTAGAGGAAATTGACTATGTTCAAATAAACCAGAGTTTAAATCTCAGTTCTACCACTTATCAGAGTTTCCAAGGGAAATCATTTTAACTCTCTGAGTTTCACTTTCTCATGTTTAAAACGGGGATAAATGTGTCTATTTCAATGTGTCGTCTCAGATTTAGAAAATATGGTTTGTTGAATAGTGGCAATAATAAGATTAAGGCATCATGAATATGAATCTCATAGTTTAAATGAGCTCAGATCCCCAACTTGATGGCTATTTAACCTTAAGATTAGTTATCAATTTCTTGTTTTATTTTTCTAATATGTGAGATATAATAGAGATTTCCAGGTATTAAAATTTGGTGTGAATTTCAAATTGAAATCAGGTAAGAAAAAAGCATTTCATGGATTCAAATGAGCTATACAAGTGTAGAGAAATAAAATTTATTCTATAAATATTATTATGCTAAGTAGTTTTTGACCCTCTAGCTATTTAGTTGCCTTAAATAACCATTCATCAATCTGAAAATCTCTTCAAATACGTTTAAGAATACAGAATTGAATATTTCCCTAGATCACAAATACATGTTTTATTATTTATTCTAAAATTTGAAAAACAGTAGAAATTAAATGGTACGTTTAAAAGAGACATGTTTTTTAAAATTACTCAATAAGGCTTCAATGAAAACACTGAATATTTTTGTTCTTTTTAGTTACACATGACAGTAGAATGTGTTTTGACATATCATACATACATGGAGAAAACACTGAATTTTTATTTCATCTGATTGTCTTAATTCTGAAGGTGAAAAAAAGATGCTATATTTACTTAGATGACTTAACCTCTTTACTATTTTCAAACTAAAAGTGTTTGCAGTTCTCAAAAATTATTTCAAAAATAAACTTGAAACCATTTTCCAAAGTGACTCTTATAAGGAATCCCTGTAAATGAACCAAGTATAGAGGAGAATGTTCTGGTTGAAGAGTTCACCCATACTCCACATCCCATTGTTCACACTCACACTCCCCAATCCCTTTTCCCACTCCCCAATCCCCTTTTCCCAATCCCTCACATTGATACTTTATTGAATCCCTGGAGTTTTAGAGAGCAGTAGGTACAGAAGACTAAAAAAGATGATTCATTAGCTTGATAATGAAACTTGTTAAAACAATACTCACATACCATTAACACTCTGAAACTTTGTCTACTGTTTCTTGGTAGCATAAAGTAAGTTCTTTCTCCTTCTTGGTCCCAGAGTGCCTTAAAAAAATTCTTTCTTATATAGCTATTGTTAAGAGCACAGGTTCTGGAGAGAGACAGCCTGAGTTCCATGCTGTCTAAGTCAAAAAAGCCTAATACCGGTACATGCCCACAGGCAAATGTTTCAATCTGTCTTTGCTTCAGTTACTTCCATAAAATGTAGAGAAGAATAGTTCTTAGAGTTCTATAGAGAATAAAGACATAGAATATGTGAAGAAAGAAAATGTGAAAAAATGTTTTTTCTAGAGAATGATCACATTCTTTTAAAATTGCTGTGATTATTATAAAATTAATACAATAAAAAATGCTTACACAGGGTGCAATGCACAGAACATTAGCTGTTATTGTCAGCTTTTGCTATGCTTGAGATTCTGCATTATGTGCTTTATATACACCATTTTTAGTTTTAGAGTAATCTTAAATAGATACACGCATATGTATAATTGATTTTTAGGTATAAATTGAGATTAGAAAGTTAATTACCTGAAAAGTTAAGTATTGCCTGAAGTGATGTGGCTGAAAACTGACCCAGCTAGGAATCTAACCATCTGTCTGCTTTTCAAGACAGTGGCCTCCCTGTCCTGCCTCTCTGGGCTTCCACCTGGGGCTGCATTCATTTTGTGTTCACACGGGTCTTTGTGCTATCCTGGGTAGACCAGAACCCAGAATTGGTGCTTCCACTGCATTAGGGCCCTGCTTGTTCAGAGGTTCGCTCAGTGCATTTTCTTTATAGATCATTCTGCAATTACATACAAGATGAAACATAATCTGCTTCCATTAGCCCAGCCAAGTCTTTTGTATCTCTTTTCATTCAGTCTCCACCCCACTCTTGCCAGAGGTATTCATAGTTACACTTCTATCACTGTATATTAGTTTGCTGTTGAATTTCATATAAAAAGAATTGCGCAGTATGAACTCTTTTGTCCCTGACTCCTTTACCTTAGCATAATATTTTTGACTTGCTTCCATATTGTCATGTGAATCAGCAGCTGGCTTTTCTTATTTATTTCCCCCCGTTGTTTATTAGACCATAGCTGTTTATTCCTTCTCCTGTAGGACATTTGCTTGTTTCCAGCTTGGGCTATTGCAAAGAAAACTACCATAAATATTCCTATGAAATTATTGTGAACAAAAGCTTTCATTTCATACAGAGAAATACCTAGGAATAGAATTGCTTGGTCATTGGGTAAGATTATATCTAACTTTATAAGGAAATGTAATGTAAATAGTCTTCTCTTCACTGTGATCCTTCCTTTTTCCCTGGAATCTGTCCCATATAAACCACTTGTACTGAAACACTTTTCTCAGTGTCCATTCTAAGCTTTTAGTAATAATAATAATAAAAAACAACTTTATGATAGTTTCCCCTGAATTTTTATATTTCTGATATTTTAAAATGCAATTATATCTGGTTTTATTCCTTTATCTCTTTTATTTGAACTTCATGTGCCCTTCCAATTTGATTTTTTTATATATTTTTGTCCATCCTATAATTGCTTTAAAATGCATAAGATACTTCTATCTTCATATCCTCCAGCTCTTAGCTGTTCTCTCTCTGTCCTTTATCCATTACTGGTGATTTCTGTCAGAGAGTTTTTGACCTTGTCTATTCGCTCACTAATTTTATTTCATTTAAAATGTTTTGTGTTCAACCCATACTCTGAGCAAGTTGTTTCCATATTTATATTTAACTGTGTATCCCTAATTGGTTCTTCCATATAACTATTTTTTCTGCTTCTCTTTCTTCATGAATATTATTTAAAGTAATTGTGAACTTTTATTTTTCTGTTGCATTAGTTCATTTCTTCCTATGAATTGTGTTTGTCATGTTGTCCTTTTAATCCTGATATCACTATTTTCTCCTGTGTTTTTTATAAAACATTTCCCTGTGTGCTACTGATTGCACATCCCATCCCTCTCCCATAGTAGTAATGATGTAGGCAACCATTGCCTTTATTAATTCCTATTTGCCATTTATTAGCTATGTTGCTAGAAAAAAACTTTCAATATTAACAAGTCTTGATTAGTGACTCTGTACATGGAGGTGATTATAGGACCTACTATGTAAAGTTCTTTTGGGTAGTAAATGACATAATGATACAAATTATCCTATCCAAATAAATGTTTGAAAAAGGTAGTTTTGTTGATTTTTTTTTATGGCTCTTGTTCTTGACTTTCTATTCAGACAGACTTTGAAGGAGATGGTTTTTCTCAGATAATATTGGGTTAAACACAGATGTTATTTAAAAATTATTATGTTTACCCTATTTTCTTTGTAGTCTTAGTGGCCTAGAAATGATGGCCTAGGGGCTGAAGCAGAGAGCTGTGATTTGCTGAATGTAGTGGAGGAATCTAAACATGCATTAGAATTGTCAAAAGCAAGACATGGTGGCTCACAACTGTCGTCCCAGCTAGTTGGGAGGCAGAGTTGGGAGGGTTGCTTGAGCCTACGAGTTCAAGACCAGCCCAGGAGCTTGAGACCAACCTAGGCAAGATAGTGAGACCCCCATCTCAAAAATAAATAAATAAATAAGAGTCGGTAAAGATTTTATTGTAAATATAAAATGCTGCAAATGAAGAAATTAAGAATTCATTCTTCATATGCTACAAAATGACACAATTTTTTGCAATAAAGATGACGTGGTTAGAACAGCATAGGATGCACACAGGAAATTCAGCAGATAAGAGAAAAAGAGATTTGATTTGATTAAACCAGCAAACATTCCCTTAGACAAAGTTACTGATAGACCACCAGCTGCTTATTGAAAAGTAACTGTAACATGTTCAAAAATTGACTTCCCAGGAAAGAACTTCTGTCACATCAGCTGCCACATGAAAAATAACACATTTCAGAGGGGAAATTCTGCAGACAACACCTCAGTAACTCTTTCACATTAGCACACTGCATTTATCACACGACTATGTTTAAAACATTAGAAATAACTTCAAGTTTTTTTAGCTCAACACTTACCAAATGTATTTAGTCACCAAGTTATTAAAGAGTTAGATTATATTAACAAACTGGGATAATAGGTGTCCTCAGGAGGACATTTGAAAAGCAGAGCCTGGCCTAATTCTGGACAATTGGTGTATCCAGACGGACACTGAGTGAATTTCTTTGGTTTTTTTTTTTTTTGTTTTTTTGTTTTGTTTTGTTTTTTAATATGTGTGTTAAACTTTTATTTATTTATTTATTTTTATTGTAAACAAATGGGGTACATCTTGTTTCTCTGTACATGAAGTAGAGGCATACCATTTGTGTAATTGTACATTTACATAGGGTAATGGTGTTTGATTCATTGTTATTTTTTCCTTCTGCCCACCCCTCTCACCCCTCTTTTCCCTCTATATAGTCCCTCCTTCCTCCATT
Source organism: Sciurus vulgaris (assembly GCF_902686455.1). Classification (NCBI taxonomy): domain Eukaryota; kingdom Metazoa; phylum Chordata; class Mammalia; order Rodentia; family Sciuridae; genus Sciurus; species Sciurus vulgaris. Next base: position 108,932,725 of record NC_136468.1, on the reverse strand, counting down.
CTTGCCTCCCTCCCACCCTCCCATTATGTATCATCATCCACTTATCAGCAAGATCATTCGTCTTTTGGTTTTTTGAGATTGGCTTATCTCACTTAGCATGATATTCTCCAATTTCATCCATTTTCTTGCAAATGCCATACTTTTATTATTCTTTTTGGTCTGAGTGAATTTCAAACCTTCAGTTGAGAAGAGTTGAATAGAGGAACCACTTTCAGATATGTGTGTGATGTAAGAAAATAGCAGTGGGGAATCCTTCTGGAGATAAAGGGAGCAGGGAGTCATTATTTCCTAAGGCACCAGGAGCAAGAGTAGCAGCCACATTGGAACTTGGTGCAGACTGTGGTCATGGTCTGGAGCTGCCACAGACAAACCACACCCTGCATGGAGAAGAATGAATAGCTAACCCAATTTCCCTCTCCCCATGCCCTCTGATATTGACCAGGGCATCCCATTAGCTGGACCCACTTAAAGGCCAGAGGAGAATGGGACCTACATCCAGATCTGGGCAAAATGTACTTACACCCTTCGCCCCACTTCCACCTTGTGCAGCCTAATTTCTAACATGGAAGGTGGGGCAAGAGGATGGAGGCACATTACAGAAAGATTCCTAGCACATAGTAGAAGGAGCTGGGTCCCAGGGTCACCTACTGGCTCTAACCATAGAAGATATGAGCTGAGAGAGATAGAAACTTGGCTATATTAAGCTACTGAGAAGGTTTAAAATTTTTATATTAACTAATGACAATTTTTAAAACTCAAATATTAACCTAGATATTCCTGAAAAACAACCTTTTCCTTTATTTTATATATTTCTTTTTTTGTGTATAAATTTATTTATTTTAAAATTTTGTTTGCTCTTTGTAGCTTATACATGACAGTAGAGTCTATTTTTGACATATAGAATAAGACATACTCCATGTTTATATGTTTATTTAATAATTTCTATAATAATCTATGCAAAAATTTCATTCAGTAACACAAAACTTCAGTCATCTTCCTGTACATCCTGAAGTCGAAATAAATACCTATGTATCAGCCAATCACCATGAGTGAGAACAGCTAAACACCTTTAATTAAATGCTACCTGAGCCAGCTATATTTGAACCTGCAAGTGTTACGTATTACAAGTATAATTTCTAAAGAATGAATGCAAATTTTGTCACACTGAATATGCAGTACACTATCAGCTATGTCTCATAAAAGGTACTTTAATAGAAAAATAAAACCCTATTGACTATTATCATTTTGGATTTTTCAAAATTGACAATATCCTGGTGTTACTTAATACATAAAGTAGCATAGAAGGAATTGCATTTAAAAAGAAAACTATCAGAAACAAAAATCCCAGAACTTCTATCCAAGTCCTGTGCTCATATAAAATTTAAAAGTGTCCACTAGATGAAAGCTCTGAGAGTTAAAACCTTACATTGACCTACCTGTGAGTAAACTCAAAGACACAGGTGCACATTTACCTGACCAAAGAGTACACACTTCTCTGTGGCATGCTACACTGCCATAGCCATCCTTGATCTATTGCTTGTACTATATGGCAAACACTGGCTTGCTCAATGCAGTGTTTTCCTGCATAGTATTTCTTGTTTGATTTTTATTGTGCATTCAGAACGATTCCTCTCTGAGTGTTGTTCAATGAAATATTTATAACATTGCAGACCATTAAACAAACAAGCGATTCCATTCTGAGTTTATTTGTCTGCCCTCAGCAAACCTTTTAGTTCTGCAAAGTTCATTCCTTGGAAGACCTCATATGACCCAAAGGATGGGAGTCTGGTGGCAGTGCCCTTTCTTTGCTCCTCATTCTTTATTTACATCTTGCAATATATTACTTAAAGCTAAGTGAAAGAACTGAAAGCATTACAAACCACGTGAGTTGAATACATAGTATCATTTGCTTTATTTGATTTAGATGTTTCTTAACAAGAAAAAGCATAGATACATTTGAAGTTTCATTCAGAATCAACCTCCATTTTCTCTTCTCACTGAGGAAATCACAAAATTAAAATTGTCTTAAGATGCATATTCATTCTCATAGATACTGTAACTTATAAAAGTGTACTTTTAAAATTATATCCATGATAGCATATTCCTTCTTTTAAAAATTCAAATTATTTATATAAGCTCTTTATATGTTGAAGTATATGTTGATCTGGCTCAATCAATTTAGCAATTGCTTGTAATTCCATAATATGAAAACTGAGGACACATTCCTAGGGATTTTGGCTTGTGCATATGGATAAATAATGTAGCTGTGCATCCAGAAGACAAAATCTGGAGTTGAAAAGAAGTATGGAGGTGAAGATCAGAAGTTTATTGCCATATGTTTTTATCCTTATTAAATACACACATAAAGACTGGACATGGAAGTTGAGCTGAGGGAACAAGCAGGATTTGAGCTATAAGGGAAAGAGATATTAGCATGAAAGTGGAATTTAAAGCAAGGGGACTATAAGGTGCAGAAAATAATTATAGATAAAGAACAAAAGATATACAGGCATTCAGGTCTTGAAGATTCTAACATTTAGACATGAATAAGAAGAGAAGAATTCTGTGAAGAACACAGTGCAAGAGTGGACCAAGAGGATAATGAAGCATTTGTGTGCCTGTATCTCTGTATGTTTCTACGGTTTTATCTTATGTTTCATCATCTATGGGATCATCTCTGTGTCAGTTGCATATGATCTAAATTATTGTGGCTTCACTGTAAATCCTGAAATCATTATCTCTTTTTGCAGCCAAGTCCCTCTTCCTTACTTTGCTTCACAACTGCTTTGACTGTAATTTGGAATTTAGATCACATTGACTCTTTTGATCGAATGCATCTATGTCTTTTCTTATATTTTCACAGCTCTGTTTTACTGCCCTGCATTATGATGACTCTCTTACCATTTACAGAGGGCTGAATAGCTCCTCACACTGCTGGGTTATCTCTGGATTCTCCAAAAGGCAAATTATGATAATGTTCTCAGACTTTGGGTACACTATACTCTGTTTCACTGTAAGAAGAGGTTAAAATGCAATATTCATGTTATTATGTAGCCACTAAAAGTATGATTTAAACTTCTCATAATAACCCATCATTTGGTTAACAAAAAATAATTCACTATTTCCTTCTTGGTTATAAAATATTATTTTTTCAGTATTTACTACAATAAAATATTTTTAAAAATAAGACATAATGCAGCTGAATTTTAGACTGGGATTATAATAAATGCCTTCACCAAATGCACAAATATCTAAATCTCTCTCCCTTCTTTTGCTGTTTTTTTCCCCCTTATGTAACTATGTTCAGTTCATATATTTGTTGGTAAATTTTGAGTGGCTTTTATTTAGTGAGATACTGAAAGTTTGATAACAAAAATTAATCAGTGTGATGTCTGAGCCATAATAATATTAAATGTCACTCTCTTCATTTTTCATGTTTTAATGTGAAAAATTAATACTAGATGATAAACCAAACTGATATTTCAAAACACCATTGTCAGTTAACTATAAAGCAAGAGCATGGTAAAATAAAGAAAATATTTTAAAATCAAGGAATTAAAATATTCAAAAGTGAAAAAGAAGACATTAAACACACATCCACAAAACATAAGATAACTATCTTTCAAGAAAAGTATACAACTGTTTTAAAGCATTAGATTTTAGGAACACTATTAAGAAATTAAATCTTTAGATGAACTTTTTCCAGAAGAATTGACTGTAAAAGAATTATTTTAAATAAAAAAATGCTGAACTACTACAGAAGTCCAAAAAAGGAAAACATTTTATACAATATCCGATTTAGTGAATTACAGTGCTGAACCCTTTGACCATTCTTTTCCCAGACTCCAGAAGTGAGGAACAATGCAATTAGTCAAAACATTGATCTCCTACCTTCAAAAGAGTTAAAATATTTTAATCAAGAGCCATAATACTCTAATGGACATTTTTCAACTATGACAATGGCCAAAAATAAAAGTAGTTCATTAATGATGGAAAAACAAAGACCAGGTATATGCAAAAATACAGCAGTTTCAAGGGCAGAGATTGCTTATGATGTAGGGATCAGTTTCATAATGAATTATGTCAGATATATAGAGAATCACATATCATCAAGGCTTTGGTGAAGAATTTGGCTGAAATGTAGTAATATGATACTCAAAGTGTGGGCCTCCTGGCTGGGAGCTTTTGCTTGGCTACCTTATGACTGAAAAAGAGCATTTCTGTCAGGTACATGTTGCTGCCCTGAATCCAGAATATTCTTTCAAATTAAGTAAATATTGCCTTAATAAGAATGTGTTTAAAACTTGGATCACTCTTGAAGACAAGTTTTCAAATGGGTGATTTTGCATGTCTCCCAACATGTGGCAACATCTGGAGACATATTTGGGGACCACTACAGGAATGTAGTATTTGAGGCCAAGGATGCTGCAGAGTATCCCAGGAGGTAGAGGAAAGCCACCACAGCAAAGAAATATCAAGTCCAATATTGCATCAAGTCGAGGTTGGGAAACATTGCTCTGGAGAAATCCCTCCAAAAAGACTCCTATAAAAACCAAATGCAAAAATGAGTAGCTGAAGAAGAGACAAATAAACATCTTTAAATTTCACTATAAAATTGTATCATCAGAAGGATTAAAGAAGATACTAAGCTTCTTTACAAAAAGAGGAGAAAGCTCTGAAGGGAATTTGAAAAGTTAAACAACAAAAAACAATGTTCTTAGTAAAATCACCCCACAAAAACAAGGTCACCAATGGAATTACATAATGGCAGCAGCAGTGGCCTGGTTAGACTCTGAAGAAATTCTCCTCAGTATGTGAAAATAGATACTTCAAAACTTGCTGAAGAAAATTAAACAACAAAAGTATGAAACTATGATATAGAAGATAAATAATTTAGAGATACATATCTGAAGCAATGCAGAGAGAAGAAATGCAATACTTAATGACAAAGTAAGAGGTAAAGATTGAAAAGTAAGTTTTAGATCTTTAGATCAATAGTTGGCATATTACTAGGTGAAATTAATTCTTTAAAATATTGGATTTTCAAATTCTGTAGCCACTCAGTAAACAAATTAAGAGTTACTCTACAAAGGAAAAATAATTGGCCTTCTTCAATGAAACACAGAGAAACAATTCCAGGATAACAATTTTATCTGTTCCATATGGTGGTTGTGGTAAGTCCTGAGAAAATACATGCAAACACCTTGCCCACTGCCTGCCAACCACTAGCATATTGGGACACTGAAAAGAATTGCTGGTATTTCTGTTAGAATGCTACTGAGGCTGGAAAGACTTTGGACTTTACTCCAAAGTCAGTGAGGTCCTATGAAATCACTGTGTTTCTAGGAGAGCTAGAATTATGCCTTTACCCTGAAAAACCACTCCAGCAGCAGATCTGGAAATGGGAAAATCTGAGTTTAAGACTAGTTGGGGGGCATTTTAGGAAAGAATGAAAACCAGTTATAAGATCTTTAATCAAATCTGTGATGTAAAAATGAAGAGGAGGGTGTACATGTGAGATATTTCACAAGGGTAATCAAAAGGACATGACAAGCAATATAAGGTGCAGGATGCTATTTGTGTACAGGATCTACTTTATATTCTGAAGGTTGGAGAGTATTTTTAGTTAAAAAAACAAATACAATGTGGTGTCTGAAGAAATAAAATTATGTCTTCAATTAGGACATAGTGAAATGGTGTTCACTTTGTGTTAATGGCTATGCACTTAAGACAATTGCTACAGTGAATATCTAGTGTGATTATTTATTGAATTATGTGCTGAGGATAAAGAGACAAATATACACCTCTCTACATATGTGTATGTGTAAGAAAAGCAGGATAGAAATACACACACAGGTGAAATTTAAATATGCAACATTTAGCACAGGTTTAGGGGCAAGTATAGTCATCTGTGGGCATGGGCAGGGGAGTGACCTGAGTGTAAGAGGAATATCCAGAAATTGAATGCAATCTGCATCCTGAGGTTCAGCAGGAATTCAGAAGGCAAAACTGAGTGGGGAATAGTTTCAGGAAGATGGAACACCAGGGAAAAGTCAGAGTGCTTGAAATCATATGCATGCTTTGTTTCAAAATGAATTAACTTTATACCAAATTATGAAAAGGTTCCATTGATCCCTGACAGCATGTGATCTTTCAAGTCAAGAAAGCGAGGCTTTATTTCATTTTCTAATAATTAATGGGAAGACAGTTTATGGCAATTACTCAGCAACCAGTTCCAAATAGGAAGTGAGACACAAGGGATAATTTATTTCCTGTTCTCCAAGAAATGTTTGCTAATATTATGATGGGATGCTGACAGTGATGGTGACGTTGATGGTGATGATGATGGTGGTAATGGTGGTGGTGATGATGATGATGATGATGATGGCAGTGGTAGTGATGATGATAGTGATGGTGATTACGGTTGTACTGATGATGGTAGTGATGGCAAATGATAATGCTGACAAAGACGATGGTGATGATAATAGCAGTCTTGGCAGTGCTGGTAATAATGAGACTAATCATTTCTGTTGAGTGTCTCAGCATAAAGGTCACTGTTCTTAAGTTCTCATTTAAATCTAAAAATAAAAATGACGGTTAACCATTTCTTTTTACAAAGATCTTTCACTTGTAGATGACTACATCCTGATAAATAAAATGGATTTTATCTTTCAACAAAAAAATTATCTGGTGAATCTCTTCCACTAGATTTCCAGAGGGTAGAGTTTGACAACATGCATCAAAATTCTAATTGATACAATTGATTACTTTCTGAGATCTCATTTTGTAGAGTAGTAAAGTTGATAAATTTATGGCCATTTCATAGTGCAAAGGTAAAGTTCCTGTAGATATTTGAATGACTTTCCAGAAATATTACAGACAAAATTGCATTTCTTCTAAATTAGTCCCATTTTTTCCCTATGTTTCAAATCTGGCAATAATCATGTTTATTGGATCTAGAAGTTTCATATGAGTGAATTTTTTCACTCATGTGAAACATTTTAAGTTCCTGTGTGAACATTTTGGGTTCTTGTTCCCTGGGTTTATTTCAGTCTACTTCAGTCACAAACTCATTTTAAAACTTTTTATTCACACTGTCCATCTCCAATTTGTTTCCTGTTCAGTCGCCTGTGTCTTATGAGCACTGAGGGTGAATCATTCACAAGATTGACTTTAGGTATTTGCCTTAGGCTATATTTTATTTCCAACTTTAAATCAACCTAATGTGGTGAAGAAAGAATATCATTAATTTAATGCCTATGCAACCTAGAGGTATGGTTACAGTTTTGTTTTAAAGAAATTGCCTTAAGGTCAGCAATCATTAAATCAGATGTCAATAAACATAGTCCAACACAGGCTTAGTATAATGCAGTCTTGTGGGTATATTGCAGAAATCACAACTAGAGTGTATTCTCTCAGAGTATACTTAAGAAAGCCTTCTGATTTAAAAACATATGTATCTATATTTATGACAGGGTGCCAGCACCCTGACAGAGCAAGTTCCTGCTCAGGAGGTGTGAGCCGCCTGAGAAAATGAAGTCTGAAATAATCAGTAAAAGATTAGAGACAAAGTCAAAGTTTAATTTTTTTAAAAATGGAGTGCCTGATGGGTCTTTCAGTCCTAATAGGAACTGGAACCAAACAAGTGAAAAAGGCCCCAATTCTTTATTTAAGGGGGAGTGCATCAAAGGCAGAAATAAGGTTTCAGTGGGAGTTTTGTTTTGATGCTTGTTTCTTGGGGTGGCAGGGGTCTTACAGTAAACAGGTTGATGGGCATTTGGCAGGTTACAACCATCTCAGGAAGGCTGTGCTTAAATCTGAGTAGTGAGCAGGTCAAGGTGCCAGCATGAAGTGGGGTGTCTCGAACCGGTGAATTTCCTCCTGGGAGTTCCCAAGACAGCGACTTCCCTGCCTATGGCTCGAACATAGCTCATTTCATACATAGGGGTTCATAAATGGCTCCCGGCATATGATTTCTCTACACAAACTGCATCATGTTTCCTTCTTTAACTTCAGCTGAAAATTTGCCTTGCGCGTGCAGATGGTGCTTAGGGCATTAGGAGTCCCTGCCTGTGTTCAATAAATTGTGAGTGTGTGAGTATGGTTATGTATGTGTGTATAAAATGGTATGTGCCTTTGTGTTGAGGAGAGTCTTTGTTTCAAACTTAATTATGATATCCTTCAGAAATAAATCTTTGTTGTGATCAAGTTGCTGAGATTTGGGACTTTTTGTATCTCCACATTTTCGAACCTATTCTGACTGATATGCACATTGGGTTGTTGGATGCCTCATAAAGTTATACATAAAGTAGGCTTAGAGAAGTATCTCTTAGCTATTGATATTTTTTACTCTTTTTATTCTTATTTTCTATTCCATAGTGTCATTTATAGTTTTTGGCTGAGAAATGTGTATTACATCAACTAATGAGTTAATGAATGCATGGCAATTCAATTCATTACCAGAGGTATCAGGACTCTGCTGGGAAAGAGAAAGCACACTTGTAAATGGAGAGGATGTCAATGAAAACAGGATTTAGCAAGGTCAGGGGCGTGAGAAACCAGCAGTAGATGCCAAAGTACACAGGGACAAGCTACAGTAGAAATCTTTATGTTCTTAAGGGCTTGAAGGGCCAAAGCAAAGAGCTGATTACCAGAACAGGGCAAGAGCCGTAGCTGTAAGCAAGAAGTACCTTTCAAGTGCTCTGACTTTTGTAGGGGAAAGAAGACACTGCTGAGTATCCTTCTTGGCAGGAAGGTAGCCAGTGGGATTAATATCCTGCACTCTTTCTTATGCTCTCCAATCTCCTGCCTGTGCTTAGCAGCAGACTTTCCTTCCAGGAGACTTGGTTCATGCAGCCCATAAGTATCAGCCTCTCCTTTACAGAGCAAAACATGACTCTGGAGGGACAAACTGAGACTAGAAGACCAAAAGATCCACACTGCACTGGGTGCCCTTAAACATTGTGTGCTGGCTGAGCCCTGTGTAAGCCACAAAGCAAAGTTTTGATTCTCAGCACGATGACCTCTTAGGATTTTGATTTCACATCCCAGTCTCAGAGAATATTATATCTTTTGCGGAGAGACAAGGCAAGCAAAGATGAAATCAGAGTCCTTAAAGGAAATGGAACCTCTTTCCCTGAGATTTGATGCAATTGCCAAAGTTCACTCCATTCTAAATTCCCAGACCATGCTAAGAGAAGGGTATTTCATTTGTCGGAATCATCTTCTAACTTTTTTCCTACATTCTGTCATTGTGTTATGAAAAAAGAAAGTTCTTTTAAAAGGAGAGGGTGCACATTGGAATAAGTGAATAATATTTTTAATTTGCAAGATCACAATTAAAGGGCTATCACCTAATAACTACATACAACATCTTTGTTTTCAACCTGCTTCTTTTTAGTGTGGGATAAAGTTTTGCTATTAAGTCCCTATTAATATTCTTTTAATATAAAGTATTTATATTTCTATTGGTGTTAGTTGTTTTCCAGCCCTTATATTTTAGTTCTACTTTAACTCATTCATATTCATTATTACAAAATTTTGAGTACTCTAATTATTCAATTATTTGTATTTTTACGAATTCTTATTCTTTGCTGTCTTTTTTTCCCCCCCTCTTTTGGCTTTGTTTCCAATTATTATAAATTTCCATTCTACAACAATGATTCCAAACTTTTACCTTTTTCTGTTGCCAAACATACTTTTATCTTGTTTTTCCCATATGCCCAAGTTACTATATTTCTTTTTTTTAATAGATCACAGGAATTCCTATTATTTTGAAAAACATAATTTTAAAATATTTTTACTAGCTATTTTCTGGAACCACCCTATATACTCTTCATCATCTTCCCTTCTCCTTTCTCAGTATAATACTCATCAAATCATTTGCTCTTCCATCTAAGGAGATGGATGTATGGATTGAAAGTATTCCCTTCAGATAATAGAGATCTACATTTAAATTATACAAATTATTAAGTAACATTTCTTAAATATCACTTATCTCCTTGAGTCTTATTTTGCTGATCAGTTAAAATGGAGAAAACATTACTTAGTTGATTCATTTATGGGAATTATGCTTAACAAATGGTAGGCCTATTGCTAGTTAAAATTTTTTCTTTCTTAAATTTCTTTCAAGGGTGGTTATTCCAGAAGAATGAGTGAGGAGATGGAATTGGATATTTTTAGTGGATGACTATGAAACAATAGGTTAGTACTTCTTTGAAGGAGGCCTGTTCTTTTCTGAGATGTGTCACCAAAATAGCCTTATTTTTTATCCAAATTCTAGGTGTGTCTTGCTGTGCGGAAGTTATATAGCAGACAATGGAAGCATGTGAGTATAGATATGTTTTTTTTAGAAACAAAGCAAAGACAGCAAGTGTAGGTGTATTTTAATGGTCAAGAAAAATCCCATGAGGACAGGGTCAGTTATTTAACACCAGCCCTGCCAATATGGCCATGCTCTCTTGCAAGATGGAGATAACTTCAACTATCATCAATCACCTACCAACAGAAAGGGTGCCTGAGGAGCATGTGATGTTAATGCTGCTGGCATGGAAAGATCACTCCAGTAGAGGTCAAAGCTGTGCCACAATGCCTTCCCCTTTGGCCTTATAGCAAGATGGACATGGAGTGGGTGGAGGAGAGGGTCTACATTGACTTGAAGAAATTACATGCTGTGAGACTGCTTTTTAAAGGAAAGGTTATTTGGGGGAAATTTCAAATAATTATGCTGACTCAATCTCAAATGCCAGCACTTGAGAAAAATAGTTTAATCTGTCCTGCAATTGAAGTTTGCCAGTAGAAAGCATGGGTATAGGAAATAGGCAGAAATATTTTGAGTGTTCTATTTATAGGAGGTTTGGCAGGAGCAAAAGAGAGAATATATTACTTAAAATATGCTTACTGATTTTTTTTCTGTAACATCTCAGTGGAAATAGGAAGTACTTAAGATTTTTAAAAACATATGATGTTACTGTAAGAATTATGCTGTGAAGAGCACTATGAAACCATTTTCAAAATTTTTATTTTTTCTTCTTTTTAAAATTTTTTATTTGTTCTAATTAGTTGTACATGGCAGTAGAATGCATTTATACACTTTGATAAGTCATACATAAATGGAGTGTAATTTCTCATTTTTCTAATTGTACATATTGCAGGATCACATAGGTCATGCAGTCATATATGTACATGAGGTAATAATGTATGTTTCAATCTACTATGCTCCCTACCCCCATACCCCTTCCTCTCCCTTCATTACTCTCTACCTAATATAAAGTAACTCTATTCTTCCCTAGCCACCCCGCTTATTGTAAATTAGCATCTGCATATCGGAGAAAACATTTGATCTTTGCTTTTGGTCTTTAGCATGATATTTTCCAACTCCATCCATTTACCAGCAAATGCCATAATTTTATTCTTCTTTATGGCTGAATAATATTCCATCATGTACATATACCACAGTTTCTTTATCCATTCATCACTAGGTTGGTTCCATAGTTTTGCCACTGTGAGTTGAGCTGCTATAAACATTGATGTAGCTGTGTCACTGTAGTATGTTGATATTAAGTCCTTTGAGTATAAACCAAGGAGTGGGATAGCTGAGGCAAATGGTAATTCTATTCCAAGTTTTCTGAGGAATATCCCTACTGCTTTCCATAATGGTTGCATCATTTTATATTCCCAACAGCAATGCATGAGTGTACCTTTTCCTCACATCCTCACCAACATTTATTGTTGCTTGTATTCTTGATAATTGCCATTCTGTTTGGAGTGAGATGAAAACTTAGAGTAGTTATGATTTGCATTTCTCTAATTGCTAGAGATGTTGAACATTTGTTCATATATTTGTTGACCAATTGTATATCTTCTTCTGTGAAATGCCTGTTCAGTTCCCTAGCCCATTTATTGATTGGGTTATTTGTTTTTTGAATTCAACAAAGTATCAGGATATAAAATCAACACCCATAAATCAAACGTATTCCTATACATTAGCAATAAATCCACTGATAGAGAAATAAAGGAAACTACCCCATTCACAGTAGCCTCAGAAACAAAAACGAAAACAAAAACAAAAAAATTATTTGGGAATCAATCTAACAAAAGAGGTATAGGACCTCTACAATGAAAACTACAGAACACTAAAGAAAGGAATTGAGGAAGACCTTAGAACATGGAAAGATCTCCCCTACTCCTGGATAGGCAAAATTAATATTGTCAAAATGGCCATGCTACCAAAAGCATTATATAAATTTTAATGTGATTCCTATTAAAATCCAATGACATTCTTCATAGAACTAGAAAAAGCAATCATGAAATTCATTTGGAAAAACAAGAGATCCAGAATAGCCAAAGCAATCCTTAGCAAGAAAAGTAAAGTAGAGGGCATCACAATACCAGACCTCAAACTATACTACAGAGCTATAGTAATAACAGCATGGCATTGGCACCAAAACAGACACATAGACCAAGGATACAGAATAGAAGACACAGGGACAAATGCACAAAAATATAATTACCTCAAACTAGACAAAGGTGCCAAAAACATTCCCTGGAGAAAAGATAGCCTATTCAACAAATGGTGCTGGGAAAAATGGAAAGCCACATGTGACAAAATGAAGTTAAACCTTTAACTCTCACCCTGCAGAAAACTCAACTCAAAGTGGATCAAAGACTTAGACACTAGAACAGAGACCGACGACTACTAGAAGAAAAAGTAGGTCCAGATCTTCACCATGTCAGCCTAGGACCTAATTTCCTTAAGAAGACCCTTAAAGCACAAGAAGTTAAATCAAGAATCAATACATGTGATAGATTAAAACTAAAAATCTTCTTCTCAGCAAAAGAAACAATCTATAATGTGATGAGGGAGCCTACAGATTGGGAGAAAATCTTTATCACATGCTCCTCAGATAGAGCATTAATCTCCAGGATATATAAAGAACTCAAAAACTTTACACCAAAAAACCAAAATTTTTATTTTTAACAAATAGTGGACCTTCATTTCTAAACAGCCAGATGAAAACCTAGTAATACATAATTGGAAGAAAATTCATTGAATATGATTACATTTTCCACAATGAGGAAACTCATTGTCACACTTGACTAATGTTATCAGAAATCTAAACACATCTCCCCATCAATAAATCTCAAACATATTCTTACCAAACCTCTACTATATGTTCATAACTACTGTATGCACATTACCTATATGTAAAATAGGCGATAAAGGAGAAATGTAAGTCAACAATCATAGCCTTCCATCCCCCTGAGGAGATAGGAATAGATGTTCAAAAATGACCCATGCCAAACTTTACATAATGAAGACCCTTCCCCAAGGATTCAACCTTATGACAAATATAAAATTATACATCTTAGAAGTGAGTGATGTGCATAAGATGAATGCAATACTGGAATAGAGAAGGGATGTTTCATGGGAAGAGTTTGATATGCTACTGAGTAATGAGTAGGAATGTTTCAGAAGAGAGAAATTACCATAAGCAGTATGAGTCCCTTGTTGCCTGAAGGAATGAAAAAAAAAAACAATTATAACTTTGTGACAAGGTTAGTTGAGGCAAAGCTGGACTTGTTGACAGCTCTTGAGAACCATGGTTTGGTCCAAATTCAGGGAGGTTGAGGGTCATGGAGCCTAAATGGACAAAGGGTGGGGTTGCTTTTGCAGCAGTTCCCACTGTGTGTGTGTGTGTGTGTGTGTGTGTGTGTGTGTGTGTGTGTGTGTTCAAATTCTGGGGCATTCTGATCTTTGGTACTTTATACAATGTTTCACTGAAAACCAAATGAAATCCTTACCAGCTCCCCAAACCTCCTCCAAGTGAAAAACTCCATACAAGATCTTTGACTTATGTTTTAACTTTACAAAATATAATACTAAGTTCAATTATTAAGTGTAAACATATATTTTGTAGACATTGTCTAGTACAAAAAGTATCATTTGTGCTCCTTCCAAAAGTAACCACTATCTCATGGCTAACACTTTGACCTGTTTTTGAATTAGTATAGTTGGAATAGGCTAGCATGTATTGATTTTTGTCCAGTTCTTTTAACTCAAAGTTGTGAGATTGTTCTAGTTTTCAAGATCTCTATTGCTTAGTTTTTATTACTACATAATATTCTATTAATGAATGTATCATGATTTGTATATTCTGTTGATGGACATCTGAGTTTTGAGGGTTTTTTAAGCTGATATATAATATGATTTAATTACTATTCACCTTTATATATGTTTGTGTGTATTTTTTAAGTAAAGATGTTGCAACCATTTCTGTTCAGAACATACTTATAGTTGAAATTATTGGGTAAAAGTTGGTAATCACCATTTTTCAAAGTCATTGTATAAGTTCCAGTTCTAAAAATGGTATTCTGGGTTCTCATTGTTCCAACTACTTACCAAACATTTACTATTGTCAGGTTATTTTTTATTAGTCATATTAGTGAATATTATCTTGTCATAAATTAAAATTGATATATTTTAATTTTCTAGATTAGTAAAAAGATGAAGCAAAAGTTTAAAATAATTTGAATATGTGGATGTTCTTCTTTATGAAAAGTCTCTTCCCTAGCCCCCTTTTTCATTGTTTTTTGTTGTTGTGAATATTGATTATCTATATATTCTGTTCACCTATCCTCAGAAGGGTCTGTAGTTTGCAAATGTCTTTAACCACATTGTGGGTTGATTTTTTTTTTCTCCTGTGCTCATTACTAAGTAAAGGGTCATGCTTTTAATATAGTCTTTATCAGTTTGTTTCTTTCTGGGTTATCCTTTTTGTACTCCATTTACGATATCTTGTTTTCCCAAAATTTATGACAATTTTTAAAAACTTTATCTTCTAAAACTCATTTCTTTCTCACCATTGACTATATAATCCACCTGGAATTATTTTCGGACTTAGTCTAAGACAATAGTCACATATTATTGGCCTTCCATGCAGCCATCTAAAGAGAGAGGGGAGAAATAACTAGAATCTGACTACAGCCCACAGAGGAGAACTAAGAGAATCACCTGTGTTTCCTCTTCTCTTGCCCTCTGAGCACTTTTGAGGACTTTCATTGTCTGAGACTAATGGTGATACACTTCACATGGGCCAGCCTCTTAGGGCAGAGGAAGAGGATTGGAAGGTAGGTCTGCTGATGTTGGAGTAAACATAGTGCCTAGGAATGCTTGCCATTCCAGGTTAGTGAAGGAAGACCTATCCTATATATTCTCCTGCTTGTAGGCATGGTGCGATCCTCCACTCTATCTTGGTCTGCTGTCACCAAGCAGCACATATTAAGATAGTGTAAGATCTCTCCATTGAACCCTGTAAGTTTTTTTTTTTTTTTTTTTTTTTTGGAGGGGGGTAGCGGGGTTGGTAAACAGCGTGCTGGGGTCTTTATGGCCCTGAGCTTGAACAGCTGGGATAAAACAAAGATATTTGGCATACCAGGAATAATACATTCTATATCAATCATTAAATCATCTTTTAAATGGATTGTATTGGCATAATAGAACAGAGCAATATGAAATAGGCAACATACCACCAGGTTAAAAATGAGCCATTAAATTATTAGACTTAATAAAATCAAGAATAAGCTGCTTAATTATGCATTACACTATGATGTCATGTGCTATCTCTTTACTGGAGTCAAGATATTACCCATTTGATTGGGCTTTTGGTTTTAGATCAGTCTTCTCGGAAAGAAAGCTTATTTTCTCAACATTTTAACACCTTCACCTAACATAAAGCCAAGGCCATAAAACGTTAATAGTTGTTTATTGGCCAAATTAATGAACATAGGATGACTGCCTTACTCAAAGAACTATGATTCACATTCTATCTCTAATATTAGGGGAGAAAGTAACTCAGAATTACATGTTCAAATTCAGTTGACTTGGGTGGTGTGGCAAAGCTGTTGTAACTTAGCATCTACTGTAACAAGACAGGAGGTCTTGGCATACTTATGAAGGGGAACCCTAGTGACACTTGATTCCCCAAGTCTGCTTAGGAGATTGGTTGAAACAAAGTTGTTGATATGGTTCTGTATCCGGTTAGGAACTAGAGTAGAACTAGAATTCCACTAGGTTATGTGGCTGCCTCCCCAGCCCAGGTTCCTGACTGAAACCATCATCCCTGGAGAAGCCCAGAGAGAAGCCCCTCCCTTTTGTAAGGGCTGATGTTGCTACATATCCTCTGCCCAGAGACCCATCCTTGGTCCCTCATATTCTCTGTCATGGATCCTCCATTCTATTTACTCTCTGCTTTTTCTTGTTTTCTTGACATTTGTATTAGAATACAGGTCAGAGTACCCAGTCACCAATTATATACTTATAATAAGCTAAAGGGTCAAGAGATAATGTTTCACTGAGATTTGTACCCAAAATATGAACCCCTTCATGGGTCAGAAGATATATAAATATCCTGCCCCTTCTTCAGTCACATAAGAGGTCCTACCTGTTACAGTAAACCTCCTTCCTAATACCGTGCCTCACCCTCAGCCTGCTCCATCATGACAACTGAGTATCTTGTATACTCCAGGGGGTTCGAAAAGAAAGATCTGTGTTGAAAAGTCAGTGAACAGAACAGAGATGCTAAATTAGTAACAAGACTTTTGAGGAGAACAGAGAGATCAGGAACACCAGGTTAGATGTAGTCTGTTAAATCAATTTTCTACTTCTGAGCAAATTTCTCTTTCTTGCAACATCATGATTATGCTGAAGTTAATTATTCTTTTGTTTAACTCTATCTGCCTCAATAGAAATTGCAATTGAATCTGTAACACAATTCAGTTAATGACTCTTTTTTTTTTTTTTTTTCCCTCCTTAGTGTACATTTTAAGATACTCTTCACTCGGATCCAGAAGAAAATGGTGTGGGGGAAGCAAGAAGGGAAAATAAAAATCTTAAAAGAAAGGTGCTGCAGTTTCGCCATAGGGTTCAACGGCTCAAGTGGGTAAATATACAAGTCTATGCATATGTTTACGATGGACACAAATGAGAAAAATTCCATGTAACTTTCCCTAGTGTGACCTCCATATCCCTATCCTCTCAGAGTCCCCTCCCTCCAGGTTAAGTGGAAATCCTTGTTTCTCAAAATATGTTGGTTAAAGCTGTGAGCCTGTTAACCATGTGCTTCACAGACTAATTTAGCAGTTCCTGACCACTGTCACTTAAGTTCTCGAGTGCTACCAAGTCCTGTGATGCCCTAAGCTCTGAATCCCCATTTCTAGTGGCCCTATTTCTCAGGATCCCTGATCCCGTTTCTCATAGCCCATTGCAGCAATTACCTGGGAACAACGGTACTAATCCCAAAATAAAACCCACCAAATGTGTCCAGCATCAGGGAGGGGGTGGCACTTCACTGTCTCTACCACTGGGCTCCAGTGGGGACAGTTCTCTCACCCCATGCACCTTACCCAAATGATCACCCCTGAAGAAATCCAGATAGCAGCCCCTCCCGCCACTGCTGCACATGCTCTGCCCAAAACTCTATCCTTCTTCCCTCAGACTTTCTGTAATGAATTCTCTCCTTTTCTTCTCTGCTTGCTCTGGTTTTCTAGATATTCTTAAGAGCATGATACAAGGCAGAATAAATTCTTGAAATTTTTGTTATATTCCTGTTTTTATGTATTATTCCTGCATTTTATTCCATACGGTGGCCAATATTGCCTTATGAGGAGAGTGGTATGCTGCGACACTCAGGGAGGCACTAGCACCATGTGCATGGGCACAGATGCACTCTGCTTTCTGGGCTCCCTGGTGCCCAGCTTTGTGCTCTGCTTGACCTGCCTTCTCCACCTTGCAGGAACTCCGGAGCCAGTCGCTCCCAGGATTTTCCTCTCTCCTTGTATGTCACCCACAGAAAGCTGACTTTGATTTCTGTGTTTCTAATAACAACAAAACCAATAAACAAAGAAAAAGAAATAAAAGCAAGAGAAAGTCATCGGTCCCACTGATACCAGCTATACACACCTATCCAACAAAGCTGCAGGGGCAGCAGGTAA
Source organism: Sciurus vulgaris (assembly GCF_902686455.1). Classification (NCBI taxonomy): domain Eukaryota; kingdom Metazoa; phylum Chordata; class Mammalia; order Rodentia; family Sciuridae; genus Sciurus; species Sciurus vulgaris. Next base: position 108,914,734 of record NC_136468.1, on the reverse strand, counting down.
TAGACAGGGGGTTACCACATTACCCAGCCACTCCATGACTCTCATGTTGCCCAGACCAGAAGGGACTGTCCCCTTGGTGGGGGAGCTCAACAGATACAACTAGTATAGAAGACTCATCAGGAAATTTAAAATAGTTAATTGTCTTCCCCTGCAGAACAATTCCCATACCAAAGGAAAAGAAAGTATTATAAATTTTGTATCTAGCTTACTTTAATATAGCTGAAATTTAAATGAATCTTTAACCAAATAAATAAAATTCAGGGATTCTACTTCTTAAATTACCTCAAAACTCTCACGTACAATGCGGAAAAACAAATGACCTTTTTCCTATTAACTCCATGTAAAATTAAACCAACTCACAAGTTAATTTAGGGCAAGATAAGTTCCCAGTTCAATAGTCAATGAATCTAGTGTATAAACAAGGCTCCCCTCTTTCAAGCACCTGTGAAAATACCACCTGTTATTGTCTGGTCTTCATCACCCATCACATCTGGAAGCCAAAGAGGTACTTTTAATCGCTCTGTTAAAGCTTCTTATGGAGACAGAAATCACTTAGTCTGCTAATATAGGGCAAAGGATTAGAAAATGAAGCATGAAGTAAAGTATCTGTCCATAACTAGCTCTCTCAAGAAATTTATAAATTTTTCAAACATGCAAGTATCCAATTTAACCAGAACACTTAATGATGTGTTTTATCTGGCTCATAACCACATGCGGTGCTCTCAGCTGAAACTGTCCTTAATTGTGAAAACATGATAAAATCTGGAAACCCTTCCTGCCACAGACACACTTTGATGCCAGGGAGGGTTTGCATGGAGAGATAACAGATCTTTCTGTGTGTAGATACTTTTGTGCATGACTTCTCACAATCAAGTGTTCTCTGCAACCATGGTCCTCCCCAAGCCTGGTATGATTTGGCACCTCTCCTCCAAAATTAAGATTGGTCTGCTAGAATATGAATAGGATGATAATAGCACCAAACCTACCAAGTATAGTTTCATATCAGTTTTGTTAGAAGAACAAAGCAACAGAAGCATTTTAGCTAGGGAACAAGCCCTAAGATGGTATCACTGTGGGGCAGAGCTGGGCCTAAGAAAGAGTCAAGTGAGCAGAATCTTTTCAGAACCATGACTGGTTGAGATCCCCTACTGCCTCCTGACCATGTCCTGGTGAGCCAAGGCTAGGGGAGCCCTTAAGATGTATTGGGCAGGCATCTCGACAGACCTTCTAGATTCTCAGTGTTGAAGAATGTGGACACATGTTTAAGTGGCTCTAGGATGGCAGCTAGTGTTGGGCCAAGAGGTGGCACATAATTAGTGTTAACATGGCGTGATCTCTCATGATCTTTTGCCTGATTGGTTGATGTCTCTTCAGTGCTCATGGTCAACACTGTTCTTCATTCTTTCTTGATTGGTACCATGGCACGTGCTCCAATCGTGCTACTAATCTTAAGCTGATTGGCTGCCTTAGTGTATATAAGACATTCACCTGGGAGAAGGACTAGGAACGCACCTATAGGAAGCACCTCTGATAAGCAGTATCTCTGATAGGACGTAGGACGCACCACTAAGACACACCTCTAGGACGTACCTCTAGGACGCACCTCTAAGACGCACCTCTAAGAAGAAGCAGCAGACCTGTAAGAAGTAGCACCTCTGAAAGTGTAGCACCTCTGAAAGCATAGCACCTCTGAAAGGGTAGCACCTCTGAAAGCATAGGACCTCTAAAAGCAAGCAAGCCTCTCTTCTTCTATAAACTAGCAAACAAGCCAAAAAGCAGCCCAGAAATAGAAGTAGTTCATTCCCAGTCTGCCTCCGATAAATTCCCACGGGATTGTTGCTACGGGTGGCAACAGAAGAATACTATAGTCAGTACTATAAGCTATCATGATGGTCACAGACACCATGACTGAAAATAAAAGCAGGCTGGGTAGGATGCCATGTGCCTATAGCCCTAGCTACTATGGAAGCTGAGACAGGGATCGTCCGAGCTCAGGGGTTGGAGGCCAGCATAAGCAAGATGGGAAACCATTCCTGAATAAATAAAAACAATGCTGTGAGTTGTAGGTTAGTGGTAGAGCACTTGCCTGGAATATACCATATCCTGGGATTGATTTTCAAAATTTAAAAAAAGGATACACACACACACACACACACACACATACACACACACGCACACATACATACACTTCTTATCCACAGGGTAATACAGATGAAATCAGAAGCAGTGTTTGTAAACAAAACAGAAAAAAAGAAAAACAAGGCAAGAGGGCATTTCTAAACCCAGATTGATGCTACCACGTTTATCTTGTAGAAATATAAATGCAAAGAAAAATATTGGCATGAAAGTGTCACCTTTGGATCAGCCACTAATAGTAAGGTCCAATTCTAGAAGAGGTAATAAAATCAGAAAGTGAAGTTAACAGATTAATGTCGACAAATATTCCATAGGAGCAGGTTCTATGTCACTAGAGAAGGTAGATAATCAGAGGCAGGAAAATTATAGTATGTACGATGACATGGACAAAAGGGTAGAAAGTGCTGTCCCCAGTTCCACTTATAAATGTAACAGTGCCATTTAATCTCATCCTGTGCATGACACAAGGATGGCTGTTTTTCAAAACCACTGCCAATTCAGCATGTGCATGTCCACTAGTTCTTCAGGGTACACCCAAACTTGAAAGGACAATATTTCAACTAGCATCTGCATTCAGTCACAGAGTTCTCAATTAATAGCGGTGGATGGGGAAGGATATCCTTACAACTACTAGATAATTAGTTAGTCAAATGGAGGCTAAACATCACAAATTTCCTCATAAAGTTCCTAAAACTATTTGCATATATGGTGGAGGATAAAGATTAGACAAAACAAAAACAAACAAAAAAAACCAGCAAATGTAGTATATTGCTAGAGCAAAACCTAGAGGAGTTAATGACCTGAAAATGACTGTGTTAACATTATAAGCTTAACCCTCTTGGTTTTCAAACATGCAAGTAAAATATATAAAGAGCTTTTACTCCCCTGCTGTAGATTGTATTAGATATACATTTAATTAGGCTGATAGTTATGGTACCTGCATATTGACATGATGTTATCTACTTGTATGATTTTCATATTACAGCACTTGTAATGAATTTTCTTTTAGGGATCCTATTACTGTGAACTCAATTAATCAAATATAATTATCACACCAAAAGAGATAAAGGTCTCTGATCCAAGTCTTTCCAGATGGAACGTCTAGAATATCTTTCAAAGTCATTATCTGGTATGTTCATAGAAAGGTGATTGCTGATGACTTATCAAGTGTTCTGAGAATCTGAGGCTCCACATCACAACAAAAGCAGGGTTTGGGAATGAACTTTAGTGAACTTTCAAACAGGAGTAAGGGAGGATACTGATTGATACTGATTTAGTATCCCAAAAGCTTGCTGTGACAGATAGCAGGGGATGATCGATCTTTTTGTCTTTTTTACTCAGGTGTTGCTTTATTGTTTGTTTTATTTCCACAGGCAGACCCATACCTGAATGATATGTATAGTTACATAATGATCACTTTATTGCATATTAATTGCTAAATAATAAATAATGGAAGATAACTGCAAACAGCAATTGCTTTAAGACTCTATAGTAGTTGAGGCTGTATGAGGACACATAATAAGAACTCAAGCAGGCCATCAGGAATAATTTTGAATATCACAAGAATAGTCACTTACAGATCACTTCACTTAGTTATATGGTTTGAGTGTGTCTCCAAGGGTTCATGGGTTGGAGGGTTGGTCCTCAGCGTGTGGTATCCAGCAGTGGTATAGAATCTTTTAGAGATAAGGACTGCCCCTCCCACTGCTCTCTGGGTTCCTGTTTCATCTTTTGATTTCTCCTTCTCATATCTGCTCCTGCCACTGTGATGCCACCCGCCCTGGGGTCCTCACTAGAAGCAAGTCAAGGCAGGTACCATATTATTCAACCACCAGAACTTTGAGCTAAGTAAATCATTTTCCTTTTTAAATTTTCAAGCTTTAGGTATGTTATTGCAACAATGGAAAACTGATTAATACAAGTCATTTAACCTCTCTGAGCTTAGTTTTCTCATCCATGAGTATTAATAATTACCACATGAAATCATTCTAATAAATGATATCGAAGAACGTTGCAAAGTGCACGGAAGATGAAGAGATGTCCAATGATTATAGATTCCCTTTTCTTGCAGAGAGGAAAAGCACATTGGAAAACAGGCAATTTCATCTCTGTTTCTAAGGGAAGTTTCCTTAATAGTTTAAATGGCACCATTTCTGAAAAAATATAGGGAATGATCTATCTTGTGGAGTTCACACAGTATTAGGCAATGCTTGACAGAACTTTGATTGGTTTCTCATATTGATGTTCTTCAGCACCAGTGTGTTAATGCCAATGGAAAATAAGCAGATACCAGTTATTACCCTTTAAATTGAAACTATGTTGTCAAATCTCAAATTAACAAAGCTCTTTATGAAATTTTTACAAAGTTGTTTATTTATTTTGTTTATAGTTGTTTATTAAAACAACATTTTATTTAGGATGATTACTTGCCTTATACTGCCAGCTCCAATATGACAGAAATGACAAATTTCCCCAATTTCTCTTCCATTTTCCCCAATGTTATTTTTAGAATAAAGATTATGATTACTATTGAATCAATCACATATTGTTCTATAATAATATTAAAGTTTCTGTTGCTAAGTATTAAATCATCAAAATATTTTGATTTTAATTGTTACTTGTAATGCTGTTTATTAATAATATTGCAATCACATGTTATATAATACAGTATTATACTTGTGTCTACCATTTATTATTATAATAATTGATAGTTACTGTGAGTTATATCATCCTTCAATAGGATGGCTGAGAAATTTAATTTTCCTCTATTGATGACGGTTTCATTGATATTTCATAAGATGATGATGAAAGCAGAATGAAGACTTAAGCCTAAATTTCTACTTTCTTAATATTATAATCTTTAGAGGAAACATGTCATTTGGAATTAGATATGTTTAGAATTAATTTTCTCTGTACCAAAATGCATGGATATTTATTAATTTAGTAAGCCTACAATATAAACAAATCTCAAATATTTAAACTATACAAACCAAGGAGGAATTGAAGGACGTTTGAATAAAAGAGAATATTTAAATGAACAAACTTCCCTAAGACTTAATTAAGAAATTGAACCGCCACCTGTCTTCTATTTAGTCAGTGAGTCATGGAAACAATAAACACTGTATTTTTAAATAAAATACCCTCAGGAAATTTAACAAATATAAATCAGAAACAAGAATTCTATTAAAAAATATGATTTTCACGATTAAATGTTCTTTTTCCAACCTGCAAGTGTATCTGTTCTAGACAGTGAGCTAAATTGAATGATTTCTCAGCTCTGAAGTTGCCAATTTACAAAAGTTTTTCAGAAACTCTTCAACCTTCTAGAGCTACTGCAACAAATAAATGTCAGGTATTTCCACCTCAAATTTTAAAGACTACTGTTTCCATGTCAGACATTTCCAAAAATCACTCTAGCACCCAAGTGAAACCCTTTATTACAAGCTACATGATATGATGAAATCATTTTCCTCTTCTTGCACTACAACAACCTACAAGAGGAAAATAGTCATTTCTATCTGGTGAGGTTATCCTGAGGTGAGAGAGCATGACTCATAGCAGATGCTCAGCATAAAAGTCACGTCCCAGATGGGATCGGAATCCAGGGGAGACATACTATGTGTTCTCCTTAGCATGGAGATAGAAGGTGCAAATGTCTCCTCAGATCCTTATGGCAGAGGTATGGTTACATAGGTTGTACATAAACCAGTGGTAGAGATATTTTTCTTTTCTTTTTTTTTTTTTTTTTCCTTTTTTGCAACCCTAACTCCAAGATCAGTTTCTGACAAGTACTAGGTTTTCAATTAACATTCAGTGACTTACCTTTACACTATTTAATGAATGTTATTCTCTAAAGAATTGTCATTTTATAATGCTTCAAATTTCACTATTTAGATATTAAAATACAGAAAAGCTATGCTTCTATTCCATGGCCTGACATTTATCTTACCTAGAAATAGAAACCCACTCTGAAGCCAATCCATTAGCTCTTTCCAAGGTAAATTAGCCTTATCAGACTAGATAAAACATGATTTAAGGAGCTGGAACAATAACAGCATATATTTTCCTTCTGGAGCATGTTATCTTGAATGATTTCCCCTATCAGTTATAATTTCAAATACTAGATGAAGAACCAATTCTTGGAAGTATATAAAAGGCACAATAAAATGAATCACAGGCAAGCTTAAAAGCATTTCTGAAGGCAGAAATTAAAATGAAGTGTAGATTTTTCACCAGAAGTAAAGAATAAATTTAGGGGTATTTGCATTGTATGGTTTTCAACTAAATTAACTTTACATATTAGGTGTGTCATGTCTACTTGTCACTGTTATTAATATTAAAACAACAATACAATATTGTCAAATGGCTGAATAAAACTACTGAAATGAACAAAGGGAGAGAAAATAGGTTTAGGGTCCTGTCTTTTATCTGTATACTAATTGTAATATACTTTTTCCTATACAAATACATCACTGTTTCAAGTATTACTATTTGGAGGCTAAGGCTTGTTATAGAATAAGAGAATTTGACACAGACCTCTAAATCTATTCACTTCTAGGGAAGCTATCTTTAGATAAATAGGCAGGAATCAATCCTGACTACTCACTTCCTAAGAGTAAATTTGTCCTGCTTAGTTAGATTCCATCTTTCATTTTGTCCCCAGTTCTTTCTTCTGCTTTTCCAGAATAAATTCTATCTTTGTTGAACTCAGAATATCAGTTCAGTGACAGCAACTTGAAAAATCTACACAGATGGGAACACAGAGGCCAGAAGAGAGCAAACGCCTCCCAAGTCTGGTGGAAAATAAGTGCCCCCAGTGGGTCTGGGAGCCTTTGGACAGTAGTCAGATGTGCTGAATGATGGCTGTCCTCTTGCTGTTCACTTCCTGTTGCCTGGACCACTCATTGAGTCTGCTCAGAAACCAAAACTGAAGCAGAGCTTGTTCGGTTACTAGTCCGTGGGGGCTGCTGGTAGGAAGGCAGGTTTACCAGCCCAGGAGCCATATTAGTGGGTGGATCTGTTCAGATCTCAAATCACACCTCTGCTGAGAGTCACGCTGACATCAGGTTGTTAGGTCTGACAGGGAATGGTGCGCCATGACAAGAAAGGCCTTCCTTACTCTTTCAAACTATCTGGGTTGAAAACAAGTCTTTATTTATTTTTATTTATTTATTTTTTCTTTCTCTTTTTGATTTTTTTTTTTTTTTAAGTTTTGTTTCCTTATTTCCATTGCTTCCTGGATTAATAATTTGTGAAATACAATATAAATAAATTACTAGAATAAAAAAGAGGAATGTTTTTTAATCCTAAAGACATAACAAACCATATCCAGGTAGTTTTACAACTTCATTTAACAAAAATCCATTTACTTTTTAATCAAATACAATGTGCCCAAACTATGAAATTTTTTTCTAAATTACAAAAAGCATTCATTTTTTTTTTCTTTAAAATATGCTTATAGATGATCAATATATGAAAGTGTAGGGATACCTGAAACTGTCAGGGTCTTTAGCCCCCTTGCTCTTCTGGACCAGCAACAAGGGAAGGGGACACTCCCCAATAGGGCCAGACTGGGAAAGGTAGGGCTGACTGACCGCCTGCACCCAGCCTTCCTGTCTGAGGACAATCAGAAGCGTCAGGGAGACCAGTCACAGCAGGAACTCATTTATTGAGGAAGTCACACAGCTTTTATGTAGGGTGGAGGCTAGGTGGGAACCAATCAGCTTAAAGGTCAGCAAGGCATGGGAGGTTATGAGAGGGTTATCATGGCATATGATATCATGGTTATCATGGTTATCATGGGGTGGTTATCAAGGCATATGAGAGTCCCATAGCAAGCATGAGCTGATCACGTTCGCAGAACTGTTGTTATCCAATCCCTGATGGTGGTCCAATTTATCGTCATTAACTATTGAAACCGCCTTTGAGGCCTTAATCTTGCTCACTTGCCAGGGAGTAAGGAGTCAGCCTGAGTTAGTTAACGTGTCATTAGTCCCAACATGAAACCTTTTAGAGTTATTGTGAAATATTAACTAAACAAAAATTATAACATAAATTTTGATTACCCATTTCAGAGCATATATACAGACTTTAAACAAACATTGATATTCAATATTTAAAGTTTTTAGTATGATCAATGAGTTTCTCACTTGTTTATCAGTCTAGTCTGGGTTTCATTAGCATGTATTAGCACAAAGTAATATATACCAAAACTCTTTGTGTTTTATTTTTAATAAATTGATATATAGAGAACTTTGTCATGATCTTTCAGGAGTACGTTGAAACGGAAATGGAAAAGGAACTAAAAATTAAAGCAATTTCTGCAAGACCAGGATATTTCTTTATTTTTAACTTCTATTCAAAATAAATTAAATATTGTTGAAATTTAAAATTTATTTTAATACATTAATAGTAATTTGTTAAAAATATTCTGAAAAAATATATTTAAATTTAAATGATCTTGAAATGAAAGAAATGGGTTCTGCCTCCATGAATTTCCTGCCCTTGGATTTTCTTCTGATGGAAAAGTATTTGCAAAGCAATCTATCAAATTCAGTGTTTCCCACAAACATATAACATCAAAATCACCACTTAGTTCATCTAAACTGTTTATTAAATTACAAAACATGTCTTAATAATTTGTAGAAACTTTATCATTCAAAGGTTTTTAACTTTGTTCTTCTATTGTATTTTCCATAAAAATCTTTTAGTTCTTTCTGGGCATGGATATATTTAGAACATTATAAGTACCAATGATGTCAGACAAAATCTTGCACCCAATCTTCATCTTTACATTTGTTATCTTACAGGAACTCTGAGAAACCAGTTGCAGTTCAAACATTCTAGACAGAATTTTTCCCAGTGATAACTATCATGACTCAGCATCCAATAATCATTTTTAAATTAGTTTCTACTTTATCAAATGATGATAAGGATAATCTCAAATTAAAGGCAATAGAATTTACAAAATTCACAAATTTTACCATGATGCAATTCACACTCCTTAGCTCTGCTCATTTTGGGGTGGGGTTCAAGACTTTCTTGATGAAGGAATCCTATGTTTATTTACATTTTGATATAGATTCTGTAATCTCTGATATAGACTGTAATCAAAATATTGGTGGTTGATCACCTCCAATATTTTTCTGACTTAGGTCATTTGAATTTATATCTCCACAATACTTAAAATCTACATTTGATAACATATGATACTTTGTAGTTTTATGGAGTTCATAGTTTGTAGTATTCCTCAGAATCAAAGCTGGAAAAAAATAAATTTTCTTCATTTCACCATCATGTTAAAATAATACATACTCCCAAATAGCTAGATCAGCTAGACAAGCAATATCTATGCTTTCAGAAAGTTGCAGTGAACGTGCAGTTATACAGCTTTTCTAGATGGCCTTCCTGATGCAGACTGTTAGGAATGTTTTGCAATTGTGCATGCTTAGCAACTACATTACACAAAAAATGCTAATATATGAGAATCTCTAAAGCGCCAATGGTTAGATATGAAATACTGAACATCTGTTTTGTTAACTCTTTAAGGTGATGCTCTTTCCAATCAATTTTGATTTTGGACTTATTTATTTCTACTCTGATTATAAATGCTGCCTACATTTTGATAGTTCACTGTTTCATTAAACAGTGTATTTTCAAAAATAACACACTCTGGTTTTATTTTTTGGTCTTCGATTTTGGTTTCAAAGCAACACTCAAGTCATGAGGAATCACATTAACAAAACTAAAAGCAACTGAAAATATTAACAACTTCATTATGAAAAAATAGATTAGCTCAAGTGAAGGACAGAGAAAAGGAACTAGCCTAAGTAAGTGCAAAACCAAATTTCAACATGTAAACTCTGAGTCTAAAGTTAAAAAAACAAAAACAACAAAAAAAAAACTATATAGAAATACTGTACTCTGACACATAAGGTTATTTCTTAAGAGAGTAAAGGTTAATGATTTTTTATTTTTATTTTTTAGCACTGGAAATTGAACTCAGGGGCACTTGACCACTGAGTAACAACTCCAGTCCAATTTTGTATTTTATTTAGAAACAGGGTCTTACTGAGTTGCTTAGCACCTTGCTTTTGCTGATGCTGGCTTTGTACTTAAGATCCTCCTGTCTCAGCTTCCTGAACCACTGGGATTATAGGTGTGTGCCACCATGCCCAGTCAAGGTTAATGACTGAGAAATTATATGTGTGCTAAAATGGAACGAATTAATGAGAATGTACAGGTGTAGGAATGCATATGACTAAGGAACAGACATGAGACAGAATCCATCATAACTTGGCCAATACTTCAGGGAACATGTCATATGCCTTTGTCAATTATAGGGTAAGAATCTGTGGTCTACGGGTGGGGGCATTCTGGAAATCTGCTTGCCACAATGGATAGTTATGAAAAATATTTTTGAATAACCATAAGTAATGCTTAAGCATGGTTAGCTTGATCCTTGAAGTCAGGAATAAGGTACCAAAGCTTATTATAAGCATAATTTAAACATTTTACTGGAAGTCTTAGTACTATAAGACAAGATATTTAAACAAAGTTGATAAGAATTTTAATTAAAGAAATAAAATTGTTAGTTACTTATAGTTTAACAATGTGAAGCAACTTTATTAAATATGTATGAATAAGCTATGAGAATCAACAAATACAGTTACCAATATAACTAGATACACTGTTATTAGATATCAGCAATTACAAACTAATTTAAAATTATGTTAAGAAACATCATATGCCTAGGAGTAAATCTACAAAAGACTACAATATTTCTATACAGAAAAATATATGACATTTTATTAAATATTACATATAGCTATATATTTAATTCTATGAAAGTATTCTGTATTACATAATAAACCATGTTAAATCATATCAAATATAGTGCTTATTGGATATTAATGCATTTATAATATTAACAATTATATAATATAGTATATAAATATATTCTACATAATTACATATAATATATATATATAATATTACTATATTTGAAGTCCTAAAGTGAAGGATATGCCATTTTAATAAATTAGATTTATTGACCTGTATTAGAAAGATACCAGTCATTATCTTCTATCAATGTATATTTTTGGTTAAATCCAAATATAGAACCTAGTAGATATTTTTTTGTTTTTGGCGAATGAGAAGCATATTCTAAAATCAAATGAAAAATAGAAAAAATAAATCGTCAAATTCTTGTTGAAGGAAAGCAAAGCTCAAGTATAGATACTCCTTAATACCAAAACATAATTACAAAGTGACATTAATCAAAACATGCATATTGAGCCATGGAGAGCAAATAGACTCATAATATTGCCCAAACAGATCCACCTTATGAACATTTTTATTACTGACACACTTGATACTTTAGAGAAGAAGGAGAAAAGAGAATCTGTTTAATAAATGGTGGTGGATCAAGTGGAAAAAAATAAATTAATTCTGACTTCGTTTACCACATACTAAACCAGTTAGGTGGAGAGATCATATCTAGATATTCATTTTTCTGAATAATAATGTTTCTAGAGGGTCAGGAGATTACCATCCATGTCCTGGGGTAGACATGTACTATAGACTTTGTTAACTCTTGTTATTCTAAAAATAAAGTGAGTCCCATTTCAGCATGAGAATCTGATGATGCTAGTAATTATTCCTATGCATCCTTGCTATGAGATGATGCAAACCTTGGGGCTGACGATAGTGACCAGTCCTTCCCAATTCCATTGGGAAGAAATAGAGCCTGAGAGGTCTGAATCAGTTGAGAGAGACAGAATTCCAAGTGTAAGATATAGTAGTAAGTAATTTTCCCTAAATACTATTATCATTGTCACAACCTAAATGAGGAAATTAGGTGGGAACTAAATCTAAAGGAAGAACATAGAAAAAAATACAAGAGAAAAAAGCAATTCCATTCCTTCCCAACTGTGGAAGGTGTGGTGTTGCCTCTCTAGGTATTATAGCAAAATTAATATTCATTTGCAAGGTAACTTACAACCAGTGATCATCTGAGGCACCAAGGGCTGCAGGAAGATTACCACGTGACGTAGAGGTGGTTGTTGTTAAATGGTAAATTTTCTGAGAAATGTCAGTGGAAACTTGTTATATTCATATCACAAAGAATTCTTACAGTATATAACTGGGGAGTACATGTCCTATTTACTTTATAAACTAGTAAGTATTAGGAATAATTTGAGTTTATGACAGATTTTCAAGTTGAAACAAACTTTTCCAAATGCTGCAATAACTAACTCACAGAAGTGGGTAAAGATGGAATTTAGCAGACTACTCTGAAAGATGAACTGTGTAGCTCCCACCAGAACTGACAAATTGACTGCTCCTTCTGAAACACAGGGATGCCAACAGTACAGCAAACCCAATATTGTTTCTAAGATTATAAAGGAACACAGTCGATTTAATTCCATTGGTGCTGACCATGACAGATGCTTTGATCACTTCATGTTTTGGGTATCTTATATAGCTTTGCTCTTTGAGGACTTTCAAAATATTCAGGAGCCAGCAACTGATCTGATTGGTCAACAATCATTAGTAGGGTTAAATGAGGAGAGAAGATTTGCTTTATCCAAAAGATTAATGGCACAAAAAGGAAATATGTGAAAAAAAATTGGGAAAAGTTAAGATAATCAGCTTAATTAGTTATAGTAGCTTAGATGCCTTCTGGAAAATGGGATGGAAAGTTGGTTACATGGTTTTATTTAATGAGTTATGTAGACTCGACATAATCATAGAGAATGTAAGTAGAATAGAGGTTACTGGGGATCTGCGGAGAAGAGGGAATAGAGAATTATTACTGGGTACAGAGTTCCATTTGGGGTGGTGCAAAGTTCTAGCAATAGTGAGCATGGTTGTTTATACAACATTGTGAATGTACTTAGAGCTACAACATCATATACTTGAAATGGTTAGTAAAAGTTGAAATGGAACATTTTGTGTTATATGTTTTTTACTACAAAATACTTTCAAAGAGAAAATGAAGGAAATGAATGGAATTCTGCTAAAGGATGGTATTTATTACTGATAGTGAGGATTGGGAATGAGAAAGAGATTTCAGTGCTGGACACAACACTTGTACCTCTTAAAGAATTCAGCAGGCTTACACTATACAATCCAGTTTGTGTGAATTCATATCTTTGTATGGGAATTATAATGTAAAAGGAAGATAATTGAAGAGGGCCCAGAATTTTCTCCCTCAGTTTAATCCATGGAATCTTAAATTATTGGCATAAGATTCAAGAACTGCTTGCCTAAACTTTGTTGTGGGACCCAAAGCTGGCTACAATGATATGCATGAGAAAATCCAGCTATGGGAAGGAAAATTTTGTTAGATTTCTAGATTAGGTACAGAGGATAAACAGGCACTCTACGTGACTGAAATGTGACGCCTGAAGAGTACAGTGATGTGATTGAGGGCAAAAAGGTCACAATTCAAGAGCAAAATAGAAAATAAACTAAAGGTGTAGTTGCTTCACTGTTTCCTGAAAACGGTTTGAATGAATATCCTGGAGCTCTACATCTACAGGTCTGTCAACATAGGGAATAACAAGTGAACCCTTTTCCCAGTACCTGTGGACCTTTAAAATTGCCTAAGTTTTCTTCTGTTGGAAAACTAAGTAAAATAGAAGTTCAGGATGGAAACAAGAAATCAGAAATCACTTTTGTGCTGAAAAATATGGTTGCATGTGGAGAATTGCTTTCTACAAATTTCATGTTTATGAAACTATTTTTTCAGGGATTAAAGGTAGAGATATCACTAAGATTGACAGTTGAATATAGATGGTGGAAAACTGTGGTATGCATGACCAGTTCACCTGCATGCCCAGTATATTATTTGAGGAATAAAAGAAGCCAAGGGTGACAGCAAATCACAGTAGACTTAGCTAATTGCTTCTACTTCATCCTATTTTGAAACCATCCAAGAACAATTTGGATTCATATACAGTGTTCTCTAGTCCACTTCTATATCTTTATCATGAGTATATTTAAATACACAAGCATTGACTCAGAGGCCAGTGTGGTGAGTATAAATTGGTGCACTTCATTTGCCTAATAACTACCTCCTTGGAGGAAAAAAAGAGCAGGAGCACCTAAGAACCATAGTCATCTATGTGACAAATAAAGTCTGCAGAATAAACCCAGGCACGACTCAATGTCCAGTATAGTCTGAGGGATTTGGAAAATCCCTTGGGACAAAACAAGCAGGAATATCCTTCCAACTATAAGAAATAAATTATCTCATTGGTCCTCTTCTGAAAAGGAAGTCAGCAGACTTGTAGGCTTGTTTGGGCTTAGGCATAACCACGCCATGACCATATGAAGTCCTTACTGGACCCCATTCACAAATAGTCAAGAGAGAAATCTAAATTTACTTTGAGCCCTGAGAGGATGCACAACTCAGTGTTTGCAAAGAGCTGCTGAGGAGGCAGTGTGACAGTGATGTAAATATCCCATTACTCAGATGCTTTCCAAAGCATCTGTAACTGGAATGCGTGCTGACAGGAGCCTTTGGCGGAGATCCAAGAGGACTACTCAGCAAATCCACTGTTGTAGCTGGTGCAGGTGCTTGACATTGCCCTCCTGGAAGACAATTGCTAGCTTGCTCCTGGTATTTCTACCACAGAAAGACAGAGAACTTATGAGACCAGAAATGACTATCAGGTTAGAGAAATATTTGCATAGGGAGAGAGGAGCTCAGAAGATATCACCTCACTGATGAAATAGAAATGATTTCTTTAAAATCTCAGTAAAGGGAATCATTGTGGAGAGTCTGTCTCATATATGAGCAAGGAGAGCTTGCAGAGCCAATGATGGAGCTGTCCAAAGATCCCCCTGACCTACTGACAGCTGGTATGAAGCTCTAATGCTTTCCTGCTGAGACAAACTAGCATTCTTGTTTCATATGTGAGAATTTTTGGACTGAAGATTATGTTGCTCTTTAAAAATCAGCCAGCAGAGATATGCTCCATAGATTTTAAAACTCTAGTTGATGAAGGTAGTGGTTAATCTGTACAATATGTGGAGGTGAGAGTCATGCATATAGTAATAGAGGAGAAAGAGGACTTAGAACCCCAGCAAGTGTTTGCTCATGTACAGATGCTTAAGCCAGTAACCCAAAGATGTGCCAGTGGATGGACTAGAAAATGTAGCAATAAAATATGCCCAAAGTAAATTCTATGGGAACTTAGAAGAAAAATTAAATTATGCATGTACCAAATCCAAAGAGGATTGGAATGCTAAAGCAGATAAATTAGTCAAAATGTACAACTGGGCTCAGTAAGTGAGTATGCTTGTGTGTGCTCAAAGAGTTCAGAGATGGAAAAAAATGATGGTACAGCTCTCTTCTACATGTCAAAACAGTTAATTTACCAAGAAATTGATCTCAATGTCAATAGAAAATGAATTATCTGTAGATGGTGTTAGGTATAATTCCCCTAAGGAAGAAGAGCTGTGCATGCTAGCAAGAGACTTCAAATGAACACAGAGGTAGGTTGTGTGTGTGTGTGTGCACATGCTCGTGTATGGATGTGCACACATGTGCATGAATAGGGCAGTGTTGTTGCAAAAGTGTGTTGGCAAAACTGACACATTGTAATCTAGATTTGCTTATGTTGCAACAGAAACAGAAGCAACTGTAGAAAAAATGAGAAGCAGAAAATATAAATATGTCTATAGCAGTTACTATTTCATCAATTGGATCTACTTGGGTATAATTCTAATCTCATCAAAGCATGTGCTTCAATGCTACTAACATATAAACATGGAGAAGAAAACATAAAGAACAAATCAGATTATCACCCTCACAAAAGTAGTCTTTTAAAATTTGGAGTGGAGAATTAAACAGGTGCCAAGAAAGAATTAAGGAACTTGTTTAATTGACAACACGGATACATTGTCAGACTGAAGGAAGTTCTCAGCATTTTCTCTTTTCCATTTCATAGGCTCTGACTTTCTTTTCTGTTGATCCATTTTTAGCTGAGGACATTATGAGACATAAAGTCTGTTGTTTATGCTGCTATACTAACCCCCACTGCTGAATGTGGGTATATTCCTAGTTACTAATAACTCTCATCCATGTAGCTAAATTAGGATTAACTATAATTCTTTACTTTAAATACTATGACATCTTCCTTGGGATGGAGTCAAGTGAAGGTATGATCAATGTTGTTCTTGTGTGAGCACAATTGTCTGTCAAACTTGAACTCATTATAATAAATTAAACTTTAAAAATATAAATAAAAGTTGTAAGTGTTGGCAAAAGAAAGTAAACTTTGATGTCCACAGATGACATTTCATAAATATAGAAAACCTCTAAACATGAAAGAGCTTTAGAATTAATAAGATAACTTTGCTTAATATCAGCATACTACAGTATTGCAGCCAACTTGATTTTTTTTTTTTTTGGTTCTTACTTATTTTTATTAATGTTTTTAATTTGTTTTAATTAGTTGTACATGACAGTAGAATGCATTTATATGTTTTGATAAATCGCATAAATGGAGTGCAATTTCTTATTTTTCTAATTTTATATATTGTAGGATCACATTGATCACACAGTCATACATGTACATGAGCTAATAACGTCTGTTTCACTCTACTGTCATTCCTATCCTCATACCCCTTTCCCTCCCTTCACTCCCTTCTACCTAATATAAAGTTACTCTATTCTTCCCTAGCACCCCCACCTTATTGTGAATTAACATCCAAATATCAGAGAAAACATTTGGCCTTTGGTTTTTTGGGTTTGGCTTATTTTACTTAGCATGATATTCTCCAACTCCATCCATTTATTTGCAAATGCCAGTGACATAGCCACATCAATGTTTAAAGCAGCACAACTCCCAATAGCTAAACTATGGACTCAATCTAGGTGCCCATATATATATATATGCCCACATCATATATATATATATATGATGGAATATTGCTCAGCTTTAGAGAAGAATGAACTTATGCATTAGCTACCTCAATGTTTATAGCAGTTCAATTCACATATCTAAGCCATGGAACCAACCTAGGTGCCCTTCAATAGATGAATGGATAAAGAAAATATGATTTATAAACACAATGGAATATTACTCAGCCTTAAAAAAGAATGACATTATGGCACTTGCCAGTAAGTGAATTAAACTGGAGACTATAATGCTAAGTGAAATAAGTCAATCTGAAAAAACCAAAAGCTGAATATTCTCTCTGATATGCAGATGCTAACACAATAAGGGAGCGGGGGATAGAAATTAATTGGATTAGACTAATTGGAATGAGGAGAAGGGAGGAAAATGGGAATAGGAAAGAGTAGAATGAATGGGATATAATGTTCCTATGTCCATATACACAACCAGAGTTAACTCCACAGCATGTTTAACCACAAGAATGGGATACTTTTTTTTTTTTTTTGCAGTGCTGGGGATTGAACCCAGGGCCTCATGCTTATGGGCAAGCATGCTACCAACTGAGCTATATTCCCAGTCCAGGAATGGGATACTAATGAGAATAAGTTATACTCCGTGTATACACAATATATCAAAATATACTCTACTCATGTATATCTAAAAAGAACAAATTTTTAAAAAAATAACTTTTTTGATAGATCAAGTGTACCAGAAACAGTTGTTATATAACTAAAAGGAAAAAAATAAAAAGGTATGTAATATAGCAACTAAAAATATTAGGTGGCTATAAATAAACCTAAACATGATGTGAATTATTCTATAAAGATATTCGTAGTATTCTGTGTAAAGGTATTAAAGTAGACCTAAGTAAATTAAATATATAATATACATACACAGGAAAGTCAAGATCATGGTATAGTTCTGGCCAGATTTATCACGAGTTTCTATTAAAAATTGCAAAGTTTTGTTCATAAAAGCCGATTTTTCCAAAATGTGTACAGACGATCAAACGGTAAAGAAGTCTCGAAGGATAAAATCAAGAAGAAAGAAGAGGAAATGAAGAAGGAAAAAGAAGAAGAAGAACGAGGATGAAGGAAAGGAAAGGAACAAAGATGGAATCTCGGGCAATGGCAACTGTGTGGAGAAATGTATCTTCGCCATGTATGAAGTTTATCACAAATCCAAAGCAATGACCACATCAGGGATTGAGGCAGGGAGTAGAAAAGCAGACCAGCGGAACTAGTGACAGAATAGGTAAATGTGAACTACAACAGAATGGACAACAAAAATCACTTACGTGGGATTTTAAAGTTAGCCCTAAATTCCTACTTCTGCCTTCAAGAAGTAGAGTCCCATCTCTCTCCCATTAAATGTAGGCGAGACTCAGTAACGTGTTCCTAACAAGTTATACTCCTAGTAGGTCAGAAAAGACACTGACCTCTGCCTAAAGACAGTGATGATGGCCATGCTCCAACAGAAAGCCATAAATTCCTACCAGGTACTTGGAAGAAGAGAGATCATCAGATATTCACAAGCAGCCCTGGTAACTAGCACAGTTTTGTGTAGAATGAATCAAAATGCATTCCGTTCTCATGTATAACTAAAGAGAACAGTTAATGAAAATATTTATTTATTGATAGGCTGGGGAGGTAGCTCAGCTGGTAGAGTGCTTGCCTCACAAGCACAAGGCCCTGGGTTTAATGCCCAGTACCGCAAAAAAAAAAAAGAAAAAAAAAAAGAATTTATTTATTGAATGGAGCAGCAGTCAACACGCGATTAATTACCCAAGGTTGACTACCTCAAAAAAAAAAAAGGACTGGGGAGATAGCTCAGTTGGTAGAGTGCTTTCCTCACAAGCACAAGCACAAGGTCCTGGGTTCAATCCCTAGCACCACAGAAAAAAAGATCATTGCTTTCCCATTCTCTCCCTTGGATGACTTTCCTTATAGGAAGTTAGCTGCCATGTTGTAAAAACACTCAAGCAGTCTTTTGGAGAGACCCATGTGGGGAGGAACAAGCCTCCTGCCAACAGTCACCTGTCAAACCTTGGGTTGATTGATGCTTTATCCAATAAATAAAGTCTAACTGTGCTAGGCTGCTTGTAAATATCTGATCATCTCTTTTCTTCCAGGTACCAGATAGGAGATACTTTCTGTTGGAGCATGGCCATCATGATTATCTTTAGGTGAGTGAGACATGAATAGCAATGGCTAGGTGTCTATTCTGAGCAGGAGTTTGAAGACCCTGAAGGGACTTAGCCATATTCTCCTTGCCTTCTTCTGAATGCATGCCACAATCTACAGGGTCAGACTTTGATCATTTCAGATCCCAAAATGAGAAGTAAGACATGGTGGGGAAAGCTCCCTGTTAACACTCTGAAGAACACACAGTGTGTAACATGACATGAAGAACATGTGACAGGTTCAAGGAATAAAATGGTAAATTATTTAAAATCAGATTGGATTGGATTGGAGGCGTGCACAGGAGAATAAATGGGCCTTTCCTGACCAGCATAATATTTTATTTTCAAACATTAGTATTTGCCTTTCCCACAGAAAAGCATCATAAGGGAAGGAATTTTTTATGTTGTTCCTCCTCACTCCAACTTCAGCGCCTAAGTGAACAATTCTCAAGACTAAATAGTTGAATTCAAATGGAACAAATATCCTGTGAACTACCAGTTTTATATCCTGAAGATATTCGTTTCTAGCTTTATTAGGAGATACATTCAAGAAGCTTATAACATTGTTTTTAATAGAAAAATGCTAACAGTGAAAACTATACAATATATTATTCATTGAAAGGATGAACTTTTGTGCTATTTTCTAACAGAAATTATTTAAAGCAATAAAAAAATGGAATGAACTATCATTTTTGATAACCTGCTACCGTCTTAGTAATCCAATATTGAGTGGGGAAAGGTAAAATGAAGAAACATATATAAAGTATAATACCACTTACTTAAAATTTCAAATGGCAAAGTGAAACAATGTAACTTTGAAGAGGACTAAAAATATAAGAAAACTACTACTCATATCCAAAATTTAATTTATTATAAACACAAATTTCAGAATAGTGGTCTTTCTCGAGGGAATAGAGAAAGACATGCAACTTTGAAAAGAAGCTTATGGAGAACAATTCAGCAATGGTTACAATCTCTTTCCTAAACTAGATAGTGAATGTATGTTCATTTCTATTTATACTACTTGGCTTTAGACCTTAGAAATAGTTTTTTAAATATAATTTTAATGTGTAAAAGGATCAAAATAGTTCCCCCCACACATGTGGATGTGCATACAAAAATTTCTTCTAAGAAAACGTTCTTGTTAAATTATATTTTAGAGAAAGAGTTCTGGAATAGGCGCTTGAATATGAAATTTGACTTTATGTTCTTCCACAGAGGAATACTTCTGCACCTCACTGTATCTCCATCAATTATAACACCTGACCCTCTGAACTCTTAGAGGTGAGACTAGATCAGGTAATTATGACTACTAACTGTTATGTATTGATCATTTCCTTCAAACTAGATTTGGTGCCAGACATTTAATATACTGAATCTCATAATCTTCTCAACCCACATCAAGGCCATGTCCACACCATAATTTAATAACACTGAAGATGAAAAATACAATATTTCCAGGCTTCCTGTTGGTAAGTGGGGTGGAGGTGGGGGATTTAAGACCTCTCTCTCTCAACAAACTTAGTGTTTGCTTCACTCTTGACCAGCAGTACAGTCAATGTGTAAGGATTCGGAAAGATTAGGCATTTTTGATGCAACTTTAAAGTCTATTTTTTTCTATTATTTGTATCTTCCGAGCTATCTTGTGCTATAGGTAGGACTTAAAATCACCCTGTAACCTAAATGTTAAAGTCTCAAAGGCTCTAAAATGATGCTCTTTGCCATCAAGGTGGTTTCTTCTGCTTTACCTGTTCATGGTAGGTTTATAGAAGAAAGATAGTCAAGTCTTGGAACCATCATAGATTAATTATATATTATTGCCCTTTGTAGACCAACTTCTGAGTTCTATCCTAAAAGGGTTAGGGGAGAGTGCAACCCCCTCGCATAGCCGCAACTACCTGTCACTTCACAGATCCTGCTGTAAGCAGACACCAGGGCTTCAAGGGTTGATAAGAAAGAACCTTTGCTTTTTTTTTTTTTTTTTGAGTTTGTACCAGTGGAGGAGAGACGTACATACACAGGTAAGCCAGTGACACATTATGAGGATGAAGAAAGGGTGGGTTCAGATCCAAGTTGGAGTGAAGCTTTAAAAGGAGCCTTCATTTGTCTTGCGACTCTGTGGGGAGAGTCCCAGAGATGAAGGCTGAGGGCAGGCCATGCAATGCTGAAGTGGTGGGAGTCACTGGAGTACTGTAAGCTGAGGTCTGGACTGTGGTCACTCTGTCTCAGGGCTACGAGGAAATGAAGAAGGCCTTAAATGCCACACTCATTTCTTACATTTGTCAAAATTCTTTATTTTTTTAGAGCAGTTTTAGGTTCCCCGCAAAAGTGAGAAGAAGGTACAGAAAGCTGACTAAACAAGAGAACTTAATTTCTCACAGATCTGAAGACTAAGAAGTTCAAAATAAAGGTGCTGGCAGAACGAGTATCCAGTGGGAGCCTACCTTCTCTTGAAAGGTGACTTCTTACTGAGTCTCTACGGGGTGGAATGGGTGAGGGATTTCACTGGGTCCTCTTTTATGGGGGCACTAATACCATAATGAAGGCCCCATCTCCATGATCTAAGCCCTTCCCAAGGGCCCAACCTCCTAATATTATCATTTTAGGGATTAGGATCTCAGCATATGACTTTTAGAGGGGACATAAACATTCAGACCACATTAAATATGTAGTTGTAGAACAGGAAAAAGAACGGAAGTTACTAGGTCTGTATTATCTAAGAGTGCTATTTTAAAATTGGAAGTGCTTTTTCAAGAACATGCATGTTTTAAAAAGGGCAGTAAATGAAAAGGTTTCGAAATCCTCATAATGATGGAGCAACTGGAGTGTGGTTGAAAAGGGGCTATACTGAGCCCAGGTGAGGACCTAGCCATAGGTAGTTGCCATAGAGGAGAAAGGCATGAAAAGACAAATGTAGTTATTTTCCTGTAAACTGTTGGGTCTGGTTCTTTGTGAGATACTCATTCGTGCTTTCTCCCTGTATCTGTCCCTTCATTTTCCCTTTTAAACTGGAAATATTGACTGTTTCCAAACTGAGGAGAAAATTGTTTCTGGTTTAATTTTCTAAAGTCAATATTCACTGAGGAAAGAAGAATTAAGGAAATATGGAGTTCCTCGTAATGGTAAGAGATATTCCGAAGATGGGGAAATGGAAGACATCGGAGAACCCTGTGAGCAGAGAAGCTATAATTTAGGACCTCTAGGGAATGTCTAATGACCACCAGGAGTCAGGTCCTCTACTGGGACTCTCAGATGCATCAAGCCTCCGCTTACTACAAGTATGCCACACAGAGCTGACCACTGGGTCAGCACACCATATAGAACACATATGGCTGTCTTAGTGTTAGCCAGTGCAGGGAGTGACAAACACAATGGAGACCTGGCTGATATCCCTGAACATGAGACAAAATAAGTGAGATAGGAAGCCTCAAAATGATTGAGCATGATGTTCCTCCTCACCCAGTTACACAAAATTTGATTTCTAAAGAAGAAAACAATAGTATTTTTTGCACGTATTTCTCAATATTCAGTTAATGCTAGCCATGTAAATTTGTAGCTATTGAGTTTAGAAATTTTGGTCAAATAGTTCTATTTTTCTTTTTTCAGTATAACCAGGAAGATGGTTTATCTTTCTGAAATTGGGTGAGTGGGGTTTGGGAGAAAGAGGTAAAATGTTAGGAAAACCATTAAAATAATCTTGAGTCAATTAACTAATAGATTCACCTAGTATACATGTTAGGTATTGGGTATATTGAGAAGAAAAACACTAAAGCCCTGACCTTGACCTGACTCTACTCTGTGTAGGCAGGGAGCCAAGTGGCTGGTTGGATACTTAGAGCTGATGTGTAGCTTTCATACATTGTTGGATGTTTGCCCTCTAAGAAACTGATAATATAATCCTTGATACAGTCCATCTGTGGAATCCAAGTAATGAAATGTTGGAATGAGCCTAGAGCTGAAGTGTTATGGAGTATTTTGGAAGTAAAAGATGATAAAATTGTTCAGGAAAATGGTGTGATTGTGATAGAACTGTAGAGCAAAACTAGAATAAGACAGCAGCTAAGTTGGAATGGAATTAAAATGAGGCAGAAAAAAAGATTCCAGACAGAAAATATTTTCACAAATTAAAGCAGAGGAAAATTGGGTATAAGAGAGTAAAAGACAATGCATTATTGATAGTGTTGGTCAAAGATTAGGACCTGGAAAGACCTCATAGTTGGGAACCTCTTGAAATATGAGAAATCCTCATCATTGTGAAATTGTGGCTGATGAATGTATAGATAAGACATCTCTTGGAAAATGGACTTATATCTTAGGATAAGTATGGTTGTTTATATAGAGAAATGCTGCAGTTTATGGGGACTGATTTCCTGGTAGTAAAGAGTAGGAAGAAGAGTAGATAATAAAAGGACTTGGTAGGTTTTACTTTTCAATATTCGGTTGAAAAGAAAATGACCTGTAAGCAAAAAGAAATACAAGCTCCTACTAAGTCTTTTGGAAAATGAGTTATGATGGAATCCTTACTCTTCATGAAGGGATTATGAATGACCTAGTGAATTTGCCAATGGTCTAATGTTCTGCATGTGTAGAAAATTCTCAATGAATAGTTTAGCTATGATGGGAGATTGCATCATGGGTGCTGAAGAAAAATCATAGGGGGGAACAGAGAGCCAGAGAAAAAAA
The DNA here is from genome assembly GCF_902686455.1 of Sciurus vulgaris. Taxonomy (NCBI): domain Eukaryota; kingdom Metazoa; phylum Chordata; class Mammalia; order Rodentia; family Sciuridae; genus Sciurus; species Sciurus vulgaris. The sequence continues at coordinate 108,890,821 of NC_136468.1, read as the reverse complement.
TTGCAGAGCAACACGAGTCTCAGGAATGTTCTGATTTTACTTGATGGCAGTCAGTGTCATTGACTGAACTCCTAGATCTGATGAGGACTTGGGAGCAAAAATATTTCCATACTAACATACACAGAAGCACTGTGGTTCTGAATTTAGATGATGGCAATTGTGTCCTAGTTACGGTTTGATCAGAAAAACAGAAGCTACTTGTGGACTTGGAGTCAAAGTAAATGAGGGGTGTATAGTTTTATTATGGAGAAATTGTTGTGTAGTCATGTTGAAGGAGTGCAGGTCTGGTATTCTGCTAAGGAATATCTAAGTTAGTATCATAAATATGAGCCAGTCTCAAGAAGCCACTTCAACTTTGAAGAATCTCAGGGTAGTTTCTATCAAACCTGTCAGTCTGCAGTATCTAAGAGTTTTCTCAGGAGCATGTGGGAAGCCAACAGTCTGGCTGTTAACTGTCTCAGAGAAAAACAGTCACGCCTATCTTTCAGCCTCCAAAATCATATGCAGTTCCTCACACTTGCAAATTTGGACCCAATATTATATTGGAAATGTAGTTGCTGGCTTCTTTTCTGCAACACAGATACAGGCTTGGGAGTGTGGGAGCATAATACTGAGTTGACAGCAGAAAATTCAGCACAAATTGTCCATAATATATTCAACAAACTGCAGATTTGCTAGAAATTAGTGAGCCCTAGTTTACAGAGTGTGTGTCTATATTTCAGATTTATTATGATATCATTAACATAAAAAGTTCATAACTTTAAGATATACAACTTGATGTTTTCATATAAGAATACATTGTGAAACGATGACCGTATTCCAGAAAATTAACATGTCTGTCACTTTTACATAGTTACCATTTATGAGTATGTGTGCATGGTGAGAAGAATGACGATCTATCATTTTAGCACATTTCAAGTACACAATACCATATTGTTAACTATCATCATTATGCCATTCTTTATATATCCAAAAATGATTCATCTTGTAAAACTGAAACTTTATTCCCTTTGACAAGTTTTGCTTTATTTACCCCTTCTCCCATTCCCCCAAACCATGGAACACCTGTTTCTATAAGGTTTGACTATTTTAGATTTGACATGTAAGCAAAATTATAGATTATACCATATTGTTCTGTGTTTTACTTATCTCAAAGAACAAAATGGCCTCCCTCCAACAATGTTTTCAGAAATGGCAAGATTTTCTTCATTGTTTAGGCTACATAAATCATTTGCATACATAAAACATTCACACACACATACACAAACACACATCTACACACAAACATGAATACCAATACCCTCTTCACACAAACACGTTTTCAGTTGTCTGCTGAAGGTAAACTTTTTTATTTATTTATTTATTTATTTATTTATTTATTTATTTTTTATGGTGCTGGGGATTGAACCCAGGGCCTTGTGCATGCAAGGCAAGCACTCTACCACCTGAGCTATATCCCCAGCCCCAAACTTTTAAATAAAACTTTTAAATAAAAATCTATTCACTTTATTCCTTTGCTGTATGGTACTTTTTAGTTTGATGTAATCCTACTTGTTTATTTTTGCCTTTGTCACTTGTGTTTTGGGAACCATATAGAAAATACTGTCAAGAGTAGTGTCAATTCTAAGTGGACTGAAAACATAGAAATTAGATCAGAAACTCTGCAACTGCTAGAAGAAAATGTAGGCTCAACCCTTCATCATATTGGCACAGGCATTATCTTCCTTAATAAAATTTCTAAAACTCAAGAAGTAAAGTTAATAATGAATAAGTGGAATGGCATTAAATTAAAAATCAAAGGAAACAAGAGCATGCAGAAAGAGCCTATCGAATGGGAAATCTTTGCCACCTGCTCCTCAGACTCTGGATTGATATACAGAATATAAAAAGAACTCAAAAAAAAAAAAAGAAAAAATTAATAAATGCATGGAAGAACTAAGTAGACACTTCCAAAAGAAAAAAATATATACAAATGGCAATAAATATATGAGAAAGATATTCAATATCTCTAGCACACAGGTAAATAAAGGCAAATCAAAATATTGGGATATCATCTAACTCCAGTCAAAATGGCAATTAACAGAAATAAAAATAATAATCAATGTTGGCGAGGATGTGGAGAAAAAGGTACATTCATACATTGTTGATGGTGCTACAAATTACTACAACCAGTCTGGAAAACAGCATGGAGATTCCTCAAAAAACTAGGAGTAGAACACCATATGACCCCCCTATCCCACTCACTGGTATGGATTTAAAAGGTCTAAAATCAGCAAACTATAGAAATTCAGCCACATCTATTACAGCAGCACAATTCACAATAGCCAAGCTATGAAACCTGTGTAGTTGCCTGTACACAGTTGAATGCAAAAACAAAATGAGGTATATATACATGGTGGAGTTTACTCAGTCATAAAGAAGAAAAAATTATGGCATTTGCTTGTAAGTGAATGGAACTGGAGAATATTATGCCAACTGTCATAAGCCAGACCCTGAAAGTGAAGGGTCCAGTGTTTTTACTCATATGTTGAAGTTAGACCCACATAAGGGATGGGGGTGGGGGTGGACAGAAGGATAGAACAGTTTGCAGGGGATTCCATGAAAATAGAAGAGAGTTTAGTGAAGTAGAAGAAGGAGATTGAGGGGAAGGGAGAGGGATAGGAAAAGGAAGAATGGTGGAATGAATCAGACTTAATTTCTCTATATACGTATAAGAATTTCACCTTTATGTATATCCACAAGATACTAATTAAAAAGACTATAAAATAGAAGAAAAATCAGTAAATTAATAGGAACAGGTGGAGAGAGGAGGGAAGGGAAAGGGGGAGTACTGGGGAGACAAATGTAGAAAATTATATTACATGCTTGTATAATTATATCAAAATGAACCTCAATATTATATATATCTAAAATAAACTAATAAAAATAAAATAAAAAGTAATGTCAAAAAAGATCTCCCTGTTTTTATTTTTTCCTAGGAATTTCATGGTTTAATATTTTACATTAAGTTATTATGCAATTTTTATTGATTTTGTATAAGTTGTGAGATGGGGTCCAATTTCATTTTTTTTCCATGAATAGTCAGTTCTCTGAACACTAGACTTTTATTGAAGAAACTAACTTTTTTCTCCCTTTGTATTTGCACCTTGTTGATTATCAGTTGACCATAAATTTATTAATTTGTATAATGTTCATTTGGTCTATGTATCCATTTTTATTCCAGCACCATACTGTCTACAGTACTAAGCTTTGTATTATAGTTTGAACTTAGTACATTTGATGCTTTCAGTGTTGCTTGTCTTCTTCAATATCGTTTTGGATACTTAAGGTTGTTTCTGATTGCAAAAGTATAGTAGAATTGTTATGTAAATAATGCTACTGGAATTTTAATAGGGATGCCAGCACCACACCTGTAATCCCGAGACTAGCCAGGCTGAGGAAGGAGAACTGTCAATTCAAGTGCAGTCTGAAGAATTCATTAATATCATCAGCAAATTATGCTCTGTCTCAAAATTAAAAAATAAAATGGAATGGGATTTAACCCAGTGGAAAAGTAAGTCTGGCTTAATCCCCACTACAAAAATAATAATTTAACTAATTAAATAAATTCAATAAAAAAGAAAAGAGTATATGATTATATCAAATGTATAGATAATTTTGACTAGTATGAACATAATAATATTAATTATTCCAATATATAAATACCAGATATATTTACATTTGTCTGTAGACTCTAATTTCCTTTACCAATGTTTACTAATTAGTGCATAGTTAATTTGGTTAATTTTAAAATATTTTTTACTTGGTTTTTGTTGCAAATGTGACTGGGATTGTTTTGTCAATTTCTCTTTTAGTTAGTTGTATACAAACGCCACCATTTAGTCTTTTGTATATTGATTTTGTATTCTGTGACTTTGCAGAATTTGTTATTTCTAACAGTTTAATAAATCTTTAGGATTTTCTATGTATATGATCATATCCTCTGCAAATAGAAATAAATTTTCCTTTCTAAATTGGATATGTTTTATTTCCATTTCTTGTCCAATTTCTCTGGCAGAGACTTCCAGTACTATGTTGAATAGCACTGGTTATAGTGAGCACACTTGCCTATTATTGGGATCTCATAGGAAGCACTTTGATTTCCATGCATACCTATTTTGTTGATGGTTTTTAATCATGAAAACATGTTGAATTTTGTCACATTCTTTCTCTGCATTATTTAAATGATCATGTCATTTTCATCTTTTATTCTGCTAATGTGGTACATCATATTGATTCACATTTTGCATCATTCTTTCACCCCAGGGATTAATCCCACTTGCACATGATATATGATCATTTTAAAAATTTTTTTTATTTGTTTGAATTAGTTGTACATGACAGTAGAATACATATATACACTTTGGTAAATAATACATACATGGAGTGTGATTTCTTATTTTTCTGATTGTACATATTGTAAGATCACATCAGTCATGCAATCATATATGTTCATGAGGTAATAATATCTGTTTTACTTTACTATACTTCCTACCTCCATACCCTTTTCCCTCCCTTCACTCTCCTCTACCTAATATCAAGCAACTCTATTCTTCTCTAGATGCACCCCTTATTGTGAATTAGCATCCACATATCAGACAAAACATTCAGCCTCTGATTTTTTGGGTTTGGCTTATTTTGCTAAGCATGATATTCTCCAGTTCCATTTATTTAACAGCAAATGTCATAATTTCGTTCTTTGTTAAAGCTGAGTAATATTCCATCGTATACACACATACACACACACACACACACACACACACTCACACACACACACAAACACCACATTTTTTTTATCCATTCATCTATTGAAGGACTCCTAGTTTGGTTCCATAGTTTTGCAATTGTGAGAAGGGCTTCTAGAAGCATTGATGTAGCTGCAGTCATAGACATATGCTGATTTTAAGTCCTTTGAGTATAAACCTAGGATTGGAATAGCTGGGTCACATGGTGATTCCATTCCAAGTTTTCTGAGGAATCTCTGTACTGCTTTCCATAATAGTTGTACCATTTTGCATTCCTACCAGTAATGTATGAGTATACCTTTTCCCCCACATCCTTGCCAACATTTATTGTTGCTTGTATTCTTGATAATTGGCATTCTGATTGGGGTGAGATGAAATATTAGAGTAGTTTTGATTTGTATCTATCTAATTGCTAGAAATGTTGAACATTTCTTCATATATTTGTTCATTAATTGTATATCTTCTATGATCATTTTAATGTACTATAAAATTTTATTGAATATTTATTTCTTCTGTTAGGTTTCCTGTTGGAGTTCTCTGTTGCTTTTTCTCAGCTGTCATTAGATTCTTGAGCTCCAAAAGTTATGTTTGAGTCCATCTTATTTTTTTTTTAATTTTTGTGAAACTTCTCATTTTGTCCAATATTGCTTTCCCAATTTCATTATTTATCAGAGTTTCTTACAGTTCATCGAGTTTCTTTAAAATAAATATTTTTGTCAGGCAACTCATTGGTCTCCATTTCTTTCTTTTTGGATTAAATTGCTAAGCATTTATTGTCACTTGAAGAAATAATTTTAATACATATTTTGGACTTGACTTGTTAAGGAAAGACCTGCAATATTGGGTGATGTGATGTGTACAGAGCATTAACTGGAATGGCAGGTTGGAGTGCACTGTGATAGGAAGAATTCTTTCACAAGTTGCCATTTTGGGGGTCATCTGATGGTTTTGGGACAGAAAATATGTTAGCCTAGTGACTTAGGTACCCAGAGTGTACACAATCAACAATTAGGTAGCCCTGGTGATGGAGGCCATAAGGGGTCCACTGTAGCTGAAAGGGATACTGGAGTTCTCAGTGGTCCCTCTGCATTCAACAGTAGTCTAGAAGAGTGGGTGACATGACCAGTGGCAGTTTCTGCAGAAGATGACTTCACATATGTGCTGAACTCTAGGCTGTATCATTTGCAATACTGCTGATTGAGGTAGCTCTGCTGGAAGGTATCAGCTCAGGCAGCTGGGGTCCATAAACTCAGAAACAGCATGGTCCTTGCTTGTAAAAACTGCAGCAATCGGCTGTACAAGTCTTCTCAGACATCTGGGCGGACTAACACTAATGTGAATCTCACATAGTGCCCTAAAAGGCTAGAGAACCTGGAATCTCACTGATGAATTATGAATTTGACAGTGGATTTTTCTTATATGGTCCATTGGGTTATTTAAGTTTTTTGTTTGTTTGTGGATTTTTTTTTTTTTTTTTTTTGGTGTTTTCTTAGTTCTTTATATATTCTGGATACCAAGGCCTTAATTGAAGAACAGGTGGCAAAGATCTTCTACCATTCTATAGGTTGTCTCTTCATGTTCTTAATTGTTTCCCATTTTTTGCACAGAAGTTTCTTAATCTGATGCCATTTCACTTATTGATTTTTGGTTTTATTTTCTGTACTTTCAAAGTCTTATTAAGAAAGTTGATTCCTGTGCCACCATGTTGGAGTGTTAGATCAATGTTTTCTTCTAGAAGTTGCAGAATTTCTGGTCTTATTCCTAAGTCTTTGATCCACTTGGAGTTGACTTTTGTGCAGGGTGAGAGATAGAGATCAAGTTTCATTCTTCTACATATTGATAGTCAATTTTCCCAGCACCATTTGTTGAAAAGGTTATCTTTCCCCAATGAATGTTTTTGACACTTTTGTCTAGTATCAGATAATTGTATTTATGCAGGTTTATCTCTGTGTCTTCTATTCTTGTCCATTGGTCTTCATGACTGTTTTTGTGCCAGTACAATGCTGCTTTTATTACTATAGCTCTGTACTATATTTTGAGTTCTGGTATCATGATGCTGCCAGCACTACGTTTTTTTACTCAGGATTTCTTTATCTATTCTGGGTCTCTTATTTTTCGAAATGAATTTTAGAGCTGGTTTTTGTCGTTCTGAGAAAAATGTCATTGGTATTTTGATAAGAATTGTATTGAATCCCTACAATGCTTTTAGTATAGCCATTTTAATAATATTAATTCTGCCTATCTAAGAACATGGGAGGTCTTTCCATGTTTTATAGACTTCTTCAATTTCTTCCTTCAGTGTTCTATACTGTTCATTGTAGAGGTCCTTGACTTCCTGTGTTAGATCTTTTTGCAGTATTTTTTTCAGGCTTTTATGAATGGAATAGTTTTTCTAATTTATTTTCAGCAGGTCTGTTATTGGAATATTGAAAAACAATTGATATGTGTTGATCTTTTATTCCTTTACTAAATTTATCAGTTCTAGAAGTCTTTCATTGGCTATTTGGGGATCTTCTATGTATAGGAACATGTCAGCAGCAAATAGATAATTTAAGCTCTTCTTTTCCTCATTGTATCCTTTAATTTCCTTCTCTTGCCTGATTGCCCTGGTTAGAATTTAGTCTGTTGAATAGGAGTGATGAGAGTAGGCATCTTTGTCTTATTCCTGTTTGTAGAGAAAATGCTTTCAGTTTTTCTCCATTCAATGTAATGTTGGCTTTGTGTTTGTAATACATGGCCTTTACAATGTTGAGGTAAGTTCTTTCTATTCCTAGTTTTTCTAGTGTTGCAAACATGAATGGTAAGTGTACTTTGTCAAATGCTTTTCTGCATCTATTGAGATATTTATGCTATTCTTGTCATTAAGACTTTATGTGGTGAATTACAATTATTGATCTGCATATGCTGAACCATCCTTGAATCCCTATAATGAAACCCACTTTTTGTGTGCTTTTGCATATGGTTTGCCAATTTTTGTATCTACATTCACCAAGGACGTTGGTCTACTAGAAATTGTACACAGGGGTGCTTAACCACTGAACCATATCCCCAGCCCTTTTATAAATGTATTTTATTCAGAGATAGGGTCTTGCTAAGTTGCTTAGGGCCTCACTAACTTGATGAGAATGGCTTTGAACAGTGATCCTCCTGCCTCAGTTTCCCAATCCACTGGGATTACAGAAATGAACCACCATGCCCAGTTGGCCTGAAGTTTTCTTTCTTTGATATGTATGTGATTTTGGTAACAGGGTAATACTGATTTCTAATAATGAATTTCATGGTGATCCATCCTTTTCTATTTCATGGAAGAATTTGAAGAGGATTTGTATTCTTATTTAAACATCTGGTAGAACTCAGCTGAGAATTCATCTTGTCCTGGATTTTACTTTGTTGAAAGATGTTTAATAGCTGCTTCAATTTCATTACTTGATATTGATCGGTTTATATTTTCTATATCCTCATGGTTCAATTTGGCTAGATCATCTATATCTGAGAATATATCACTATCAACAAGATTTTCTAGTTTGTTCAAGTAAAAGCTTTCAAAATCGTTTCTGATGATCCTCTTGATTTCAGTGCTGTCTATAGTGATATTTCCTGTTTGAATTCTAATTTGATTTGTTTGATTCTTTTCTTTATTTTGGTTAATTTGACTAGTGGTTTATCAATATTGTTTATCCTTTCAAAAACCAACTCTTTGTTTCATTGATATTGGTTTTTATTTTGTATTGGTTTTTATTTTTTATTCATTTATTTCAGTTCTGCTTTTAAGTTCATGTCTTCTACTAACTTTGGTTTTGGTTTGTTCTTGTTATAAGGCCTTGAGGTATAATGTTAATTATTTGGCATCTAATTTTTAATGTATGAACTCAGTACCATACATTTTGTCTTAGAACTGCCTTCATATCATCCCAGAGATTTTGATATGTTATATCACTATTCTCAATTATTTGTAAGATTTTTAAAATTTCTACCCTGATTTTGTTCTTCTATTTATTCATTATTCAAAAATGTATTACTTAGTCTTCCTGTGGTTGAGTGTTTTTTCTTATCTCGTCTTTGAATTCTAATTTACTCCATTATGATTTAATGTAATGCAAGGAATTATCTTTATCTCTTTATATTTGCTAAGACTGATTTTGTGACCTAGAATATGATCTCTTTTAGAAAATATTCCATGCACTGCTGAGAAGAAGGTGAAATCAGCCACTGATAAATAATATTTCTCTAGATGTCTGTTAGGTACATTTGGTTAATAGTATTTTTTATATCAAAAGAATCTTTACTTAGTTTATGTCTGGATGATCTCTCAAGTACTCCCCAGTATTATTGTATTGTGGTCTACTTAACTTTTTTTAATTAATAGTCTATTTGTTCTAATTTGTTGTACATGGCAGTAGAATGTATTTATGCATTTTCATAGATCATACATAAATGGAATGTAATCTCTCATTTTTCTGATTATACATATTATAGGATCACATCAGTCATGCAGTTATATATGTACATGAAGTAATAATGTCTGTTTCACTCTATTATCATTCCTGTCCCCATTCCTCTTCCCCTCCCTTCACTCCCCTCTAACTAATATAAGGTAACTCTATTCTCTGATATGCAAATGCTACTTGACTTTTAATATTGAGAAGAGAAGAGTTTGATTTATGTAAGCAAATGCATGATTCTTTGTGGCCTAGATATTTACAATCACTACATCTTGTTGTTGGATTATTCCCTTAACCAGAATGAAATGATAATTTTTTTGTCTCTTCTGATTAATTGTGACTTGAAGTGTACGTCTTCTGATATAAGAATGACTATCCTTGCTTGTTTTTCAGTATAATTTATATGGTACATCTTCTCATCCTTTCCCATTCAGCCTGTGAATATCCTGGTCTGTAAAGTGAATCTCTTGCAAACAATATATTTTTGGGTCTTGTTTTTTTAATCCTTCTGCCAATGTATGTCTTTTGATCACAGAGTTCAGACCCTTACATTCAATATTATTATAGAGAGAAGATATTTTTTGCCTACCATTTTGAAAGGTTTCGATGTTTAATGTAGACTTGATTCTCTTTTAATTGACTATTCTTCTAGTGTAATGATCTGATCCTTATGTTGGTTTTAATTTTTATTTCTCATTTATTCTTCATGAATTATTTCATTGAGTATGTGTGTATTACATGCAGACTTATAATTATAAATTTCTATAGTTTCTGTTTATCATGTAAGTTTTTAATTTTATTTTCAATTCTTGACTGTAATCTTTCTGGGCATAATTGTCTTGGTTGACATTCATCATTTTCTTTCAAAACTTGGCATATATTATTCCAAGCCCTCCTGGCTTTTAGGGTCTGCCTGGGTTGAAAAGTCAGTTGAAATCTGAAATGGTTTATTTCTAAATGAGACCAGCCAAATTTTTCTTTTGCAGCTTTTAGAATTCTATTTTTATTCTGTGTGTTAGGCATTTTCATTATAATTTGTCATGGATTAGATCTATTGTGACTTTGTATATATAGAGTTCTATAGGTCTATTGTATTTGAATTTCCATCTCATTGGATGGAAAATTCAAGGTTGGAAAATTTTCTAATATTATTTCATGGAAAACATTGTGCAACTCTTGATTTTGTAATTCGGTGCCATCATCTATTCCAATGATTCTTAAATTTGATCTCCTAATGTTATATCAGATTTTGTGACTATTATGGCCAAGGTCCCTTAACATGTTTTCTTTATGATCAATGCTATGTTTAAGATTATATACTTTGTTTTTGAGAACTGAAAATTTTTCTTCAAAGTGGACTAATCTTTTGGTGATGCTTTTCATTGAATTTTAAAAGTGATTTGTTGAGTCTTTCCTTTCCAGGGTTTCCTTTTGGTTCTTTTCCACAATCTCTATCTCTTCATTGAAGTGATATTTTACTTCCTGCATATTTTCTATAATTTCTTTTTTTTAAAATTTTTTATTATTATTTTTTTTATTGTAAACAAATGGGATACATGTTGTTTCTCTGTTTGTACATGGCGTAAAGGCATACCATTTGTGTAATCATAAATTTACATAGAGTAATGTTGTTTGATTCATTCTGTTATTTTTTCCCTTCCCCCCACCCCTCCCACCCCTCTTTACCCTCTATACAGTCCTTCCTTCCTCCATACTTGCCCCCCTCCCTAACCCTAACTCTAACACTAATACTAACCCTTCCCTCCCCCCCATCATGTGTCATCCTCCACTTAATAGCGATATCATTCGTCCTTTGGCTTTTTGAGATTGGCTTATCTCACTTAGCATGATATTCTCCAATTTCATCCATTTGCCTGCAAATGCCATAATTTTATCATTCTTTATGGCTGAGTAATATTCCATCATATATATATATATATATATATATATATATATATATATATATGCCACGGTTTCTTTATCCACTCATCAATTGAAGGGCATTTAGGTTGGTTCCACAGTCTGGCTATTGTGAATTGAGCAGCTATGAACATTGATGTGGCTGTATCTCTGTAGTATGCTGATTTTAAGTCCTTTGGGTATAGGCCAAGGAGTGGGATAACTGGGTCAAATGGAGGGTTCATTCCAAGTTTTCTAAGGAATCTCCACACTGCTTTCCAGAGTGGCTGCACTAATTTGCAGCCCCACCAGCAATGTATGAGTGTACCTTTCTCCCCACATCCTCGCCAACACCTGTTGTTGCTCGTGTTCTTGATAATCGCCATTCTAATTGGGGTGAGATGGAATCTTAGGGTGGTTTTGATTTGCATTTCTCTTATTACTAGAGATGTTGAACATTTTTCCATATGTTTGTTGATTGCTTGTAGATCTTCTTCTGTGAAGTGTCTATTCATTTCCTTAGCCCATTTGTCGACTGGATTATTTGAATTCTTGGAGTAGAGTTTTATGAGTTCTTTATAGATTCTGGAGATTAGTGCTCTATCTGAAGTATGATTGGGAAAGATATTCTCCCACTCTGTAGGCTCTTTCTTCGCATTGCTGACAGTTTCCTTTGCTGAGAGAAAGCTTTTTAGTTTGAATCTATCCCAGTGGTTGATTCTAGCTTTTATTTCTTGTGCTATGGGAGTCCTGTTAAGGAAGTCTGATCCTAGACCAACAAGGTGAAGATTTGGACCTACTTTTTCTTCTATAATCTGCAGGGTCTCTGGTCTGATTCCGAGGTCCTTAATCCATTTTGAGTTTAGTTTCGTGAATGGTGAGAGATATGGGTTTAGTTTCATTCTGTTGCATATGGATTTCCAATTTTCCCAGCACCATTTGTTGAAGAGGCTATCTTTTCTCCATTGCATATTTTTGGCCCCTTTGTCTAGTATGAGAAAATTGTATTTATTTGGGTTTGTGTCCGTGTCCTCTATTCTGTACCATTGATCTACCTTTCTATTTTGGTACCAATACCATGCCGTTTTTGTTACTATTGCTTTGTAGTAGAGTTGAAGATCTGTATTGCAATACCCCCTGTTTCACTCTTCCTGCTAAGGATTGCTTTAGCTATTCTGGGTTTCTTATTCTTCCAGATGAATTTCATAATTGCTTGCTCTATTTCTGTAAGGTACGTCATTGGGATTTTAATTGGAATTGCATTGAATTTGTATAGCACTTTTGGTAGTATGGCCATTTTGACAATATTAATTCTTCCTATCCAAGAACATGGAAGATCTTTCCATCTAATAAGGTGTTCTTTAATTTCTTTCCTTACTGTTGTATAGTTCTCATTGTAGAGGTCTTTCACCTCTTTTGTGAGATTGATTCCCAAGTACTTTATTTTTTCAAGGCTATTTTGAATGGGGTAGTATTCCTAATTTCTCTTTCTGAAGATTCATCACTTATGTATAAAAATGCGTTGGATTTATGGGCATTGATCTTGTAACCTGCTACTTTACTGAATTCACTTATGAGTTCTAAGAGTTTTCTGGTGGAATTTCCAGGTTCCTCTAAATATATAATCATGTCATCAGTGAACAGGGATAGTTTGAGTTCTTCTTTTCCAATTCGTATCCCTTTAATTTCTTTGGTTTGTCTAATTGCTCTGGCCAGAGTCTCAAGAATGATGTTGAATAGAAGTGGTGAAAGAGGGCATCCCTGCCTTGTTCCAGTTTTTAGAGGGAATGCTTTCAGTTTTTCACCATTTAGAATGATATTAGCCATGGGCTTAGCATAAATGGCCTTTACAATGTTAAGGAATGTTCCCACTATCCCTATTTTTTCTAGTGTTTTGAGCATGAAGGGGTGCTGTATTTTATCAAATGCTTTTTCTGCATCTATTGAAATAATCATGTGATTCTTGACTTTAAGTCTATTAATATGGTGAATTATGTTTATTGATTTCCTGATGTTGAACCAACCTTGCATCCCTGGGATGAAACCCACTTGATCATGGTGCACTATCTTTTTAATATGTTTTTGTATGCGATTTGCTAAAATTTTGTTGAGAATTGTTGCGTCAATGTTCATTAAGGATATTGGTCTGAAATTTTCTTTCCTTGATGAGTCTCTGTGTGATTTAGGTATCAGTGTGATATTGGCTTCATAGAATGAGTTTGGGAGGGTTCCCTCCTCTTCTATTTTATGGAATACTTTGAGAAGTATTGGAATGAGCTCTTCTTTAAAGGTTTTGTAGAACTCGGCTGAGAACCCATCTGGTCCCGGACTTTTCTTTGTTGGTAGGCTTTTGATGACTTCTTCTATTTCAGTACTTGAAATTGGTCTATTTAAATTGTTTATGTCCTCCTCTTTCAGTTTAGGCAATTCATATGTCTCTAGAAACCTGTTGATGTCTTTGAAATTTTCTATTTTGTCGGAGTATAGATGTTCAAAATAGCTTCTAATTATGTTTTGTATTTCAATCCTGTCTGTTGTGATATTTCCTTGTTCATTCCGAATTTTAGTGATTTGGGTTTTCTCTCGTCTTCTCTTTGTTAGTGTGGCTAAAGGTTTATCAATTTTGTTTATTTTTTCGAAGAACCAACTATTTATTTTGTCAATTTTTTGTATTGTTTCTTTTGTTTCAATTTCACTGATTTCAGCTCTAAGTTTAACTATTTCATGTCTTCTACTACTTTTGGTGCTGTTCTGTTCTTCTTTTTCTAGGGCTTTGAGCTGTAGTGTTAGGTCGTTTATTTGTTGAGTTTTACTTCTTTTATTGAATGTGCTCCATGAAATAAATTTCCCTCTAAGTGCTGCTTTCATAGTGTCCCAGAGATTTTGATATGATGTTTCTTTGTTCTCATTTACCTCTAAGAACTTTTTAATTTCCTTCCTAATATCTTCTGTTATCCATTCATCATATAATAGCATATTTTTTAATCTCCAGATGTTGGAATAGTTTCTGTGTTTTACTCTTTCCTTTATTTCTAACTTCAATCCATTATGATCTGATAGAATACATGGTAGTGTCTCTATCTTCTTGTATTTGCTAACATTAGCTTTGTGGCATAATATATGGTCTATTTGTGGCATAATATATGGTCTATATGGTTTCTGTGTTTTACTCTTTCATTTATTTCTAACTTCAATCCATTATGATCTGATAGAATACATGGTAGTGTCTCTATCTTCTTGTATTTGCTAACATTAGCTTTGTGACATAATATATGGTCTATTTTAGAGAAGGTTCCATGTGCTGCTGAGAAGAAAGTGTATTCGCTCTTGGTTGGATGGTATATTCTATAAATGTCCGTTAAGTCTAAATTATTGATTGTGTTATTGAGTTCTATGGTTTCTTTGTTCAATTTTTGTCTGGAAGATCTGTCCAGTGGTGAGAGAGGCATGTTAAAATCACCTAGTATTATTGTGTTGTGGTCTATTTGGTTTCTGAAATTGAGAAGGATTTGTTTAACATACATGGATGAGCCACTGTTTGGGGCATAGATGTTTATGATTGTTATATCTTGCTGATTTATGCTTCCCTTAAGCAGTATGAAATGACCTTCTTTATCCCTTCTGACTAACTTTGGCTTGAAGTCCACACTATCGGAAATGAGGATGGATACTCCAGCTTTTTTGCTGAGTCCATGTGCATGGTATGTTTTTCCCCATCCTTTCACCTTTAGTCTATGGGTATCTTTTTCTATGAGGTGAGTCTCTTGCAGGCAACATATTGTTGGATCTTTCTTTTTAATCCAATCTGCCAGTCTATGTCTCTTGATTGATGAATTCAGGCCATTAACATTCAGGGTTATTATGGAGAAATGATTTGGTTTCACGGTCATTTGGTTCATTTTTAAAATTTTGTTTATTTATTTGTTTGACACAACTTGTTTTCTCCTTTATTTGACAATTTCTTTAGGATGATTCCTCCCTTTGCTGATTTGCTTCTTTGTTTTTCATCTCTTCCTCATGGAATATTTTGCTGAGAATGTTCTGTAATGCTGGCTTTCTTTTTGTAAATTCTTTTAGCTTTTGTTTATCATGGAAGGATTTTATTTCATCGTCAAATTTGAAGGTAAGTTTTGCTGGGTATAAGATTCTTGGTTGGCATCCATTTTCTTACAGGGCTTGAAAAATGTTGTTCCAGGCCCTTCTAGCTTTTAGGGTCTGGATTGAAAAATCTGCTGATATTCTTATTGGTTTCCCCCTGAATGTAATTTGGTTCTTTTCTCTCACAGCCTTTAAAATTCTGTCTTTATTTTGTATGTTTTCATTATAATGTGTCTTGGTGTCGGTCTGTTGTAATTTTGTGTATTTGGAGTCCTATAAGCCTCTTGAACTTGATTTTCCATTTCATTCTTCAGATTTGGGAAATTTTCTGATATTATTTCATTGAATAAATTGTTCATTCCTTTGGCTTGTTTCTTTAGGCCTTCCTCAATCCCAATAATTCTTAAATTTGGCCTTTTCATGATATCCCATAGTTCTTGTAGATTCTGTTCATGATTTCTTACCATCTTCTCTGTTTGTTCAACTTTGTTTTCAAGGTTAAATATTTTGTCTTCAATGTCTGAGGTTCTGTCTTCCAGGTGTTCTATCCTATTGGATATGCTTTCTATGGAGTTCTTAATTTGGTTTATTGTTTCCTTCATGTCAAGGATTTTTGTTTGGTTTTTTTTTCAATATCTCTAACTCTTTATTGAAATGATCTTTTGCTTCCTGTATTTGCTCTTTTAACTGTCGATTGGTGCGATCATTCCATGCTTGCATTTGCTCTTTCATCTCATCGTTTGCTTCTCTGATCATTTTAATTATGTACATTCTGAACTCCTTTTCTGACATTTCTTCTGCCATGCTGTCATTGGGGTTTTTGCAAGCATTTAGATTTGTTTTGTTTGCAGCATTTTCTTTCCTTGTTTTCTCATATTGCTCAGGTATCAGTGGACCGCTGAGATATTGCAGATTTCCTCTATTGACTTACAATGTCCCTGAAGATTTCTATATATATCCCCCCTTAGCCTTCAGTAGGCTGAAGTCTTGGAGGAAGTTGATAATGCGGTGCTCCACAAGAAGCTGCCTCTCTAGGAGTGGTGGCCTTCAGGTGGGGTATAATCCCTGCTACTGGGCAGAGGTGCCTCCACTTGTTGACCAATGGTCATCCAAAGGGGACCTAGGCTGCGGGCTGAGGCAAGGCCTGTTTGGGCCTGTGTCTCTGGTTTTACCGTCCTTGTGGGGAAACCTCACCCAGCAGGGAAGACTCACCCGGTGGGGAGGTCTCGCTGGTCAGTTCCCTCCTAGAGGTTCCCCTCAATTTACAGCTACCACCTGGGCTGGGCTGCCTTCCTCTGCAAAGTTCCCAGGGGCCCGGCCCTACCTCCTGGGCCTGGGAGCCTCACCCTTTGCAGATGAATCTCCTTAGGCTGCCCCTCCTCAGAGAATCTGCCCGCATGCCTGGAACCTTCGCTCCGCCCTAAGCCTGTCTCTGTGCGGCTCTTCCACCAAGAAGCCTCCTAGATCCTGGGACCCTGCTCTGCACCTAATCGCCTGGCTATGCGGCCCCTCCTCTGAGCAGCCACCTGGGGCCCCGAACAATCGCTCTGAGACCCAGAGACCCGCCACACGCCTCTTCCTCCAGACAGCCGCCCAGTATTCCGGTGTGGTCACTAGGAGTCCAAGAAACTCACTTCGTGCCTCCTCCTCCCACCAACCACCCGTAGCCCTGGGCAATCAATCACTCCAAATCAAAGTGACCCTCCCCGTTTTCCTCCTTCTCCAGATAACCCCCGGGTGTTCAGGAGTGGTTGCTCTGAGTGGCTCTGAATCCACGTGACCCACTGCACGGGTCCTCTGGGCAACCGCCCGGAGCTCTGGTGCGGCCACTCAAGACCAAGCGACCCACCACGCTTCTCCTCCAGGCAGCCCCCCTGTGTTCAGGAGCTGTCACTTTAAGTCCAAACAACTCACCACTGGCCTTCTCCTCTGAGCAGCTGCCTGGAGCGCTAATGCAGTCACTGCGAGTCCAAACGACCCGCCGCGCTCCTCCTCCTCCTCCTCCTACTCCTCCGGGCAGGCCCCGGTGTTCAGAAGTGGTCTGAGTCCAAACAGCTCGCCACGCAGCCCCTTCTCTGGCAACCGCCTGTAGCTCTGGTGTAGTCACTCTGAATCCAAGCGGCCGCGCTCCTCTTCCTCCTCCTCGTCCTCAGGGCAGGCCCCGGTGTTCAGAAGCGTCGCTCTAAGTCCAAACAGCTCGCCGCGGACTTTCTCCTCTGGCAACCGCCTGTAGCTCTGGTGCAGTCACTCCGAATCCAAGCGGCCACGTTCCTCCTCCTCCTCCTCAGGGCAGGCCCCGGTGTCCTGAGTCCACACAGCTCTCCTCGCCACTCCTCCCCTGGGCAGCCGCCGGAGCCCCAGTGGTTGCTCCGAGTCCCAGCGCTGTGCCGAGCGGCCTCCCTATTTTCTATAATTTCACTCCTTACATCTTTATTTAGCTCATTGACCATTTTAACACCGACCTTTCTAAATTCTTTCTCTGACATTTTACAACACTGTGGTGTTGAAGGAGTCAGTTGTCAAAATATTATGGGCAATTTGAGGTGGTTTATTCCCTTGTTTTTTCCTATTGCTTATATAGCTAACCAACTATTGGGATGGTTATTGCTTCTTCTTTTAAGCAAGGAATGACTTTGTGAACTTCTCTCTTGTATGAGTCCTGAGTTGAGTGAATATCCTAGTATTGATAGTTTAATTAATATTCTCAAAATGGCCATACCACCAAAAGTGCTATATAGATTCAATGCAATTCCAATTCCAATCCCAATGATGTACGTTACAGAAATAGAGCAAACAATCATGAAATTCATCTGGAAGAATAAGAAACCCAGAACAGCTAAAGCAATCCTCAGTAGAAAGAGTGAAGCAGGTGGTATCGCAATACCCGAACTTCAACTTTACTACAAAGCAATAGTAACAAAAACGTCATGGTATTGGTACCAAAACAGACAGGTACATCAATGGTACAGAATAGAGGACACGGACACAAACCCAAATAAATACAATTTTCTCATACTAGACAAAGGGGCCAAAAATATGCAATGGAGAAAAGATAGCCTCTTCAACAAATGGTGCCGGGAAAACTGGAAAACCATATGCAACAGAATGAAACTAAACCCCTATCTCTCACCCTGCGCAAAACTCAACTCAAAATGGATCAAGGAACCCGGAATCAGACCAGAGACCCTGCATCTTATAGAAGAAAAAGTAGGTCCAAACCTTCAACTTGTTGGCTTAGGAGCAGACTTCCTTAACAGGACTCCCATAGCACAAGAAATAAAAGCTAGAATCAACCTCTGGGATACATTCAAACTAAAAAGCTTTCTCTCAGCAAAGGAAACTATCAGTAATGTGAAGATTGAGCCTACAGAGTGGGAGAATATCTTTGGCAATCACACTTCAGATAGAGTGCTAATTTCCAGCATCTATAAAGAACTCAAAAAACTCTACACCAAGAATACACATAATCCAATCAACAAATGGGCTAAAGAAATGAACAGACACTTCACAGAAGAAGATGTACAAGCAATCAACAGATATATGAAAAAATGTTCAACATCTCTAGTAATAAGAGAAATGCAAATCAAAACTACCCTAAGATTTCATCTCACCCCAATTAGAATGGCGATTATCAAGAACACAAGCAACAATAGGTGTTGGCGAGGATGTGGGGAAAAAGGTACACTCATGCATTGCTGGTGGTTTTGCAAATTAGTGCAGCCACTCTTGAAAGCAGTATGGAGGTTCCTCAGAAAGCTTGTAATGGAACCACCATTTGACCCAGCTATCCCACTCCTTGGCCTATACCCAAAGGACTTAAAATCTGCATACTACAGAGATACAGCCACATCAACGTTCATAGCTGCTCAATTCACTATAGCCAGATTGTGGAACCAACCTAGATGCCCTTCAGTTGATGAATGGATAAAGAAACTGTGACATATATAATTATTTCGCCACAAAGAATGATAAAATTATGGCATTTGCAGGCAAATGGATGAAATTGGAGGATATCATGCTAAGTGAGATAAGCCAATCTCAAAAAACTAAAGGACGAATGATCTCGCTGATAAGTGGATGAGGATATATAAGGGGGCGGGTAGGAGGGGTGAGTTTTAGTGTTAGGGTTAGGTTTAGGGTTAGGGATAAGGAGGGTGGTAAGAAGGGAGGAAGGAAGGACTGTATAGAGGGTGGGAGGGGAGGGGGGGACGGGAAAAAATAACAGAATGAATCAAACAACATTGCCCTATGTAAATTTATGATTTTTAATTAAAACAAAATAAAAGAAAAGAATAAAAAACTGTGACCTATCAATCAGACTGTTCTGCCTTTTATATACGTAGGCAGCCAGGGGAGGGACCCAAAGGACTAACTGCACCTCCACTCTTGACTTTCTGGTTGGAGGAGCAGGACTATGGCAGTAACAGACTTTCAAAGTCTACATGCTGCCTGGCTGCAAGGCAGTATGGCATCCTTATTTTTCAGGAGCAGGATCAGCTGGCGCACCTGTAGCCCACGCGGCAGGTGGAGGCTTTCACAGTCTCTTCTTTCTCTTTGGGACTGGGCTGGGTGCAAGTTCTGGCACCAGAGCTGCTGCCTGTGAGGCTGAACTTGGCACCTCTGCCGGTTCAAACACAACAATGAAGAAAGTGACCTGCATGGTACAGAGGATGTTCATGCAAATCTGTTTGGCCAGAAGAAAGTTCATCCTCTTAAGGGCCCTCAGGTCTCGGGGGAGGCCCCGAGGCAATGTTCAGCCCTTGGGGAAGTGCTGAGGCCCCTGTGGGGCCAGGAGGGCAGGATGGGAGCTAACCTGAAGGACTCTGTGTTCTGCTGCAGGGCATCCCGTACCACATCTTCATTCTCCTCTTGGCAAAGGGAGCAAGTGGAGTAGATAAGACACTTCGGGGAGGGGAAAGAGAGTGCTTGTTGCCAGGACATGCAAGCGCTTCTTGCTAGGTGTGCCTGGCCCATGCTCCTCCAGCTGCCTGCTCAGCATAGCAGAACCACTACAGGAAGAATCCAGCAAGATATATTGGACACCATCATAACACTGGTCCATGGGCGAAACTGCCAGGAAGTTGACCTCAGCTGACTCACAGCAGAGACACCAGCCCGGGCCAGCAGAGTGGCCATTGATGTCAGCTGCTTGGCATTCAGGTAAAAGGCAAAGATCTTCCCCTGGTTCTTGAGAAGAGCTGCCAAGTGACTGGTCTTATTGCCTGGGGCAGTACATGCATCAATGACATAAGAACCTGGTGGCAGAGCCAGCAGCATGGTTAGGAGGCAGCTGGCCTTTTCTTGCAGGATGAGGTGACCTGCATGGTACAGAGGATGTTCATGCAAATCTGTTTGGGCAGGAAACACAAGCAGCTCGGACACCAAGGGATCCAGAAGAAAGTGCATCCTCTTAAGGGCCCTCAAGTTCTCCAGGCTGGAAGCCCGACCCTGGTAGGAGAAACCTTGCCTCTTGAAATAATCAATTTGTGTCATCAGAGCTGGCTTGAGAGTGTTCACACGCACAGATTGAGGCACCTGAGAGACTGGGCCAGGCCTAGATCCCACTTCCAAAAAACCTTTGTTTCAGCTCACACCCTGCTGTACCTTGAGCCGCGCCAACTCAGCCTTCAGCCTCTCTTGGTGCCGTCCCAGTAGAGGCTTGCATCGGCCCCCACTTCCTCGAAAGCCCTTTCCCAGCAATAACTCATACATTAACACCCTGGCCAGGTGCGGCAGCAGTTTCTCAGGCGCTGAGGAGGCCGGCACCAGCTATGAAGGCGTCCAGTACCGTGGCGTAGCACACCAGCACGAACAGCGGCTTCAAGATCTGCGGGCAGAGGACACGCTGGGCCGGGCACAGGGGCACCGCTAGCACTGCAGAAACCTGTGGGCCGCCTCCTTCCGCCCGCGGTCCCTGGCCAGAGTGCCCACCTCCCCTTTGCCGGGCGCTGCTACCTGGAACCTGCTGGGGTACACCAGCCCCTTGATGAGAATATTATTTTAATCCATTCACTCACTGAAGATTTTTGAGCTGATTGCAATTTGGTGTTACTTCAAATAAAGCTTGTGTATAAGAGCATTTGTGTATAACTTTTATTCAAACTCAGTTTTTATTTACCTAGAATAAATATTCAGCAATGGTGGTAGTTGCTGGTTGATGTGACACTATACTTTGCATTATTACCAGCAATGCATAAAAGAATCAGTTTCTCCATGTCTTCCCTAGCTTTTGACTTCTCAAAGTATAGTTTTCATTTTCACACATTGATCAAGGTATCTTATCATGTTTATCATTTATAATTCCTTATTACTAATGAAATTTATCATTGTTCCATGCTTTGGATATGTTTTTGTACATATTCTTTGGTAAAGTGCATATCAAAACATTTGGACTGAGGATGTATGTGCCAGAGCCCTTGCCCTGGGTTTGATCCCCAGTACCACGCAAACATACACTCATTTAAAAAGAAAAATTTAAATGTTGTTGGTTTTCTAATTGGTGGTTCATTTTCTTATCATTTATTTTAGAGGGATATGTACATATTAAGAATACAAATTCTTTGATTAATATGTGGTTTACCAACATTTTCCAAGTTGATAATTTGCCCATCTTCTAGATAGAATCTTTTGCTAAATAAAGGTTTTTAATTTTGATGAAATTGAATTTATCATTTTTTCTTTTATGAATTATGCCTATGATGTCATGCTTAAGAAATCTGCACCTAACCTGTTACAAATATTTAATACTGTATATTCTTCTAAAACAATATGAATTTAATTCAAATCTATAATTTTAATTTGTGGTATATTTTGAGTTACCTTTATGTAAAATGTAGGTACAAGGATTAGTGTGAGGAATGTTTTAGTTTTTTGGTGAATGTCCAATTACTCCAACACAATTTTGAAGAGACTGTTTGTCACTGATTTAGTTTAGTGTCTCTGTCAAAAATCAGTTGACCCTCTTTGTGTAGGTTTATTCCTGCTTTCTCTTTTTTGTACTGTTGAGCTATTTGTCTAACCTCTGAAATGTAGCACTTTCTCAATTGCAGTAGCTATATAGTGTCTTAAAATTGAGTAGTGTGACTCTTCAACATTTCTTATTTTTGTTCCTCTTTAGGGATTATCATGTTTTTAAATTTCATTCTACTTTAAAGACAGTGGAAGATATTAAGAGGTCATCTGATATGCAATATTTTCTTTTCATATCTAAACACTACTTTATGTTGATATATTATCTGGATTTGATTTGGTAATATGTGTTTATGCATTTGTTGTTATATGTGCAAACAAAATTTGACTTCAGTTACAATTTATTCTGTTAACCAGATATTGCTATTGGATTATATTAAACACTTTCAAATGCTTTGGGAAGGTTTCTGTCAAGCAGGTGACACATGTTGCCCACACTTGGAGTGGCAATCCCAGAATGTCAACTCACTGAATAGTTTGCAGGTATTGGTGACACAAGGTAAGAGGTGACTTATGTAGATGCTAGACAGAACAATGTTTTGCTCATATACAGACAATAGAGAAACATCAACTTCAGTAGGAAGTGTTGGTCTCTTAAGGGTCAGTCAACTTCAACTGCTAGCCAATGCAGGAAAATGGTCTATATGGTACTCTCCAGTGCTGAGGGCAAAGGACCTGTTCACTTTCAGTCAAGAAGAAATATATCAGTGGGGTTCTCCACTAGATAGTGTATAATATTGTATGATGAACATAATTAAAAAGAGCAGAGAAATAGAAATTGAGCCTACATCAAGGAAAGATATCCCTAAACAAAACATCAGGCTGAGAGTTTCTTATTTCTTTGTAGGCACACATTCCAGGCCCAAGTCTACACTCATGCAACTGTGCAATATTTGTCAGGCTCTGCATGAATGCTTTTATCAGCACTTTTCCAAAACAACTCTCCTGTTAGTATTTGATGACTAGAATGTTCTGATGAAGTTTTAGAGGATAAATGAGAATTTTAAAAATGTACCTTATTTTTTAAAAAATGTTTTCCTTTCTAAATTTTGTTATTTAATAATCTTTAATTAGACTAATGGCATTTGCAAGATAAGAGAAGAGGAAACAACAGAACGTCCCTCCCAAATAACAATTAGATAGGTATCCATGAATGAAAATAGCCTTGGAGGGGGCTGGCTGACCTTTTCAATTAAGGACTTGCTGTAACACTGTAGAAAAAAACATTGAGACTAACTCTACTGATGGCATCATCTGGGAGAATGGCACACCTGGGAGCAAAGAAGGTTATGGGCTGTCGGTATTAGCCACATGGAAGATGCCATCATTGTCTCCAGCAGTCTTCTCTACAGAGGACACTGGTAACTTTTGCAACTGAGATAACCAACAGTTATTGCTCGCATGAACCCCCTGAAGGGGAACATGTTACCTACTCTTTTACCAAAAAGGATAAATTGTTGTGCCTGTGGTCACCATCACCCCAACTGCCTGCATACCCCAGAATCTGGAGTAAAGGCTACTCCATGTATGGCATAGTCCAGACTTCATGCCACATTATGTGTGTTCAATACCTCACCTCAGACCTAGAGCCATTACTACTAATGGCTAGCCCAGCCCAATTCCTGGAGTCAAGTCAATATTATTAGTTCTTAATGCCATCCACTGAAGTGTCTTAATTCTCTGGTCCAATGCCATAGTGAGTTAGTGTACATCCGGAATCCTGGAATTGCTGTTTCTTATGCACCTTCCTGACTCTTGAACTGTGGCTGCTCTATGAATATCTTCACTGCAGAAAACAGGGCCACTGATGTCCCAAATGTGTTCATTCCATGATATACAGAATACTAGGGTCTCTGAACATGCCCATGTCCTAGATTCTGGTTCTGGGGCTCTTCTGTGTTTCCCTGGACCTTACATTGCCATTATCTATGTGGCAGCATAGGCACTTGAACCAAGATTGGTGCCATTACTTCCTTGGTCTATCCACGTGTAACTGTTTCATGGTGCTTAGCTCCATGGACACACCAAATTCATAGTGAAGCAGATGTCAGTTCTAACTCCATTTACGTGTGCCCATGAGTGAGACAAGGTGATAAGAATGATTCTCTTTGCACAGATTCCCCTATGTGAGAAAAAAGTTCAGGAAAACTGCAACAACACTTGTCAGTGAAGAACCCAACAGCTCTCACTGCTGTGCATAAACCCAAAGCTTTGGCCACTAAGGACCCCTGAAATCTCACTGCTGCTTACCTCAACCAACAAAGTTATATGGAGACTATACTGCTGTGTCCAAATGAGCAGTAACAACAATACCCAACCTAACCAACACTATTGCATTTATCTGCATAGGCTCTTCAGAGCCCATCACCAGAAAAGAAAAAAAAAAAAAAAAAGAAAAAGAAAAAAGAAAAAAAATTCAAGTCTAGAAAATCTGGAAAGATAACTTCTCTAACAAATGTGGAGACATCAATGAAAGGAAACAAGAAGCATGTCACCACAAGAGAAATTCTATTTTCTAATAACTAATCACAAAGAAATGAAAGTCTCTGAATTATCTAACCAAGAGTTCCAATGAATTGTTTAAGAAAGCTTATCAAACTACCAGAAAACGTTAATATACAACTTAACAATTTTGAATTGCTGATTTCTTTCTTTGTATCATAGTTTGTATCAGGAATGTTCCCCAAAAGGCTTTAGTGTTAAAGGCTTGGTCCCAAACGCAGCAATACTCAGAGGTGGAACTTTTAGGAAGTGATTGATTCATGAGGGTTGTAATACCATCAGTGGATTAATGCATTTCATGGACTTAAAATCTGAATGGACTACTGAGATGTGTTAGAAATAGTAGGCGAGTGGGCATGAGTGGAGGGAGTATGTCACTGTAGGTGTGCTCTGCTTCCTAGCTGCTATGAATCCAGCAGCTTTCCTCTGCCATGTCCTTCTGCCATGATGCTCTGCCTCACTTTAAGCCCAAAGCAATGGAGCCAACTAACCATGGTCTGGAACCTTGATCCCAAATAAGTTCTTCTTCCTTTATGTTGTCTGTGTCATATATTTTAGTCAGAGCAACATAAAGGTAACTAATACACTTTGCCATGTCGATACTTTTTTCATTTGATATATTCCTGCTTTGTCTATTTTTGCTTTTAACCCTGTGGTTTTATGTCATGCCCTCAAAATAATTATTTCCAAAACTAGTGTCATACAGCACTTTCCCAATATTTTTCCTAAAATTGTTATGCTTTCAGGTCTTAAGTTTAAACCTCTAATTAATTTTTAGTTTATTTTTATAAATAGTGTGAGGAAGGAATTTTTTTTTTTTTCATATGGAGCCTAGCTTCAGCTGAGCTCTTTGGAAAGATTCTGTGTTATGCAGGCACATAAGGAGGTGCTTCCTGAGCCTGTTTTGACAGCAGACAGCATAAGCTCATGTGCCCACTCTCTAGAGTAATGCTGGGAGCACTATTGGTCTGGTCTCTGTGGGACCAATCAGCTCCCTGTCTGTCAGAAGCTCCCAGGGTAAATCATCAGAATATCCTCCTTATCTAAAGGGCCTTTGAATATCCCACTTATATA
This sequence comes from Sciurus vulgaris, assembly GCF_902686455.1. Classification (NCBI taxonomy): domain Eukaryota; kingdom Metazoa; phylum Chordata; class Mammalia; order Rodentia; family Sciuridae; genus Sciurus; species Sciurus vulgaris. The sequence continues at coordinate 108,865,053 of NC_136468.1, read as the reverse complement.
AATTTTAGAAAATAGTATCTGAGAATCTTTGTCTTAGAATAAGGAAACTTGATCGTTTCATACTTTTTGTTGATGATTTTTTGATCTGAAATCTGTCAAACTGCTGCATATTGTCTACATTTTGAAGACTATTTAGTTATATTTTAGTTATATTTTTCTCATATTTCTTCTTATTTCTGCTGAAATACAAATATTCTATTTAAAATAAAATACATTGTTGCATTTAGAATTGTCACTAATATAACTGAATCTATATTTCTGAATATTGTCAAAGGGAACAGTGTATTTTTAAAAAAATGAATAAGACTTACTAAGACTTTACTGGTTGCCAGATAACATCCCAAACACTTGCTTTGTTCCAAAGAGAATATCCACAACATCTCCACGATGTCAATGTTTTATTCTACTCAGAAATATAATATGGGTATGGCTACTACATCTTTCTTTTAGATAGTGCTTTATAATATAGCACCATGATATTTTATTTCCAAACTTTTTTTTTTATCATTTTTTTTTTTTATTGTAAACAAATGGGATACATGTTGTTTCTCTGTTTGTACATGGCGTAAAGGCATCCCATTTGTGTAATCATAAATTTACATAGAGCAATGTTGTTTGATTCATTCTGTTATTTTTTCCCTTCCCCCCACCCCTCCCACCCCTCTTTTCCCTCTATACAGTACTTCCTTCCTCCATACTTGCCCCCCTCCCTAACCCTAACTCTAACACTAACACTAACCCTTCCCTCGCCCCCCATTATGTGTCATCCTCCACTTATTAGCGATATCATTCGTCCTTTGGCTTTTTGAGATTGGCTTATCTCACTTAGCATGATATTCTCCAATTTCATCCATTTGCCTGCAAATGTCATAATTTTATCATTCTTTATGGCTGAGTAATATTCCATAGTATATATATACCACAGTTTCTTTATCCACTCATCAATTGAAGGGCATCTAGGTTGGTTCCACAGTCTGGCTATTGTGAATTGAGCAGCTATGAACATTGATGTGGCTGTATTTCTGTAGTATGCAGATTTTAAGTCCTTTGGGTATAGGCCAAGGAGTGGGATAGCTGGGTCAAATGGTGGTTCCATTCCAAGTTTTCTAAGGAATCTCCACACTGCTTTCCAGAGTGGCTGCACTAATTTGCAGCCCCACCAGCAGTGTATGAGTGTACCTTTCTCCCCACATCCTCGCCAACACCTGTTGTTGCTCGTATTCTTGATAATCGCCATTCTAATTGGGGTGAGATGGAATCTTAGGGTGGTTTTGATTTGCATTTCTCTTATTACTAGAGATGTTGAACATTTTTCCATATGTTTGTTGATTGCTTGTAGATCTTCTTCTGTGAAGTGTCTATTCATTTCCTTAGCCCATTTGTCGACTGGATTATTTGAATTCTTGGAGTAGAGTTTTTTGAGTTCTTTATAGATTCTGGAGATTAGTGCTCTATCTGAAGTATGATTGGCAAAGATATTCTCCCACTCTGTAGGCTCTTTCTTCGCATTGCTGATAGTTTCCTTTGCTGAGAGAAAGCTTTTTAGTTTGAATCTCTCCCAGTGGTTGATTCTAGCTTTTATTTCTTGTGCTATGGGAGTCCTGTTAAGGAAGTCTGATCCTAGACCAACAAGGTGAAGATTTAGACCTACTTTTTCTTCTATAGTCTGCAGGGTCTCTGGTCTGATTCCGAGGTCCTTAATCCATTTTGAGTTTAGTTTCGTGCATGGTGAGAGATATGGGTTTAGTTTCATTCTGTTGCATATGGATTTCCAATTCTCCCAGCACCATTTGTTGAAGAGGCTATCTTTTCTCCATTGCATATTTTTGACACCTTTGTCTAGTATGAGAAAATTGTATTTATTTGGGTTTGTGTCCATGTCCTCTATTCTGCACCATTGATCTACCTTTCTATTTTGGTACCAATACCATGCTGTTTTTGTTACTATTGCTTAGTAGTAGAGTTGAAGATCTGGTATTGCAAAAACCCCTGTTTCATTCTTCCTGCTAAGGATTGCTTTAGCTATTCTGGGTTTCTTATTCTTCCAGATGAATTTCATAATTGCTTGCTCTATTTCTGTAAGGTACGTCATTGGGATTTTAATTGGAATTGCATTGAATTTGTATAGCACTTTAGGTAGTATGGCCATTTTGACAATATTAATTCTTCCTATCCAAGAACATGGAAGATCTTTCCATCTTCTAAGGTGTTCTTTAATTTCTTTCTTTAGTGTTGTATAGTTCTCATTGTAGAGGTCTTTCACCTCTTTTGTGAGATTGATTCCCAAGTATTTTATTTTTTTCGAGGCTATTGTGAATGGGGTAGTTTTCCTAATTTCTCTTTCTGAAGATTCATCACTTATGTATAAAAATGCGTTGGATTTATGGGCATTGATCTTGTAACCTGCTACTTTACTGAAATCACTTATGAGTTCTAAGAGTTTTCTGGTGGAATTTCCAGGTTCCTCTAAATATATAATCATGTCATCAGCGAACAGGGATAGTTTGAGTTCTTCTTTTCCAATTCATATCCCTTTAATTTCTTTGGTTTGTCTAATTGCTCTGGCCAGAGTCTCAAGAACGATGTTGAATAGAAGTGGTGAAAGAGGGCATCCCTGCCTTGTTCCATTTTTAGGGGGAATGCTTTCAGTTTTTCACCATTTAGAATGATATTAGCCATGGGCTTAGCATAAATGGCCTTTACAATGTTAAGGAATGTTCCCACTATCCCTATTTTTTCTAGTGTTTTGAGCATGAAGGGGTGCTGTATTTTATCAAATGCTTTTTCTGCATCTATTGAAATAATCATGTGATTCTTGACTTTAAGTCTATTAATATGGTGAATTACGTTTATTGATTTTCTGATGTTGAACCAACCTTGCATCCCTGGGATGAAACCCACTTGATCATGGTGCACTATCTTTTTAATATGTTTTTGTATGCGATTTGCTAAAATTTTGTTGAGAATTTTTGCGTCGATGTTCATTAAGGATATTGGTCTGAAATTTTCTTTCCTTGATGAGTCTCTGTCTGGTTTAGGTATCAGTGTGATATTGGCTTCATAGAATGAGTTTGGGAGGGTTCCCTCCTCTTCTATTTTATGGAATACTTTGAGAAGTATTGGAATGAGCTCTTCCTTAAAAGTTTTGTAGAACTCGGCTGAGAACCCATCTGGTCCCGGACTTTTCTTTGTTGGTAGGCTTTTGATGACTTCTTCTATTTCAGTACTTGAAATTGGTCTATTTAAATTGTTTATGTCCTCCTCATTCAGTTTAGGCAATTCATATGTCTCTAGAAACCTGTTGATGTCTTCAAAATTTTCTATTTTGTTGGAGTATAGATTTTCAAAATAGCTTCTAATTATGTTTTCTATTTCCATCCTGTCTGTTGTGATATTTCCTTGTTCATTCCGAATTTTAGTGATTTGGGTTTTCTCTCGTCTTCTCTTTGTTAGTGTGGCTAAAGGTTTATCAATTTTGTTTATTTTTTCGAAGAACCAACTATTTATTTTGTCAATTTTTTGTATTGTTTCTTTTGTTTCAATTTCATTGATTTCAGCTCTGAGTTTAACTATTTCCTGTCTTCTACTACTTTTGGTGCTGTTCTGTTCTTCTTTTTCTAAGGCTTTGAGCTGTAGTGTTAGGTCGTTTATTTGTTGAGTTTTACTTCTTTTATTAAATGCGCTCCATGAAATAAATTTCCCTCTAAGTACTGCTTTCATAGTGTCCCAGAGATTTTGATATGATGTTTCTTTGTTCTCATTTACCTCTAAGAATTTTTTAATTTCCTTCCTAATATCTTCTGTTATCCATTCATCATATAATAGCATATTGTTTAATCTCCAGATGTTGGAATAGTTTCTGTGTTTTACTCTTTCATTTATTTCTAACTTCAATCCATTATGATCTGATAGAATACATGGTAGTGTCTCTATCTTCTTGTATTTGCTAACATTAGCTTTGTGGCATAATATATGGTCTGTTTTAGAGAAGGATCCATGTGCTGCTGAGAAGAAAGTGTATTCACTCTTGGTTGGATGGAATATTCTATAAATGTCCGTTAAGTCTAAATTATTGATTATGTTGTTGAGATCTATGGTTTCTTTGTTCAATTTTTGTCTGGAAGATCTGTCCAGTGGTGAGAGCGGCGTGTTAAAATCACCTAGTATTATTGTGTTGTGGTCTATTTGGTTTCTGAAATTGAGAAGGATTTGTTTGACATACATAGATGAGCCACTGTTTGGGGCATAGATGTTTATGATTGTTATATCTTGCTGATTTATGCTTCCCTTAAGCAGTATGAAATGACCTTCTTTATCCCTTCTGACTAACTTTGGCTTGAAGTCCACATTATCGGAAATGAGGATGGATACTCCAGCTTTTTTGCTGAGTCCATGTGCATGGTATGTTTTTCCCCATCCTTTCACCTTTAATCTATGGGTATCTTTTTCTATGAGGTGAGTCTCTTGCAGGCAACATATTGTTGGATCTTTCTTTTTAATCCAGTCTGCCAGTCTATGTCTTTTGATTGATGAATTCAGGCCATTAACATTCAGGGTTATTATAGAGAAATGATTTGGTTTCCCGGTCATTTGGTTCATTTTTAAAATTTTGTTTATTTATTTGTTTGACACAACTTGTTTCCTCCTTTATTTGACAATTCCTTTAGGATAATTCCTCCCTTTGTTGATTTGCTTCTTTGTTTTTCATCTCTTCCTCATGGAATATTTTGTTGAGAATGTTCTGTAATGCTGGCTTTCTTTTTGTAAATTCTTTTAGCTTTTGTTTATCATGGAAGGATTTTATTTCATCGTCAAATTTGAAGGTAAGTTCTGCTGGGTATAAGATTCTTGGTTGGCATCCATTTTCTTTCAGGGCTTGAAAAATGTTGTTCCAGGACCTTCTAGCTTTTAGGGTCTGGATTGAAAAATCTGCTGATATGCGTATTGGTTTCCCCCTGAATGTAATTTGGTTCTTTTCTCTCACAGCCTTTAAAATTCTGTCTTTATTTTGTATGTTAGGTATTTTCATTATAATGTGCCTTGGTGTGGGTCTGTTGTAATTTTGTGTATTTGGAGTCCTGTAAGCCTCTTGAACTTGATTTTCCATTTCATTCTTCAGATTTGGGTAATTTTCTGATATTATTTCATTGAATAGGTTGTTCATTCCTTTGGCTTGTTTCTCTAGGCCTTCCTCAATCCCAATAATTCTTAAATTTGGCCTTTTCATGATATCCCATAGTTCTTGTAGATTCTGTTCATGATTTCTTACCATCTTCTCTGTTTGTTCAACTTTGTTTTCAAGGTTAAATATTTTGTCTTCAATGTCTGAGGTTCTGTCTTCCAGGTGTTCTATCCTATTGGATATGCTTTCTATGGAGTTCTTAATTTGGTTTATTGTTTCCTTCATGTCAAGGATTTCTGTTTGGTTTTTTTTCAATATCTCTAACTCTTTATTGAAATGATCTTTTGCTTCCTGTATTTGCTCTTTTAACTGTCGATTGGTGCGATCATTCAATGCTTGCATTTGCTCTTTCATCTCATCGTTTGCTTCTCTGATCATTTTAATTATGTACATTCTGAACTCCTTTTCTGTCATTTCTTCTGCCATGCTGTCACTGGGTTTTATTGATGTAACATCTAGATTTGTTTGCAGCATTTTCTTTCCTTGTTTTCTCATATTGTTCAGATATCAGTGGACCGCTGAGATATTGCAGATTTCCTCTGTTGATTTACAATGTCCCTGAAGATTTCTATATATATCCCCTCTTAGCCTTCAGTAGGCTGAAGTCTTGGAGGAAGTTGATAATGCGGTGCTCCACAAGGAAGCTGCCTCTCTAGGAGTGGTGGCCTTCAGGTGGGGTATATTCCCTGCTAGTGGGCAGAGGTGCGTCCACTTGTTGACCAATGGTCATCCAAAGGGGACCTAGGCTGTGGGCTGAGGCAAGGCCTGTTTGGGCCTGTGTCTCTGGTTTTACCGTCCTTGTGGGGAAACCTCACCAGGCAGGGAAGACTCTCCCAGTGGGGAGGTCTCGCTGGTCAGTTTCCTCCTAGAGGTTCCCCTCAATTTACAGCTACCGCCTGGGCTGGGCTGCCTTCCTCTGCAAAGTTTCCAGGGGCCCGGCCCTACCTCCTGGGCCTGGGAGCCTCACCCTTCGCAGATGAATCTCCTTAGGCTGCCCCTCCTCAGAGAATTTGCCCATAGGCCTGGAACCTTCGCTCCGCCCTAAGCCTGTCTCTGTGCGGCTCTTCCACCCAGAAGCCTCCTAGATCCTGGGACCCTGTTCTGCACCTAATCGCCTGGCTGCGTGGCCCCTCCTCTGAGCAGCCACCTGTGGCCCCGAACAATCGCTCTGAGTCCCAGAGACCCGCCACAGGCCTCTTCCTCCAGACAGCCGCCCAGTATGCCGGTGCGGTCACTAGGAGTCCAAGAAACTCACTTCGTGCCTCCTCCTCCCACCAACCACCCGTAGCCCGGGGCAATCAATCACTCCGAGTCGAAGTGACCCTCCCCGTTCCTCCTCCTTCTCCAGATAACCCCCCGGGTGTTCAGGAGCAGTCCCTCTGAGTGGCTCTGAATCCACGTGACCCGCTGCACGGGTCCTCTGGGCACCGCCCGGAGCTCTGGAGCGGCCACTCAAGACCAAGCGTCCCACCACGCTTCTCCTCCAGGCAGCCCCCCTGTGTTCAGGAGCTGTCACTTTAAGACCAAACAACTCACCACTCGCCTTCTCCTCTGAGCAGCCGCCTGGAGCGCTAATGCAGTCACTGCGAGTCCAAAGGACCCGCCGCGCTTCTCCTCCTCCTTCTCCTACTCCTCCGGGCAGGCCCCAGGGTTCAGAAGTGGTCAGAGTCCAAACAGCTCGCCACGCAGCCCCTTCTCTGGCAACCGCCTGTAGGTCTGGTGTAGTCACCCGAATCCAAGCGGCTGCTCCTCTTCCTCCTCGTCCTCAGGGCAGGCCCCGGTGTTCAGAAGCGTCGTTCTGATTCCAAACAGCTTGCCGCGCAGCTTCTCCTCTGGCAACCGCCTGCAGCTCTGGTGCAGTCTCTCCGAATCCAAGTGGCCACACTCCTCTCCTCCTCCTCAGGGCAGGCCCCGGTGTCCTGAGTCCACACAGTTCTCCCCGCCACTCCTCCCCCAGGCAGCCGCCGGAGCCCCAGTGGCTGCTCCGAGTCCCAGAGCTGTGCCGAGCGGCCTCCTCTATGGCGCTCCCAGCTATCCTAGTTCACTTCTCCAGCGGGGGGAGGGGCGTCTCGCCGGCAGTTCTACTTCACAAAGTTTCCTGCGTTCCGGGACCCCCGTCCCATCCGGGATGCCCCCCCAGGGGGTGAGAGTCACCCGGCTACTTTGAGTTGGTCCCAAGCGTCCCAATATCTGTTCTCTTGAATCCTGAGTCCTGGAGCAACACGAAATGCAGCCACCCTCTAGGCCGCCATCTTGAAAACCTTATTTCCAAACTTTTTACATCATAAACTGCATCTCTGGTGACAGCATATATTTTCATTTTAAAAAATTAAGTTGAACAATATAAATATTCCACTGGAATGCTAATTTTGTTCACTATATGATTTTTAATTGGGCTTTTTGTTTTTGGTTAGGATAAATTATTTTATGATCCATTGTCTCTGTGTTTCTATTTTCTTTTGAAATAATAAAATATTTACTTGTTACCTATTAACATACTAATTATATATCAATTCTCTATTATCTTATTGTTCACTAGAGACCACAAATTGCATCTTTGGTATACTATTTATCAAGCTGGAATTTTAGAAAACTTAAACCCCATTCACTCCTTTCCCATTTTTGGGAATGCAGTATTCTTGCCTGCATATCTAATTCTATATGCATTAAAATGTCCACAATGGCAATTTATAGCTGCCAACTTTTTTTATGTATTTTGGTACTCTCTTTCCTTTCAGTTATTTCTGTGGATCAATCTTCGAGGTCATTACACTCTTTACGGAACACTCATATACTCCTTTAAAGACAGGCCTGCTGGCAATACATTCTTTTTTACATTTTATCTGATATTATTTTTATTATATATTTAACTTAAAAGAATATTTCACTGGCTCCAGAACTCTAGACTGTCAGTTTCTTTTTTTCTGCAGAATACAAAGCATATTATTCCATTATTTTCTTACTTCTGTATTTTTTGGTAAGAAATTAGTTGTCAGTTTCATAGTTGTGCTTCTGAGGCTAATATTTACTTCCTACCTTCTCTTGGAGAATCTTGTCCTTCTTTAGTAGTTACTTTACTTGGTTACAATTTCAGTTTAATTCTTGAATGGGCTCAGGAAATGTGATTTTATTATCCAGATTTCTACCATTATTAAGGTAAAATTTCCTGCAGCTTTTTGCATACAACACATATTAATAAATCAGCTGTACATCAAAGAAGGAATTGTAAAGTGATAATGACAACACACAATGTCAAAGCAGTGTTTTGAGGGAATGTATAGCTTCAAATATTTTCTTTTAAATATAAATTTAAATTAAATATAAATTGATAAAAATCATAGGTAGAATAACAAAAAAAGGATTTATAAGATTAAATATAGATTGATAAAAATCATAGACACGTAGAATAACAAAAATAAAGGATTTATAAGATAAATATCAGACACAGAATGAACAAAAAAATATACAAAATTAAAGCTGATTACACAGTAACCAGGCATGGTGGCACATGCCTATAGTCTCAGCTACTCTGGAAACTGAGGCAGGAGGGTCCAGTAAGTCCATGAATTTCAGGGCCAGCCTTATCAACGTAGTGAAACTCCATCACTTAACAAAATGATTACACAATTGGATGAATATAATAATTAAACCCAAACTGTCAATATTTATTTTGTGGTTGTTGCTGTTCTAGGGATTGAACACAGGGATCCATCATTACCACTGAGCTGTATCCCCAGTCTTTTTTGGGGAGCGGAAGGCATGGAGGACTAAGTTGAATATATCTTGGTAGTTGCTGGTGCTAGACTCAAACTTAAGATCCTCCTGCTTCAGACCCCTGAGTTGCACAGAAAACTCTCAATCTTTTGAACATTGTAATGTATTTCAATTGCTTCCCCTATCAAAGGTGACTTTGTTTTCTAACTCTGATTCCCATAAATCATATCTTTCTTCTCAATACTAGCTGGATGAGGTACAGCATTTCAAACTTAGCATGTCTGAAAGTGGGATACTGGTCATGTCACATCACCTTGTGTCCACACTATCTTCTTGTGTATCATCCCCTTTTAAAATGAATACTCCATTCTTCTAATGGACCAGCCCTCAGACTCAGTCATCTTTGAATCTTTTCTTGCTTTGACACAGCCTAACAAATACAAACTAGCAGATTCCACTGACTTTAACCTCCAGATCCAGCAAGATTTCCACCATTACTTAACGCCTGCCCAGCTACCACCCAGTTATTTACATGATTGACAGTTACCTGGTCTCCCTTGTAAGAAAACCCACGAAAACCACACCAGACACGGGAAATCACATAAGGGAGTTTATGAAGCAAACAGAGTGTCTCCCAGCAGGGTAAGAGAGAAAATGACAGGAAAAGAGAAAGGGAGCACAAGAGAAAGTGTGAAAAGCGAGGAGGAAAAAGAAAGAAAGTGAGCATGAGAGAGAAAGCAAGAGAAAAGATGGTGGGGTAGCTACTCTTAAGCAGTTGAATTCCGCCGGGCTAACAGGGGACCAATAACGGAGAAGGATACTTGCAAGCTGACTGATGAAGCAACAGCTAGCTAGGATGTTCACAGGCTGACAAGTAGTTGGGAGGCGGGGAAAATGGCTGCAGTGGAAAGGGTGGGGAGAGCAGCTTTCAGACTGAAAAGCTGACAAGCTAGGTTGTGATGCAATGGAAAAGGCGGGGGAGCAGCTTTGTATTACATCACTGAAGCCAGGATTGAGGACAGGCAATTAATGGTGGAATAAGATTTCTGGTTGAATTGAGGAATGAAGGCCATCTGTGTCTGAGAAGTTGGAGACCACCCCTGGGAGCCGGGAATGTCAGTGTCCAGTACCTTTTTGATCACCAAGGTTACCTGCCTAACTACCCCTCCCAAAAAAGCTGCAGACAGGGAATTGCTAATTAATGCCCTCTGGGCCCCTACCTACCTGACTCCTCCCTGCCTCCTTTCCCCCTGCCATCTGCTTCTCACCTTCTTGCCACATCATGGCATCTAGTCAGGCAGGCAAGAAGGAGAGAGATAAGTGGGAAGAGAACAAAGGAGACTCTAATCTATAAAAGATGTAGGGTGCACTCACATCTTGGGACTCTAGAACATTAGGTATAGACCCCTTCTCCTTCCCGGGAGAATTCTGTATTAATATTTTAAAATAAAATCTGCTTAATATATGCTTGCCTTGGCGTGCTTCTCTGACCTGACATTATACTTCAACATCTGAGGAAGCAGAACTCCTCACCAGTAACACTGATATCATTCCTACCTCTCTTTCAACTCTTGCATATTGTTATCAATCAGCCAGAGTGAATACATGGAAGGTTGTCAAGTCAGGTCTCTCTTGTGTTTTGTTGTTGTTGTTTTTGTTTTTGATACTGAGGATTGAACTCAGGGGCACTTCACCACTGAGCTACATCCCCAGCAAACTGTTTATTTTTTATTTTAAGACAGATTCTCACTAAATTGCTTATGGCTTCACTAGGTTGATGATGCAGGCTGCCAACTTGCAATCCTCCTGCCTCAGTCTCCTCAGTTCTTAGGATTATAGGCATGTGCCAACACAGTCAACTAAGTCAGGTCTGCTTAGAACTCTGCAGTGGCTTCCCATTCCATGGAAAATAAGCTTCAAAAATGCATATATTTCAGCGCCCATGAAAATTCTCATCCTGTTTCCCACATCAACCATCTCTTCTGCTACAGACCTGCTACCTAACCATGTCAGTAACTAAGGCCCTCTGGAACCCTGGGGCAAATCAATCACCTGTCCTTCACATATGCTCTTCCCCTCTGCCCAGACAACCGCCTGCTGACTCCCATAAATGCATAGGACATTTTTTCATGGCTGTCAGATACTATTAATATTGAGAATTTTTCTATCTTATCTCAAATGACAATGTCCCACCACTGCTTGCCACAGCCTGTTTCTATTTCCCATTTTTTTGTTACTTCTTATTGCTCAGAATAATTTAACATTTTGTTTTCTGTATTTGGTCTTTTTATGACCAGTTTCTTACATGGAACTTGAACTGCTCACAGGCAGGCATTTAAGTTTGTTTTGTTCACTGCTCTACTTCAGCTTCTCTGCACACTAATGGGCGTGTTGTCAGAATTCAAGTTAAACTGGCTGATTGGCCAAATAAATGCCTGGTTTTGTTTTGTTTTGTTTTTAGCCAGGCTGCAGATTTAGCATACTTCATTGCCCGGATTGTGTGAATTATGACACAGCCTGAGGTCAAATACCTGTTGTGTGTAGAGGCCATCCTCAGTTGTAAGTATTTCAGAAGAAACTCAGGTATGTCAGACCGGGTTTTCTTCATATCACCCTCACTGTTTTACCTAGTGAGAAGGAGAATGGGATTGGACAGGCTGTAGCCTTATTGTGTCCAGAGGAAGGAAGATTTTCCTCAATCTTTTCATTTTCCCCATAAGAACCATTCTTACACTCTAACATGGTGTGTGGCCACTACTGCATTGTCACAACAAAATGCAGATGACAGAAGGATGGCACTGTGGCAGGTGAAAAGGTTTTAAATAAACTCTCTGGTGAGCCCATTTAGAGCTAGGGAATTACAGTACACAGTCCATCAGAAGCTCAGGTGTAATTCTCTGTGGGAACTCCACCCATCCCTGGAGGGAGGAAGAGCAGCTTCCTGACCTGTGTCCTGGTCAAGGATAAGGAAGGAGGAAAGGATATTCCTCCTGTTTCCAGAGGTCTTGCTTCATTCCCTTCTCACCTATGAGGTCAAGACAAACCTAACAGACCCTGGGCTCCATTGCTTCTTCTCCTGCTTCTGCTTCTTTTTTTTTTTTTTTTTTTTTTACAGCTTTGATACAATTAAATGAGCCAAGATTTTAAGAGTCAGAAGACCGAACTTTGAATCTTATTCCTTAATTTTTCTTCTATATAATATCTTATTAAAATTTTTTACTAGAAATATTGGAGTCAAAGGTTACAACATGTCTTCATAGTGTTAAGAATTACTGAGGAGAAATTAGAGTGACCAGGAATCACATTATATGAATCAGAGTAGGAATGCTTCCTTGTGGTTATAAAGCACATCTGAAAGCACTCTTGTGAATTAGGCCTGAGGAGAGGCAAGGTAGAGATTTCTACAGAGTAAATAAATAATGCAAATCCACAGAAATTAGAGAGAAAAAAAAATATGAACTTTATGTTTTCCTATGACCAGGTTGTGAGTTTCAGAACAGATCAAATTATTAGTGTATTAAACTTTTATATGCAAAACTAAAGGTAGATTTTATTTTTAGTATTATCAGGACAAAGTTAAGAAGCACTCAATAGGTAATCCCCTCCTTTAAATTACAGGTATTTTCATTTCTATTAATGTCCCAGGTTTATACCATACTGGAAGTAGGCATTCTAACCATCACTTCTTTCTCCTGACAAATATTAGACTATCTGCCATACAGTTCGACAACAGTCATCTAGGCTCAAGATGTTCTTCATACAACCAATACTTTTATGGTTATTCTTGGAGAAATCAAGGAATCTATTCCCATTGGAGAATCTCCAGTTAACATGACTTAATATAGACTTCACTGCCTTATCTCAAGAACGTGTGAAACTCTGCTACAGTTCCTTGATTTGCAGTGTATGTGACACATTCCAATAATGAATGTGAAGAACACAAATGTCACATCAGTCAAATAACAATGATGGTGGGATACATGTAAAATAATACTAAAAAAAGATTCTTTCATAGCTTTTGATGCCATTGTCAGTGGGGGCAAAAAACTTTTCTAAAAAGTTTTTGTTTGGCGGGGAGGGGAGTGTTTCTTTAAAAAGGGAAGATTTCCACAATAGATACCTGTTTTTTTCTTGAAGTGGAAAAATGGGTGGGATTCACAGTACAAAAGCAGTGAATGGACAAATCAGGAGCATCTCCCATGTTATTTTCAGAAACAAAGCACTAAAATGCAAAGGTAAACCTTCCAATCAAGGAATTCTTCTAACTGAAATTCAGCTTGTCTTGTGGATGACATGCCCTCCCTTTAGTGGAAAAATGTGACTTATTACTGCAAACCAATGACTGCACTACAATAAACACCTTAGTTTTGAATGGCATCTGTCTACCTGCAAAGCTCAGGGATATAAAGAGGCAACATCCACAAAAATAAGAACAAAAAACCAACCCCAAGAACCCCTTAAACAAAGACAAAGTTTTTTTCAGAACTGCCTGAACTGGAAAGCCTAGACTATGGGACATTAAACTGTTCATCCAAGATCGGTCTGTGTTGATAAATAGGATAACCAGTCATTTAACCTCTATGGCTGACCCCATTTCTCTGGCACATAGAGCTCGCACTGCTATAATAACTACTGCCAATATACTGGCCCTTTAGGATGTGTTTTAGTCAGCTTTTTTGCTGCTATGTCTAAAAGGACCCAACCAGTGCAATTTAGAGGAGGAAAAGTTTATTTGAGTGTTCACAGTTTCAGAAGTCTTAGTCTATAGAAGGCCAGCTCTGTTCCTTGGGGCTCCAGGTAAGGCAGAACGTCATGGCGGAAGTGTGACAGAGGGAAGCAGCTCACATAATTATCAGAAAGAAAAGAGAGAGAGACTCCACTCTCCAAATACAAAATATATACCCCATAGCCACACCCCAATGAACCACTTTCCCTAGCCACACCCTATCGGCTACCAGTTACTACTCAGTGAATCCCATCAGGGATAAATTCACTGATTAGGTTAAGGCTATAACCCAATCATTTCTCCTCCAAACCTTCTTGCATCGTCTCACACATGAGCTTTTGGGGGACATCTCACATTCAAACCATAACAAGATCTATCACATGAGGCTGAAACCACTAAACCAAGTTTTTCCACTAAGGCTAAGAATGCTGCATCTATGCAGGACTAGGAAGCTTCCCACATGCTCACTCATGCCCACATAGCAAGCTCTTGGTAGTCAACTTTGGTGCCAATCCTGCACCGATGGTATGCCACTGCCTCTTCCACGTGTGTTCTTTCAAAATCTTTCAGCACTCAACACATTCACACCTGGTTCTCCTTACCTAGTACTCCTTGTGTGCAGATAAACAAGAGATCAAAACCACAGTACAAGCACATGGGGAGGGGGATACAGGGTAGGGAACACTTTAAAAACACAGATATGCAGATTTTACCAGATGTCCTGAGGATCTTCCTCCTGGGTCTGCAGCAGAAGGCTACTTGCCACCATCCTTAGGTCCCTTCACCCATCACCCCCACTCTTGGAATCCAAAGCACAGCTGGTTCTTTTGAACCCATGGTCCTAGAGATGGGTGCAGGAAGTCCATAAACACAACCTGACTGAAAACAAATGATGCAACAAAACCTACACCAACTGTCAGTTAAATTCATCTCACAACAAAGTTAAATTTAAGATTTTGTTCTGTTTCTTTTTTGAGAACAGAGAGAACAGACACTCCGTGGAGAAAGGAGAGGGGGAGCAGCATGCCCTGGGTTAGTGATCCCAACAGCATCTGGAGTGGAGAGACCTGCCTAGGACAGCAACGTGTACTGCCACATGACACAGGGAACAGCTGCTGCAGAGGATCACAGATCACTTTCCTTGCTACGCAAAACTGCCATAGATTCAAGTGATAAAAACCTTACAGATCATCATGAAGCAAGTTCCACTCATCCTCAGACTCTGTCAGCAACCTGCAACCGAAGTATAAGCAACACCTCGCCCAGCTCAAAGGTGACAACCTCCTCTTCATCTTGTCAAAAGGATTGCTGTTCTTTCTTTCCTCCATGAGAAGTGGCTCCTTCGCTGGACCTGATACCTGCTTGATGTTCCCACTTTCTGTCTCTGTGGCTCCTTTCTACTGACATCGGGGTACACATGCTTGTGAAAACAATTCCCTCCAAATGGGCAGCTTCCACATCCATTATCAAAATACCTGCATCTTACTTCTCATTACATCCTTGTATTTCTGAAGGAGTTTCTGCTTCTCTTCTTTCTCAACCACCCATTACTCACATGGAATGACAAAGTTAGATGTGATCCAGCATTCTGAACAGGACTTCTTGATCTTGCTCTCAAATTGCTTAGCACTCCTTCACTTACGAAAACACTTGAGACAGGAGGTGTGGCTGCAGTTGGAGAAGGTCCCAAAGCAGTGCTCCTAGACCACTTCCATGCAGATCCCACACAGCAAGTCCTTACCTCACTGCATAGCCAAAGAAGCTCCACGTCCTTCTCATGGGCCTCAATGCAAGATTTGATGTGCTGTGACTTATGGGTCATCGGGTGGAGGACCTGCAGCCCACATGTCACAGGAGTCTCTGGGACGATACACACAGTTCTCCCCATAGTTGCCCTCTCCCACTGCTGCATAGGGGTGGCACAGGGGCTGTAATACAAAGCTGCTCCCCTGTCCTTTCCGTTGCATCACAACCTAGCTTGTCAGTCTGAAAGCTGCTCTCCCCACCCTTTCCATTGCAGCCATTTCCCCGCCTCCCAACTACTTGTCAGTCTGTGAACATCCTAGCTAGCTATTGGTTCATCAGTCAGCTTGCAAGTATCCTTCTCTGTTATTGGTCCCTTGTTAGCCCGGTGGAATTCAACTGCTTAAGGATAGCTACCCCACCATTTTTTCTCATGCTTTCTCTCTCCTACTCACTTTCTTTCTTTCTCCTCCTCACTTTTTTACCCTCTCAAGCATGCGCCCTTTCTCTTTTCCTCTCATCTTCTCTCTTACCCTGCAGGGAGACACTCTGTTTGCTTAATAAACTCCCTTATGTGATTCCCAAGTCTGGTGTGGTTTTTGTGGGTTTTCTTACAGGGGCAAAACTGCTTCTTAGTTTTCACTGCAGTTTGCTCTTTCTCTGATTGTTCCTTTGTCACTGAGCCCTGCAGGGGTGCTTATGTGCAGAAAGAGGCAGTGTGGTTAGAATAAGGTTACCCAGGAATAAACTCAATGGCATTCACTCAGTCCTCAGGACCTGTTCCTACCCTTGGATAGTTTGAATTTTTTACTCAGCTTCTCCTTTTTTCATTTCAGCAACCATGGTTGAGATACTTGAGGATGTGATGGTTTTGTAGTTTTTGAAACCTGTTTTGCAGGTTTTGAAGCCTGTTTCAATGGCTTGCTCTGTTCATATCTGCAGTGGTCTTCATGGATATAGCACTCTAATTGAAAACTGCATGCCATATGGACGCCAAGGGGTAATGCGAGTACTGACACTTATATCCTTCTTTACAAACCCTATGCATAGAATAACTGCAGGTGACCTGCTTAGGCCAGCTGCCTTCACTGCCATTACTGCCCCCACCATACCCCACTGGGAGGATGGGGCAAAAACTGTGAGGATGTGGATGGGAATAGAGGAGGCTACTGCTACTTTCCTGGCTGCTGCTCCTGCTCCTGATATTGTAGCTATTGTGGCAAGCAAAAAACTTTGTATGAAATAACATATGGCAAGTCACTTAAAAAGCAAAATTCTAAATATATTTAAATATTTTCAATATTTTTGTCAATCATCCTTTACAATGATTGTTTTTAATACATATGTACTTAGTGCTACCAATGTATTGGGAGAGAAATGTGCAAGTGAAACAGACAAACTCTGCCCTCATCAACATGTAGACTAGTAATGGAGACAGAAAACAGGTATATGAAGAGGTAAAGAGATGACTTCAAAATTTAAGTCTAAAAAGGTATTTTTTTTAAGTATCTTAACAGAAAATTCCAAATATAATATGTGTATACTTCTCCTTCCCAGACATGAAATGTAGTAATTTACTTCCCTTTGACTGAAGGCTGGACTGAGGAACTTATTTTCATAGAGTAGTGTGTGGAAATAAAAAGCAGTAACTTTATAGAGGAGAAAACTGGCAGCCATCTTAAAAACCAGGGGATCAAGGCTAAGGTCACCAGAGACGAGTCCTGCTGATCTGGCTTTCAGAAAGTTGTGTGACAAGAGTCCTGCACTGTGTGATGTTCTTTCTCCAGGTAAATAATCACAGTCTACTTATGAGGAAACATTAGATAAATTCATATTTGAGAAGTATTTTGGAGGCAAGTTTGGCAAAACTTGGAGATGGGCTATATTAGTAGACAGAGAGGTATGAGTGACCAAGTCTAACTCATTGGTTTCCAGATTAAGCAACTGGTTTTTGTTGGTTTTATTATTACTATAAATAAAATTGGTTTGAACTGTTCTGGTTTGGAAATTTGTAGTTGAAATACTCACATTGCATGCAGGATCATGAAGCACCATGAAAATACATCCATTTACTATGTCCAGGTGGTAGCTGCTAGAACAGAAGAGGTATTGAAATATAACCTCAGGAAGGAATGAAAGGTGCATTTGGGTACAGGTAGAGAAGAACCGATAAGCAAAGGAGATGGGGAAGGAAATGTGGAGAAGTGAAAGAGAATCAGGAAAGAAGAAAACAAAGAAAACACAGGCTTCTGGGAACAAGAGAATTGGCAAAGATGTTGAGCGCAAGTGAGAAGCGGAGGAAGAACAGTGATTCTCGAGGGTTTGCAGGGTGCAGGATAAGATGGCATTCATCAGGGCAATTTCAGGGAGTGATGTGGGAAGAAGCCACCCTGTCATGAAAGGGAGTTGAAAATGTGGATGCAGGACCCAGCAACAACACTAAGGATAAAACGGAGGCTTGAAATGGGGATGAACCCCTGGTAGTTCCTACTGTGGCGGTGGCTTTTTTTTTTTTTTTTTTTTCCTGCCTTGTTTCTGTTTATGAAATGAGATGTACAGGGCATGTTTACAGTTGATGAACATAACCCTGTGATGAGAAGATATTCCCACAAACCTCACTGGGATCAGGTATCACAAGTTCAAATGCATTTTATCAGAGTGTATTATGATGTCCCTTACAGCTAAAAGAAGTACTCATAGGAACTGGTTATATTGACAAAGAAACTAATTTTTAAATTAGTTTTCAGAAAAAAAAATGCCTGTTTTCAGTGTTTATGGTCTTTAACAATATGTAGTCATCATTTTGATTTGTATTAGTTTTAGTTTTACATTTGCTGCCATGAAACTATAATTTGGCAATTTATCGTACATGTTAATTTTTCTTGATAGTTTTTTTTCTTTATTTTCTTGGACTTTTATGCCTATTACCATTTTATTAAATTTTCGATATACATATTTCTGTGAAAACTGCCCTAATGTAGCTGAAAAGAGTGAAGATGTAAATAAATTAAGTAGTTAGAACTGGTAGGAACTCTTATAATCATGAAGTCATTTAAATATCTCTGATTCATATCCATTTTGATAAATCACTTGCAATTTACAATTGAATACGAAATAATTATAAATTATTTCAAAGAACAGAAAAATCTTAGTGGTGCAATTAATTTACAGTATTTATTTTTCTTAAAGATTTCACTTGGGGGAAGGAATGAGCTCCTGATGGCATAGCAGTTTCTCACCATGTCAGGGAATTTTAATGACATATTAGCTGCTAACTTTTTATACCAATCAGAAAAAATATGCTATACTTATACAATTAAGAAAAAATACATTAATCAAATTTAATTATGTGTTCACTTATTTGATATATGATTATAGAACACTACAGTTGTTTCTGATTTAGAAAGAACTGGAATTAGTTGAGAAAATATATTTCTTCCCTATGCAAAATTAATGTGCACCTTGTAATGGAAAATTTCAAAGTTATGATTGTTCTTGTGAAAATAAATGAGATAATGTACTAAAAATACCATTAGCTGACATCTAGTAACTACTTACTACATATCGGGAGCCAGGCTAGGTGATAAATGAGGGTTTTTATCTAATCTAATCCTCACAACCCTATCAGGTTAGTGCTGTTATTTCTATATCATCAGTGAGAAAATAATTATTCCGTTCAGATTTACATAGCTAATACATTCTGAAAGTAAACTTGAAATCTGGCAGCCTAATGGAATACAAAAGTAAGTTTTCTACGAACTGAAAATACGTGGTCTGCCCCTTGTTCTTTATCTCCATTGATCTTGCCCTAAATGAGATTGTTCCATCATTATCATGTGGTCTATGGCTTTAACTTTTAAACCAGTCATCTTGGTTTAAATCTCCACTTCATCGTACACTGGAGGTGACCAAAGCCAGGCCATCCTTATTCTACACATTGCTGAAATTTAACCCTCAGGTAGTCCCCAGTTACTCTAGTTGACATTGTACCTACTTCTTGTGGTAGCTCATGCCCTTCACCTTGTTCCTGACTCCCTTTGTATTCTGAAGTCATGCTATGTAAATCCTCGAAAAGAGCTATTTACACTGAAAGAATGGACATTTTTTTAAGCTGTCTGTTTTATCTCAACTCCCTAAGGTTTCCCTCCCAGTAATGGGAACAAAGCCCTTAAAGCTGTTCTCTGTTCCCAAACAGAGAGTAAAAGAGTAAATTGAGCCTGATAGCCAGATAGTGCTCAAACAGTAGGATTACCAGAAACTATTGACCAGAATCTACAGCCTGTTGTAAAACATTGTGAAACATGTTGTCAGCAAACCCAGACCCCCTTTGAAATTTCCTGGCAGCTTTGTCCCCCTTTTCCCTTTCATGTGTGACCCCTCCCGATGTGTGGTTTCTGCCTTTATAAACCTACAAGATTTTCTGCTAGGGACTTGACTCCTGGAGTTGGGTCCCAGCGCGCTGGAATAAACACCTCTTGCGGTTTGCATCAAGTGACGCCTCCTGCGGTTGATTGGGGTTGCCATCCATCCATGGGACAGAGTTGGGGTTTCCTTTTTGGGGGGCCTTACATTTGGGGGCTCGCCCGGGATAAGATGGCCCCCCCCCTCATCCGCGGAGTCGACCTTGGAGGTAAGAAGGGGTACCCCGAAGTTGTCTGTCTTTGTCTTGTGTTTTGTTAGTTGGTCTGGTTCTGTGAGCGCGCTTTCGGTTTCGGTGGCAGCCGTTCGGTGACTCGTGAGAGTGGCCGAACAGTGGCCGGCAGACGTGCCTGGGGGGCCACAGGTTGCAGCCCTGGGGGACGCCCTAAGGGTGGAAGGAGAGCCAGGGACGCCTGGTAGTCTCCGTCGGTAAGGGCGCTAATGGGGTTCAATTGGTGGATCAGAGATTGGCGCCCGTCTGTATCTGGTTCTGTTGTGTGTTTGTGGCAGACAAGGTGGAGGAAGGGTTGGAACAACTGGGGGGTTCTCGGCCCGGGCTACTCTCGGGTGGACCCCAAAGGTTCCTTCTCTGGACTCCCCCTCCTGACAGCCCTGAAGGGTAACTTAGCAAAGTAGCTTCAGTCTCAAAAGTAATGAAAAATAAGGTCTCATAATTTTAACATCCAACCTGTCCTGAGGAGGTGGCTAAAATGCCTTAGACACAGAGTTTCTGTTAAAACCTGTTAGATCCTTCCAGATCTCAGTCAAGGCTTACATTGAAATATAAATAAAAGAAGCCTAAAGGCTCAGTAGGAGACCGGTCTCAAACCCAGGGAGAGAGAGAAAAAAAAGAGTCTTTAAAACTCCAGCAAAGTAAATGCTATATTTTTAATTATATGTTTTTTTGAGCTCATGATTTTTTGATCAGTTCTATTTTTTATTCAACTAGAGTTTTTGAACATCTGTTACACTGCAATGGAGATTCACCTATAAAGTTACAAGGGCTTGATTTTGTGTTATTTGTATGTTGTGCTGTCTGATGTCATGTTTTGTCTGTATCAAAACTGAGCGCTCCTAAAATTAAAATTTAAAAATGGATCCAGATACTTTTAATTCACGTGATTTAAAAAGGTTCAAATTGGGTAAACTAATAAGAGTAAAATGTCTTTGAAAATAACGTGCAAGTCTCTAGGTGGTCAAGCTAATAAAATATTGATGTTAATAAAATGTCTAATATCAATTGTTTCTAGGACTTTTCTTCAACAGGGAAGAGACAGCAAATACTGTACAGAACACTTGTCTGATATCTTGGTTTTTACAGAATAAGTGAATTAGAGTTAACATGTATGGGATTACTCTAATGTGTTTGTAGAGACATCTGATTAATTTACAAAGTTAAAATGCTAATTGTTAAATAACATCGAGTACTTTTAACTCCTTAAATTCCATGGGGTATCATACTTAAACATTATTGGTGTTTTCATAGGTTGGTAAATAAAAGGGTTTAAACTTGCTTTGTGTCATCACTAAACTAAAAACAAGGTTACTAAGAGTTATGTCCTAACAAGTGCAATTCTATATACAAAGGGTCCCAAAAAGTTTCAACTGTGTTTCAATTAGAGTACTATAAACAACAGAATATTTAATCTTATTAAAATAGAGTAATTTATCTAAATTCAGAAATTTCATAAGAGTTGTTTCAGAATGTGAACAAAAAGGGGTCAACGAATAGGAAAGAGAAAATAAAAGGTTCTGGGTATGGAAATATATTTAGTAAAAGGAAAAAGGAAATGTTTCTGGGTAAGAAAGTGCTTGTTTGATGAAATACATGAGGGTCTAAGTAAATGCTAAGAAAGTCTGTGTAAGTAAAGGGCAAGTTTCAACAAGTTTGTGTGTAACTAAGTTGGTTATATGTGAGACAGCTAAAACTATTGAAGGTTTTTCCTAAGGTGAAATACTAATGTTCTGATATAAACCAAAGTTTAATCTATATGGTAGAATGACATGGTAAAATGACAAGGATTTGAAACACTAATTTACTCTTGACTTTGTGTCTATTAAGTTTTATTCTTTAGAACAATCAGTCTTAAAAATTGGGGTTTATACAATTATGGTTAAACAACTGCTAGATTATTGTACTATGTTACAGAGTCTAAATTTTTCTTTAAAAACTAAATTTGGTAAAATAAAAGTGTCAAGGTAATTGTGAAATGGTCACTAGTTGTATATTAAATGTGTTCATATTTTTCAGGACCACAAGTTTTTAAAGCAAGGAATTTATTAAGCTCTGCTATCCTCCAGATTAAACTTGTCTGTAATGGTAATCTTTAACTTACAAAGAGTAAATTTTATTGGGGATTTATTTCTATCATTTAATGTTCTATTATAAGACCTGCTATCAATAGGGTATGTGTAAAATTTGTTACTTTTTACACTGAGATAAAGAATTTCAAGTGTAAATGTATTTCTAAACATTAGAGTCTGATTTGTTTAAAGGTTAATATTGTGAAATATGAAAGAAACATGAAAACATTTTGCCACTTAATCACACAAAAGGAAAGTTAAAAGCTCTCTCAGCCTTTCTTTGATTCATGTTTTAGATACTATGTTAAATTGTGTTAATTATAAAGTTTATATAAACTCAGGAAACAGTATATGTAAACTACTTAATGGTATTTAAGGAAAAGAAGCAAAGATCAACATCAGAATTAGAACACTTAAGATCTGTAAAGAGCCCTGCCTTACCTGAGATAAGGCTCTGCCTCCCATCTCACTGCATGTTAGAGTGACTCCAAAATAAGCCAGACTTCAGCTTATTTAAAGTTATAGTCAAAAGATTGGTTCTTGTTGTAAAAGTACTGTGATCTCAAATAGGGGATAAAATGTAGTTCTCAATCAAAATTCAAGATAGCTATTATACAAGCTGAATATATTTTTACTCTTGCTAATTTCATTTTGTAAAACTGTTACCTGTTAATGTTTTGCAGAAGTAGCTGCTCCAAGAACAAACAACCTAGGTAACTTGTGATAATAAGCCATCACCTATAGAATAGATAGTGGTAACTTCCAGTACTAATGCAGACTCCAGTTAGATAAAAGGGTAAATAACTGTAAAGTTATGGACATTAAAGTTAAAGCCCATTACTCTTAATTTATGACTGGTGAGACTGGCTTGCTGGATAATTAAGATCAAACTTAGAAATTGGAGTTAAATACAGAGGTCAAGAAAAGTCCATATTTGGGTCTTGCCCTCAACGTTAGCCTGAACCCAGGGAGTAAGAGAACTTCTCTAAGGAGCGTTGCAACTCTGGGTCACACAACCTCCTGATCAAGGAGATTGTTGAGACTAGAGGATGAAAAATTATCCAGTGCATCTGCTGCAGAGGAGGGTCATGGAAAAGGGGAAACATCCCTTGATGTTTCTAAAGGAAGTCACCTCATCAAGAGACCCTGCCTAATCAAAGTCACTGGTGGAGCTAAGGAGCCGCTCTTAAGTTCTGTACGAGTGACCCCTGTGGGAACTCAGCTGACTCTTTAACAAGACAGGAACCAGGTCAATTTGACCAGCTTGATCTTAGATACCCAGCAAAACAGTTAAAACCAAAATATAGCCATTCTTGGGCATTTAAAGGAAATAATAATTAAATGTAACTTAAGATGTACACTTATATTAGCCCACTAGAATAAAGGCTGGAAGCTACAAATGAAAGAAAGATTCTTCAGCAAATGTGCCTGATAACTATCAAGAGAAACTGCCAGAGTCAGAAGTTTTTAGTCAGTTTAAGGCCTGCAGACCTTCCTAAGCTACACAGGTAGACTTAATCTATGTTTGCTAGTATGATTATCTATTCCTAAGTAACAGAAGTATAGAGATGTCTAGTAAACACAGGTTATACCAATAAAGGGATATTTTACAAAATCAGATGACATTAAGTAGCTTAACTATATTTTCTGGGGACATCTATGACAATGTTAAAGTCCCCAAATAAAGGCCTTGTTCTCTCCAGCCTTTGCTAGGCCTAGTTATGGGAACAATTTCTCAGTTCTTCCACCTCCTGGTGAGAGATTAACTTCTGTCATTTTCATGATACTCAGTGGCATGTTTCAGATGCTGCAACATTTACTTTGTGCTAATCTCATTTCAGTACTCATGTCTTTTTGTTCTTCTATCATAGAAGCAGCCGCCCCCAGATGACTTTACAAACTGCTCTTCCCCAACCAGGCTTCTTCCTGGGACCCCTTAATTGACCCGATTTTTAGAAAAGGAACTCCAAGCTGCTTGCCCCACGCCACCCACTTCCAGCTCGAAGAAGCTAGAGCGGTCATCGACCTCCTTCCCCAGCAGCATGGAGTTCCTGAGATTAGAGGGGAAAATAAAGCCAGAATTGGAAACAGGTAGTTAGTGTAGAAATAGGGGATCGGGTCAAATCGAGGAAATGGCCATAAAATCATCTGCCTCTGGAAGTTGGAGACTGCCCCTGGAAGAATGGAATGTCAAGGATCTCCGGAGCCCATTGATTACCAAATTTACCTGCCTTTATCAAGGACTGTTTATCAAGGACTGCAAACAAGGGGCTGCTAATTGGTGGCCCGCCCCCTGGGCTCTTGCCTGCCTGAAATCACCTAGTCACCTTCATCAGGGAAAGAGTAAGTGCTGTACAGGTGCTAATGCTCAGGCAACAATATCAGTCCCTCCGCCAAGGAAACAATTTGGGGGAAGAATATGTAGAGACAGAAGTTCCATGATTAGAACTTACCAGAAAAGAAAATGGGGAAATGAAAGAATGGACATTTTTTTAAGCTGTCTGTTTTATCTCAACTCCCTAAGGTTTCCCTCCCAGTAATGGGAACAAAGCCCTTAAAGCTGTTCTCTGTTCCCAAACAGAGAGTAAAAGAGTAAATTGAGCCTGATAGCCAGATAGTGCTCAAACAGTAGGATTACCAGAAACTATTGACCAGAATCTACAGCCTGTTGTAAAACATTGTGAAACATGTTGTCAGCAAACCCAGACCCCCTTTGAAATTTCCTGGCAGCTTTGTCCCCCTTTTCCCTTTCATGTGTGACCCCTCCCGATGTGTGGTTTCTGCCTTTATAAACCTACAAGATTTTCTGCTAGGGACTTGACTCCTGGAGTTGGGTCCCAGCGCGCTGGAATAAACACCTCTTGCGGTTTGCATCAAGTGACGCCTCCTGCGGTTGATTGGGGTTGCCATCCATCCATGGGACAGAGTTGGGGTTTCCTTTTTGGGGGGCCTTACAACACTAGCAAACAATTTGATCTTCATCTCAATTGTCTTTTCGAATTGCACCTGTTAGACTAACTACTTATACTTTCAGACCCATTTTGAATGTAAGGAAACATCCGCAGGTCTTCTCTGGAAGTGTTTGTGTCTTCTTCCTCAACACCCCAATGGAGTTTATTCGTATCAATGTTTTGGCTTTTCTAAAGCTGTAAGATCGAGATTAATAAAATGGTTTTTTCTCATCTCCCCATCATCAGGACATGGATGCTGTTTTATCTCTATTTATAGTACCGAAGTTCAAAGCAGACTGCATTGATGTAAAACTCAATAAACACATTCAGAATGAATTTTGAAGGAAAGAAGTTGCAGGTAAAGAGGGTCTTGGAGAGCCAGGGATCAGACTGATTGAACTGGCTTTCAAACAGGAGTAAACAAATGGAAGAGCAGAAGTAAGTTTGTATGGAGAACTGCAGTAAATGCAGGTGATGCATTGCCCCTTCTCCTTACTGCTGCCATGCACATGGCTGCCTTCTTCCCTTTCTGTGCTTTTCTTCCTGAAATCTTCTGACCATGGGGAGAGACTCAAGCCAAGCAGTGGGGAGGCTGGGAGTGCCTGCATACTAGTGCTCCAAGGAGTAACCCGGGACCAGTGAAGGGTTAAGCCTTGTCTTCCCAAGTTGAGTAACTGAGGATTGCTGAAGTCCCTGTGAGACCAGGACATTAATTAGCATACTCATTTATGCACTGTGCCATGGACTTTCCTTTCTTTCCTGCCTCACTTCTCCATTATAAGGATCACCTCCTATGTAAATTATTGGACTTTAAACCCTTACTCCCTGATCAGCTTCTACAGGAGCCCAAACAGGTGCTTCAGCAAATACACTGAGCTGTCAAACTAACTTGACATGGCATGCCCATCCATAAAGCTATGCATTTTTCTTAGGGTCAATGTATGAGATAAAAGCTCAAAGCTGATAGGCACAGAAAAAGCAAGATCAATAAGATCTGGAGGTCCCACAAATGAGTTAGTTGCTTATAGTACTACCCTATTAAACCAAAGCAATACATCTGGTAAAGCAGCATGTAAAAATGAATTGTGCTCCAGAGATCCTGAGGGCCTCGCCACTCATTCACAGGTTTTCTTAATAGCTGCCTACAGAACTTTGTAATACCATTACAACTATAAACACTAGGAAATTGTTGCTGATTAACTTAAAAGCAGGTAAACAGTTCAATTGGAAATTGAACTGTTCTTTATGACCATTTCTACAGCCATGAACCTACTAAATTCTGCCAAGTCAGTCAATCTCAGTAGGTTTAGTTTCCATATGTGATAGTTGGATACTGCTAGATGCTTAAAAATGTACCAAGATCCATTTTCTGTAACAAGTGTTCAAAAAATATTTGTTGAGATATTGACTTCCTTATTTCTAAAGACTAAATGGCAATGTTTTTTATGAATGTCTTGGTAAGTGATAGCACTGGTTTTTAGAAATCATGGGTAATGATACATGTATTCCTTCAGTGATTGCTTTTGTATTATTACAAACTCCAACTTGTATTTGCCGGGTTGTCCAGCTAGTTCTGAACAAAAAAAAATTCTGCCTTTATTCAATCATATGAAGAAGTCTTTTCATTCATCACTGAAGCTTTGCCAGGTAGAAATCAGCAGGTGTTCACCCCATATCTAGTAATTGAGAGGACAGAAAAAATATGTAACCAATGTAATTGTGTAATATATTTCACATTTCTGAGTCATTGTTAGCACTAGAATTTTTCCTATCATCACTTGTTTTCTCATATGTCAATATTAATAAATTTATTTGTAAATATTTTCCAGGCACTTCTGTTAGATACTGTTAAACATCATGAGAGAGAGAGAAAGAGAGAGAGAGAAAAATGAAATCAAAAGGACCTTCCCTTAAGGATCATATTGTTTATATATTACATACATAATTAAATAATATCAAGGGTTTTAAACAGAATTAGAAATATTTTGAAATAGATAAAAAAATATTACAATTACTTTGTAATTATTAGTTTGAGTGGTTACAGAAGATCTCCTTGAAACTATCGTTTCAGTAAAGAAGTAAATGAAAGAATATAAAGTATTAATAGATTTAATGTTCTGGACATGTCATATATAAAGGAGAAGGTTTACTAAACTCAAATGAAGCAACAGTGAATAGAGATGTATAAGTTTTAAGGGTGTTTTCTTTGTAGTGAGGCTATATACATAGAAATTTATAAATGCAATAGCAAATGAAAACTGATACTTGATATGAGACATGGAAATACAATAGAGGAAGAGAAAATTTTCAACTTGAAGAAGATGTTGTCATGGAAAGCTTCATGAAACTGGAGGTGTGAAGAATCAAAGGTAAGTCTGGGTTTCAAGAGTGACCATGTTAGAGCAGGGTATTAGAGAATAAGCTCCAGTTAACAGGCTAAATAAAGTGCAGGACACAGAAGGTGAGCAATGATTCATTTTAGTTGGTGGGAAGGATAAGTGAAAGATATAATACAGGAAGAACACTTCTATCTCTCTTATTGTACTGTGAAATTCTCTGCAGCAAATGCCTTTGTTCACCTTGGTAGTAATAAAACCTGGAGGATAATTGATATTCAACAATTGTCAACTGATAAAAAGAATGATGGCTTCATGAAAAAATTAAAGAGTAGACTTTAGATCTGTCTGTAGAATCCACTGGTTTTCACTTGAGTGACCTGGAATAGGCACTTTCTCTTCTCAGAATCTCAGCCTCTGTATCAAATGGCAATCTGCAATATGTATAATCAGAAAAATGAGAGATTACACTCCATTTACGTATGATCTATCAAAATGTATAAATGCATTCTACTGTCATGTACAACTAATTAGAACAAATAAAATTGAAAAAATTGGAAGAAAAAAAGAAAAAAAAAAAAAAAAACAGGGGCTGGGGATATAGCTCATTTGGGGGAGTGCTTGCCTTGCCCAGCACCACAAAACAAACAAACAAACAAAAAAAAACCAAGCAACAAAAAATATGCCATTTTCTAAGGCAGACTCCCTGATCACTCCAGTGAGGGAAGGCAAAAGCAAGACGTTTTCAGACATTGCAAGGTAGAAAAAGTTTCCTTTCACATACCTTTCAGAAGCAATGTGGACACCCTTACATTGCATAACAACTGTAGGAAAATATCAGATTGCAGTATCCTCGATATCCATCTGCAAGGAAAGATAGAGCAGGGATGTTCAAATAAACTGTTACCTGTAGAAAAACACATGCTATAATGTAAAAGAAAACTAACCTCAATATTTAAGCATTCTTTCTAGAATATAAAGCAACATAAAAATTCTTATCTATGTCTATTTCTGAATGTACATCTGCATCTACATTTTCTAATTTTATAATTTTCTAATGGCCTACAAAAATTCTTATTTCACTTTTTAAAAGTTAAGTTTTTCTTCTATCATAAGATCAGAAGTAATTAAAGTGATAGTTCATGTATTGTGAGCACGTTAGACATGTGGAGGTTATTATTCATGGGATCAAGCCAATTAAACAAAGAAAAGACAGAGGGGAGAATTCTTTATCAGCCTCAAAACCTGAAGGGAGTTAGAGACTGTTGGGTGCCCAGTTACATGAAACCCAGCATAGAATTAAAATGAATTTACTTGTTTAATACTTTTGACAGATTCCTAGGTTCACTAGAGTTGAAGAAAGAATGTTCTAATTGACACTTTTACTTAGAAGGTCAGAAATCATGCAATGTAAATTATTAACCTTAGCATTTGTGTGAAATATATTTGGGTATCAATCTCTCAAAGTATACTCGGTGATCTATCTGCCAGGGAGTCCCTTGCACTGACAAATAAAATACAGACAATTAAACATACTGTAACAGAATTCTTGACATAAGCCCCTGGGAATCTGAAAAAGGTTCCCGGGTGATTCTTAGGTAGACAGAAGTTAAAGAACAATAACCGTAGACATTCTATCAGTTAACATTTATGATTATTTCAATTTGTTTTGATTTTCTCTTGTAGATGTTGAAATCATAATAATCACATTTAAGCTACAATTTCCTGCATTTTGATATGTCTTTGATATCTGCTCCTCTTTCCATTTTTCATCAAATAACTCATTTCAGTTAGGTTGCAGATAGCTCTTCAGGCTTCAGATTGTGGAAAGCTGAATTCTTCAGCATAACACCTGGGTACTATTTAAAAAAATAGATTCTGACGGCAAAACAATATCACAGAAGTTCAACTATTTAGTTTAGTC
Source organism: Sciurus vulgaris (assembly GCF_902686455.1). Taxonomy (NCBI): domain Eukaryota; kingdom Metazoa; phylum Chordata; class Mammalia; order Rodentia; family Sciuridae; genus Sciurus; species Sciurus vulgaris. The sequence goes on along the minus strand of NC_136468.1, from coordinate 108,835,754 downwards.
TTGATTACAGAGAATTGCAGATTCCACTGATGCCATAATGTTCCTAGCCTTTATTTAGAAAATATGCACATATTTGCTTAAACATTATGTACCCAACACCAATATCCTCATAGGACAATGCATACCAAAATAAGGAATATTTGATAGTGAGATAAAGGAAGTCACCAGTGTAAGAAACCCATGAAAACCACGCCAGACAGGGGAAATCACATAAGAGGGTTTATAAAGCAAACAGAGTGTCTCCCTGCAGGGTAAGAGAGAAAATGAGAGGAAAAGAGAAAGGGCGCATGCTAGAGAGAGTGGAAAAGTGAGGAGGAGAGAGAAAGCATGAGAAAGGATGGTGGGGTAGCTATCCTTAAGCAGTTGAATTTCGCGGAGCTAATAGGGGACCAATAACAGAGAAGGATACTTGCAAACTGACTGATGAACCAATAGCTAGCTAGGATGTTCACAGACTGACAAGTAGTTGGGAGGGGGAAATGGCTGCAGCTGAAAGGGCTGGGAGAGCAGCTTTCAGACTGACAGCTAGGTTGTGATGCAGCGTAAAGGGCAGGGGAGCAGCTTTGTATTACAACTAGAGTAGTAAAAGCTCCTCTTTCCTCTGGGAGAAGAAACTGGATTACCATTCTATAAAACTTTGCAAATTTTAGAGAGCTTTGAAAATCTCCTAACAAAATCTACACTATGTAATTCTAATGTACTGTAGTGTGGATGACATGTTGAAAAGGGGGAGAAAAAGAGGGTCATTTTTCCAGGCGGCAGACGTGTGCCATATCAGTGTAGGCTTCTGCAGCGCACTCTGTAAAACGGACCTTCTTCACTCCAATTTAGAAGCAAATAGAAATATATACAACTAAAATAATAAAAAAACAATCATTCAAAAATGATTATTCCAGGCCAGGTGGAAATTGCAATTTTAAGCACATTTTGAATCAAAGGCAAAATGTAAAAATAATAGAAGAACTTCTCAAAAAAAATAAAATAAAAACTAGACATAAACACATTTTTGGCATTACATCTAATTTTTCAGAGGAAATTTCACAAAATGGAAACATTAATATCAAATAATTTTAAAAATAAAAACTCAACATACAATTCAAATAATCTTTAAAACAAAAAGATGAACAAAGAGAACTAAGAGAAATCAAAAGAAGATTGAGATAAAAATGGAAACTAAAAAATTAGAAAATTTGGGATGAAAAATTTAAAACTATCAAAATCCTGCCCTTGATCAGTACTATAGAGAAATCATTATAATTGAAAAGCCACAAATAAGACTAATTTAAAAGATAAAGATCATCAAGTGACAAAAGTACAAAAGGAGAAACAATTAGCAAAATAAACAGAGAAGCCAGGTCCAGTGGCAAGGCCTGTAATCCCAGTGGCTTGGGAGGCTGAGGCAGGAGGATGGCAAGTTCAAAGCCAGCCTCAGCAAAAGCAAGGTGCTAAGCAACTCAGTGAGACCCTGTGTCTAAATAAAATACCAAGTAGGTCAGGGTGTAACAGTGGTCCACTGTACCTTTTAAATATAGCTCTAAGGCTTATTTTTTAAAGGGAAAACTTTTTTCTTTTTCCCTTCTCCCTCTCCCCTTCCCTAACCTGGGGGCAGGGAAGAAGATTATCCTGAGCTATCCGTGTTCCACAGGAAGGAGATAGCTGCCAGAGGATCTAGGATGTGAATATCTCCCAAATTAACAAGTGAATGTTAACACACCAGCAAGGGCCCTGGGATACCCTGAAAAGTGGCCTTTAAAAAGTTCTTTTAAAAGTTTCCTGTTCCTCCTGATGGGGAGAATCACAGTCTTTGGGACAGGAGTCCCTTGTGTTTCTCCTTTGCTAGCAAAACAATAAACCTTTTTTCTTTTTTTCCCTTTTTCTCAAAACCGAGTCCTCCTTATTCAATTGGCACTGGGGACAAGGACTTAGCTTTCAGAAACAAGGGAAGGGTATTCAGAGGTTGAATGCCCCTGAGTTCAATCCCTGGTACCGACCCCCCCTCCCACCGCCAAAAACAAACAAAAACTACAGACGACCTTGCTTAACATCAAAACAAATAATTTGTTTAAGTCCAGGTGAGTCATATATAATTTGGGAGGGAGTATTAGGTCCAAGCCTTAGCATCTATGCAGCCATTTTAATTCTTACCATAAGTTGCTTTCCCGCCCTAGAGGGGTACTCAGAGAGATGTGCCCTTCCTATCTCTCATTAACCACCCCACTGGAACATACCCTTACTTGTCCCATTGAAGCCAGAATTGGGGACAGGCAATTAGTGTAAAAATAGGGGTTTGGGTCAAATGGAGGAAATGGAGGCCATGAAAGCCATCTTCCTCTGGAAGTTGAAAACTGCCCTGGGGGAGAATGGAATGTCAAGGATCTCAGGAGCCCTTTGATTACCAAACTTACCTGTGCTTGTGGGGACTACAGGCAAGGAGCTGCTAATTATTAGCCCCTGGGCCCTTCCTGGCTGAATCACTTTGGCCCTCCCCTTGCCCATTCACTTCTCACTTTTTGCATTTCACCTGCAAAACCTGGCTTGGTAGGCAGGAAGGAGAGATAAGTGGGGGAGAGGACTGGAGAACAAAAGAGACCTTAACCTATAAAAGATGTAGGGCATGCTCACTTCTTGGGACTTTAGAACAGCAGCCATGGCCCCATTCTCCCTCCCAGGAGAAGTCTGTATTTAAATGAAACCTGCTTAATATGGCTGCCTTGGTTGGCTTCTCTGATGTTATACTTCAACACCTGAGGAAGCAGAACTCCTCACTGGTCAATGGTGGTATCACCGTTAGCCCATCATAAGTTCTTATGCAAACAGCTCATAGGAGCTAATACAACCTTACACAAGCTGTCCAAACTGTCCCATAAAATGCCCCAGAGCTAAGTTTTTCCTGCCTCTCTCACCGTTCCCGAGTGATGGCCTTTGTCAAACCCCGACTGGCAAATAAAACTTTCTTTGCATGAATCTCCTCGCCTGGTTTCTGCATTTCTCATCCACATCACAGTTTCCTTTCATGGGGGACTGACTGTAATAGGCATAAGATATGTGAAGAGCCCACTGTCCTTAAAATAAAAGACAATGTCCAAACGCACAGCAATGGTGAGGGCCAGGAATTTACACAGGTACATCTCCCCAAGTATGAAAGTTAAGATGATTTAGTTGATCCTCAACTCTATTTAGATACCATTTCTTGCCTAAAAGAAGGGAAAATGCAAACATTTGAGAATATTTGTGAAACTTTGACCCAACTCAAATACTGCAGACTAATCCAGTGGAAAAAGCAAACTGCAAACTGTATAGATTATTATTTTCCCATTAAAATGGGGAAAATAAATAAATGTAATCATTTGTTGAATTCAAAAGAACAAGACAGTGGAAGACTTAGTGAACATCTCCTAGAAATGTTCACCTACAGGACAATGGATGAACCCAGATACACAGGGTAGTGATGGGGAGACAGGGTTGAATTGTGTCAAAGGAAGATATATTCAAACTCCAACTCCACTGGGCACAGTGGCACATACCTCCAGCAACTTGGGAGGCTGGGGCAGGAGAAACACAAGTTCAAAGCCAGTCTCAGCAGCTTAGCAAGACTTTAAGCAACTTAATGAGAATTCGTCTCAAAATAAAAAAAAAAATAAGGGTTGGGGATGTGGCTCATTGGTTAAGCACCCCAGAATTCAATCCCCAGTACCCAAAACCAAACAAACAAAAACACCTTACATTAGTACTACAGAATGTGACCTTATTTGGAAGCAAGGTCTTTGCCAACATTTACTCACCGACCCCCTGAAAAGGAAGACTAGAGAGCAAAAGAAATCTTCACAGAAGAAGAAGGTTTGGAATGAAACTTACACAAACAAAGGAAAGCCACAGCAGGCAAATTCTCAGAACTTGTGAAGAGGCAGGGAAGTAAATTTGCAGATTTTGTAACAGTGGACCACTGCTGGCTTTGAATATAGCCCTTACTATTCTGCCACTGCTGCTTAACCAATTATCATAAAATGGACACGTTTTCTCCTCTACTCCCTCTACCAAATTAACAAGAGAATCACAGTCCCCTACAGGGAATACCTGGAATGTAGTCTTTGAATAGCATCTTAAAACATCTACTGTTCTCCCCAATGGAGAGAATCACAGCTTCTGGGACAGGAGACCCTGTGCTTCTCCTTTGCTAGGTGGCACAGCAATTAAACTTCTTTTTCTTTTTTCTCAAAACTGTATTCTCATTATTGGATTGGGACTGGGGACAAGGAACAAGCTTTCAGTAACAAATTGGTCACCCAGATGGGACTTGAGAGCAGCCTCTTCTCCAGCTTTCTTGGGCAGGCCTGGCCCTCCAGGCAACCCATTTCCCATGCTGAGGATGCAAGGTGGCTGGCACACTTGTTACTTCCATTGTGCAAGGATAGCAGAACACCAGAAGAAAGGGTTAAAAAAATTAAATCCTTTTATTGGGGTTCAATATGGACCGATCCCCAGAGAGTCAAAGTGCACACATGGCAATGCAAATCACACAATGAGGTTTTATTGCAAGCTTGAGCTTGGACTGTAAGACCCCCAAAAAGGAGACCCCAACTCTGTCCCATGGATTGACAGCAACCCCAATCAACCACAGGAGGCATCACTTGATGCAAACTGCAAGAGGTTTTTATTCCAGCGCGCTGGGACCCAACTCGTGACTCACGCAGGAGTGGAGGAGTCGAGTCCCTAGCAGAAAATCTTACAAGTTTATAAAGGCAGAAACCACACATTGGGAGGGGTCACACATGAAAGGGAAAAAAAGGGGAACGAAGCTGCCAGGAAATTCCAAAGGGGGTCTGAGTTGGCTGATAATATACAACATGTTTCACAATGTTTTACAACAGGGCGAAGATTCTGGCCAATAGTTTCTGGTAATCTTACCGTCTGAGCACTATCTGGCTATCTGGCTCAATTTTCTCTTTTACTCTCTGTTTGGGGCTGTTTCCTGGAACACCTTTAAGGGCTTTGTTCCCATTACTGGGAGGAAGACCTTAGGGAGTTGAGATAAAACAGCTTAAAAAAATGTCCATTCTTTCATTTCCCCATTTTCTTTTTGGAAAGTTCTAATCATGGAACTTCTATCTCTATATACTCTTCTCCAAAGCTATTTCCTTGGTGGAGGGACTGATATTGTTGCCTGAGCATTAGTACCTGTACAGTACTTACTCTTTCCCTGATGAAGGTAACTAGGTGATTTAGGATGCAGGGCCCAAAAGTGAGGAGTAAAAGCAGTATAACAAGGGGACCCACCAGGGTGGACATGAGGGTGGTGAACCAGAGGGACCGGCTGTACCAACTCTCAAACCACCCTTGATGTGCTTCTCGATCTCGTTGTCTTGTTTCTAGTCTTTCTCTAAGTTTGGACATGGAATCTTTTATTACACCAGAGTGATCTGTGTAAAAACAACATTCTTCTTTTAGTGAAACACATAATCCACCATCCTTAAGGAATAGGAGATCTAAGTCTCGCCTATTCTGTAGTACCACCTTGGATAGAGAGGTCAGTGACTCCTCTAGTTTTATGATTGATTGCTCTATAGCCTTCAGATCCTCATCTACAGCTACCCGTAATTCTTTGATATACTGGGGAGTCTGAACAAGTGCAGTGGTCCCTGTCCCTACTCCGGCCACTACTCCTAGGCCCAGCAGGTCAGCTAAAGTGAGTGAGACCGGTTCCCTCTTCTGTCTATGGGGCTGTAGGTCGAACTCAGCCTCAAAAGAACCTGCTTCATGGTAAATAACTCTAGGTACCAGTTGTACGAGGACACAGTAGTCTTTGGTGGTGTTGAACACTGATGAGTATACACATGGGGTCAGTCCTGTACTGCAGGCCCACCATCCGCCTACGGGGGGAGTCAGATAGTAGTTGGTAGTTGTTTGAGGGCTTTCTATTGTCTGGTTGCTCAGATGTCTACGGTTTTCAGGAACTGTACCTAAGCAAGTGCCTTGCCCAGAGACTTCTGTACGAGTGAGTTTGCTGTTTGACCCCCAGCTACAGGAGTCATGGGAGGTGGTGTTATTAAAGGTCCCCGAGAAGGCGATGCCTTCATAATACGGAGGACTTGACACCAGGCATAGCCAGCAAGACTCAGTCAGATTAGGATTCGAAGCATTGAAGATGCTGAAAGCTCCCTGTATCAAATTAAGGAGTCTCTGCCCTGTGTTCAGTATCTCGGGTGTATTTGCTAGTTTGGGGGCCAAGGGGGTTGTAACTGGCTTATTTGTTGGGGCTCGGAAAACAGGCGGCCTGATATGGGTGGGTGATGACCGCTGTTGAGATAACACTAGGTTAGGTCCTACCTGGACGGTAGTTGGGGTTTCATTCTTAAGCTTGATAGAGAAATCTATTGTCCCACCCTGACATATAGAAACGGAATCCCCATGTTCTCCCTTTTATCCATTCATGGGATAGCCTTCCTTTTTCCATGAAGGAGATGTTCAGAGGGTTACACCACCCTTGGTTGTTACATTTGGCTGCTGTAAGATTTTGCTGTATGGTTATTAAATCCCAGGAGGAGGTGGGGTGCCAATAAGTGTTGCCAGTAGTCTCACACCCCCATGCAGAGCAATAAAGCAAAGGGAAGGAGGACTGTCCAGTCTGTTATGCCAGTCTCTAAGGATAATTTAGTCATGACCTCTTTTAAAGTTCTATTCATTCTTTCTACCTGCCCTGAGCTTTGGGGCCTATAAGCACAATGTAATTTCCAATTAAGCCCCAAGATTTTGGCCAGCCCCTGACTTACCTGGGCAACAAACGCAGGGCCGTTGTCTGACCCGATTACCTTGGGCACCCCGAGCCTCGGGAAGATGTCTTCTAGTATTGTTTTGGCCACCACCTGAGCAGTCGCCTTCTTGGTAGCAAAGGCTTCAACCCATCCTGAAAATGTATCTATGAATACTAATAAGTATCTATATCCATACCTGGCTGGTTTTATCTCAGTAAAGTCCACTTCCCAGCAACTCCCAGGACGGTCTCCTCGGAGCCATTTGCCATGAGGTAGTTTGCTGGGCTGGGCATTTACCATCTGGCAAGACTTGCATTCTTTTACAGTTGTATCTGCAAGCTCCCCGAGTTTCATGATGTAATACGGTGAAGACTGGACAAGAGTTTTTAAATGTTTTGGGCCTAGATGAGTTAACTTGTGAAGGTGTCTGAGAAAAATGATCGCCTCTTTTTCAGGGAGAATTCTTTCCTTCTGAGTTTTCCCAGATCCCCTCTGGAGTCTCCAGGCGAAATCCTAATCTGTCCATTTCCTCAAGGACTACTTCTGAATATTCAAAGTTCCTAATAGAGGGGTATACCGCCTCCTTAGGGTGAGACATCAGTTTTCCCCCCAACAAGGATAGGATGTTAAGTCCTTGAGCCACCTGCTTGGCTTCCCTGTCCCCTTTGGGTTCCCTCTGGCAACTTTTGACCCCCCTTTTTGGTGTCCAGGGCAGTGAATAATTGCTACTTTCTTAGGAAGGTGAATGGCCTCTAACAGCCTTAGAATTTCTTCTTTATTTTTGATTTCCTTCCCTGTCAAGGTCAGCAGCCCCTGCTGCCGGTAGATGGCCCCGTGGACATGGGCAGTAGCGAAGGCATACCTGCTGTCAGTGTAGATGTTAACTTTTCTCCCTTCTGCCAACTGCAGAGCCTGAGTCAGAGCTAGTAACTCGGCTTTCTGAGCCGACGTCCCCTCGGGTAGGCCGCTTGCCCAGATAGTTTGTTCATCATCCACTATTGCCGCCCCGGGTATCCTTTTACCTTCTATTATGTAGCTGCTTCCATCAGTGAACCAGGTCAGCTGAGCACCTGGTAAGGGCTGGTCTTGGAGGTCCCTTCAGGTCCCCGTTTCTTCTGCTAGTATGTCTTGGCAGGTATGCAGCACACTCTCCTGGGTGGACGTGTCAGGTAGTAGGGTAGCTGGGTTGAAGATGGCAGGCGGCCCTAACTGGATCCTGTCTCCATTCAGTAGGAGACTCTGGTAATGCGTCATGCGGACGTTGGACAGCCACCGGTCAGGGGGCTGTCTGATGATGCTCTCCAGGGAGTGAGGGACAATGACCGTTAGCTTTTGTCCCTTAGTTAATTTGTCAGCATCTTTCACCAATACTGCCACTGCTGCCATGGATCTCAGACAGGCAGGCCAGCCACTAGCAACAGGGTCTAGCTTCTTGGAGAGGTAGGCTACTGGCCTCTTCCATGGCCCTAGAGGCTGGGTCAGCACCCCTCGGGCTACTCCCTTCCTCTCATCAACAAGTAGGACGAAGGGCTTTGCTACGTCTGGCAATGCCAGGGCTGGGGCAGACAGAAATGCCTTCTTGATGTCATCAAAGGCCTGCTGCTGGTCGTTACCCTACTCAAATGAGGAACCCCCTCTAGTCAGAGGATAGAGGGGAGCTGCCAGGGTAGCGAACCCAGGGATCCACAGGCGGCAAAACCCCGCAGTACCTAAAATTCTCGCACCTGGCAGGGTGAGCAAGGAATGGGTATCTGAGTCATAGTTTGTTTTCTGGCCTCCGTTAGCCATCTCTGTCCCCCTTTGAGGGCTTACCCCAGGTATGTTACCTCCTTTTGGCAGATCTGGTCCTTCTTGGCAGAGGCCCGATATCCTAAGCAGGCAAGTTCTTCTAGCAGTAGTCCCGTGCCCCGTTGGCATTTCTCCTTTGTGGCCCCAGCCAGTAGTAAGTCATCTACATACTGCAGAAGTGTTACCTGGGGATGGCTGGCACAGAAGTGGGCTAAATCTTGGTGGAGAGCTTCATCGAAGAGAGTCGGGGAATTCTTGAACCCCTAGGGTAATCGGGTCCAAGTCAATTGTCCTGTTGTCCCAGAGTCAGGGTCCCTCCACTCGAATGCGAAGATGTTTTGGCTGGAAGGGTGTAGTCGCAGGAAGAAGAAAGTGTCCTTTAAGTCCAAGACAGTATACCAAATATAATCCGGGGGAAGAGAGCTCAGCAAGCTGTAAGGGTTAGGTACAGTGGGGTGGATGTCCTGTACTCACTTGTTTACTTCTCTTAAGTCCTGTACTGGGTGATAGTCTCCTGTGCCAGGCTTTTTAACAGGTAACAAGGGAGTGTTCCATGGTGACTGACACTTCACTAGGATACCTTGATGAAGGAGGCGCTGGATATGGGGCCTAATTCCTTCCCGGGCCTCTTTAGTCATAGGGTATTGACGTACAGCCACAGGAGTAGATGTGGCCTTAAGCTCTATAACTATGGGTGGTCTTTCTGCAGCTAGTTCTGTTCCAGCCGTTTTGGTCCACGCCCCTGGATACCTGTTCAACCAGTTATTTATGTGACATATTTTTGCTCCCTGTCTCTCAAAAAGTCTGTGTTCATCATCCAGGTGCATAGTCAGGGCAGTAGTTATTCTCTTGCTTCGGGTCACCTCTGGGCCATCAGGGGTGAAGGTAATCTGAGCTCCCATTTTGGTTAGGAGGTCTCTCCCAAGTAGAGGCTCAGGGCACTCAGGGATGACTAGAAACGAGTGGGTTACCCATCCCGTTCCTAAGTCTACCGTTCTTCAGGTAGTCCATGAGTACTGCCGGTGCCCTGTAGCTCCTATGACCCACGATTTCTTGTGGGAGATGGGCCCAGACGGTTCGAGCAGGACCGAGTGTTGAGCCCCAGTATCTACTAAGAACTCAACTGGCTTCCCCTCCACCTCTAGTGTTATCCTAGGCTCGGGGAGGGGTTCTGAGCCCCATCCCCGCTAATCTTCTTCTTCTTCTAGGACTAATGCTTTCTTGGAGGGCCCAGTCTTCTTAGGACACTCTCTAGCCCAGTGACCTCTCTCCTTGCAGTAGGCACACTGATTCTTGTCTAATGGAGTGTGGTTGCCCAGGTTACCTGACCCTTTTTTTAGCCCTGCCTTGCGTTTGTTCCTGGCCTTTCTCACCTACGACTGTGGCCAAAATCCGTGTTAGGTTCTTCTCCTGCTTACGATCCCTTTGGTTTTCTCTTTCCTCTCTCTCCTTTTCTTTCCTTTGCTCCTTCTCTTCCTCAGTTTCCCTCTTATGATACACTTTCTCTGCCTCCTTAACTAAATCCTGTAGGGTATAATCTTGTAACCTTTCTATTCTCTGCAACTTTCTCTTAATATCTATTGCTGACTGCCCTATAAAAGCCATGGCCACGGAAGCCCTTTGCCCCTCAGAGGTAGGGTTAAACGGGGTGTAGCGCCTGAAAGCTTCCATTAAGCGCTTGAGAAATACTGACGGGGGTTCCGTGGTCACCTGGATAACCTCTCTTACCTTAGCCAAATTAGTGGGGCATCTCGCTGCCCCACGGAAGCCGGCCACTAGAGTCTGGCGATAGACTGTCAGTCGCTCCCTACCTTCTGCCGTGTTGAAATCCCAGTCAGGTCTGGAGAGGGGGAAGGCAGTCTCAATGATGTTGGGGAGCTGGGTGGGTCTGAAAGAATGGACATTTTTTTAAGCTGTCTGTTTTATCTCAACTCCCTACGGTCTCCCTCCCAGTGATGGGAACAAAGCCCTTAAAGCTGTTCCAGGAAACAGCCCCAAACAGAGAGTAAAAGGGTAAATTGAGCAAGATAGTAGTATATAGGATATAAGATTACCAGAAACTGTTGACCAGAATCTACACCCTGTTGTAAAACATTGTGAAACATGTTGTATGTTATCAGCAAACCCAGACCCCCTTTGGAATTTCCCAGCGGCTTTGTTCCCCTTTTCCCTTCCGTGTGCCACCCCTCCCAATGTGTGGTTTCTGTCTTTATAAACTTGTAAGATTTTCTGCTAGGGACTTGACTCCTCCACTCCTGCGTGAGTCACGAGTTGGGTCCCAGCGTGCTGGAATAAAAACCTCTTGCGGTTTGCATCAAGTGATGCCTCCTGCGGTTGATTGGGGTTGCTGTCGATCCGTGGGACAGAGTTAGGGTCTCCTTTTGAGGGGTCCTACAGGTCGTCCATCTGCTCCTGGTACATTCTTCCTTGCCTCCAATAAAACCCTCTCCCTCTCCTCAGTACTGAAAAGGGTCTGCAGTAGCTGCTGGCAATCATCCCATATGGGCTGATGAGAGAATATTAAAGACTCCACCAGCCCAGTTAAGCGCTGGGGGTCCTCTGAGAAGGGAGGATGATTAGTTTTCCAGCCATACAAGTCTGTAGAGGAAAAAGGCCAGTACTGGAGGGGCTGAAGAGGAGCCAGTCCACCAGCGGGGGCCCATAAGCCATTAGGGGAAGGGCAACGGTGGTGTCGGGAGTTACTCCGCGACGGCTCCTGGTACCCCATGCAGGCCCCGTGGTGCCCTGCATGGGCCCTGGCAGAGACTCGTTAAGGAGAGCAGAGGGGGTGACTGCAGGGGCTGGCAGTTCTTCTGGCTCTTCCTGACCCCTTACGGGGACCGAGGCGGGAGGGTATGCGGGAGGTGAGTCAAGGAGAAGATGGTCAGCCTGGATTTCGGGATAAATCTTCTTGGAGGGGGTCTGAGTGACTGGATTTCCCCCCAGAACTGGGAGATTGAGTGGCTAGGATTTGTGCGGCTGGCTGGGGCTTGGGTTTTGCAACCCAAGGTCAAATCCAGGGGAGTGGATTTTGCACCAGATCCTGCCAGACCACGATGTAAGGCTGCTGATTCGGATGGTCTCCAGGTTCCTTCTGAAAAACAATCTCTTTAACAACAAGAATGACAGATAGATTAAAGGTCCCTTCTGCTGGCCATCCTACATTAAAAGCAGGCCATTCTGAGGAGCAGAAGGTCCGCCATGGGCCTTTCTTGATCTCAACTGATAGGTCGCGACCTCTTCCCTTAACTTCAGTCCAATGGTCTAATGTCAGACTAAGAGGGGTTGTCACAGTCTGTCCCATCGTCAGTTCATCCGTCATTAGAAACACAAACAACAAAATTAACAACAAAAATGCTACAGACACGAGGACCCACTTACTCCACCTTGTCTGCCACAAACATGCAACAGAATCAGACAGGCGCAATCTTGACAATCTCTGATCCAACAGTTGAACCCGATCAGCGCCCTTACCATAGGAGACTACCAGGTGTCCCTGGCTCTCCTCCACCCTTGAGGCGTCCCCCAGGGCTGTAACCTGTGGCCCTCCGGGCACATCTACCAACCACTGTTCGGCCACTCTCACGAGTCGCCGAACGGCTGCGAAACCGAAACCAAAAGTGCGCTCACAGAACCAGACCAACTAACAAAACACAAGACAAAGACAGACAACCTCGGGGTACCCCTTCTTACCTCCAAGGTCGACTCCACAGATGAGGGGGGGCTGTCTAATCCCGGACGAGCCCCCAAATGTAGGACCCCAAAAAGGAGACCCTAACTCTGTCCCATGGATCGACAGCAACCCCAATCAACCGCAGGAGGCGTCACTTGACGCAAACCGCAAGAGGGTTTTTATTCCAGCACCCTGGGACCCAACTCGTGACTCACGCAGGAGTGGAGGAGTCAAGTCCCTAGCAGAAAATCTTACAAGTTTATAAAGACAGAAACCACACATTGGGAGGGGTGGCACACGGAAGGGAAAAGGGGAACAAAGCCGCCGGGAAATTCCAAAGGGGGTCTGGGTTTGCTGATAACATACAACATGTTTCACAATGTTTTACAACAGGGCGAAGATTCTGGCCAATAGTTGCTGGTACTCTTACTGTCTGAGCACTATCTGGCTATCTGGCTCAATTTACTCTTTTACTCTCTGTTTGGGGCTGTTTCCTGGAACACCTTTAAGGGCTTTGTTTCCATTACTAGGAGGGAAACCTTAGGGAGTTGAGATAAAACAGCTTAAAAAAATGTCCATTCTTTCAGGACCACAACCAGCCTCTCAGACCACTACCATGGCTGAGTGGGGAGTGGCCCCAAGGGATTAGAAAGCACTCTACTTAAGAAATTTCCAATCATTCACATACAAAGACCTGTACATTATTGGTTAACATTCAAACAGCTAAACATTTATTCTCTTTTGGTTGGGTGCCCCCAATTTATTTGAATCTCATTGGGTCCCGCCAAAACTGAATGGTCCTGGAGGAAGAAGGGAGGAGAGAGGGGATAAACTATGCAGGAGATGAGTCAGGGCGAGGCCCCCTCCCCTGTCCTTGATAGATAAGGTTTCTGGGCAGCTGCCCATTTCTCGGACAGATATCTCTTAACAGCCTTGATAAACCCTGGGGGCCAAGTACGTCCTGTTTTTTCTGTATTGGATCTTGAGGGTAGCAACTGCATGCCCCTTCCTGGGGGGAGGTTTTATGGGCCAGTTCCCGAAATGGCTTGTTCATACAACATGGCTGCACAAATGTCACCTTGTTCTCAACACTTTCAACCCAGTACTGGCTGTTCCAGCACTGCTTCTCAGTCTGGTCCCAGCCAGCTGTAAATCATCCTGCTGTGGACCAGGGACACTAGTGCTAGTTCTGGGCTGAGGTGAAAAACAAAAAAAATCCCAGGAAAACTGTCTGGGCTTCAAAGAAATGGGCAAAGAAGACCTGGCCTCTGCCCATCCATCCTTCCAGCTTTTTGCCCATGAGAATAAAACTGGAGTTTAAGTTCTGCTGATAAATGAGGTCTGTGTGGGCTACAGACCTCACTGATTTCTTTCTGGGTTCCTGTTTTATGGGTTAAAAGAATAAAATCTACAGATGGTGGCCAAGGGCATAAACAAAAGGAATAAGATTTGTTTGAATGAGAGGAGGAAAGATGGAATTTCGGTGATTCGAGGAGGAACCTGGCAGAAGGTTTTTCCATTTGGGTATGCTAGTCTAGGAAAATATGTCTTCTGAATAAAGGCGTTGATCAGAGTCCATGCTAAACAGATATTATAAAGGTTTTGGGGCTAATGGTTGGAGTCTATGCTATAAGGTATTAGGAGAGTACCAAGGCTATTGCCTGGGCCCATGACTTTCTGATTTACTATGCCCCTTTAGTCCTTGCGTCTGAATTTTTCTGTGACCTCCATTTGGCTCCACCCCACTTCCACTTTTCCCACTGCTCTGGGTCAAAGGAGCTGACCATGATATTTAATCTCATGGGATGACCTTTACATTTGAAAAAGAAAGAAGAAAAAACTTAATTCGGGTACATTACACTCACTGACTGTCTGACAATAAACTTCTCTATATTATTCAGGGGCCTATGCTGCCAGTCACAAAGGACATAGCAATGACTCCCAGCACTATTAGATTATAACCTGGGGACCAAATCATCTCCCCTTTTAAGGTCTGACAGGATGGCCCATTGGCCAGGTGACACTTGGGTACCAAACTGCCTGTTACCCATAGAGCTAAAATATAAGGGCTTCCTGGAGTCCCCTTGTATGTAGATGCCTGTGTCTTGGCTGGGCTCATCTCTGCAGTGAGAGGTCCCTAACAGTCTCTGTATGGTCAGTGTGGTCTTCATTGGACAGTGTGTTAGGTCAGAATTTGAGTGACTATATGAGAAAAAAAAAAAACAAAATGACTGAGGCAGAGGGCAACATGCCAAACAGCGACCAATCAAACAGGGACAGATAAACTTCACTGACCCCTACATCCACCTATCACTCAGCAGGACCCCTCATCTATTCTGGCTTAGAAAGAACCTGGGCAGCCAGGCCACACGGGATTTTCTCTGGTCCTCAACACTGACCTGTACCCTGGGGGGCTGGGAATTTTGCCTGAGAAACAAATTCCATTAAAGTTTGCTTTGGCCCTTTCTGTAAGCTTTTGTTTGACCACTGGCCCTGCCCTCAAGCTTACACAGTGCCCTAGATTAAAAATTAAAAAAAAAAAATTCTCTGGGTACAATGTACAATTGATAGTGGGGTATTTGCTTAATGTTGATGGCATTGTGATAATAAAGGAGATAAGTCAAGCTCAAGAATGTCTGTGTTCCAACCCATTAAATGCAAACTGGGAAGAAAAAAGATTAAGGCAGTTTTTGTATATGCAGACTTTCCCTTCCCTCTTCTGGGATAAAATTTGCTGTGCCAATTAAATGTATAGATAACATCCTCACCCAAAAAGCAGCAACTTCATTTACAAGTGCCTCCCAGGAAAAGGAAACAGAGTCTCTACTCTGCTGGAGGCGCTTCTCCTTTGCTAGCAAAGCAGTAAAACTTTTTTTTTTTCTTCTCAAAACCATGTCCTCATTATTGAATTGGGTAGGGGACAAGGACCAAGATTTTGGTAACAGTTTCAGAAGGAGGATGGCCCTGCCAGTTCCTTGATTTTGGACTTCTAACTTCTAAAACTGTGAGACAATTCATTTCTGTCTTTTTAAGTCATGAATTTCTGGTACTTGGTTATAGCAGCCTTAAGAAGTGAATAAAGTTCCTAATGGTAAGAGGCCCATTTGTCAAGAGAATACAGAAATTCTTATTTATCAAAAGCAAATAATGAGGCTTCAAAATAAACAAACCAAAAAAATTATAATTGACAGAAATGAAAGAAAAAAAAGACAAAAAATTAGAAAATTTCAACTCTATCATTCAATAATTGAGGAAAAGTATACAAAAATGTGAAAGCATATTAAATTCATATACAAAGGGTTGTATTAGATTGACAATTAGATTGTCATTTACACTCCCTTAAACGTGTGTAATAAACTATAACATAAAATTGAATGCATTAGTCTTTCAATTGTCATAAAAAGTTATTAAACAAAGGGATTTTTCTCATGTATATTTTGTGTATAATTTTGTTTTAAATGCTGGCTTCTGTTGCCATTGTCTGTTTCAAAGTGCTAAAAATACAAGTCTGGTAGATCACCAGTAAATATTGATGAAAAAACTCATCATTTCATAGTTTAAGTCATGTGCAACACTGAAACCTATGACAAAAGAACTATCCATATATACACAACAAAAAAGTAAATTCTGGCATGTTGTTTTTATATTTTGAGCTAAGCATAAATTTGTTATAATATAAAAATACACATTTGAAATTTCTAAGGAAAATATTGTCAGTGATTTTTTATAGATAGGTGTTTCGACTGAGTTTGAACAGAACATTTTATTTAAAAATTTGATATTGAACCAAAAGAGTCAATGAGGTATATCTCTTTTCTTTTTAATAGAAGTAACTGAGTATGGCTTATTTTCAGAGAAGAATAATGCTGGTAATACATATGCTCAAGGTGTATGCATTAACAATATCATTCTCCAAAATCTTTTGGTTATGAAAAAAATAATCATTATTATGATAAGATACATCTTTCTGTATAAACGTCTACCTACCTACCCCTCTATCTATATATACAAGTGTGTATGTATATGGATATATATATATGTATTTATAATTTTTTGGAGGGGGAGCTATGGTCACCTTGCAAGTTCCATGTTCCACTGAAATTTTTAAGGCAGGATGGACTTCTCCCTTTTCCAAATGAAACCCTGACCCCCACACACACTCATCCTGAATTACAGGCCTTTTTTCCCCCTGAGAATTTTTGGTAACAAACAAAAAAACAGCTGCTGCTAAAATAAAAATGCACTACAATAAAAAAGTAAATCTTCACCTTTGGCCCCTGTGCCTGGCTCTGGAAGGCTGGATCACTGTCTGAGTGTCCCTTTATGACCCTGGAAAAGCCTCAAATGAGGATCTCGGGGATGGACAGCATTCAAATGTATCTGAGCCAAGGACCTTGGGCGGGAAGCGCTCCTAATAAAACCCAAAGGAGGCATGTGCTGATTACCCATGGTGCTTCTGAACAGGGCTACATCCCTTCTGAGCAGCAAAATGAGGGAAATAGTACTTGGAAGAGGAAGGCAGATAAGACACAAATATTACCTAAGTCACAACAAAATTCACACTCTACAGGGTAGTTAAATTCTCCACATGTAAAAAGAAATTTCTAAAACATCTATTCAAAGGCTTTTCTCATATCTGTAACTGAGAAACAGAATTAAGAAGTAGAGTTCTCTTAACAAAATCTTGTTTTAAATTACAAAACATCCTGGACTGTTCTCACATTTTCTAATGCTCTCATAGTGAAAAAAGAAAAAAAGAAAAAAAAAAGAAGAAAAGAAAAGAAAACACACATACACACACAGAGTCACACACAAATAACTCATCTAATGACAAATGGAGTTAAGATTTTAACAGGCATACATGGAATGAAACATTTCAGCAAGCTAGGTTATTTATAATATTTTGTTTTTGAACTTTTAATATTTCTGCATAAGAAGAAATGCCTGAAAGTTTATTCTTTTTTCATGTTTTGTTCTGGGTTCCAGGGTCTACAGATGATTACTCTTCTATGCCAGAGTCGTAGGTAAGGGAGAAAACTATACTGCCTGATCAAAGGAGCACATGCTTATGGAAATGAACAAGGCATGTAGATTCTGGGTTATGTTGAATCAAAAAGGTGAAGAATGCTTCACCTCCCACTTTTCTGCTAAAAGTTTGAGACAGACTTTTGGACATGTAGTGGTATACGGAGGCAACAGATGAAGCAGGTCAGATTCCATGTGTGATTTGGAGAGAGTGGAGATGGGGATGTGGGGGTCAGTGGAAAATATGGGGAACAGTCTTTGAAGCACAGAACACTTTTCTAAGGATCACCTTGGAAATCAGAGGCCTCTTGTTGAGTAATATACGTCAGAGATGACCAAGTTCAGAGTCCACACAGTTCAAAATGTCTTGCCCCTACCCTTTCTGTGTCCCATTCATTCATTCATCCATTTCACTGTGACTTTCTACAGCCACACTTCCATTTCTTGTTCTATTTTTTCATGGTGTGGTTTTGCAGTTTGGCATTTGTCCTCTTTCTTATGCTTTTATCCATGTCCTCAGTTCCTGTGCTAACTCACCCCCAAATGTACATTTCTCCTGGTCATTACCATTGTGGTTTCCTTATTTTTAGCTTTGTGTATTCAGAGTCCTCCATCAGGACCTATCTCAGAGTTTGATCTCAGATCTAAGGAACCCAGAAGGCACCACATCTGCATCAAGAATGGGCTGTGGTTTGTTCAGGAGGTGATCAAGGAGCTTGAGGTTCCTTGGCTGGACCTCAAAAGAGTGATGAAGCTTTCAGTGATTCTGCTTTGTTTCACAATGCTGTTCAGATATGTGTAATTGAGGGAGACAAAGTCCTTTGGTGAAACGGTTATTGAAAACAAAAATAACTGAAATGGGGGCACGCTTGGACAGATCAGCAAGGATTTATTAAGCAGCAAAATGGCACATTTTCAGGAAAGAAAATGGCAACTTGTTACAAGAGGGGTCTGAGTTTTATAGGGTTTAAGGGAAACTTGAATCATAGTAGAATGCACTGGTTGGACAGTCATGGGGAGCAGTTGTGCAAGTTCAAAGCCCACAGTTGCTTAGAAACAGTGAAAGTCCAGAGTTCATTGTTTGCTCCCACCGGACACTGTCCTCCTTTCTTCCTGGGGGTTGCTGTTTTCCATAGCCTTCAGTTCTGACAGTTACACTTTCTAATCAACAGTTAATAATCTTAACAAAGGCAAGCAGGCTCATCAGGAAAGATGGAAATCAGTGACATCAATCCAGGCTTTCCACACAATTCTGCCTCTGAAATGAATTAGCACCCAAGGGCTGGTGCCAGGCTTTATTCTCCTACAGTCCAGGCCGTTTCCATCCTGACTCTGTGGCCCCTCCGCATTGTGAAACTTGAGTTCTATCTTAGAGCTAGAAGTCTGAGCTGTACATTCAAATTTCTCTTTGTTAATAACTATAATGTGTACCCTCTCTGCAACAGTATTCGTAAATACAAAAAACACAGTGGATGTAGAAAAACAATGGAGTGCTGTGTATGCTAACTAAATATCTGAAATAACTTAAATATGAAAAATACTAGCAGCATTAAGTATCTAGGTATTCTCAGCAATAGCCATTAAGACAATGTTTGCAAATGATTTGCAAAATATGGTCTATTTTCATAAGAGAAAAAAATAAATGCAATGAAATATAGAAAAGTTTTACAACCAAGTAAAATGTGCTTAGAAAAGAATGAATGAGAGAAGAAACAACTTGATAAAATTATTGCTGCCATTTTCTTTTTTACTTTATTTCCAAAGTGTTTTGCATAAAATAAATTTTGCTTCTAAAATGAAAATAATATAACATTAAATTAGAAAGGGCATCGTGCCAGGGATTTTGAGAGACTGACTTTATTAAAAGTGTGACTACCTAGACTTGCAGATGCCCTGTGGGTAACTAAAAGCAGGATAAAGCTTGGCATTTCTTTGTTTTGTATCTGTCTCCTTTATTACCTTAAACTTTGTGACACTCCTCAGCTCTGTGTGTAGACATGTTAACCATTTAAGGCATCTTCATATAAAAACCAGTAATACAAGGTTTATTAACCCTACATTTTCCTCACCTACCTCATCGCCTTTGAAGACTGAGGCAAGATTTACAGCATCCTATTTAAGACACTGGAGTGGTGCCTAGAAGTCTCCAGTCCCAGCCCCCTTTCAGGATCACAGGTCTGAAAGAAAAACATCCTGAGCAGCAGGTGGAAATTGCCTCCTCAGGTTTTAAAGACTTCCCCAGAGTGACATTGTAAGGCCCCCAAAAAGGAAACCCCAACTCTGTCCCATGGATCAACAGCAACCCCAATCAACCGCAGGAGGCGTCACTTGATGCAAACCACAAGAGGTGTTTATTCCAGCGCGCTGGGACCCGACTCATGACTCACGCAGGAGTCCAGGAGTCGAGTCCCTAGCAGAAAATCTTGTAGGTTTATAAAGGCAGAGACCATACATCGGGAGGGGTCGCACATGAAAGGGAAAAGGGGAACAAAGCTGCCGGGAAATTTCAAAGGGGGTCTGGGTTTGCTGATAACATACAACATGTTTCACAATGTTTTACAACAGGGTGAAGATTCTGGTCAATAGTTTCTGGTAATCCTACTGTTTGAGCACTATCTGGCTATCTGGCTCAATTTACCCTTTTACTCCCTGTTTGGGGCTGATTCCTGGAACAGCTTTAAGGGCTTTGTTCCTGTCACTGGGAGGGAGACCTTAGGGAGTTGAGATAAAACAGACAGCTTAAAAAAATGTCCATTCTTTCAACATCACAGAACCAATGATCAACAGAACACAGTTTGATCAAGAGGGCTTCATCAGGCACAACTTTCCACCCTGGTTCCAATATTTCTTCTATTTAAACCTAAAGCTCCTGTCAGAAGCCCTAAGATGGGCTGGGATCCTGGATCTAACTTTGATTTCCCAATATGGTCATATTGATTAAAGTTCTTTTTGTTTTTCACCATTACTTTTTCTGCTTCATTTTTGGGGGCATATGACCAGAGCTAGACCTGGTTACTTGGGTCCCCTAAGGGACATATTTCTGTTCTAAGATGTCAATAATGTGTTCAAAAGTAAAAAGAAGAATCACCCCTGAGGGAAAAAAAATTTTTCTGTTCTTTATCTTTTAATCTGTAAAATAATTGCTAAAGTTAAAACAAAAACAAAAACAAAAAAACATCTCTAATACTTAACACTACTGTTAGCAGTTCTTCCAGTCTTCAGACTGGCATAATTAAAAGCCCATGAGTCTGTTCTCATTGATGCTTCTTGAAAAGGTATTCCACTCTCCTCTGCGATTTCGCTCCCTCTCCTCCTCACTCTTGCTCCCTCTCTCACTTGCTCTCTCTCTCATTTTCTCTCTCACTCTCTCACCCTGAAGGCAGACACTCTGCCTGTCAGCTTAATAAAATCTCTTGCATGAAAAAAAGAAAAAGGTATTCCATTATTTTACATATATCTTAAAAAGATGGTTTAAAATAGGCTCTATTTTTATTTTTATTTATTTATTTTTTTATTTTGAGACAGAGAATCACTATACTGAGTTGCTTACAGTCTCTCTAAATACTGATGCTGGCTTCAAACTTGTACTCCTCCTACCTCAGCCTCCTAAATTGTTGGAATTACAGGCATGCACCATTGTACCTGGCCTATATATTTCTTTAAAAAAAAATAGGAATCACTTATAATAGAAATTATCTAAATAATTACAGTACATAGCTTTAGTAATACAAAATACAGCAGCTATTCCATGACTTAAATGCCATATTTTATACATCCCTGTCAACTTTGATAGAGTTAGAAGGTCAACCCAGATCAGTACTACTGGTAGGTCTATAGGCAAATGAATACTTACTTCATTTTCTTGCCATTTTCTAATATCCTGCAAAAAAAAAAACCAAACAAACAAACAAAAAAAAAACTCACCTTAGCTGACCTCTACTGGGTGGTAGAAGACTAAGAGACAATGAGTTTAATCCACAAAATCAATACAGTCCATCCACTTAATGCAGTTCATAGTTGTAATATACTCCAAGATGATGTTTAGGGAGTTGTTTTTAAGGGATAAATGGGAGGTTTCCTTCAAAAATTACTAATACTCTTCTTTGTAATATCTGGAACAGATATGTTGCCTAAGGTTCCTGCCAGCATTGCATTCCAAATTTGATTGGATCATTCCCCATGCAAACTACAGAGAAACCTATGGACAGTCTCTTCCGAACTGGGGACTTCCTGTTGAGGAGCATCTTAATGTAGAGAAACATAGTCAGGTATTCCACACAGGAAGAAGGAAAGGGCTCAGTTTCTTTTCCCAGAAACACCAAATGTATGATCCTTTGTTTCCTGAGGATAAAGGGCAGGGAAACTGAGACTATCTACATCACTGAATAATAATGGAGGCATAAAAAGCCTGCATTCTGTAGGAATGTATAGTCCTTGGGAGCATCACATTATCTGTAGGTGATCTTCATGTACCATGCAAATATGTAATTTGATGTCCTTCTTCACGTAATGGTTTTAATGTCCCTTGATGGTCCTTGCCCTAAAGAAATATTTCCTTAAGGATGACAAAATTTTACTATTCCACTGTTATCAAGTTTTGTCTTTACACTCACTAGCCTCCATTCTTATCAACTGTGCTACTGGATTTTTCAGATAAAGAACTTTTTCCTCCCTTTAATTACCAACTTTCAGATTAAAGTGTTAGAATAATAGCCATCTTCAACAAAAGCAAATTATTGCTTTTCGCCTTCTGTTTTTAAAATAACATTACTATTCGAATACTTAATTCTGTGGGCAAAAGGTTAATGAAACCCTTCCCCCATGTGCCTGAGAATTTGACCTTCAGTTAACTTCTTAGCTTTGTTTCCCTGGATACAGATAAAGAGGGTAAATTACTAAGCGACATTGCTTGTAGTACAAATTACTACTCATTAGTAAGTTGCATGTGAACTGAAAGAATAATACCTGATATGAAGTCATAGGTGTTGCTTTCCCTGAGTGAAATAACTCTGGGGATAGAATTCTTTAGTAGACATTAGAAGGATGTCTAATGAGCTGTTCCAAGAGATGAGGTTTCTGACACAGGTGTCTCATACCCTCCTGTGGGGACCTCCCCTTTTTGCACCTGAGTTGCTCTAGGACATGCATTAAAGAGGAACATCCACTGGCCAGTTCTGTTCCCTGTAGACTTGTTTGTGCATGGCCTGTCTTAACCTGCAGAGTCGGAATGTCTAGTTGATCCTAAGGAGATGCTTTCATGGGCATTGAAGAGCTTCCTTCTACTGTGATACAATAAGGTTTCCAAATACCACCTTTTGCTTTCCCTGTCCAGATGAGAATTGGATTTCTCTGAGAAGCTCTGTTTCTTTAAGGTTTTTAATTTATTCTTTTTAGTTATACATGAAAATAGAATGCATTTTGACATATTATACATACAAGGAGTATAACTTCCCATTCTTGTGGTTGTTTCACTGGTCGCGTATTTATATAAGAACATAGGAAAGTCATGTCCAATTCATACTACTGTGTTTCCTATTCCCATCTCCCCCTTCCCTTCTTTCCCCTTTGCTGGGATCCAGCCCTAGCAGGGGTCATAGTGGTCACAGGTGATGGAGTAGGCATCGGCGAAGTGGAGAACAAAGCAACACAAACTCAAGGAATGGATGCAATGTTCTAAATTTTATTTTTCCCAGTCATCTTTTTATACATTAAAAGGTAGGTAGTTACATGTTTTTTCAGAACAGGAAAAAGTCACAAGGAGAAAATATTTTGTATGATCGTTACTAGACTAGACAATGAAGTATTCTAATTACTCTAGTAATTGTTTACTTGTGATAACCTATAACTAAACAATAAGACATATTAACATTTAACTGATCATAAAGGTTAAAGCAAGTTCAGTAGGGTTGAATAAACGTCAGTTGTGTGACTACTGCTGTAGTTAATAAATGCTAGACATTTTAAGCTAACAAATATATGATATCATCTTATACTGTGTGAAATTAACTTTAAGGAACACTTTATTTCTTCTGTTGTTGGGGGCTGTGTTATGTTGGCGGCGCCGGGATGGCGCCTGATTACATCGGCAGCGAGGAGGTTAATTGACATAAGCACACTCAGGTGATTTTCTCGTCCACGTACACAATGTATGTGCATGTGTTCTCGAGCACTAATTGCCTGCTCGGACGTCTCGCCTAATCTTTGCGTAAGAGGCGTGGCCCTGCTCTCCGCCTCCTGGAGGTGATATAAGCGTAGGCGGAGCGAGACAGAGCCACAGCAGCCATTAGCAGGAAAACAGCAGAAGAAGACACACGCGGCAGCAGCGAGTAGGGGCAGCGGCGGAAAGCAGATCGCGGAACGGAGAACTGAGACGCATCACTAGGGCACCTTGGGTGGACGTACCCTTAGTTAACAGGATGCAGGACTTTAAGACGTGGCAGGCCTCTCTCCTTCTAAGCTCTAAGAAAAGCTTGTCTTTCTCTCAAAGTTTCTCTCTTAAGCAAAGTCTCTTTCTCTCTGATAAGCGGGCTCTCTCTCTCTCCTCTCAAAGCAAGTAAACCTCATTTCCTCTATCCTCTATAAACAAGCAAGAAAGCAGTGCACTAAAGAGAAAGATAGAAGTGCCTCAGTTTCCACTCCACCACCCATAAGACCCGAGCAAGTTGTTGCTGCAAGCGGTCACAAATATCCATGGATTTTGGAACCGCAAAGAGCCAGCGACATTCTGTTCCTGTTGTTCCTTCCTGATGGGATTGCCTACATGTCTCAGGTCATCTGAGAGTAGTCAACAGGGGATTGGCAGCTAGGATCTGTTTTTGTATTTTCTCATAGCAATCTTGGTTACTCAGAGTTTCCTAGCAAATGAGTAAATCTGAAATCACTGTTCCATAAGAAGTCTGATTTTTATGTTCTAACCCTGGTTCTGTTAAGACCCCTGTTTTCAGGGAAAACACATAAAATATTAATAGTAAACCTACACATATTAAGCAAGCAAAGAAGGAAAGCCTGCAACCCAAATTCCCAATGAGATGAGACTTTGCAAACATCTTTATTACTCAGCAGAATCCTTGACAAGCACTGAGGGGAATTGCAGGTGGTGTAACACCCCTTTGTCTAATGAACTTCTATTCTTCCCTCCCCACAACCCTTTACTGTGTTTTAGTATACTCATTTCAGAGAGAACATTTGGCCTTTGGTTTTTGGCTTATTTCAGTTAGCATGATGGTCTCCAGTTTCATCCATTCAGCCAATGCCGTAATTTCATTCTTCTTTATGGCTGAGTAATATTCCATTGTGTATATATACCACATTTTCTTTATCCATTCATCTGTTGAAGGGCATCTAGGTTGGTTCCATAGTTTAGCTATTGTGTGTTGAGCTGCTATAAATATTGGTGTGGCTATGTCACAGTAATATGTTGATTTTAGGTCCTTTGAGTATATACTGTGGAGTGGGATAACTGGGCCAAAAGGTGGTTCCAATCCAAGTTTTCTGAGGAATCTCCAGACTGCTTTCCAGAGTGGTTGCATGAATTGTTTCTTTTTGATGAAGAAATACAATCAGAAAATGAAAGATGGGCTTGTAAGAGCTTGTTACTATTTCAGGATCAGGATTTCTCGGCCTTTCCTATAGGAAAAAATATATGAGTTTAAACATCCTGAATTCATTATAATAATTTCACTTAAAATTTGGCATTGAGAAAATTTGACATAGCCCTTCAGTATTATACTTGTAGCTCTCCTCTGTTTTACTGATAACATTGGCAGGATGATTTATTTGCTGCATTGTTATTCTACACCATAAAAATAATTTAAAATTAATGATACCAATAACTCTATTGATACTGATACTTATGGTGTAATTTCATGTTCTTCTCTGAATAGAGTCCACTAAGTTGTTGTGGACCTTATACTATTTTCTAGATTGTAGTTATCACATTTATTTGATAGAGAATTATGTTATTTCTTATTTCTTCCATTTATGTTCAAGTTTTGTTTTTTCTATTGATTAATTTATGTTGAATAGTTAAAATACTTATGTGGTTCAAAATAAAAACTATGCTAAATATGTGTACTTAAAGGTGTGAACCACTCTTTCAGGAATATATCATTTCAACCCATTTTCATAGGCAAGGACAAATTAGGATAATTAGGCATGTTAACTCTGAAATCAGGCTGACAGCTATTTTATTCTCACCTGTTCTATATCCTGGGCAATTATTTAATAGTCTATTTTATTTTTCTTATTTGTTCAATTAGGATAGTAATGCTAAAACTATTGAGCACTGTAATGTGCAATATATTACTGTAGATATTATAGTGTTATATAAATTGCATTACTAATTTATATGTTATGCATATATCACATAGTATATGCTGCATGACAGAAAATATAGCAAAGAAAAACTCTGATTTATTGATCATATTAATTAGCCTAATTATTAAATCAATCAGAAAGTTGATGTAGTTGGTAAGGGAGTTTTGGTGCTATAAAAGATGTTCTTGGAAAAATGGATATTATTGCCTTTAAACAACTCTAAATTAAGGAAGTTCTGAGAAAAATGGAGTTTCTTCACAGGGGAGTAATGGGAAATAAGGATTAAAGTAGAAGAAAGACACTCTTACATGTTCTTGGCAAATGGTTATGGTAATTCTCTGTAATGTAGAAAGCTGCTCCCCCCGCCCTTTCCGGTGCAGCCATTTTGCCCGCCTCCCAACCACTTATCAGTCTGTGAACATCCTAGCTAGCTATTGGTTTATCAGTCAGCTTGCAAGTATCCTTCTCCGTTATTGGTCCCGTTAGCCTGGTGGAATTCAACTGCTTCACAGTAGCTACCCCGCCATCTTTTCTCTCATGCTTCTCTTTCTCCTACTAACTTTCTCTATTCTCCTCGCTTTTCCACTCTCTCCATCGTGTGCCCTTTCTTGTTCCCTTTCTTTTCCTCTCATTTTCTCTCTTACCCTGCAGGGAGACACTTTGTTTGCTTAATAAAACTCTCTTATGTGATTTCCCGTGTCTTGCGTGGTTTTGTGGAATCGCTTACACTCTCCAGACTCAGTTTTACTCTGTTGGTCTGCACTCGTTCAACTGAGGTCCAGCAAGATTTCTGACTGATCTGACAACACTGGCTGCAGATACCTCTCTCTTCACTCCCTACAAATAAGAGAATTTCCCCTCTGAGGGAGTGTTTAGTGCTTCAATGTTGTCCACACTGCAGATTTCATTGCTTGGTACTTTGACCCCAAAGCATTACTTTACCCCCAAACAGATGCCTAAGATGTGTGAGAATTCCCATGACTCTTAAGAATGGGAATCAAAGGAGATAAGAAAGACCTTGACTTTAGAAATTTAGAAAAGGGTTTGCATCAAGGCATGATCTTTGTTTGTTTTCTGAGCAAAGGACTAGGCCAAAGAGAGAACAAAAGCCATGCAGCCTGAGGGAGGGATCCTTTTTCAGAGAAGCACACATAAAAGCAGAATTCTTCCAAACCCACAAGTTTTAGGGCACAATTAGAGAACCAGACACACACCTCCAGCTAGTGTCACATGTATGAGAATTACAATTGCTCGGGTTTATGCATTTGGGGGAGTTAAGCATACTGTGTTCTCAGAAGGGCTCACCTTGGTCACCCTGTGAAGTTACACCAATGTAAACATTCTCTGTATATTTTTGAGCTTTATTTTTGTACTGCACATTTTCCCCTCATACGCTGTGCTTTGTAAACCAACCAACCTCCTATTTTCACCCTACTTTAGCCATATTAATATTCTTTAATGGTTCATAAACAAAATGGTAGAATTAATGAATCATCCAAGTTTAGAATCTAGAAATTTGCAAAAGTACATGGCAACAAAAATAATATGAAATAGGAAAGAAGAAAAGGAAGAAGGGAAGGACAGAGGAAGGAATGAATTGAGAGACAACAGATGGGAGAAAATGGTGCAGAACAGAAAGAAAGAGAAAGGTTTTGCTTTTGGTGTTGGGTTCTACATTGTATAACAGGGTTAATAGAAACCCCACTTGATGGTCTTATATGAGGATTAAATAAGAGAGACAAACAGTTTTAGTGGTATTGTCATTTTTCTAACTTACAATTGTAGGAAGAAAGGATGGAAAGCTTTTAGACAGTAGATATCTTGGAAACTTGAAGGAAGAAAAAGGAAGTCCCTCAACAAAAAGAGAGAAATATGTTAAGTGGAGATCCATACCCAAGAAAATTTACAGTTTTAGCCAGCTATTTTGCTGCTGTTGTGATGGGCTGATAGATCTGGTTCCATGAGAATATTACAGGCCAGACAGACTCCATTTTGCTCAGAGACTCCATGTTAGGTAGGAAATAAGCTTCTCCCATGTGAACACCCCACCTCTGTACCTATCAAAGCTTCTCCCATAGGAATATCCCGCTTCTGTACCCATCATTGGTTACTTAGCATGACATGTTTAGCAATGTAAAATGACAATTCTTATGTAATGAAAAATTGCTCTCTTTTGATTCCTATTGCTTCTAAACAATGTACCATGTTAACGGTGATTGTGTGGATATTAGTAACCATTCTTTAGTTTGTACTTAGGTAAGGGTCGTTTTGACCCACTTCCCCCTCTGTTGATGATCTCATGATGTTAGTTTGTAATTTCGAATCATAGCAACAGACACTTATGATTGATGTGATTTTTGGTATAGGAACACTACAACCCTGTGGTCGGGCTGTTCTCCCAATAGCCATTTTTGTGGCATTGAGATAGTCAGCTGGCTGGCTTAATAAAGATTCTCAAATTTGGACTTCTCAGTGGTGATTGGTCTGTTCTTAAGTTGCCTCCTATAACACTGTGACTAAAGGATCTGACCAGCACAATTACCCAGGAGGAAAAGTTCTTTGAGGGCTCACAATGTCAGAGGCCTTAGTCCAAGATGACTGCTCCATGCTTCAGGGCTCCAGGTGAGGCTGAACATCATGGCAGAAGAGTGTGGCAGAGGGAAGCAGCTCACATGGTGATCAGGAAAAAGACAGAGAGTCCACTCGTCAGATACAAATATATATCCAGTCACACCCCAATTCCTACCTCTTCCAGTCATACCTTACCACTTCGGTTACCACTCAGTTAGTCCATATCAGGGGGTTAAATCGCTGATTGGGTTAGGACTCTCACAGTGCAATCATTTCTCCTCTGAACCTTCTTGTACTATCTCTCATGTGAGATTTTGGGGGACACCACATGGAAACCATAACATTTACTCAGATCAGAAAACTTAGATATAAAGCTATAGTCTATTTCAAAAGAAGAGCTTCTTAAGAATATAGTGGGAACAGGGGAGGCAGACAAGTTTGCATCTTGGTAAGCACACGTGCATTCAATCTGTAAACCAGGTGGGTGGTAGGTCTTTACATAGAAGTCAAGTAGAGGATAGCTGAGGGGCCATGGGATATGAAAGCTTGATTCACATATCATCTTAACAAGGAAGGGAGCTTGTTGACAGCCCATCTGAAATCCTTTAATGCTTCCTTACATGTCAATTAGTTGTAAGGAATTCCAGCCCTGGAGCAACACCCAGAAGTGACATGTTGAAGGCAGAAATGGAGGACAAATACAAACTTTTGCCTGTCCAGGGTCTTTTAGGCAATGCTCTGAAGGAAAAAAAAAAACAAAAAACAAGGAGTGACAGAATTCTTACCTGGAATAAAGAATGGTCCATATGGAAATGTTTTGCGCCTCAGTCCAAAGTAGCCATTCACCAATTAAGAAATAAGACACGGTCACTGCAAGCCCCTTTTCTGTAAGCACTTATTCTCCTCATTCCCACTCCTTCATTCAATTTTCACATCTTTGTCTCTCAAAATTTCCCACTTTTTTGCATTTTGTGTTCATTAGAAGAATCTCTTTCTTGTGGTCAAAATTTTAAGAATTGCTACACTTCTCATTAATAAATTTCTTGCCTTGAAAAGAAAGCTTGATAAAGTCAGTCCACACATTCTTGCACAAAAGTGATATGGTCAGATGTCAGTAACATAATACAAGTTCCTGTTCACTGCCTATTCTTCACAATGTGGAAAATATAGGCATTGATTTTAAATTGCAAGGGCATGATTACTTGGAATTATATTCAGTTGTTGGCATTTGTAATAGAGTAGACCCTTGACATTTGCAGATTTAGTGTTCCAAGTTTTGTCTATTCATGAACCAATATGTCATGTTGTAATTTGTAATTTTGCTGAGGTTTGAATCTGAATTTCATACAAAGGAAAGTCTGGCAGTAACCTCTGAAGTGATAAAAACTTTGTTTCCTTGTGATAAATGATACCTGAAAATAGCTTGGATTATTGTGATATTAGGAAAAATGGAGATATTTGCAGTTCTCACAGTGAATTGTTCAAGACATTCAGATGAGCCCTCTTCCACAACTTAATAATTCTTATGAGTGAATGAACAATGGATTACCCACCAAATAAAAATAAATTACTGCTTAGGATGAGATTATTCAGTATTGCTGAGATGCTGCAAACCTTTGGGAAAGGAGGCAGAGGCTACACATGAAGAGACTTATGAACCGTGTAAGGGAGATCATAATTTATCCAGAAGGCAAAGCAGCACTTGGATGAGTGTTTGAAGATAATGAGTACCAGAGTTCCATGTCCTCCTCATGCATCACCACTTTATCATCTGATGCTTCAATTTTCCTCCATCTTGGTACATGCTTTTATGTGACAGGCCAGTAATTTTCTTGTTTTAGACCACAGTTCTTAGTCTCCATATCTAATTGTCTGAAATCATAAAATTAATTTTGTAAATTTCAAATTTAATTGTCTATCTGCCAATGGTGTAGATAATTCTTTCTGTTAAAAAAAAAAAAAAAAAAAAAAAAAAAAAACTCAGAAAATCCTAAAATTGCACTTAGTCCTTCCAAATGATTTAAAATAGAAGAAAAAGGAAAAACACTTTCTCTTCACGCTTGTTTTGGAAGAGTTTTTTGGAAAATATTACAACTTTAGGCACTAAAATAAACCCTCTTAGTTTTGTGTCGCATAAAAGAATTTTTGTCATTACTTTGAAGTCCTTGATTGCTTTTTGGAAGCTAACTTCACTGACTATATGTATCTAGTTATCAAATCTCTGCCTTCACCAACCACAGTGTCTTTATGTAAAATAGAAATACCCATTTATGAAAAGGCTGTGAGGATTAAGTGAGAATCTGTCAGAACAGGGTTTGATACATTGGAGATTCTAGATTTCTTGCATTAAATCTTTGACAATCACTTTCACAATGATATTATTATAAAATTAAAAATAGCAACGATATCTGTTCATCCTCAAATTCCATAGTGTCTAGCACAGAGCATACTACAGTGGTGCCCAACAAATGTGTGTTGCTTGTCCAAGCTGCATTTCAAATATAAATGTCTCTGGATGAACTGGCTATTATCTTCCACAAGAGGCATTGTATAATTCTGGCCTCACTACAAATGTCTTCATTCAGATGCAATCTCCCATGAAATGTTCTTTATCAAGCAAAAGTATGAAGATTCTCCCAGAAATAGACTTTTGATGAGCTGTTGAGATTCACACAAGATGTAATGGTAAAATTCTGTATTTTTGAATCATAACTCTTGATAGTAAAATCACTACCATTATATACTGGTCCATTCAAAACACCATGGCTAATTAGGTTCACACACCTGACAGATGGCTTTTCTCTGTTAAATTGATTAAGTGCAATTTAATTACTGACAAAAGAATTCACAGCTAATTCAGGAAACAGATATGAAATTGATTCATCTGATGAAAGTACAGCTATAACTTGGCATCTGAATACAAATGGCATGTGGTACACTCTTTCTCATTGCAAAACACTTAAGCAAGAAGAAAGTTGTCAACTGATTCACTAGGGCTTCTAATGTCTCAGAAATTAATTGCATATTTACAGAGCAAGATATCAAAATTGATCTTTTAAATAAGCTCTGCTGGTTTCAACCAATAATTAGTTAGTGGATATTTAGATTGAAATCCCAGTTCAGCCACTTGCTTGATATGAAACATCAAACAGATATTTAAATATCCTAGTTTCATTATCTGTAAAATGGGGCCAAAAACAATTTCTTTCTCAGTGATTGTTAGGAAGATTGAGTGAGGCAATTCATGCATGGAAAGCAGAAAACTTAAGAAATAGGTCAGCAATTATTGCTTTTGCATTTTCTTAGTCATTATTTCTATGACCAGATAGTATTTATGAACAGGTTTGATGACAAAAAAATGAAATCTTGTTAGTTGGGCCTGAAGTACATGCTAAGCATGAAAAATACCTTGAAACATTAGGGTCCTCAAGGTGCTAAATGTGCAAAATGAGAGAAAAGATTGCACATATGAACATATAGACCCTGATCTAGATTTGGACTCTGGAAGGATGCAATAAGAAAACCAAATTGAAGCTGCTTGTCCTGAGAATACAAGGACAGGCCAACTGGAAGATGTGGCAACTGACTCAGTGTTGAAGAGAAGGTGAGAATGAAGTTGAAAATGGAATGTAGGAAAGGGGTCTGCAGGGACAGGAAAGGACAGCTCAAAGGCACAGTGTGAGTGAGTTTCAAGCTTTTCATGAACTGAATATAAGAGAATGCTGCCTGGGCATTAGGCAGAGAGATGAGATATGGTTAAAAATTTCTATCCTAGGGAAGCTGCAATTTAAGCATGGAGAGAAATAAAATCCAAATGGCATGCCTAGTGGGGATGGAAAATGTGCATTATTAATCTAAAGCACAGATAAGATTAAAGTGATTAGAACTCTGTGAATCTTGAATTATGACAAAGCTTAAAGTGATACCACTTCAGAACATTTGTGTAAGTTTCCATGTGACAGTTGCTGATGTACTTGAAGAACTAGAAGAGAATGGAATGTTCCAAAACAGAGGATAGGCTAGAAATGCTATGAACTCCCTCTTTTATCATTTCAGTCTCAGTCTGGGGCATCATCAGGCTGAGGACTAACATGTTTTAGGATCCATGCAAAATCTGAGCATCCCAGAATGAATGGATTGAGAGCAGTCTGTCAGTTCTTTGTCCTCTGTGGAACTGGGAGTCACCTCAATCAGTTCACACAGGAAGAGCTGGTGGAGAGGACATTGCTACGCTACTGTCACTAATCTCAACTGCAATCATGATCCTTTTTGATTGCCTTGAGGACTCCCTTGCATGTCCAGACTTTAATAGACTTTATGACTTGGGGAACCTAATGAACAGAACTCTATTTATCCTGGCAGACTGATCAGTGGGTTTTCTTTCCAGAGAACTAAGCAAGTATAATCCTGAAAATAAAATGCTAAATATGTACATCTTGCAGTCAGTCATTCCTATTTTTCCCAATGAAGATGGTTCTAGTTGAGATTATAGTAGATTTGTGGTAAGATTTGAGAATTAAATGGTTCCTGAGTGTACAATTATGATATTGCCTAACAGTTGGGAAGGGGGCTATAATGTGGAATCAGCCCACTTGCACACAGGAGCCTTTTGACAGAGCACATGGTTAAGGTGAATGCCTCACCCACTGAATGCTCTCCATCATCACATTTGTTTCTGGGCTTCAAGGGACTCCTGGGAGCAACATCATCAGTACCAGGAAATTCACTTTCACCAACATTGCTCTCTCTCTATATATATGAGCTCAAGCCATTCATCTGTGAGTCATTGAGCAAATAAAATGAGATCATATTTGTAAAACATTAAATGCAGTATTGAGAATATAGCAGACATACAGTAAATGTTTGCTATATTGGGCTAGAAAGTAAGAAAAGATTTTGCAGACAAAATGGGTCTCAAATAAGTCCTGAAAAGATCCTTCAGATACAAGCACTATAAAGTGACTTTCCATGGATAGGAAAGATTTTGTCTTCAGCATCATGCTCAGACCTTTGTCAAAATATGTACCAAATACTGGGAGTTTAGAAAACAATGAGAAATATTTTGAACTTTTTAGAAGAAATGACTTTTGTGAAAACAATATGCATTTGATGGTAGAAACCTAGGATAAGAATAAGATTTTAGGATTTTTAAGATTTTTGGTCTCGCCCATGTATACAGTGGATCATCATATCTAAAAAGTATTCCCAGGTTACTAATTTCTTCATTATCTTAACAAATAATTTTATGCCATGCTAACTAGTAGGAGTCTTATCAACAGAACTATAGAATGAAACTTTGCAAGGCAAGTTTTATCTCAGTCTTTTCATGTTTGGTGACAGGATTCCACATAACCATATTTTCTTTCTGTATGTCACCTTGATGCATCCTGATGTCACACAGCATCAACTGGTCAGCACACAGAAGCCCTCCTCTTCAGTTTAGAATGCCTTCATACAATTGCTCCATGGAGCACTACTCATATCTTGTCACACATAGCCTGAAATTGATGAGAAGAATAGGACAGATGTCTGTGTATCTCAGAGGATACAAACTACAATCAAGACTTTAGAATACAAGTCTTCTGAGCTATTACAGATCATCTGTAAGACTTCCTGCCACTCTTTCTCCCAGTCAGAATGATGTGATTTAGTTTCAAGCAGCAAGGCCTGATTCAGGTACTTTTGTTGGCTTTTTATGAAAAAAAATAATAATCCTAGAGTTAATAATGTCCTAATACAATATATCTTTGGTCTCTTCAGAGCATATTTCTTCACCTGGAAAACTGGTCCTGATTTTGGGTAGTTTACTTTGCTCAATCTGTTCACCTAGAAAAGCAGATATTTGTTTGACTTATAACAAAGTTGTGTCCTGAAAACCCATTAAAAATTGAAAATATCAAATGTCAAAACTGCATTTTGTACACCTAAACTACTGCACATTACAGAATAGCAACACAGTACACTGCAGTGTGCATTGCTTCCATTTCATTTTAAAGTCTAAAAATTGCAAGTTGAATCATGGTAGACCAGGGAATGTCTGTCTCATTTTTCTCTCTCTAATCCAAGTATGTTGCCAAACTAAATTAACTATCTAAAATGCCCAGATTCTTAAAAATAAATCTGTTTGTCAAGATGAATTAAGGTATGATGCACAAAGAAGGAAATACTCCCTGTACTTATCCTTCAAATTCCAGGACCCATGGCAGTTCACATTTCTAACCTCAGTCTTGTCCTTCATCCTGAATGTTATTGACCTAGATAGAAGTTGTAAGAGTACTCTCGTGAGGGCAGCACTCACTTTCAAGGGAAACTAACTAGTAGAATCAAGTTCCTGACACATATCTCAGTTCTAAACAGTCTCCCATCTCAATTTTCTTGTGTTTTTTGTCATGTGTTTTCATGTCATCCCTCTCCAGCAACCCCTCCCACAGAAACAACATGCTCTTTTATAATTGTCTTTGTTTCTTCCAAAGACAAACTAATTAGAAATTGGTAAGTTTTATGCATGTGGATGAAAATACTTTACTTGTTAGAAAAAGTGGTTTTTATCTCTAATCTTATAATTTCACATACTACAGTTATAATATTATTTCTTATGGTGTAATTTCACATCAAATCCAATATTCAAGATGACTTTTCTTTTGTGCTAAGATGACAACAATATTATTTAAGAAAAAACCTGCTTATAAAGTTACATTTATGAACATCCAGCTCCAAATGATAAACTCAATATCAACTTTCATTCTGTCCCTGTATAAGTCGGCTTTTTGTTACTATAATGAAATACCTGGCACAGGACAACTATACAAAGTAAAAAGGTGTATTTAGCTCACAGTGTTACAGGCTTAAAATCCAAAAATCTTGGTGCTGACTGTGGCGAGAGACCTATGACAGGTAGCACAGTATATGCAGGATGAATCAGTATGCTTCCAACCAGGAAGCAGAGGTAGCTGCATGGGGTCAGACTCAGGTTTTTATAACAATTATCTTTTGAAATATACTAAGGGGTGCTATTAGAACTGCTTTAACCTCTTTTGAG
Source organism: Sciurus vulgaris (assembly GCF_902686455.1). Lineage (NCBI taxonomy): Eukaryota > Metazoa > Chordata > Mammalia > Rodentia > Sciuridae > Sciurus > Sciurus vulgaris. The sequence continues at coordinate 108,800,593 of NC_136468.1, read as the reverse complement.
CACATAACTCCCACAACGAAAGTCTTTCCCACTAGGCTCTACAATTTAAGGTTCAACCCCTTTTCAATAGTGCCACCCTAAAAATGGGTATATTTTATTGATTTAAGAATGAATAGAAAATTAAGATGATGAAAGGATCATCAATCATAACAGAAACTTTAAGGAAAATGTTACCATTGGAAGGAACATAGTAAGATGTGGGTCTAAGATATGTGGAGAACTTCCTTCAGACATTGTGGGCAGAGATCACAGGTTTGGTCCTGTACTACACACAGGTGACTAGCATTCCCTCTGAAATGTAAATATATATGACTTCCTCCAAAGCACAACCTGGCAGGTAATCTCGGTTTAAAAACTCAGTGCTCATGAAGTCTCATTACCACTATTTCTGCCATATACTTAATTGGCAAGCAAACAAACAAACAAAAACTCCATTGGTGAGAGGATGCTTCTTACAGTTTTAGAAGAGGGAAAGTTCATTTGGGGGCCCACAGTTTCAGAGGTCCCAGTCATTGACAGCTGGCTCCATTCCTTAGGTCTCGAGGTGAAGCTGAACATCATGGTGGAAGAATGTGGTGGAGGGCAATGGCTCAAGATACCACACCAGGAAGCAGAGAGAGAACTACACTTAACAAGGATAAAATATAAAACTCAAAGACATGCCCCTAGGACCTCACCTTCTCCAGTCTGCAATTACCATCCAGTTAATCTCTATCAGGGGACTAATGCATTGATTGTGTTAATCGTTTCAAAATCCATCATTTCACCTCTGAAAACTTTTTTGCACTGTTTCACACATGAGCTTTTGGGGGACATGTAGTATCTTACCCATACCATTTCCTTTATCACATTACTGAAAATCATGAATTATTGGCACATAGAAAAGATCTCTGTTGGATAGAAGATCCTCATGGTTATGTCCAGTGATTATTCCTGTCTCATCCAATAACTAACCAGAAGTATCATTCCAATGAGCAAGCACTGCATTATTTTAAAATGAGGTTAAAATGATTCTCCATGTCCCAAGCACCTTTGAAGATATTTCTTATTTCCTAAGGGAACACCTATATGTCAATAGAAGAAGCTACTTTCCTAAGAAAGAATCTGTCTCTGGTAGATAGCATATTTCTTCAATTTACTCATCCTCTACTCTATTAATTTCTTTGTCCAAGTAATATTTAGTGACTCTTTTCCTATCAAAACCCTAATGTAGTCATTGGTATACTAATGTGGACACAATGTAGTCAGTCATATGAAATAGTCCAACAACCAGTAGCAGAAACATGAAACAGCTCAGACAATTGCAAGGGTTATAAAAGAGATATATCAACTATGTTCGAGGTGACAATAGATGAGATTTAAAACAGCATTACAAAGAGAAGGTTGTGTTTGAGTTGAGATTTGAAGGTGAATATAAACCAAAATATTAAAGAAGTGAAAAATGTATTCTAGGTGAAATAAACAGCATGTATGCATCATATGAGGACATAAACCATTAAAATACTTGCACAAAGTTCAACATAAACGAAGTCACACATTTAGGAGAAAGTAGAGAGAATCACCTTAGAAGTTTGCACTGAAATAAAATCACTTCTTCTGTCTTTCTCCTATCCACCTTGGGTGGCCCCATCTACTAACATGTGAATATCAGAAAAGGGCAGATAAGTAGTTTTTAGAGTTCAGAAAGCAGCTCCGTGATACAGTAATTGGAAAATCATTCACATACAGATGACTGTTGTGGACTTAGAAGTATATAAAGTTGTTCAGGGGACTATGTAAATTGGGTAGAGGGTGAGGCTGAACAGAGGAAAAACACTAACATTTAAAAGGTATCAGTAGGACAGGGGTCCTTAAAGAAGACTGAAAAGAGGAAGGAGAAGGTAGGAGGGAAATCAGCGTCCTATGATGCCACATAGGCCAAAGTCTGTCAGCAGGTGCCCGAAAGAGGGACAGTCAACAATGTCACCTGTCAGAATTCCACCCTTGACATACAAATCCCTGTGGGGAGTCAGTTCTCTAGGAAGGTGAGGACCCTCAGGAGCCTCATGTCGTGGTGATGTGACATTTATTATGCTCATAATTTATAAGAAATTTTATTAGAACTAAAATTCTAAATCAAAATTTGAGTGATTTAACAGGGTCTATCGCAGATATGTGTTCCCGTGCTGTTGTGCATGTCAATATGTTTATAAGATAATTCTTTGAGTTCAACTTTCAGGTCTAAGTGAAGACAGGTTGGCGAGTTCATTAATAACAACTGGATATTCTGTGTGAACTTTCATTATTCTAAAAGGAATCTCCATTAGAAGCCAAATTCATGATTTAGTACCATTTTAAAAGCCTGTCTTAAAATGTAGGTATGAACACACACACACACACACAAACACACACCCCAAAGTTTTGATGTCAATGTACCTCTTTTTACCTCTTTGCAGAAAATTTTCTTAAACATTTCTTCCAGTTTCTTCAGTTTATCAAAGAAATTCTTCCACAATTCATGGTTTGAATAAACTGTGACTTCCTCTTTCCTTATTTCATAAATTACCTAATCATGCATCTGGTGGAATGGGGACTCATATCTGAATTGGCAGCTGGAAATTTAGTTTTTATCTACTTCCTCTTGCTCCTGCCTAGGATGGATAGTACAGTTAGCCTGGAAAAAAATATTAATTAGAAAAAAATCTGTGCTTGGAACACTTTAATTTTACACAATATTATTTTTCTTATTTTTTCCATTTCTCAATCTCTTTAAAAAATATTATTTCCTTTCTTAACCTGTGCTGCTATATGTTAAAATAAAAATGAAATACGTTGTAGACAATGGAAATATTTTGGTTCATGTATATTACTGACTTTTTTCTATTGAAAGAAAACCAAAGAATTGTTAATTCAGATTTTAATTGTTTATGGGAACCACACTTTTATTTTGTTTTAGATTACTAAGGAATAATTCATTTCTGTCCCCCACCTCCAATCTGTCTGTCTCTCTCCAGAAACCTATTCAAACTCCTTTTTTGGCATTGGATTCAAAAAAATGAATTCTTACCATTTATAGCCCAAATATCATCTTAATATAAATAAAGTATATAATAATGTTTCACATCATCCTTTGAATCTATTGGTCTCTGTAATATCCATAATGTATGAACCCACCTTCTACCTTTGTTTCAAAATTAGAAGAGAAAATAATGCCTTCCTGCATGTGAACTCCTTCCAGATGATGAAGTAATTGTCTCTGCACTATCTGGCAGGGCCTTGAAGATCTAGAACAGGTTTCTTTGCACTACTTTTCCAAGTAGAGAAACTGAGACTTGGGAAAAAAAGAGATGCCTGATGCAGATCAGGATGTGGCACAAACACATCCCCTCTGAATGAGACATTTGGATTCAAGATTACCATTCTAAGGGCTAAACCTGATGGGCAGGTGATTTTTAACCAGAAAATAACGAGATCTGAAGGCTGCTTGCTCGTAAGAACAATAACTTGATTCACTAAATCTCAATGTTATTTCTCATAAAGGAACAATCACACCTTTAGACCAATAAGTGAGAATTATATGAGATAAAATAGTAAAGTGAATGAAGAATGCTGGAACAATATCAATTACATAGAAAATGTAAATATATATAATTGATTGTGCCCCTTATTTTCTTCTCACTACTCTAGAGAGTTCCAAGGATGTAGACTCTGAACTAGAGGAAAGGTAAGAACACAGGGGGCAGGAGCACCTACCAGGCTTATTTGCAGGGAAAGTCTCTCAAAGCAGGGAAAGTCCCTCAAAGCCCCAGACCTGGGCCAACTGGACTCCCAGAGAAGGGGGGCTCACACATCTAGATGATATCACTCAATTCTGTCTGACATCAGTCAGGAATGTCTAGACCAGAGAACTCTGGAGGGTAGCAGTGGATTAGGGTCTGTATAAACTTGGGTTTAATTAATCCCTGCCTAATAATGGATTTGTGTAATTTTTTGGGGGTCTGTAAAATAAGTGAGCTGGAAATGACTGGGAATCTGTTTTTTCAGGGGCTGCCTATAAAATCACTGGATATGTAAAAGTTTGAGTTTAGTGACAGCAGGTTCTTGAATCAACAGACACCAACATGCTGTGAAAAAATAACATAGCCCACATCTACAAAAGCTCTCTTTGGCTCATTTGTGTAATAACCATCACCAGAAGAAAAAAAAAAAAAAAAAAAAAAAAAGACAACAAGAGCTTTTGTGTTCACTACTATAAGTTTCATACTTTGATTTATATGCATATGTAAACATAGTTGTCGGTGTGTGTGTGCGTTATCTACTTCCACATGAGCTACATGCCTTATGGTGAAAACAACATACTAATGTGGCAAAAAATAAACAAACTACAAACTCTGCACAAGAGGACAGTGAGTATCATTCAAAATTCAGAAACAAAAGCTAAAAATCTCATGTTATTCTTTATTTCTACTGAAATAAGAGTATTTTATTAACTAAAACTCAATACTACCATTTACATGGTTCGGGTAGTGCAAATATTTGGTTCATTCAATCTCTGATAAACAATTGAAGAGACTTATATTGAAATTTTTATCCCCAAAGCTCCAGAGCTACCTGCTGGAGGGCCTTGGCCACTGGACTCAAGTGGTGCTGCTCCATCTCCCAGCAGTGCCCCGCCATGTCTCTGTCCCATTGTGTGGGAATGGAACTCAGCATCACACCCACACACCAAAACCCCTATGACAGTGGACAGTACATGGAAACCCTTGGGAATGTAATAGCTTTAAATATTAATATCATTTAGAAAACAGTCAAAAACACTTTAAGCCAACCATAAACAAAAATATCATTTTATAAAATATAGAAGAAGAATTTGAAAATGACAGTAAAGAACTAAGGATAAATTTTCCATATTACGGAAATTTTTGTTCATGGTGTTGTACTTTCTTTGTCTGATGTTTGAGAGAACATTAGGGTTCTGTTCATGTATTTAAAAATTTAGAGTCCACAGGAGTATGTGTCTCCCCCAACCATGCTGCTCTTGGTCTCTATTTGAATAATGACTAAGTAAGATATGCTTAAAATATTTCTTCTCTGAGAACATGATTTTAAAAATTCTTCCAACTTAATAAACCCTAAATTTGATGTCATTAATTACCAGTCCTTCTGCTTCTAAAATGTCAAGCATCTCTCCACTTAAATACCATTTTTTCTGAAAATTCTGAAAGTTGCTTATTTTCCTTACTCTTCATGTTGCTTTTTAGCATCTAACTTCATACCCTGAATACCTTTGAGACAAACTCAACCAAGCATAACTTTTCAATAATTTCAAGACATTCTCACTTACTTTCAGATGTCTCTACTTATATTCCCTCTTGTCGAATAAAAATGATATCAGGATGGGCATAATATTTATTTTCTAAAAATAATCCAGTCCTTTCATTGGGACAATAAGTCAATCTTCTTCTAGTTTCCTAGTTTATCCACTTAGGATTCCACTAAATTGTTTTCATAGTGGAAAGAGAAACAGGTTTACAGCACAGTGCAATATAATAAAATTTCATTTTTGAAAAGTCTGCAAAATGCTAGACAAGGTTAGTTGGTGCCAGAATAATTCTGAGCTATGTTATAGAAGATAAAATATCCTTTTAAAATGTTTACCTTTGAACAATCAGTCTTTGTAAGGACCTACAAGAGGATCAGAATAGTAAAACAAACAAAAACAAACAAACAAGCAAAAAAAAAAAAAGGACCAAATAATAATGGTTGTCCAATATGTCATAAATTTAGCTCAAGAACCTTGGATATGCAGAGGTAAAGGACATTTTTAATGGCCATCATAGTATAATTTTCTCCTTATCATTGCATAATGTTATTGCCCTATAAACAGTGTGACTGTCTTATTATTTCTGAAACACTGATCACTTGCTTGTTGCTTTATGCTAATAGGCAAGGTTTCAATTGAATCCATGCAAACAGTTTCCTGACTGATTTTGAGTTTTCTCATGTTAATTTCCATGTTACTTGAGTTTGCATTTATGCTAATAATAGTCTAAATCTAATAACCATGTGTTTATAGAGTAGCAAGAATGAATAAAATGTGAGTTAATAACATAATACAATATTCTAGAAAATTGCTGACACAATGTAAAATAGCTTACTATAATTTCCCCAAACATCTTTTGACTGTATTAAGGATCCAGATGCTGACATGGGCAAAGATAACTTATAACTGCATCTTAAAGGTCATGTTATTATTCATTACTTTTTCATGTCTTAGATTTTAATTTTTATCTTAAAACCTGTGACAGTAACCTCAACAATAACCCTCACTGAAATTTTGAATGAGATACTGGGTTTTAAATTGTTCTGAAAATATGCATTGCTTATATGCAAATTAAATTAGCTTATCATTATCTCCTTTCCAAAAATTTCATAGAATTGCTTAATGAAGTCATTGAAGCCCAGAAATCATAAACCTTCCTTTTCTCTACCTATTAATCATACTGTGAATCAAAGCCAATAGTTATTTCTCATCACGTGCTAGAAAAATTAGTAAGTTTTAGTGGTAATCTATTTTACATCACTGTGACAGAATCACTGAGATAATCAACTTGAAAAGAGGAAAGGATTATTTTGACTCAGCTTCAGAGGTTTCAGCCTGAGATCAGCTGGTGTTCTTTGTTGCCTTCCATCTGTGGCAGCATGGTACTGATGGTTGGAGCATGTAGTTCAGGAGGCTTGTTCACATCTTGGTGGCTGGAAAATGAAAAGGGAGAAAGTTCCAAAATCCTCTTCAAGGGTAGGTCCCCAATGACCTAACTCTTTTCCCTAGATCCCACCTCCTAAAGTTCCCACCACTTCCAAATGGTACCACAGACTGACAAACAAGCATTTAACACGTGGGCCTTTGGGGGACACTTTTCCAAGCTATTACAGTTGTCAATGTCCTGAGAAACACAAAGCATGGCCTTTCTACTCCAAAAAATCCATAAACTGTGGGGAACCCAGGAGGTAAGCAATCATGCTGTCAATCAATTTTTCTGCAAGAATACCAAAATGAATCATGTGCAGTATTTGAGGAACTCGTAGACTTGCCTGAAGAGCATGGGATTCATTACGTTAATGACTACATATTTAACTCATGCTGAAATGAAACCTGGAGTTAATTATATATTCTAAGCTGTACAAAGGGTCCCTTGCTCTCAGAGTGGGGGATGAGCACTGTGGCTAGGTAGTTCAGAGCACAGACGGAAAACAGAATAGCATTGGGTTTTAATCTCAGGATAAATGCTCTGTTATTGAATGATGCATATGGGTATTCTGAGCTAAGAAAGATATAAAGACCTATAATAAATATCACAATTATATAACCTAAAGATAATGATTGCTTATCAGAAGGTCAAAACAGGAAGGTGGAGAAGGGAGTAAATTAGAAACCTATTGCCCTAATTAGGTTAAACATACCTAAGGAATAATTAGACCCATACTTAAAGATATGCATCAATTCAAAATGAATAATGTGTTGACGATATAGCCCATCCCGTAGGGCGCTGGATTTGGAAGCGGAAAGGCAGGGGTTCAAATCCCTAGCACCAAGGGAGTGGAAGAAATTAAGAAAAAACATCTCAGAGGGTGCAAACCTCCTATCCTTTCAAAATGAATAATGCAATTGGAACATAGAAATAGGAAATGAATTATTTTAGAAATTATATAAAATAAAATCAGTAACTTAGCACACTGTGGAGATTACTTGTAAAATTGTACCATGTATCTAGAGATACTTACCTTATTAACTTATACTATTTGTATAGTTGTAAAAATTCTAAATTATCTAAGAGCTGCTAACATGTATGAGCATGAGTGCATGTGCACATGTGGTTTGGAATGAAAATAATTGCTGAACAGCAACGGGATGAAGTAGACCTTCTGAGACCATGTGTTCATTGTGCTGTGTAAAGTACAAATGAAATGTGGTGTTGACATTAACATTTCATAATCTGGAAAGTCTTCCATGGTAGCATCTGGGCTGCTTAACTTTATATTTTATAACCGTGATATATTGGGTTTTCTATAAGGTCACTGAACTAAGATTTATAAATAGCAACCAAATTTTATATATATATAAATTATATATATATATTTATTTATATGTGTGTATATATATTTATATGTGTATATATGTATATATATAATTTTTAGTTGTAGGTGGACACAATACCTTTATTTTTATGTGGTGCTGAGGATCAAACCCAGGGCCTCATGCATGCTAGGCGAGCTCACTACCACTGAGTCGTAGCCCCAGCTCCACAACCCAATTTTTAGGTCTCTGAAATAACTTGTCTTAACTAGAGAAAGAAAAATAGGAAGGCACCTTAACTTCTAGTTTCATCTAAGAGGCTATTGCTGATAACTGATTTTTCTTTCATTATTTCAGACTTAGGGCAGATCTTTGCTGACTCCCAAGAGATAAGTTTTGAGCTCTTATTCTGTCTATTAAGAGTTTATTTGTGGAACTGGGGTTGTGGCTAAGTGGTATAGCGCCTGCCTAGCATGTGTGAAGCACTGGGTTTGATTCTCAGTACCACGTATAAATAAACAAATGAATAAAATAAAGGTGTATCAACTAAAACTTTTTTAAAAAAAGAGATTATTTGTACATGTAACACTGTGGACTGTACCACATTGGCATGTCCAAATAAGTCTACCTTAATGATTCAACTTGTGGTTTGTGTGTGTGTGCTTATTTTTACTTTGGGATGAATAATAGAGGTCAATCACAGGGTTTCTGAATGCCTACACGTGATTAACCCTCTATGAAAACCCTAAACAGCAGACTTGCTTGCGCTTCCCTCAGTGGTAACACTTTGAATCTGTTGTTGCATGTCATTTCAGGAAAATTAATTGTATCCCATGCAAACCAGTGGAGAAGGGACTTCTGGACACTCACACCTGGTTTCTATTGGATTTCTGATTTCCCCTTTGCTAATTGTCATACTTAACCTCCCACTTTCATAAACTATAATCAAATATAACAGCTTTTTCCAAGTCCTGTGTGTCCTTCTGGCAAATCATCAAGGGTGATCTGAGGGATTAGCAACCCAGAGGTTAACCTAAGGATAATTACTGATTGATAAGCTGCCTTCTTACAGGACCCACTGGTTCTGCCATCTAGTATCTTACCTGAAAGCACCCAGTTTCATAGAACAATGGCAGATACTGTTAAAGTCTCAGCTAATGTGTCAGTTTGGGAACAACACACTGAAAATTTGTGGTACTGTTTTCCAAGGTATGGAATTTGTACTAATGTAACTTCCAATGCATGCTATAGTGTCCTTTAAAGAAAGCTACAACACTTGAGTTTAGAAATTGAGGGGTGGCAATTGGACAAGATCCATCTCATTGTAAATACCTGTTTTTCAAGTATACAATTAGTCATTTTTTTCCTTAGGATTCATCAATAATGCATCTGATTTTTGTTCATTTGTTTACCTTTATTATAGTCTCATGAATCATTAACATTTCAACTGATCTTCACCTATAGCTTCCACCTAATGATTTCAGATTTCTTAAGATGATGGTCTGGCACAAAAAGATAGGGAAAATGATAATAGTAGGAGCAATTAACCAAGATTATTGTCAAGGACTTGCTAAATAATGGCGGTTCACCATTGGTAATGGGGATTAACTATTGTAGCAACCGATGCCTGACTAAGGCAAGATACTAGGACTCTGATATCTTTCTCAAGAAAGATCAGGTTCATCCCACCAGAAAAGCAACGTAAGTAAGCTAACTGAAGTACAGATTAACAATGATGTGAATCTAGAATGAAAGGTAGAGGAGGTATATGATAATTATTATCAGTTGCAAACAAGGAGATTATAGCTTAATTTTTTAAATCCTTATTGATAAGGTCTTGGTAGAGATCATCACTAGGCAGTATATGATATCCAATTAATAGAGTGGGTTTGCATTATATCATGTGAAGATCTTATATCAGAACATGAGAGTGTCTCTACAATGCAAGAAATAAACAGAGATACACAGCCTGTGGCTTAAATTTCATCCTCCCATGTTCACCTATGACAGCAGCTATGGCTGAAGTAAAATTTCCAAGCAGCCTCCAACTTGCTTTCCTGCTGAATGGTGTTGCATCAAGTATGCACAATCCACCTTCAGTTCTTATCTATATGTGTTGAAGCTCAGGGGAAAGGAGACACAGGACAAAATAATTTGTGCAACAAACAAATATATGTTTGTTGCACAAACTAATTTAGGGAATAAATGAAAAAAAAAAAACTCTCTAAAACAGAAGAGAATAAAAATAGTATATAATTATAATCCATAATAAAATTTCCAGTGAACTGAATGAGCAAAGAAGAGACAAAGACATGTCAGATTTCAAGGGGATAATTATAAAGATGGAGTGAAACTGGTTAAGGATAGAACGAAGGCATGAAGAAAGGGGAATACCAACAAATACTACTTCTCTTCCCTTTTCCTCCTCTTTCTTCTTCTCCTGCTCCTGCTTTTTCTCCCATCTTCTCTTCTCCTTCTGGTCTTTCCTCTGTGTGGGGAAGGAGGGAGCTAGGGAGAGGGAGAGAGAGAGAGAGCGAAAGAGTGCTCTGTGGCATTTCTTCCTTTTCCTTAGGACACCAGTTCTATCATATCAAGATCCCACTCTTATAACCACATTTAATATTTGTTACCTCCCTAAAGACACCGTCTCCATGTAGAAAGGTTTTCCTTATCCGGCTTATATCCATCTCCCATATGTTTAAGGGCAGCCTCATCTCTGTTATTACCCATTTTATCCCCAGAACTCAGCAGTGTTCAGTACACACTTGACAAATATATGTTTGTTGCACAAATTAATGAGGGAATAAATGAAAAAAACAAGGTAATGATATTTTGGCCCACTGAATTCATTTATGAACTCTCAGAAATTTCCATAAGGAAACACGGACTGTCTCCATATGATGTGAATTTGGGAGTCATCTTTCCTGTATCATCAGGCTATCATCAGGCAAATCTAAAATAAAGTTAAAGGACTTATTAATGAAAGTGAAGGGAGATAATATGTCAGATATTTTAACATAGAGTTTATGTTATTACTAGGTAAAATTCCAGGGTGAACAAAGATCATAACAATAGTTAACACTGGAAAAAAAATAGATGAATGGTTTTGAGCTCAAAGAGACTTGACTAAAAGTCTTTGTTACTGGAGTGGGGGATATAAAAGAACTTCTTCAATATTGACTTATGCTTGTTAATAGTATTGACTTAAATAATATATCTTACAAAATGATGACATACATTGTTCATGAAGTGTTTAATATGTATTAGTTTATTAAAATGGTTATTTTTATTTTCATTTTTCTTACCAAAAAACTGAGTAACAGAATTATTAAAACATCATGCCCAAGCTTCACACAGTTGGGAAGTGATAGCACTGAGATTCTAACCAAGGAAGTCTGACATCTGAGCTGGCTCCCTCACAGCACACTCCTCCTCACAGCACACATAGAAAATACACTTATGTCTTATCCCCAAATGACCTAGCATATATGCACAATCAATGCTTGCAACTGTATTAATTTGCTAGAGTAGTTATGTATTTTGAATTGCTTGCCTACAATGTGCTTTAATATTGCTGATATTCTTTCAAAGACCTGCATATCGTTATTCTATTCCAAAATACTCAAGGCACAACCTAGAAGGGAAGAAAGAAAAGCAAATAAATAAAACAAACAAATAATTAGCACATTGCAAAATCTATTGTTTGAATGCAACATGATACATGAGCCAAAGTTACAATTTGGGGAGCATTTTCAAAGGAGATTTAGTTTCTTCTCTTTAAGTACTCCTTCTTGTTCTGCCAGATGTATTAACAGCATTATTTCAGGTCTTAGTATTTGTTTATAAACATTTTTCTTATAATGGAAAATTTAAATAGAGATTAGCTCTAATGCATTGTAAATCTAACACCTAAAATTGCTTTGTTAAATTTGGTGATTTATCCAATTATTTAAAGAATATTCTTAGAGCTGTGTGAAGATTTATTGACTTTTGTTACTTGAGATATTCATGCAAACAACCTTCAAAAATACCTATTTGTAAACATTTTAATCAAAACATCTATGCTATTACTCAGTGGTAAGCTGTGGGAAGAATATTAAGTTACTAGACTCTAAATCATCCTTAATAACTAAACACCACATTTAGCTTTTATCCTCAGAACCAATTTCCTTCTATTACATTGGTAGGAAGAGTGCTGTGAAAGGAAATCTAAGCAGCTAAGGCACGAACTAACTTAACCCTGCAGAATTGATTTAATAATTCCATAGCCATAAGGTAATACCCTACAGAACAACTTAATTAATCATACATTGCTGGTATTAGAAAACTAACCCATTCCATAATTTTGGAGAGGACTTCCAATGATTTTGAAAAAGGGTTTTATGGAAAATGATGTAAAGGCCACAGGCAATCACTTTTTAAAAGGACATATATTTGACTAATGTACCAAAATGAGAAAATTGAATGTGCATTAAGTCGAAAAAGTGACATAACTATATATATATCAGTTGAAATAAAAATTATAAATATAATTACTATATTTAAGCAAAATGCAAAAAACAACAAGACTCAAAGATGAATATATGAATTTGTTTTGGGGAGCAAAAAACGTTACGCTAATAAGGTGAATGCGTATCTTTGAAATACATTAACTGGAGAAGAGTAGGATAAATAAAGTTTCACTAAAACATTTTGATACTTCAAAAAGATTAGAAAACTACCAATTTGTTCTTGATTTGGATAAGTAGGAAAATATAGTCAAATTATATATTCAAGAAAATATTTTTTAAAACAAAGCTAAAAATAGTTAATTAATACAAGATTTCAAAAAATCTGTATAACGTTTAGTACAGAAAAAAATAATTGTGTGTATTTCATGTCTACATTAAAAAAACATTATTTTGCTATGGTAAAAAGGTAAATGGTATAGATGAATATGCAATTAATTTTCTCAGAAAATGTGGCCACTAAAATATTTATTTGGGGATAGCATATTATTTTATGAAAAATGTTAATATTTTTCCAAAAATACTGAATAGTTTCTATAGGCTTTATGAATTTATATTTGCTTTGCAATGTTAAATGCATTTTTTAATTATAACAAATTTATCTTTCACTTAGTTTGGTCTCAGCAATTGACCAACTTACCAAGTATGGTTGGGGGATGCATGTCCAGAAAAGAGCATTAGAGTAAGAGGCTATTGGCATGTGGAAAGCAGGTCTGGGTCTGTGAAGGTGGACCTGGGGATTAAGAGAGTATATTCAAGGAGAATAAATGCACAAGTAACTGTATTGAATATAATGGAAATCAGATTGTAAAAGAAAGTTATAAATATAAAAATAAATGACTATGTTTAACCATTACGATTCAGTACTTGATTAGAATCCAAGATCTAGATTGAATGTCGTGGCTGTTGATATGTTTTCAAAAGATAAATAAAGAAATGTAGAAATGTGTTCATGTGTGTGTGTGCATATGTGCATATACAAGTAGTTGTTTCCTAGCTTTGTCTGCTGAGTGGGATTAGAAGGAGGATATCCAAGAGTAAAGCCTCAGGGATTCTTGAAATCAGGACTGGGCCAGAGGAAGCACAGGATGAGCCTGCAGCATCTTGTATCTGATGCAGAGAGAACAAATCATCATTACTGTGGCACTGCTCTTCAAAATATATATACCATGAGGAAACATCAAACAAACCCAAATAAAGGAAGATTGTTTAAGGGAAATAGCTTGTATTAATCAGAATTAATCTTGTTGTACCAGAATGTGAGGAAGTGCTCAAAGAATAATGAGTTGTGTCAAGAGGAGGGAGGAGGCAGTTTGAAGGATTTCCCACTGGTCCAGTCTGGGAAATAATGAAATTTAAAGTAAATAATGATCTTAATGAATTGGGACATTAACAATCTTATTTAACATTGAATTGAATAGCAATCTAGGTGTCCACACTGATATAAATCAGTAGATAAGGGAGCTAGGTAAACTTTACCTTAGAGTAGAGAAAACTAATAGACATAACTGGAGCAATCAGGTTAGAGCACCACCATTTGGTTACCACCACAGTGATGATTCAGGCAAAGAATTAGCAGCAGGTGCTAAACCAATGGATGAAAGTTTAATGTGGAATGGGTTATGTATATAGTGCCAGAAATCTTATATTTAATTCATATTAATTTATATGTAAATACAATTATTAATTAACTTTCCAGCATTTCCAGCAGAAACACTCAGAAATCATTGTAGCAAAACCAAACAGGTATCATCTGTGAAAAATAAAATCAACACCATATTCTCCTGTTGCAGAGAGATCAAACCATCATTTCTATGGGAATTCTGCCCAAAAGGTATATATACCTTGAGAAAACAGCAGACAGATGCAAACTGGGAAGATCACACACAAGGACAATATCAAAGTAAGGAAAAGCAAAAGATAAAAATATTGAGGAATTATTTCAGATTAAACTAAAAAAATTATAATAACTAAATCAAAGATATGGTCATAACTGGGAATATGAATCTATAGAGACAACTAAAAAATGGCAAAATTTAAGTGGGAGCTGTAAGGTTAATTTCTTAATTTTTTGTACTATTGTTCCATTCACTAACTGCCAATCAACTGAGAAACTTGGTTCTGGGAGCTGATATTCTACTTAGGGAAAAGATTGAGGTTATTTGTGAAAGGAAAATATCAGGCAGTTTGAAGAATTTAAATAAGGATATATTCAATAAATTCCCTGATAAGAAAACAAAGCTACACATTTTTCTGATGAGGAATTTAATAAAACAATTTCAATACCTATTCAATATGATTATAAATAGCTTTATATAAGAAATTATGGCACCTGACACTTCGTCCACATTCACTGTCTATACAGAGGTTGTCATTTGCATGTCATTTGGTTGAAGGTTTAATCTGAGTTACAATTTTCTTGGTTTTCAATGGTGTGGTATATGTTAGCTTTTTATCACTGTAATCAAAATATCTGACATAAACCACTTAGAAGAGAGAAGATTTTGTGGTGCTCACAGTTTCAGAGGTTTCAGTCCATAATTTGCTGACTCCATTACTTTGGGTCTGGTGAGACTGAATATCATGGTGGAATTGCATGGAGGAGGAAAGGTGTTGACCTCAAGGCAGCAGGGAGGCAGAGAGATAGAGAGGAAGGGGCCAGGGACAAGATATAGCCACCAGTGACTTACTTCCTCCAATCAAGCTCTACCTGGTTACGGTTTCTACCATCTTCCAGTAGTCCATTCATTATCAATGGATTCATCTACTAACATGGTCAAGTCCTCATGATCTGCTCACCTCACTAAAACCCCATCTGTGGAAATTTCTGCACTGGGAATTGTGATGGTTAATCTGGATTTTCAACTTGATTAAATTAAGCAATGCCAAACATAAGAGAATTTTGATTGTCTTGATAAGGGTTTCCAGAGATAACCAGCATATGAAAAGTAAACTGAGTGGGAAGATCCACCCTGTTTGTGTGTGGCATAGTCCAATGGGTTGGGGAACTGGATGGAAGGAGATGTAAACTCCATTCTTTCTGAGCAGGTGCTTGGATTGTTGCTGTTCTTGTTCAAACACATGGTACTACAGCAACTTCACTTTTCCAAAGTGGACTCTGATATGCAATTCTCCAGGAAGTTTTCAGACCTTCAGTCTATGACCAGGGTTGCATCATTCATTTCTGAGGATTCAGCTTGTTGTACAAGCAGCTCAGTAGCTCAGTAGCTGTAGTAGTCCAGCTCTCCAGCCTGCAGAGAGCCATTGTGGGACTATTCAACTTCTGGTCATGTAAGCCAATACAATATATCCTAATCAATGCCTTTTTATAATCACACACACATACACAAATACCCTGTTGATTCTGTTCCTCTAGTGAGTGCTAATACAGGAACACACTAGTCTTGGAGGCATATTATACTCAAAACATGAAAGTATGTATTCTTTAATGTCTCTCAGTGGTCTACAAAATTAGTCATTGTTATTATCAATGCAAACCTATGGAGAATCACTTATTTGAAACATGAATAAATTAGTAAGTATTGATAATTTTTACTTCTCACTTAATAAACTACTTGTCTTTGAATTTTATTATTGATATAGTCAGAATATTCTGGAACTCAGGTTAAATAACTTGCTGACAACAAAGAAGTTTTGTGTATTGTTTTGTTTTTATCTTTGTGTTATGACAAGAAGCTGATAATGGGATAAGCAACAATTTATTGTAAAAAACCTTCCTTAGAAACAACCAATAAATGAGGGATGATATTGCTCTAATGAAATAACCTTACAAATGATTATGTCTAGACACTAGTTGAGGATCAGATAAAACAGATGGAAATAATCGATGGTGTCATGCCAGAACACTGAAGATGCTTCCTGCCAGATGTTGAACATAATGAATGTTTAACTCAGAGACTAAACGTTTCACTTTTTTATCTTCATATTAGATATATGACTTACCTGCTTTCTTGTAGGAAACTTACAGGTATAATGCTGGTTACTTTCTGAAAAGAAAATGTCAATCTGAAAGTCTATAAGTAGTAATTTATTTAAAACAGCCCTCTAGGCAGGGGTAGTGCCAAAGAGCACATTTTCTGCTCTCAGAAAACTCAGCTCACCAAAGAGAGGTAGTAGGGCTGTGTGCTACAAGCAAACAAACAAACAAAAAACCCACACACAAAACAAAACAAATGACAACAACAACAAAAACTTGTTTTGTTGGTGGTGACATTGGGAACCCCAGGGTTGACTTCAAATTGAGGAAGAAAAACATGGGCCAAGGTGCTGCTGTTATACTGGGATGGTCCCTGCTGGCAGGATTCCTTGAACACACTGGTCCAGCAGACTCCCAATCGTGCAGGTGAAATCCAGAAACAGCTGGGACATTTAGTGGTGACTATTACTTCTCAAGGAGTTAGAGTTGTCCCACTAAAATTTCTCTTCAGGATTGCCATTGAGTGCTTTAAGAAACAGCAGACAAAACAAAACAAAAGAATCCCAAACTTTCAATGTATCTATTTTAAGCTAAATGGACACACACACACACACACACACACACACACACACACACATATACACATATAAATCTACATCTTACACACATACACGATATTCATTAAAAACAAAACAAAACAAAATAATATTTAGAGAGAAAGTCAAAGAAAAAATGGTGAAACTCACCCGAAATGGTGGTCTTTATGGTTGATATGAATAACTTCTTTGGAATTTCAAACATTTCTTTGTCAGTTCCATAGACTTGATCTTGCCTGCATTTTGAGGGATAAAATAGTTGCTGATATTAAAGCTAGTTTACTTGAACTATACAGTTTTTTAGGTTTTTAATCTTTAATTATCAAAAACACATTATCATTTCAGTGTAAATAGAGCAAATGTGGTGGGAAAATGTAACCTAATCCCATGATCCAGAAACAAATATATTATGTACATGATTCAAAGGCTATCATCATAAATACATAAAGTGTGTGCATGCTTGTGAGTTATAACTATCCAAAATGAAATATCTGTTGCTCTATCATACACAGCTTTGACTAAACTTAAAATGCCTTTTTTTCACTCTAAGAATATTCTTTCACTTTGAAATAAACATAAATAAAAGTTCTGAATGACTGCAGAATGTATTTATGTGCATATATATATTTATATATACTTATAGTTTTTATTTTTTATTTTCAGGTAAGATATTTTAATATAATTACTCTAGAAATGAATTTCACCATCCCATAATATAAAGTGCTGGATGCTCTATTTTTAAGTCTAATTCTATATATTTTTAGAAATACTAAAATAGTAATTAAGTCACATATGCCTAAAATGTATCTATAATGTCCCATTTAATCTTGTCTACTCCACTGACTGATGCATGCTATTAAATTATAATTTTAATTTATAACATATTCATATGAATGTATTGATGTTAACATAAGTATTATAATCATATATTACTATTATATACTTATATAAATTATTTAAAATTAATGTTTATAAATTAGTTATATTGCATTTCAAATTCTTATTGTGACTCAATTGTTAATGTTCTTTGCTGATATCTTTCTATTGATGTGACTATTTTCAGATTCATAAGAACTATACATATACACATAAAAATCTACATCTAACACACACACACATACACCCATGTGCACACGCACACACTCACACTTGACATTGTCAAATCAACATTGTAACATTTGTTTTTCCTTTCTCTGACGTTTTTAATCATTTTATTCAGTTTCTTCATTTAGCTATTTTCTGTAGAGAAGGCTAAAATATATATGTAATCTGATTTATCAACATGCTTGAAAAAAAGCTTTCTATGTCCATTAGTCACACATTTTCAATTATATTTAAAATAGTCTTTAGATTCACCCTGAAATAGTTTTAGGATGAGCAATTTGATGAGTGACCAAGGTTTTTCACTTTTCAATTGTCTCCATTGACTTTTAGAAAAGTTAATTGCTCTCCTTTCTATTTGAAATTTAATAGTAATCATTTGGACAGTTTCCTCACACACAGACTTTGAGTTCAACCACTTGTTTGACTATTCCACAAGTAATACGTGGTATTTTGATCACTGTGACTTTAGCACTTCTAATCCTAGTTAAGTTTTTCATTGGAAAAATTTTACTTTAGAAACTTTTAAATTCTCTCACATTTATTCATATAAGAAAATTTGCAATCATTTTGTTGGATTTTATTAAAAGAATTTTTAGAAAAAGAATCACATTTTTTAGATTAGGAACTGGAATATATTGCTTCTGTGACATGTGATAATATTAATAGGAATACCAATAATAAGAATAAAAATAGGACCTTTAAGATTTTGTGATTACATGAATGGTATGAATCTACATTGTGAATGACAGTAGAAGCAAAAAGTTGTACCCCATTTGTGTATGATGAATCAAAATGCAGTCTGTAAAAAAAAAAAAAAAAAAGCCAGTCTCAGCAACTTTGTGAGGCCCTAAACAACTTAGCAAGACCCTGTCTGAAAATAAAAAGTGGATTAAAAAAAGAAAAAAAAAGATTTTGTGATAAATAATTTGATGTTTGTGGAAATCTTATAATCATCAACAAATGTTGAATGAATTCAATAATAAAATGATAGCATTGGGACATTAATAAAGTTTGAGTCCTTTGATGCAAGAAAGTGACACATCTCTCATACAATAAACTTAATTCCTGTTCCTGATTACATATTGTTAGCATCATTCATTTTAATTATCTTTTATTTGCATTTTTATAAAGCATACAATATTTTTCTCATTATATTTTTGAATTCGTTATTTAGAACAGAAGAAAAGTACATTTTTTGTTAAAATGTCTGTTATATTGGGACTAGAATATCCTCCAAAGTCTTGTGTTTTGAAGACTTGTTCTATGATGCAGAAATGTACAGGAATGGGTTTTTTGGGAAGTGATTAGATCGTAAGTGTTCTGACCTACCTTATCAGTGGATTAATCTACTGGATGGATTAATAATTTCCACACAGTTCTGGAAGGTAGTGGCAACTGTAAGCAGGTGGAGCATAGGTGGAGAACGGAGGTCATTAGAGGCATGACTTTGGGATTTTCTTTTTTTTAATTTAATTTTTTTTTTACTGATTGCATTTTGTTTCACCATTCTTCTCTTACCCAGCCTCCCCCCGCCACCCCACCCCGCTCCCCCATTATATATTATCATCCACTTATCAGGGAAAATATTCAACCTTTTGTTTTATGGGATTGGCTTATTTCACTTAGCATGATATTCTCCAATTCCATCCATTTATCCGCACATGCCATAATTTTATTCTTCTTTTTGGCTGAGTAGTATTCCATTGTGTACATATACCACAATTTCTTTATCCATTCATCTGTTGAAGGGCATCTAGGTTGATTCCACAATCTAGCTACTGTGAATTGAGCTGCTATAAACATTGATGTGGCTGTGTTACTGTAGTATGTTGATTATAAGTCCTTTAGGTGTAAACCAAGGAGTGGGATAACTGGGTCAAAAGGTTTTGGGTCCCTTCCAAATTTTCTGAGGAATCTCCATACTGCTTTCCAGAGTGGCTGCACCAATTTACAACTCCACCAGCAATGTACAAGTGTGCCTTTTTCTTGGAGATTCTCTTTTCTGCCTCCTGACTGCCATGAGCTCAGTAGTTTTCCTGTGTCAAATCCTTCTGCATGACATTTCTGCCTTGAAGTCAGCCAACCATGAACTGAAACTGTGAGCCAAAATAAATCTTTCCTCTTCCAAGTTGTTTGTTTCAGGTATTTTTGTCAAAATGATGAAATGTTGACTAACCCAAGATCAAACTGTTAACATGGAAAAATACAGAACAGTCTAATACCTAGTTTGGGGAGCCTAGGTAAAACAGGCCTGGTAATGCACAGATTGTGGTAATGTAAATGTAGAATATTGTTCTGAGTAATTTGGTAATGCTAAATATATTTCTTCAACTCTATAACATAGATTTTTTCACATTATGCATTTCTAAAATGAAGCTCATCTAGCAGTGATATGTATAGTAACAATCACAATCAATCCGGGGTAATTGTGACTATGAAACCCATATAAAGCCATGAATGACTTCATTTGACACAATCCAATAAAATCAGCAATGTTCCATTCACACAGAATCTTCAATGTGATGTAATGCTATATCCAATATTTTCTAATAATATATCTACTAGAAATTTCATACTTTTAAATATTATCATATGGGCACAAAAATATGTTATCCATAATCTAAGAATGCTTATAATTCTAAAAACAAAACAACAAAAATCCATCAGGGAAACAGGATGCATACATGTGTTTATCTCTAATAAAATGAGAGTGTCTTGCCCTTCCCCATTTAGACCATTTTGGTATAGTATCAAATTTAATACCATCCCATCATATAATTTTGAAAAACTTCTTTAAATAATGTAAGTCATGATACCCCTAGCCTCACAGCATCAGCAAAAATTTACATTACTCACCTCCATTACTTTTGCAATTATGATAGTGTGAAGAAGGTCTGTCACTGTTTCCAGTGACATTTATTTGAGTATTTCCTATTTTGAGAGTACTGTCACGTATTGATCAAACATTTGGAATTTGTCTTCATTGACTTACTATTTTTATTCTTTGTTCCAACTTTCCATTGGGTTATTTGTCCTGTATTTGGTGATCTGTGTATGTTTTTGTTAATGTTGAGTAATTGAAAAAGCAATGATAGAAGTTTAGGCCTCTCAACATATTTTAAAATTAAAGTCAATAGCCCAGGTGTCAAGTATGTAAAGTTGAAATGAAAATTAAGATATATTTATATATTTATATATATTATATATATATATATATCAGTGGAATGATAAGAAAAATAGTGCCTATGTAAACCTCCAGTGTGTAGCAATATTGTAGAAGGATATAAAATATATATATATAAACAGCCAGGTCTGGTGGCACATTCCTGTAATCCCAGTGGCTCAGGAGGTTGATCGGGAGGATAGCAAGTTGAAGTTCAACCTCAGAAACTTAATGAGAGTCTAACCAAGAAGAAGTCCCTCACTTCTTCTTAGGGAGACCTTGTCTCAAAATAAAATAAAAAAGGACAGGGAATGTGGCTCACCAGTTAAGTACTTCTGGGTTCACTGGTTCCAAAATAAATATATTAGTTACATATATTTTTAAAAATGTAGATTATAAAAAAAGGGCTGGAGATGTGACTCAGTGGTAAAAAAAATGTCCTTGAGTTTAATCCCTGACAAAAAAAATAATAATAATTTGGATTTTACCATAAACTGAGGAGTTGCATGGCTTGCTTTGGTGAGTGGACCCCAGGGAGAAGTAGGGAAACCACTGCAAATGCAGATCATCCAAGTGAGAGAAAGTGCTGCCATGTGCCTTGGTGTTAAGAGTAAAGATGTAAAAAGTATAATGGATAGCAAAAGTCCTTGAACTTTACAGTCTGCTGGACTGCGAGTGAATTGGTGCAGTGGGGACAGGGGTTGGGAGAGGCAGAGCAAAGACAGGAATCCAGGGTGACTGTGGGGATTCTGGCTTGAGAGCTCTGTGGGATGGTGGTGGCAATTGCTAGCACTGGCTTTTGTAAGCACTATTTCTCTAGTCAGCATAGTCAGTTAATAAAATATGCTCTAATTAAAAAAAAAAATCTAGCTATCAATTTCTAAAAGTTCTAAGTAATTCGTTAAGCCAAAAAGTAGAACAGTGTTAAAAATTATGTGAGCAGAATATAATGAAATAAGAAGCAATCATACAAAAGAATGAATTATTAAAACTCTGTAGTAGGCAGAATAATATTGCTCCTCTCTAAGATATCCGTGCCTTGACCTTCCAAACTCGTGAATGTATTACCTTCCATGGCAAAAGGGACTTTGCAGATATAGTTAAGTACATTCTGATAGAAGATTGCCCTGAGTTATTCTTGTGGAATCAGTGTGATGACAAAGACTGTGTATAGAAAGGAAGGAAGCAAGAAGACAGAGAAGAAGTGACAGAAGGAGAGATGGGAGTAATGGAATTATAGTGTGGGGAACACAAGTCAGGTAAAGTGGGCAGCCTCTAGAGACGGAAAAATCCAAGCATACTGGATTCTCCCTGAAAGGTTTCAGAAGGAACACAGCTCTCTGAACATCTTGATTTAGACCCATAATTCCCATTTCAGACTTTTGACTGCCAGAACTCTAAGATAATAAATTTGTGGGATTTCTGTAAAGTCAGTAAGTCTGATAATTTTATAGATCAGAAATATGAAATGAATAAAACCATGTTATTTTTCCATGAAAAAGACTAATCAGATGGATAATGCCTCCGCAGGATTTAACAAGTTAAAAAAAAAGACAGAAATATAAATTTTCAATATCAAGAACAAAAATGCCAGATATAGATCAGAAAAATACTTAAAGAAAATACTAAGGTATTATTAACAAAACTCTACCAATCAACTTGACCAAATGGCCCTGTGAAACCCAACATATCCAAAGGTGGCACAAAAAGAAATGGTAAGCAACATTTCTATTCCTAATAAAAACATCAAATTCCTCATTAAAACTATACTTACATTTTGAGGGGATATCACTGAAAATGAGAGTAAGTGCTTCTGAAAATTTGTTCTTTCATAAAAGCAACCCACAATTGTGAGAATAAACTTTTACATATCTCTGAAAATTAATCAAAGGCTTTCAGCAAACTGGAGAGCATTTAATCAAGAAAAATGGCTGAATCTTGGTAAGAACATTGACCTTTGTGATATTCCTATTTCCTGATGCTTATACAGCTTAGCCCTAAGCCTAATAAATTGCTCATACCAGTGGGAACAGGAGAGGAGCTGGAACTCTTTTAAAACCTCATTTCCAAGGAATTGTTATAATTTGACATCTTTGGTCATTTCCTAGAGGACCCACTTGAAAAATTTTTTCAAATCACTCAAATCCTCCCAGGGCAAAAAGCCTTTCCTAAGGGCAGTTGTGAAATGTTTTAATGTCATTGTATCCTGAGATGATGGAAAGCAATTAAGATAAGTAATCATGTAACCAAAAATCTCGAAAGGAAAAACAGAGAAATAAGATGTCTGTAGCAGCTTTGAACCAGTTCAACATGTTCCACGGTATATTAGATTCATGCACAGGGTCCTATTATCTAATGTTTTAGTTGGTTGCTTCTGCTTTTGGTATCAAAACCACAGATATATTGCCTAATCCAAGGCATGGAAGACTTATACCTATTGTTTTGTTCTTAGAGTGTAGAGTTTTGGCTCCTACATATTTGTTTTTTTTTACCCATTTTTAGTTCATTTCTGTACATGGCATGAAGTGTGTGAATTCAAGTTGATTCTTATATGGCTACTCAATTGTCATACCACCTGATGTTAAAAAAAGATTCTTTCCCTGTTAGTTTTTTTCATTCCCTTGTTGAAAAACAATCAACTATAAAAAACAGATCATATTTTTGTACTATTCCCTTGATTGGTATATCCATTATTTTGCTAGTAACACACTCTACTAGTAGCCTTCTTACGTTTTGAAATATGGTTAAGTAAGGTCACTATTTTTTCTCCTTTTCAAGATTGTTTTAGTTATTCATGGTTCCTTGTAGTTTCTGAAGAATTTTATGATCATCTTGTCCATTACTGCAAATTAAGAATTTGGAATTTTGGTAGAGATTGCATTGAATCTGGAGAGGATGCTCTCTTAACATTATATCCTCCAATCAATTTACATAGTTTATCTGTATTTAGGTCTTATTTAATTTCTTTGAAATATTTCATGATATTCAGTATGCAATTTGACTTTTGCTTGGTTATGTTTATTTTTCAGTATTTTATTAATTATTATATCATTATAAATGAACACCTTTCTTATTTTATTTTTGGTTGATTTCCTTGCTAGCATGTAGAAGTATAGTTTAGTTTTGTAGACCTAAAATATAAGAGCTATAAATATACTTTCTTAGGAAAAAACACAGGAATAAATCTTTCTTGCCTTGAATTAGGCAATGTATTCTTATATATGATACCAAAAGCACAAGCAATCAAATAAAAATATAGATAATAGGACTTCATCAATCTTTAAGACTATAATGCATCAAAAGCATAGTGATGAGAATAGAAATTTAACCTATAAAATATGGTAAAATATTTACAAGTTCTAAATCTAGTAAGTGTCTAGTATCAAGAATTGGAAAAGAATTCATACAGTTCAATAATAGAAAAGACACTCCAAGGTTAATCAATAAAAGATCAAATGATTTGAACAGACATTCTCCAAAGAAGATATACAAATGAGCAATAAGAACATGAAAAGATACTTAACATCCTTGGTCATCAATGAGAAGGCAGTCAAAATTACAATGAAATAGTGTTTTGCACACATTAGTATGTCAAAATTAAAAATAATTAAAAATCCAAACTTGGAGCTTTCATTCAGTGCTAATCAGTATGTAGAATGTTGTGGTCACTTTGGAGGTTATTAGTAGTCCTCAAGATGTTAGTTAAACAGGGTTGCCCAGAAATATATCTGGCAATTTCATTCTTAGCCACATACCAAAAAGATTGTAAACAAAAACTTGCACATGAGTGCTCATAGCAGTATTATTCATCATGGTCAAAAAATGGACACACCCAAATATCTAAGAAACAGAAAAACAGATGTGAGATTGCATGTGTGTGTGATAAAATATTTTAGCTATAGGAAAAAATATTATCATAAGTGAAACTCAGGTTACATAAAGTAAGGTCTGACAAAATGTCTTTGACAGTAGAAGGAAACATCTACCTCAGCAGTACTGAACTAGAAATGTAAACCCAAACATGAATGAAGTGTCCAAGTCACTGTGAAAATTTGCAGTCATGATGTGATCTGGGTGTGGAAACTTAACAGGTTTCTGAACTCATGATTTTGAGGTTTGAGCACATATTTTATAGTCTTCAAAAGTTTCATCATTCAATGCCCTTGTTATCTACAAAGCAATTAGAAATGCCAGCTGCTTCAATTCTTTCCATTATTCTTCATAGATTCCACATACATTGGCTGAGAACTTTCTTCTATTTCCATAATTGTGTATATTCTAGTTTACAGAAAGTTTAATAACTGTGCCTTTCAAGATGTACTCTAGCCCAAGTACACCATAACTTGTATCTTCTTGTCCTCCATGACATAATCATACATCAGAAACAATTTAAAAAGTTGATATGTAATTGTAGGTTGTTTGGATGGATAATTTGATTTTTTTCATACAGGTAATTTTGTTTCAAAAATGTTAACTAACTCCCATCTTTACCAGAGTCAGTTTTGATTTTTTAAGAATGCATTTTCTTGCAGCCTTAAGGCTTGTTGGTATTCTAATACATATCTGAGATTTGTATTTCAGCAATTTATTCCGCATATAATGTCAAAAGATCTTATTAGTTTGAATCTAGAAATAATTTTGCCTCGTCAAGGGAATGCAGCTGAATTATATGCTTTTGTCAGACAAATCTCAAATCTTATCTCAGATAAATTGAAAGGATGTTTTATGGGGTTGCAGTAATAAGATTTTTAGTATAAATTTCAGCTTTCTCAATTCTTTAGTTAACTATAGAAAAATCATGGAAAACATGATAGGTAAATGGATGATACATGAAAAAAATAATTCATTTCTAAAATTAATACCTAATGTTAAAATAGTAATAATCTTAATTTCATGCATATCCAAGTAAAATTATACCAATTATTAATTAACAATTTTCTGACCTACCTGAAAACAAATTAAACTAACATATCAGGTTTTTTTTGATAAATCCTTTATACCTTTAGATGCCAATAAAATTATTTTTACTCTTGACACTTCTCATGTCCTAAAGTAACCACTATAGCAATCAGAACTCTAAGATGAAATTGATTTAAGGGAGAAAAAGCAAGTTCTGTTCCCAAAGAAACTCTTACCTATAAATATAATTACATTTAACAAATTAAACAATATTTTTGTATATTACATGTTACTAAATATCTTCAAGCTTATTCTTTTATTTCATGTTTTAAATACCTTTAGAATGTAAGAACTATTATTTTTTTACCTACTAACCCAGAAGGGGAAGGTTCAGAATTTGAAATGTTTTCAAAGGGATAATATATCTTAGACTCAGGAGATACACGTGGTTTTTCTCACATGCTTTTGAAAAAGTAACATTAGAATTTGGTTCATCATGTGCCAATCTGGTGATTTTTATGAATAAAAATATGGAAGTAATTAGAACGGTCATTAATAATTGTCCTTTTCTAAATTCCATTTGAGTCCGAAATTCCATTTGTCCTGGCTATTCTTCCACTTAATAGTTTACATTTTTTTATGTTAAACTTTTGAATTCTTAAAAACACATTTGTATCCCTAATAATATCAGAGCATGTTATATATATATATATGTATATATATATATATATTACATATATATATATTTTTTTTTGGATAAACATCTGCCTTTGGAAATGCAATCATACTTTTCCCAACTTTTACAAATGGGGTCATAGGGATACTTCACTCCCATTCTTTGTCCTCCTTTTCCTTTCTATATCCACCAATACTAATTTTTTTCTACTTAGACATTAGTAATTTTCAGGAAATTTAGTCAGTGAATATGTGTCTACAAGACTACTACCATTGGGTAAGGATTTCCCAAAGCAGAAGAAATTCTAATCTCTGGTACATTAAGGCCATCACCAATATCTTTATTGTGATTACTCAACAGGAGCAGGATAACCCCATCCCCCTGCAAATGTTTGTTTGGACATAAAGACTGATCACAGCACATAGCACATAAATGTATGAAAATGTTGATTACTCACACAATGAGGCTTTCTGGGGAGAGAACAGGTTTTTTGGGCAAGTCTAACAATGTTTGAAGACATTAGGAGAAAGAGCCTTGATTGAGCTTTCATGGTGATTAAGGATAGATCTGGGGTAGGAGTTCCCACCCATGCACCAAGGCATGAGCATTTTAAATTGCTGAGTGGCACTAAAGGAGGGAACACACAGCTTCTCATCAGTTTGGCCTGGGGGGGAGGGGGGAAGGGAAAAGAAGTGGTGGGATTTTCACTCAGACACCAACAGTGGTGTCGGACTCTTTACTGAAGTTCTCATTCCTGAAACCTACTGAACTGTAGTTACTCAGGACAAAGGGCTCATAACCCAGGCTTTGAGTCTTGTGTTCTGTGGTCTTAGGTTTAATGAAGAAAAATTCCCTCTTTGAATTCTCTCTACCCAGACCGTTCCAAGAAGCTGGTTATGAGCTCAGATAGTCATGTGACCTGTGAACGCTAAAACAATTTCCCTTTGTGATTGTCCACTGTTACTTGCCATCCTCCAAATTGTTTTGTCCTCTCCTTCTTCCTTTGGAAAAATCTAATGCAATTTTGTCATTAACTTTGGCTTTTACAATAAGAAAGGAAGAGGAACTGTCTTCTCTTCATGCCCTTCAGGTAAGGCAAACCAACCTCCCCTGAGTCAAAGGAATACAGTGGGGATGGTTGCTCGCTTGGAGAATGGAATGGACAGAACATCAATAGCTTAATTGATTTTACTTCCCCATAAGTTACAGTGTAAGAGCCCTTGGTATGCCCTGGGGCACTGGGCCCACACTCAAATTCTGTGGATCTTACTCTCTTCAATATGGTATAGAATAGGTTTCTTCATTCTTGGTCCTCAGTCATCTCTCCTGTAGAAAGTGAGAGAGGACTTTCCCTCAGCATCTTTGTCCTGGCCATTCTCAGTCACAGAGTCTCTTATGTTTTCCAAATTTTATAGCTGAATAAAAGGCCCAAGAGATCAGTCCTCATTTCCCTTTCAAGGTTGTCACTCTCCACTCTTTCTGTGTGAACATGGAAGTTTCTTGTGCTTTCACACTTACCTTTGTACCTGAATCTCTTGGGATTGATTGTTAATTGCCATGGAGAAAACATTGGTGGTTAGGAAAAATAGATGTAGGAAGAAGGAACCAAGATTAGAATACTTTTATGATGATGATTCTCATCTATAGTTATTTATTGAATCTCATGTTTGCAAATAAAATTCTTGTGGGCATCTTACATTCTTTCTCAGGTAGAGAGCTCACTAATTGTTCTGAACTCCCTCATCACTTTAAGAATAAATAGTTATGTATATCACTGAAGTGTATCCCTAGTATCTGAAGATAGAATTTAGCTTTAAAAGTCAACAGGAAGAGAGATGGAAGGAAGGGGAATAAGGAAGGAAGGGGAACTGTAAAGAAGCTAGTGGTCTCCTTTATTGCATATAGGCAATCTGTAACTCTTGGTTCATGTGATTTTATCACCCCTGGCAGTTTCCAGTTTTGTATGAGTTCCTCCATATATATTCTCACAGGTAGTTGGACTTCCACCATTTTGCTGGCTTTTGGAAATCTATGATAAAGCATAAGAAATAGTCACCGCACTCAAAGTATCTTTAAGAATCATCTTGTAAATAAATAGAAAGTTTAACTTTGTTCTCACAGTTCATGCCTGTCACTTTGTAGTGTTATTTCAACTGCAAAATTAATACTGTTCATATTTACCAAGTAGTAGATAAAAATAAGTCTATAAATTATAGCGGTCAGAAAGCACTTTTTTGCTGATAGTTTAAAAAGTTACCTAAGAAAGCTATGTCATATTTGAAAAGACATCATTCTCCCCTGCTTTTGGCAAATATTCTGAAACCATGGCCTCCAACTGTCAATCTTGCTGCTTCACGTCTGTCCACTTTCACTAGATTATTGTGTTCCCTGAGAATACTGAGCACAGTTTAGTTATGAAATGGAAGAACGGAAGAAATGTGTTTTATTTTTGAAAATACACCAATTTTCTCTGAGAAGAATTGCTCATGTGGTTTTGAAACAAATGCTGGGATTGATCAGACTCAGAGAAATGTGATGTCATTGTCAAGTTTAGAAATAATCACATTTTAACTGGTTCAAGGTTAAGAGGGACTGCTTCCGCTAGAGGTAGAGTAGCCTCACAAAACTTCAGCAATGAAAATATCCCTAACCATCCATTAGTGTTAACCTACTATAACATTAACATTCCATGATAACAATATACCACATCTAAGGGAGATAGGTCATAAGAAAACAAACTCATCAAGTGGGAAAGCAGAACTAAAGTTTCCAGTTCAGTAACAAGAACGCTTTGATTGTTTGCTATATATTCACAACAGTGAAGGTACTTAAGGTTATGGATGTGAACCCCTGAACAGCATTAACCCCATAATTCTCAACTATGCTGCCATGGAAATATACACCAAAATGTAAAAGAGAGTGAAGTTTCTATAGCACAACTGACAAAAAACTGAAGGAATTTCTATCAAGCAACATTGTGGTATTCTTAGTCAAATGGTAAGGTCCTGTCAAGAAAGTCAGCGTAGGCAGTCCTCTCTTAGGTAGCTTGGACTGGTTCACCTGCCCCACATCATTTTCTTATGAATAATATTTCTGCAGCACTGGTGCAAACTTCACAGTTTCTAGAAATACAATGGATCTGCTGATGAGTCTGGAAAAGAGGTGGGATTTTGCTGAATTCCTGGGTTAAATGAAAATGAAATAGCAGACCTTGGAAGTATGAAGTAGATGGGATGGTTCAAAGTTTGCCGATGTTTTTGTGTATTTAATATAAAATTACTTATTACTTTCACACTAAATTATACAGTAGTAAACCCCATTCCTCATGCTAAATTAACTCAATAGTAAGATTAAGAAGGGTTGTTCTTCAGGCAGATAGAATCAGACACAATAAAAGATTGTGAAATAGCTCATATTTATGCAGGTTCAACATCTGACCCTTCGCTTTAAGATCTAAGAATATAAATAAATATAAGATAAACTACGTTTGAAGCCGGGAGCAGTGGCACACACCTATAATCTCAGTTGCTTGGGAGACTGAGGCAGGAGGATCGCTAGTTCAAAGCCAGCCTCAGAAAAGGGAGGTGCTAAGTAACCCAGTGACCCGGTCTTTAAATAAAATAAAAAATAGGGCTGGGGATGTGGTTCAGTGGTTGAGTGCCCCTGAGTTCAATCCCTGGTACTCCCCCAACAAAAAAAAAAATAAAGATAAACTATGGTTGAAATTCCAAATGTTTAGCAACCAGTATGAAACAGGTATAAACTCTTAAAATGATTCTCAAGTCCCATAAAAGAGATGCTGGCCATGGTCTTGGCACAGAGGGAAGGTCCTGTGTGCCTATCTACCTGCCCATCTGGTTGCCTTGATTAGAGCTGAGTGGACAAGACTCCTCCTAAGTAATGAATAAAGAGAAAAGAGAAACAGATCACTCATTTAACAGGATAATAGTCTAAACTCAGAATACCCAAGAAAAGCACTTGAGGGAGAAGAGATAAGAAATGTGACAGTATTAAGGGATTGCAAGAAATAGAATAAAGTAGAGTTCCATGTGAGTCAGTTTTAAAGAGTTTAAGTACTTGAACATGCTGGTATTGAATACTTGGGTTTTAGCCAATAGTAGATAAGGGATAAAAGTCATTTAAATGAGACTGAAGTTCAGTTATCATTCGATATCATGTAAGCCAGTCTCATTCTATCATTTCTATTTGCTAAATCCCATGACTTCTCAGCCCCTTCTACTTCAATAATCATGGGATATCTGCATTTTTACTTTCACCTTCTTTTATTCTGGAAAGTCTGACTTTCAGAAGCTCACCCAGTCCTGCACAAATGTTGACTCATACCACATTTCCCTGACCTCCGTTTCTGGCTTTGCTATTTCTTTCAATTCCAAGGTTTCAAGGTCCTACTCACAAATCACCATTTTTGTGGGGCCTTCCTTGATTTCTGCAAGTGATGATTTCTATTGCACTCTGCACCACTGAGCCCACAGCTTGTTACATTTTCCCAGAAAATTATAGCATTTTGCTTCATAATGTAGTAATTTGTGCCTTTCTTATTTCATGGACTAGAGAGCAGTTATTCAACAGCAAGAACTTGTTCGTATTTCTGTGAATAGTCTTGTATTAGGGAGTAGAGCAATAATGTATTTATGTTCTATACACATTTTAAGAAAAGACATGCAAAATTGAACTAAAAAAAATTGAAACCTCCATCTCTTATCTATCACTTAATGATCAAATACCAGTTGTTAAGAGTAATCATCTTCCCTCCTTTACTTCTTTTTTTGTCCTTGTTTTCCACCCACAAACCTATGTTTTACACATCTGCTCAAACAAGCTGATGTTAAATGACAACTTTCACTGATTTCCCTTGTTTTCATGGTTGACTTCATCCTCAAACATTAAAATCAGGCACTTCTTTGAAAATAGTGATACCAAATAACTTTTGAAGTTGTTACTTCAAAATTAATAAATGGTATTAATTGCAATTTAAATATGCTTAGATCACTTGATAACATAATATGATTTCTTCTTCTCCAACTGCAAACAAAAATGATATGCAACTTAAATGTCAAATCAAATTTAAAGATTCTCCAAATTTCTGACAATTTATGATGCTTTATTTATATTAGAAGCACTATTAACAAAATAGTTTTTCATGTCAAATATATTTTAATGACTTGTATACATTACATTTTAAAATGCTTTATCATTGTAAAGAACCATGAATAACTGACTTTTCCTTCCACTGCTCTTTCATGGAATTCTGTCTTAACCTCTGTACCTTCACCTTTTAAATAACATTATTATGTTTTTATCATATAGAAAAGTCTTTATAAAAACACATTTGAAATTTTGTGACAATTGCAACAACAAAAAAGTAGCATTAATTGTTTTATATTTAGAAAGTCCAAGTAGGTATCACAGATTTAATGTGGTTGGAACTACAATATAGTATAAGTCAGATTTCAGTTATCTTAATGCACAATTATTTTCTAAGTATAACCAGTTATTAACTTATTACTAACTGTTAGTCAAAGAAATTGATAAAGGTACCCTTTTCAGCATCATATTTCTATATAAATTTATATATCTACATACCTGAGAATTGTGTATGCTCAGATTGTCAGGTGATAGGGGTAGGTTTTAATGATGCAATTACACCACTTAAACCCTTTTCTTTTCTTTGAAGACCTCTGTTAAAAGGAAGTCAAGGGATGGGGAGACAGCTCAGTCGGCAAAGCCCAAAGCCCTGGGTTTGATTCCCAGCACCGCAAAAAAAAAAAAAAAAAGGAAGTCAAACACACATAATCATCAATAGGCAAATTGATAGGGCAGTGTAGACAGTGCTATGTGTGGAATCCTGTGCAAGGTAAGCAACTCCTTCCTCACTGGATAGAGAATGAACAAGCATCTGCTTTCCTTTACTCATATGGCCCCTAGGGAAGCAGAAGTTCACCAGATGATGGAAATGAATACCTGTTTGTAATTGTTTTTGTTGGTGATCACAGTGACCTGATCTTGAAGATAGTAATAACAATGGTTAGAGGACATACACAAGGAATGGGGAGAATGTCCTAAGACCTTATGTGAATGATGGGTGCAATTTAGAAGGAAAGTGAATGGGCATAGGAGCAGTCTATCTTCGGCTGTAATTTAAGAGATGTAGAACTTGACAAGTGCATGTTGTTATCAGGAGGGCAACTTTCCAGGTCAGACTAGAAGCTGGCAAGTCTTGGGAAGAATGAAGTGAGGAGATGAATGAGGTGAGGGGAAGATCTGTGAAGAGATAGCAGGTGAGGAGGGTTGAGGCCAGACTGCAGGAAACATTGAGAAGGAATTTGCATGCTGACAAAGGGACAATATCACACATAATCTGCCTTGTTCAAATAAGACAATTTACCCCCTGAAGTAATGTTTAGTCAACTTTTTTTATTGCTATGACCAAAGGACCTGACAAGAACAATTTTAGAGGAGTAAAATTTATTTGGGGTTCACAGTTTCAGGTGTCAATGCACAGATAGCCAGCTCCATTGCTCTGGGCCTGTGGTGAGGCAGAACATCATGGTGGAAGAGTGTGGTGGTGAAAAGTGACTCAGGACATGACAATCAGGAAGCAGAGAGAGAGAATCCTCATGAAGGACAAAATATATACCCTAAGGGCACACTTCCCAATGACCCACCTCCTCCAGTCACACCCTATCTGCTTACAGTAACCACCCAGTTAATTTCTATCAGAGGATTAATGCACTTGTTAGGTTACAATTCTCATGACCCAATCATTTCACTTCTAAATTTTTTTTTTTTATTTTCTCACACCTGAACTTTTGGAGGACACTCCAAACCTAAACCATAACAAGTGTTAATTATCACATTTTAAAATATTTCCACTTGTCCTTCCCATGGAAGATTATTCTACAGATGTTTCCATCATGTCTAATTTGAAGGGTTATTAATTATTAGTTACTAGTCTTCTACCACATTTCTAAGGTCAAATAATGAATGAATTCCACACAAAGTACAATTTTTTCCCATGACAAAAATTAGCATAACTTATCCCCTCTCCGCTTTGTTTCATTTTTTGGCCAAAGCTTAGTCTCTTTCATTCCCATTTGCCGATTTCCTTCGATATTCTTGGTGGTGAGTGACAGTCACTAGAATCTCTCAACTATCTTTTGCACAAATAAAACCTGACACAGCTTTCATAAGTCAATGGCAATACTATATCAATTTTTTTCTCAACACAGGCTGGCACAGATGCAGTAACCAAGAGAGATGAAAACTGCCTTCAACGATAATTTATACAATCCTAAATGGAGCAAAATATTCTCCTGATGAACAGCCTGGGTCTTCTATGAACACGATGATATGGCACCAACTTTGTCATTATTTCCTTCAGTTCACTTTTCTGAAGTCCCTAGAAAAGTTCTGTTCCTTTGTTACTTACTGACTTTTTAACCCAACTTCTGGTTAGGCTGTAAAAAGGCAATATATATTTGTTAAGAAATGCTTTCAAAAGCACATGACCAGATGGAAGTTGATAATTTTGGAAAGAAAAAAAAAAAGTGTTTATTTTCCTGTTGTTATGAAAAATATACTATAAATATTTTATTAAACTTTCAGGTTAAAAAGACTACTAATTAGAGTTTAGAACATTCAAAAAACATGAAGAGAAAATAAGAAATCAGGATAATATGGTTAAGGACTTCAAAAGAAGTTATGTAGCCCACGTTCAAAAGTGGGAATCTGAGCATTGATGGAAAGAAGTGAGATTAGTTCCTTTTACTCTTTTTTGTTTTTTAGTTCCTTTTACTCTTTTTTGTTTTTTTTTGGTAGAGATTATTTGTGAGTATAAGGTCATTTAGTTAATAAAGTTAAGAAGTTCTGAACTTCTCATTCTTCTGAAATTTGGGGAGGAGTTTATCAGCATTAACAAACTAAACCAATAAAAGAGCAATGTCTTCAGGATTAGAACTTCTAAGTACCACAGGAAGAAGGAGGCAGAAAAGAACCTTGGAATCCATTTATCTTCAAGTCAAGCACACCAACACCTTCTACAGATGTGACAACACGATTAGAAAGAAATACATGTGAGCAGGTTGAATGTAAAAGAATAAAAGTGAGGGTGGAAGATATGGGGAATAGGATGCAGAAAAGTTTAAACCTGTTTGTGAATCAGAATTTGCCATAGAATGGTAGAAGTCAAAGTGGTAAGCTCAAGAAGTGTCTTGGAAATTCACTTCCTAAATATTTTATGGCCTACTCTTCTTCTCCTAATAGTTTCTGGAATACAAAGTATTGCAAATATAAATTTAGAAAATGTTGGTTTAAACAAGTTAAATATGTTTTTTTTTTTTTTGTGCAGGACAAAACAGTGTCTTTACTGTGCTAATAGGAATTGCGAGTTTCCCAACAAATCAGTAGTATGAAAACTTTCATAGTCCTATTTGACTACAGAGCCACTTTTTCTAAATATCTGTGAAAATCTTCCAGAACTATTAGTTTACTATATACAATTTGGAAAAATCTGGTTTATAGAAATTATCATAGGTCCTAACTAATGTTTGGCTTAGCCAGCAGTCATTAAAAAATTGGAAGCAAATTGAGCCATAACTTTTCCTCAAGATAGAATTCAACAAAATCTCACAAGGATCCTTACATAAAAGCACTGGTATCCCTAACCTAGTAAATGTACATTTTCTTCTCATGGGACACAATTTCTCCCAAAGGAAAGTACATTGCTGAGGAAATATTATAAACCTTGATTCCAGAAATAAATTAAAGTTAAGATGATTAGTGTCTACAGAATATCAAGAATTGAATAGGGTTCTGGAAGACTACAATCTTGACTGATAGGCTCCTGACTTTCTTAAGTAATAAGTTGAGGGATAGAAAAGAAAGCAACTCTCTGGATGTTTCCAAGACTATAAAGGGCCTGTGGTTTTAGTTATAGGGAACACATAGAGGATTGAGGTCCTCTTCTTTTTCTTCTTTGCAGCGCTAGGGATTCAACCCAGGGCTTTGTGTTTGCAAGGCAGGCACTCTACCAACTGAGCCATATCCCCAGCCCAAGGCTGATCCTTGATCTGGCTGCTAAGAGACTTCAAGGGAGAAGACTTCAGTTGACCTTCAACTGATGTCAAAATAAATGGAGGGAGATGATAGACATCTTAGCATAAATATTAAAGTTCAGAAAAAGAAACATTTTGTAATTAAGATGATTGCTGAATAGTCCAGAAAGGGTGTACCACCCCATACAGCTCCTCCCTCAGGGGAAACACTTCCACCTAGGGAGCTACTCTGCCTAGGACAATATAAACAGTGATCTTCCTTGAGGCAAAAACAGATTTCCAAGGTCCTTCATGGGTACAAGCTCTAAAGTGAGTCCTCATAGTCTTTGGAAGCAGTGACATGTACCTTTCTTTCCACCTACTTTATACAGAATATTATGAAGATGGGCAGAATTTTTTAAAAGCCTTATTATAAATGACTAAATATTAAAGCCCAGAAGAACAATAGCATTATCTCATTGTTTCTGGAATAACTAATGAATATAAATACCATAGTTGTAATTTGTATGCTGATTCACGTAAGGTTTATGGTACCTCTCATTTGTTTAACCTCTTTGTGTGTGTGTGTGTGTGTGTGTGTGTGTGTGTGAGATTTACACTTCATTAAACAGTTTCCTCATCCTTCTTGACAGGATGTAGGTGCTAAATTTTACTGTATGCTCATCTGTTAAAAATCTGAGTTTCCTGATAAAATGCCCAAACATTGTGTTCAAAAAAAGCTTTCTTTTTAATTGAGTTTGAAATTGTATTAACGATAATACTATTGTTAATTCTGAAATGTTATAACAATAGGAAGCAATTAATGGTGGCAATGAGTATCAGTAGTTGGATTTACTAATATTAGAGTTTAGATACTGTGAGGCAAAAAAAAAAAAAAAAAAAAAAATGCTACCATGATTGTTGTTTTGGCTTTTATTCTCAACTCATATGTCTGTCAAAGAAGAAGAATTTGAGAAAATATGAAGACTATCCCTGAAAATGATTCCGTTTAGTGTCCACTCCTGCAAAAGAGAGTCAGAACTTTATACTTAGTTTAGGATCCTTTCTCTGCTTGGTTCATATAACACAAATTCCTTTGAGTAGAAGCACTATTAAAAGACAAGTCTAGCTTTGGCTTTAATTGTGATTCTAGATTCCAGCAACTGACTGTACTAACAAGGGTACAGAATGCTCCCTCCACTGCCTGAGCACGGAATATTTAACTTATGTAGCCAGAGAAAGGGTAGCATGCAGAAAACAGAAGTGAGGTACAGAGACAGCCTGACTGGTTATAGCTTAAATCTTATTTGATCTTAATTTGAAAAGACGGTCTTTTGTGATTGGCTGAGAATGAGTTACTTGTTATGAGAATAGGTTACAGTCTGTTTGCATATAGGTTACAGTTCACTATGCAAGGAGAAACCTTTGAGCCAAACTTAAAATGTAGGGAGACAGCTATAGGCAAAACTTAACAGGAGTCTGTCTCTGTTCTTTCAAACATTCCTTATGAACATTTTGACTTTGAAGAAAAAATTTAAGGGTCAGCTGGGTACTACTTCCAGGTCAAAGTCCTGTGGAAGTTTTGAAATAAGCAATAGTTTCACAAGTACAATGTTAACCAGAGAGTACTTGAACCATATTTACCCCTTCACAGGAAGGTTTGATAATAGACTCCCTTTGGATATCAAAGGCACAGTACTGACTTTGATGGCATTGCCATGACAATGTCTCCAAACAATAGCATCTTTATATTGTGAACAGGACCTGAGACACCATTTCCCTCTGTGCTTGAGAAAGCATGTTGTGATAGACAGTGGGGATCACACAAATTCTCAATTGTTGAAAATGTCCTCAGACTACTATTTCAGGCGAGAAAATGGAAATGAAAGTGGGACAATTACCAAAATTAACTGAGAAGACAAACATAAAAGAAAAACTTATTTTCTTACAATTTTCTTCCCAGGAAAAAAATTAGGTGAAATGTTTATATGTATTCTTTCTGGCACACATCCCATGATACTTTCATTGATTACAATGGTAAGGATGTCATTGGGAGTACCCCTCTATTACCTGAGTTGCAAATCACTTTCTCAGTCAATTCTTGGAGGCCTGCTAAGAGACTTTGAGGGAGAGGAGTCATTTTTTCAACCTTAGACAACTGAGGTCAAAATAAATGGAGGGAGATGGTAGACATCTTAGCATGGACTACAGAAGTTCAATATAGCTCTGTCTCCAAATCAGAGAAAAACCCACTTGTCCTCAGTCCTACATCAGTTTTCTGGCTGCAGCTGAGTACAGATAGACTGTAATGCAAAATCCAGTACTCTACCACTTGTCATACCAGTTCACATGGTTTAAATGCTGATGGTATACTAGAGTTTGGCAAGGTTGTACATGTTTTAACCCATTGGATTCTCACTGCAATGCCATGATATAGATTATTTTATTAATCCCATTTACAACTGAAGAAACTGAGAAAATAAGAAAATTGGACATTGTTTTAAAACTTAATGGGAGAGCCATGATTCAAACCCAGGGCAATGGACTTTAGAGTCATTAATTGATTATTAAGTCATTATTAATTATTAAGTTCTTTGGCTTTTTGAGTGCCACTGATGAATGTGAAGGTTGCGACTTGCCCAGCAGTCCTAGAACTTCAGTTCCTGCTAATTCTACAGTCTTGTTTTCAGAAAAGAGGGATTTCCAATAAAATGGATCAGAGCTCCTTAGTGTAAAGCTGTTTTGATTTCTCATTTCTGTCACTTCCCTGAAATGCCTGGCTGCTCTGGGTCAGATGGGGAGGTGGCAGTGGACAAAGGGATAGCAGCAGATGTAATTTGCCCTGAAGTAAGACTGAATCCCAACATCCCTCCCACAGAATGGGGCCGCTTAGCTACTCTCCAGACACTGAGGGCTCATGGAGTTCTCAGGAACAGATTAGTATGGATTTCTGAGGTAGATTGTACAGCAGGTGGAGAAGTGAAGTCAGGGACTAAGAAGCAGGATCAGATCTCTGTGGCAGAGCACTGCATGCTGCCAAGGAACACAGGGCATATTGTGCTCTTGGTGGGAGACTTCAGAGAGGCCATAAGATGACAAAGCACTAAGGGCTGAGTTTTCCACACCAGTGGTCTCCAGGTAGGTGGTCAGGAGCCCCAGTCACCTGTAACTGCAGAGCAAACCAGCTAACCCTCAGTAGCTGTTATGGTTTGGATTTGAGGTGTACTCTAAAAGCTCAAGTGTGAGACAATGCAAAAAGACTCACAAAAGAAATGATTGTGTTGTGAGCATATTACCCCAACTGGTGAATTAATCCCCTGATAGGGATTAACTGAGTGATAACTGAAGTGGTAGGGAGTGGCTGGAGGAGGTGGGGATTGGGAGCAGGACTTTGGGGTATATATTTTGTATCTGGAAAGTGGAGTCTCTCTCTCTCTCTCTCTCTCTCTGCCTCCTGATCATGATATGAGCTGCTTCCTTCTGCCACACTCTTCCATTTCGATGTTCTTTTACCTTAATTCCTGAGGAATGGAGCGAGACTCCTATGGACTAAGACCTCTGAAACGGTGAGCCCTCAAACTTTTTCTCCTCTACAATTGTTGTTTGGGTCTTTTAGTTATAGCAGTGGAAAAGTTGACTAAAACAGTGGCTCAAAGGACACTGGTACAGGGATTCTCCTGATCCAGGGAGCTCTTCCTCTGGAGAGTCTGGATTCTCACGTGCGTGTATACACTCATGCTGCAGTTTCTCCGATTGCAGTTTTCAGGGCAGTGCTAGATCTGAGTACCAAATCTCAGATGCTCATCAAGTCCCCGCCCACATAGAATTTGCTGATTCTCTTAGGCTATCGTGTGCTGTGGGGGTCCTCTCTGCCACGTCCCATATGGAGGAGAAAAGGGTTAACTGCCAGAGGAGGTTGTTGGCAGTTTTTCTATCTATTACTCAATGAACACACAAGAGCCAATACTCTTTTTATGAGAGGGGGCATGATGGGTCTGGCCATACCAGCTCTGGCCTCTTACAACAACAACATGGAGTCGCCCAGCTCTCCTTTATTTATAATATACAGGTAAAGGCGGCAAGGACCCAGAGGAGCTTCTTCTGTGATGGACAGGATAGGGTAGAGTTAGGGGAGCCATTCTCTTAGGGGAAAATTCAAGGAGGCAGGGAACCACTCCCACACAGTGCCACATGCTTCCTGGCAATTCTGAGAAACCAGGCCTCTGCATCCCATGGCTCAACCTAGTCTGATTCTGCTAAATAAGGACAGTTTCCCACAGTGTGCCATTGTAGGACCCCCAAAAAGGAGACCCCAACTCTGTCCCTCGGATCAACAGCAACCCCAATCAACCGCAGGAGGCGTCACTTGATGCAAACCGCAAGAGGTGTTTATTCCAGCGCGCTGGGACCCAACTCGTGACTCACGCAGGAGTGGAGGAGTCGAGTCCCTAGCAGAAAATCTTACAAGTTTATAAAGGCAGAAACCACACATCGGAAGGGGTCGCACATAAAAGGGAGAAAAAGGGGAAAAAAAGGGAAAAAAGGGGAACAAAGCTGCCGGGAAATTCCAAAGGGGGTCTGAGTTGGCTGATAACATACAACATGTTTCACAATGTTTTACAACAGGGCGAAGATTCTGGTCAATAGTTTCTGGTAATCCTACTGTTTGAGCACTATCTGGCTATCTGGCTCAATTTACTCTTTTACTCTCTGTTTGGGGCTGTTTCCTGGAACAGCTTTAAGGGCTTTGTTCCCATTACTGGGAGGGAGACCTTAGGGAGTTGAGATAAAACAGCTTAAAAAAAAATGTCCATTCTTTCACCATGTGGCTGGGCCTAGGAAGAGTGAGAAGGGATGGTCTGTCTCTTGGGTGGCCCTTGAACCATACCCGTGACTCCTTTGTAGATATTTTCCCAAAGAAGACAACCAGCACAAAATGGATATTTTAAAATCTAGTGTTCCAGACTTTATGACGTCTTTTTCAAAGGTCAGGGTGCCTTGCCCGTAATGACTCTGACCCAGTCAAGTGCACTCCACACCAGAGACTTCCAGAGGACCTACCTGGTCTTACCAGGCCATGAGAGCTGGCCTGATTTCTCAGCTTCACTCCAGTCACGTGCTCACTGAACTGCAGTTTAAATGTCAACATCACACGAGAGCAAACAAAAACAAAAACAAAGCCATAAAAATAATGTCCCCTCTTCTCCTGGGATAAAGAAATCAGGGCTGTGCAACACCTTCATCTTTACAGTATATCTCTCTGAGAGCTTGCTGGAAGTTTCTCTCACTGACTGTACATGATCTTTAATTCAGTTATTCTATTCATTATGTTCTTGTCAAAAATACCAAAATATTCTAAATATTTAAATTGTACATGATCATAATATATAAAGCCTTTTTACAGACTTCAGATTTTCTGACTAGTTTTAGTAATCATTTTACTCCTTCAAACTATGCCACAGATGTAGATCTAAGTAGGTTATATTATAGATTATAGGAAAGGAATGCAATCAGTTTTGTGATCTACAGGACTGTATGAAAAAAATACCTTGCTAAATATGAAATATCTGTAAGTTTTGGTTCTGGGTCCTCAATGAGTTTTCTCCTTGTGAAATAATGAGACTAAACACAGCACAGCACAGACTAAATTATAATAAGATAAAAGGAGAGAAATAAAGCTTTCCTGAGAACAATATTTTATTTGCAGATATATGTCTCAGTGCTTAAGGAAATCATAAATGTTCTAGCTCTATAAGTTTTAAGCAACACCAAAATGCATGGGATAAAATTCCAAGTCTGTTTCTTACCCTTGCGTTTCTCCATAACCTCCCTTCCTGCATGTGGCGTAAGTTCTACAGTGGGTGAGTACAGTGCTTTCCTTAGTCAGGTATATATATGGGTGTACTAATACACTTTACTATGCTTATTTACACATATCTTCTATCTCCTAACAAATGTGTTCAACTGTATGTATCCAGAAACCATGTTCATGATAGTACATATTCCCTCATCATAAGGGTCTTCTGATAACTTATTTCCTTTCTTTATAATAAAACTATCAAATATTGTGTACCTATTGGCAGTGGCCAATTTTATTCATCCCTTCTTTTTTCCCTTCTTTATATTTGTGATCAATGAAGTTGGATTTATAGATATGGGATTGCTCGTTAAAAGTTCGCTCAAAGTGTTTACATATTCAGAATTTTGATACATATTGAAATTTTTCTCCCAAATGATTCCACCATTATAAGTAACCCTAAAAGTGGATTGCTTCTATCACTTAGATTTTCACTAGCACAGTATTCTAACACTGAGTCATCTAATCCTATAAGAGGAAAGGGTAGTACCAATTAGACACCACCACTCTGAGGGTCCCTTCCCTCTCAAATTGCTGCGCTCTAAAATTTTGAGGATGTGGGAGTTCTGTTCTATTTTTGAAAGTATTTATTTATTTTTAATATGTCTTGTCCAGTTTATATATTTGTTGTTAGTAGAAGGGTGATAAAAAGCAACTCATCAACCATTACTAGAAGCAGATATTTTATACAGTACTCAATTTTAGGGAAAATGAAAGATATATACTGCACATATATTGATTATAAGGGCTGAAATAAGAAAAGATGAATGGAAATTTTACCTGTAGAAAGAAATGTGCATAAAATAAAATCAAGTCAGAATGTAAAACAATGCATACTAACTTTAATTTTCTCTCTTCATAAATGAAATATGTATTTTGCAAGTGTAATATGTAATATGTATTCCATGTAGTCATGGAAAATTGCATGAATAAAATTAAAATATTTGGCATGAGATTATTATGGTCATTCTTATAAAACTATCATAAAATTCAAGAGATATTTTTTTCTATTTGATAGTTTATCATAATGTTTTAAATAAATTGGAGACTTTTTACTTTCAGAAATACAAAAGGAAAAGTCTAATAAAATAAAGAAATCACTGGTTTGGAGTCAGTGGAGAATAGCAGAGGAAATCAGAACTAGGCCACTAAGTCTCTGGAGAGGAGAGATGCTGAGCAAGCTGAAATGACTTCTGGGGCTGCTCTTACCCTGGGGGCCGTTGTTGATCCTGAGCAACAGGCAGGAGTTTCAAAGGTTTTTCACAGGCTGGAGAGAGACATAAAATTCAGAAGAGATTTAGGGTAACTCGTATAGACTGGAAGGCCTGAACACAAGCTTTATTTTAAATTTTAACATTTAATTTTTTGTTTCTGGAAATTCATAGCATGGAACGATTAAACATTTCAGCAAAAAGTCACTGAAAAAGTAGCCTATCTCTCAGAAACATTGTGAAACAAATATTAAATTTCCTTGCCCATAAGGAGAAACAATATAAAACTAATACGTTCTATGACTATATTCTAGATGTAAAATATCATTTGATAGAATCCAACAGCAGTCCTCCATAAAACTCTTAGCAAACTAAATGAGAAGTTACTTCTTTTACTCTGGTCACTAGACCCACAGTCATGTTCCACAGCATGCTTCATGGTAAAATGGTGACAACTATCTCTGTAACTTTGAAGGACCATGTAGCATGTTCCCTGTCACCACTAGATTTGACAGAGCCCTTGAAGCCCCAAGAGGTAAGAGAGACAGGTAAGATAAAGAAGGAAAAAGTATAAAGACCATATAAAGAGAAGCAAAATATTTATTATTCTTGGATGACATTGTTATTTAGAGAGACAAATCAAAAAGAATCATAAAATAATAAACATGAAAACTTAGAAAGGTAAATTTAATATGGTGTCCACACAGCAAATAAGTTTATTTCTATTTATCAGTAATGAATAGGAAATGGAATTTATAAAACATTTTAACATAGTGTAGAAAATATTACGTACATGGGAATGAATCTAAAGATATATGTAGAAATCTTATACACTAAACAGCATAAAAAGTATAGGAAAATTTAAAATATGTAAATAATAAATGGAGGTATACTATATTTAAGGTTTGATAGATTTCATATTATAAACATATAAATTCTACTTTAAATGTATTATAGATACAATGCAATTCCAAAGCCACACAGTGTTCTTAAATATAAAACTATGAAAAAATATAAAGTTTTATAAAGTTTTATGATTAAGTTAAAGAATACATTTAATACAATCCTGTATAGAATAGAATAGAATAAGGAGGAGGAGGAGCAGATGGAAAGAGGGGGATAGAATAGGAAATGAAGAAAGAG
The DNA here is from genome assembly GCF_902686455.1 of Sciurus vulgaris. Taxonomy (NCBI): domain Eukaryota; kingdom Metazoa; phylum Chordata; class Mammalia; order Rodentia; family Sciuridae; genus Sciurus; species Sciurus vulgaris. The sequence continues at coordinate 108,756,390 of NC_136468.1, read as the reverse complement.
AACAACACAATGCTAGAGGACTCACAAAATCAGATATTAAATCTGATTAAGAAAGTGTGATATTACTTATTTATTAACAAATTAATTAGTAAACTCAATAGAATTGGGAAACAGTCCCCAAATCACATAGTCACCAGATTAATGACAGCAATAATATTGAAGTGCCATTGAGAAAAGATGGTAAACACAATAAACTGTGCAGGGTTAACTGGATATCCTAATAGAGAAAATGACCTTTAAGTTCTATCTTGCACCACATATAAAAATCAGCCTTGGGTAACTATGTACATACATTTAAAAGAAAAAAATTACAACTTTTATAACAAAGAATAAGAGAATATGTGCATGTCCTTCATACGAACAAACACTAAACAGTTCACAAAAAAACACTGACCACAAAGTTATGTTCAGGTATTGGTTACATAACTATGTTATGTGAGAAAATTCATCAATATGTGCATTAATGATTCATGCATGTTTATGTATACATGTTTTGATTATGTATAATATGTCAACAACATTTACAATGAGAAAGCATGTTTTGTTCTTCAGGGAGATTACATTTCTCTTTTAAATATTTCATCAAATATCTTATTAAAAATTGGAATTACCCTAACCACACAAAAAAGCATATAACACAATGATAGAAAAATAGACAAATACATTGAATAAACTAGTATTGAATTAATATACATTCAATTCCCAAAAAGCACTCTTTGAAAAGAGATTTTATTGGTCTTCTTTGTTGTTAGGAAAAATTAAAAAATGCAAAAAGCATCACCAGATGTTAGGGGCAGTTGTGGCTCGACAATAGCTCCCAGAAAAACGCGCAACAGACACAAGGTCTCACACAAAGGACTTTATTTATGCAGTCTGCTTAGGGAGAAAAGAAGGGGCGAAAGAGAAAGATGGCATGTGGCTTCTCCCGGATATTGGAATCTTGCAGGCTGGGAGGAACCAATCTTGGAGAATTCTTGCAGGCCAATAGCATGTTAGGACTTAACGTGAGAAGCAGCAAGATGGCGGCAGCATAAGCCGGAAATTCCTCTAACGTAAGAGGCGGGCGGAGCGCAGATTGACAGGTGGGGGGAAGGCCAGAAATTCCTGTAATGGAAAAGGTGGGTGGAGCGCAGATTGACAAGTGGTTGGGAGGCGGGAAATTCCTGTAACGGGAAAGACAAGCGGCTTTATACCTTACATTCCCCCATTTCTTTTTTTATAAAAAATTAAAAAATCTTGATCTCCAGTTCTTTTTGAAGCCTTCTGTCTCCTTCCTGCCTAGGTGACTGGGGTTGGTTTTGCAGGTGAGATGTAAAAAGTTCATTCTCCTTCCAGGCTTCCAAAGGGAGATGATTTTCATGGACTTCATTTTCTCGATTTGATTGATCCCCTATTTCTTCACTAACTTCCTGTCCCTAATTCTGACTTCATTTACCCCTCTAATACTCAGAACTCCTTCACTGCTATAGGGAAAAGGGGTGATTACTGATCTGACTTCTTCGAGCTGGAAGTGGGCAGTGTGGGGCAAGCAGTTTGGAGGTTCCTTTTTAGAAATTGGGTCAACTGAGGAGTTCATGGTAGAAGTCCGGTTGGGGGAGAGCAGGCTGTAAAGGCATCTGGGGATGGGTGTTTCTATGAGAGAAGAACAAAAAGACATGAGTACTGAAATGGGATTGATACAATATAAATGTTGCAGGATCTGGAACATGCCAATGCATATTATAAAGATGACAGAAGTCAATAATTCCTCACCAAGGGGTGGAAGAACTAAGAAGTTGTTCCCATAACAAGGCCTAGCAAAGGCTAGAGATGACAGGCCTTTATTTGGGAGCTTTACTAGCAAACATAGATTAAGCCTACCTGGGTCTGTAGGCCTTAAACTGACTAAAAACTTCTGACTCTGGCAGTTTCTCTTGATAGTTATTATTATTTTTAAATGCTCAAGGATGGCTATATTTTGGCTTTAACTGTTTTGCTAGGTGTTTAAGATCAAGCTGGTCAAAGTGAACTGTTCCTGTCTGTTAAAGAGTCAGCTGAGTTCCCACAGGGGTCACTCATAGAGAACTTAAGAGCAGCTTCTTAGCTCCATTAGTGCAATTTGGTTAGGCAGGGTCTTCTCTATGAGGTGGCTTTCCTTGAAAGTGCCAGGGATGTCTCCCTTTTTCCATGACCCTCCTCTGCAGCAGATGCACTGAGTGGCTTTTCCTCTAGCAGCCTCATCAATCTCCTTGGTCGGGAGGTTGTGTGACCCAGAGTTGCAAAGCTTCTTGGAGAAGTCCTCTTGTTCCCTGGGTTCAGGCTGACTTTGAGGGCAAGACCCAAATATGGACTTTTCTTGACCTCTGTATTTAATCTGTATCTCTAAGTTTGATTTTAACCATCAAGCAAGTCAGTCTCACCAGTCATAAAGTAAGAGTACTGGGCTTTAGCTTTAATGTCTATAACTTTACAGTTATTTACCCCCTTTTATCTAATTGGGGTTTACATTATCTGTCCTATAGGTGATGGCTTACTATTCCAAGTTAATTTATGATGTTTGCTCTTGAAGCAGTACTTCTGAAAAATATTGATCAGGCAACAATTAGAGTTTACAAAGAAAATACAAAATGGAATCAACAGTAAAACATTCAGTTTTTGCAATAGCTATCACAGTACAACAAACACAGACTTTTGAACACAACTTTAAATGAGTTAAAGTCAGGCTTACTTTGGACCATTGTAATGTGTAGCTGGGTTGTGAGGCAGAGCATTATCTCAGGTAATGTGGTGCTTTTCAGTGAGGGGCAAAGAAGTATATAAACACAGAATTTGAAGATTAAGCTGAGATCAGATGGAGCTCTGTTCTCTGATGGAAATGTGGATCTGAAGAGTTATGTCAGCAATCTTTATATGTGTGCAATGTTAGGTTCCAAAGTTACTGTAAGGTGGGCAGGAACCAGAAAAGGGAGCTGATGAAACACTGGTTATTTACCCCCTTTTATAGCAAAAGAATTCCTTCCTGCCCAAGAGCTGTGTGCCTGAGATCAATGTACTGTCACAGCAGTTAGGCATCTTGTGCCCCTGCACAGGAGCACTCCCAGACACCAGGCATGCCACAGCCATGAGGTCATCAGAGACCCCAATTTCAGTCACTGTTGTTCCATTTTTGCTACTGCATATTACACTGTTTCTTAAATGTCATTTTACACATACCCTATTGATGACAGGTCCTATAAGAGAATATTAAATGATAGGTTTACCATTACAGAAAAGTTTAATTTGGAGAACAGCAGCTTGATAAATTTTCTGCTTTAAAGGCTTGTATACCTGGAAAACATGAACACATTTAATATGCAAAGAATAATGTTTTTAAGTATATTACTCCATGGATTAACTTTATAAATTAATCAGATGTCTCTAACAAACACATTTGAGTAATCCCATACATGTCGACTCCAATTCACTCATCTTATTGTAGAAAAACCAAGATATCAGACAAGTGTACCAACTGTATTTGCCATCTCTTTCCTGTTGAAGAAAATTCCTAGAAAAATTGATGTTAGACATTTTATAAACATTAATATTTTATTAGTGTGACCACCTACAGACTTGTGAGTTAATTTTAATGACATTTTACTTGTATTAGTTTACCCAATTTAAATTGAACCTCATTAAATCACGTGAATTAAAAATATTTGGATCCATTTTTAAAATTTTAATTTTTATGCGTGCTTATATTTAACACAAAAGCAAAGGCCTTGTAATATTTATCTCCATTGCAATGTAATGGATGTTCAAAAATAACTCTAGAGTTGGATAAAAAGAACTGATCAAAAATCATTAGCCTAGGTCTGTAGGATCAAAATTGTGAGCTCAAAAATACAGCATTTCCTAGAAGAAAAATGATAATGGTTATTAATTAAAGCATGAGAAAATGAGAAAGAGAGAAAAGTTGAAAGGGAGAAAAATATTCTGAGTTGTAGCCCAGGAGAAATTTAAAATGGACATTTTTTTTCCCTTGGGTTTGTAACTGGTCTCCTACTGCACCTTTCTTCATTTACATTTCAATGTAACTCTTGACTGAGATCTGAATCTGAAAGGGGCTAATAGGTTTGGAGGGCTTGAGCCTGCAGGGAGAGCCAAGAAGCGAGAAAGAAAAACTTGAAAATAAGGAATAAGCCAAGAGAACGTGTTCAGGTTTAGCATGAAAGAAAGGAAAAACACGAAGGGGAAAAGTCCTTTTCCACTCACCGGGTTGCCCACATATGTACTTAATTATAACTAGTATAATTAGGCATATAATTATACCTAGTATAAAGCTAGAATTTAAGGTGTCATAAATAGACCATTCTGACTTACTATCTAAAGGACAGTTTAATTCAGGGAACAGGTGAAGGTGTTTGAAATGGTTTAAACATCTCAGGGGCGGGTTTGCTGGGCTGGAAGTCCTAGATCCCATGGTGAAGACTGAGACCCACCTAGCTAGTGATTAATGGCGTTCCAAAAACCACATGCTAGGCAATGAGAAGGTGAGTACAGAGGTCTGGTCGTCACCAGTACCAGTGTCTACCAAGCATTAGCCGAGTGAGCCTCAAACCCTGAGAAAGAATTTCAGCACCATAAAATCAGGAATCCGCCCAGCAACCAGGACCAACTCTAGGGACCAAGGAGGCACCCCCACACCTCGGCAGTCTTGAGAGCACCAGATTCAACGGCCGCTTCTCAGATCAGCCGAGATGTGTTTAAGTGGTCTAGGGGACCTGCCTAAGGGGAACTCACCAATTTTGGAGTCTGGTGTTGCATGCAGAAAACAGGCATCCAGGTAAATGGAAGGTGAGCCTCAATCTGCGGGCGCTGGGGCTATCGAATTGGATTCCGCTTGCTTAGTCAGCGGAAAAACCCATCCCGGGTTTCGGCACCAGATGTTAGGAAAAATTAAAAAATGCAAAAATGCATCACCAGATGTTAGGGGCAGTTGTGGCTCGCCAATGGCTCCCAGAAAAACGCTCCACAGACACGAGGTCTCACACAAGGGACTTTATTTATGCAGTCTGCTAAGGGAGAAAAGAAGGGGCAAAAGAGAAAGATGGCACATGGCTTCTCCCAGATATTGGAATCTCGCAGGTTGGGAGGAACCAATCGCGGAGAATTCTTGCAGGCCAATAGCATGTTAGGACATAACGTGAGAGGCAGCAAGATGGTGGCAGCATAAGCCAGAAATTCCTGTAATGTAAGAGGTGGGCAGAGCACAGATTGACAGGTGGTTGGGAGGTGGGAAATTCCTGTAACAGGAAAGGTGAGCGGCTTTATACCTTACATTTGTGTCTTAATTCTACCTAAATGTCTAAACAAATAATATAATGTAAGGTTAAAACATTCAGTTGAAATATAACCATTTAAATGTAAAAGACTGGGGCCTATTTTTGAGAAAAGATTAAGACAGTGATGATAGATGAAAAACTTCTACTGGATTTTATATACAGATTTTTAATTAAAAGGTTTTCTACAAAGTCAATGATTTAACCAGAATTGGTAGTAACTTGTTCTTCTGCCTTTCTCAGCACAATATATGAATAATCATAATGTCGTTGGAAAACATCATTCCTTTAAAGAAAAGACAGAGGGAATAGAAATAAATTTTATGAGCAAAGATTAAGTGATTTGGGCTTTTTGAAAAATAGAAAAGTAAATGGAATATTTAATAACCATCTACAACTTTAAATTGGTAATTACGTGTGAAATAAGCTATGAATATTTCTCTAATTTACAAAGAACTATTGGAGCATTTGATTTATTTTAATATTGGAGTTTGAACACTCTCAGTACAGTCAGCAAATGATCAGAAGCTGGGAGGAAGCTAAGGGGACTTTCCCATATAAGAACCAGAGGGAGGCCCATGCTGTCAATGCCCTGATCTTCCAACCTCAAACTGTAGGATAATCCATTTCTGTTGTTTATGACAATAAAAAAATAAAATTAAACAAAAGATTGTTTTAAGCTGCTGTTTTGTGAACAATCATAGCAATGTAGCTGGAATTTATTTTAAGTAAAAACACTAGGAGCTTCACCCATAACTACCTATTAAAAGATGTAAGCTATTGGAAAGTTTTGGGTGCAGAGGCAATGAATATAAATTTCTGTGGCTGTGATCCTGAGAAGTTTTTTTTTCTAACAAATCTCCCCATGGGTGAAATGCCAAGTATAGCCCATTTGTTATCCATGTCCACATGTTCTCAAGTGAACAAAGCTGCATCAGAGAAAGAACTTACTCTATGAGCAAAACTTTGTTAAAGTCACCTAATTTATTACTTTTTTTTCCTTAAAAATACCATCTTAGAAATAGAACTACTTTAAGAAATTCTAGGAGAAAAGCTTATAACAATAAATACATCCATCATTACAGATGAAAGATCTGAAATAAATGACATAGTATTATATCTCAAGGAACTAGTAAAACAAAAACAATCTAAACCCTAAATTAGTAGAAAATAAATAATAAAGATTAGAACTGAAATTAACAAAATAGATACTAAAAATAAAGTAAAAAACATCAACCTATAGTTGATGTTTCAAAAAAATAGTCAACAAACCTTTTGGTAGACCAATTATGAAAATATAGAGAAGATTCAATTAAATAAAATTAAGAACTATAAAAGGAAGTATCATAGTTGTTACCACACAACACAAAAGATCACAAGGAATTATGAATAATTATATTCCAAGGAAATTATAAAATCTAGACAAAAATGTATAAATCTTTGGCCACCTACAATCTAGCAAGATTGAAGTAATAAAGAGGAAATCTACACAAACCAATAAGAAGGAAAAAGATTAAATGATTAAAGAGTATAATATAAAAGTATGAAACAGGAGTAAAACATTTCCCATCAAAGAAAAGCCCAGGATTTGACTCCTCTTTGAACTTTTCCTGACATTTAAAGAAGAACTAATACCATTTTTTTCTTAAACTATTCTAAAAAAATTGAAGATGAAGGAATTCCTCCAAACTTACAACATGAGGTATATATATATTTTAGTCAGCTTTCAACTGTTGCAACCAAAAGACTTGACAAAAAAATTTTTAAAGGAAGCAAAGCTTGTTTTGGGCTCATGTTTCAGAGTTCTCAGTCCATAGGCAGCTGACTTTCTTGCTCTGGGCCAGAGGTGAGGCAGAACATCAGGTCAGAGTAGTATGAAGGAGCAAAACAGCTCAGAACAAGGAGCAGGAAACAGAGAGAGGGCTCCACTCACCAGAGACAAAATATATAGTTCAAAGTCAACCCCCCAGCCACTCATTTCCTCCAGCCATACCCTACATGCCAACAGTTAGTATCCAGTTATTCTCTATCAGGGAATTAATACACTGATTGGGTTAAGGTTGTCATAACCCAAACATTTCATTGATAGGACTTCTGGCACTATCTCACACATAAGTTTTTGGAGAATGCTTCACATGTAAACCATAGCAGTATATATTACCCTGATTTCAAAACAGAAAAGCACACAGCAGCAATATCCCTGATGAACACAAGAGGCAAAATATTCAGCCTAATTCTAGCCAATGGAATTTAACAGCACACTAAAAAGATAATTCACCATAATCAAGTAAGATTTATTTAAGGTATGTAAGAATGGTTTAGCACAAATAACTCATTATATGTGATGCATAATATTAACAGAATAGGCAAAAACCATGTAGGCAGAAAAGTCCTTTCACACAGTGTAACACCCCTTCATGATAAACTCTCAACAAGTTAGGTATAGAAGAAATGCACATGTAAAGGCCATGTAAAGAAAACGCACAGTTAACATGAGACTGAACAGGCAAAAGTCAAAAGCTTTTCACCAAAGATATGAAAAAACAAAAACAAGGATTCCTGCTCATATCTATTCCACACTTCACTGAAAGTCCTAGCCAAAGAAATAAGGCAGGAGAAAGAATTAAAATGAATCCAAATCAGAAAGGAAAATGATAAAACTGTTACACTTTGCAGATTGTATGAGCCTACATATATAAAATCCTACTGTCATCACCAAAAGACTCCTGAGACTAATAAACAAATTCAGTAAAGTTGTAAGATATAAAGTCAACATAAACACCAGTAGCATGTTTATAGGCTAATAGTGAGCTCCCTGGAAAAGAAACTAAGAAAACATCTCCGATTTTATTTTGGTCCTCTCTCATGGTTACAAAATAGTAAGATGCTTTGGGTATGAAAATGGATAAAAGATTGAAATGTAAGACCCAAACAGGTGAGATTGGTAGAGGAAATCATAGGGTAAATGCTTCAGAATGTCAGTTTGCGCAAGGATTTTGTTGCATAAGACCTTGAAAGCAGAGGAAAGAAAAACAAATGTAGACAAATGAGATTACATCAAACCAAAAATATTTTTCACAGGAAAAACGACAAAGAGCAGGATGAAGATGAAAAGATAGCCTACAGAATTGGAGAAAATACTTGTAACCTATACATTTAACCAGGAAATAATATTCATATTATAAAAGGAGCCACATAACTCAGCAGCAAATCATCATCATTATCACAGTCATCATCATCTGATTAAAGATGGGCAAATGACCTGAACAGACATTTCTAAAAAGATAAAGCTAGGAAAAAAATATGGAGAAAAGGGAATTCTCAAAATATTGTTGATGTGAACATAAGTTGGTTCCATTATGGGAAATCATGTATAAATTACTCAAAAAAAGGAAAGAAGAAAGAAAGAAAGAAAGAAAGAAAGAAAGAAAGAAAGAAAGAGAGAGAGAGAGAGAGAGAGAAAGAAAGAAAGAAAGAAAAGGAGAGAAAGAAATAGAAAGAAAAATAAAGAGAAAGAAAGAAAAATAGAGAAAGAGAAAGAAAGAAAGAAAAAGAAAAATAGGGAAAGAGGAAGAAAGAAAGAAAGAAAGAAAGAAAGAAAGAAAGAAAGAAAGAAAGAAAGAAAGAAAGAAAGAAAGAAAGAAAAAAAGAAAGAAAGAAATGTAACTAGAAATGTTACTACCATATGATCCAGAAATTCCATCGCTAGCTATATAAACATAGGAAATGAAATCAGTATGTCCAGGAGGTATATATACCTTCAAGTTGATTGCATCATTACTCATAGTAACCAGAAAAAGGAATCAACTGTCCACCAGCAGGTAATGGATAAAGACATTGTTTTATATATATATATATATATATATATATATATATAAATGTAATGGAATACTATTTATTCATAAAAAGAATAAAATCCTGTCACTTGTGACAACACGAATGAACCTAGAGGACTTTATATTAATTGAAGTAACCAAGACACAGAAAGACAAAGCTCACATGATCACACTGATGTGGAATCTAAAAAAAAAAAATAATCTGTGTTTAAGTAGAGTAAAGCAAAGGGTTAGCAGAGTCTGCCATCCTTGGAAGGAGAGGAAGGAATTTTTTGGACAGAGTCTAGATAATTACAATCATATAGGAGGAATAAATTCCAGAATCTTCTGGATAGCAAGGTAACTTAGTTCATAATGTGATATTATATTCTGTACAGAGTGAATGTTTTGTGCATCACCATGAAAACCACAGCTATGTTATATAATGCATTTACTGGTTCACTATTGTTTACCTTTTCAACAATGGATATTTTCTTCAGAATATCATGTTGTACAAGATAAAGACATACAATGTTATCAGTAAAATTTAAAAGTAAATGTACAAAGATTGAAAAAAATATTCAGTTGTCATGACTATGGACAGCTTTTACTAGTGAATCTCCCCAGAAGTCAAATGCCAAGTATATCTAGCTCATCACCCTTTATCCACATGCTCTCAGTTAACAAGAGCTCCATCAGAGAAAGAAATGGCTTGCTGAGTGACAGTAAGTCCAATAACTCTATTTGTTTTCTCTCAAAACTACCACCTTGCAAGCAAGTTTATTGGTTCAAGCTTTTCTGACTCTGGTTCGACCTCACCTCTTGGGACATATCAAAATACTAATAAACAATCTCACCTTCACATAGCAAAAACTCCAGTCCAAGCACCTGTGATCCTTCAGTGCCTCATTTATTTCAAAACTCTGCCTGTTACCTGAGCTCAGGTTACCCTCAGTCTTGCAAATTCTGGTTGGAAGCAGCACAACTTATCTCCCTTATTCCTTCACTCCCTCACATTAAGGTGTTTATTACTTAATTCGTGGTGGCATGAATCTCTCAGGAAAATATATGTATGCTTCTAACTCTGGCAACGAACTCCCAAAGGTTATCATAAACACATATGGACAAAGACAAGAGTAACAAAATCTGAAAACAAATACTTGAATCAGAGGTGGAAAGGGAACATCTACCCATCCACAGTCCCCAGTAGGATGCCTTCAATCACTAAGGTGCTGTGGAAAGAGGCAATGTGTAGAGCAAGAAACAGGAAGTACATAACCTGAGAGATACTTGTTGCATATAACAAATACATTAGAAAATGTTTCCAGTCTATTCTGGTATTAACAAAAGTGTTATCAATTAGATAGGAACATAACTGTATTAATTTAACTTGCCAACAAATAGAAGTTGCAACCCAACAAAAGACTACCAACAAAGGATGATGCAAAACACAAGCAAAGACAGTTGATGATAAATTTGGTAAATTTACTCATCTGAGGGAGTAATGGAGAAAGAATGAAGACAAAATGGAAAGTCACGGAGAGCAGATAACTATGTTTCATTACTACTAATAAGTAATAATATCTGGTCCTTCAAATTATGAAAAATAGAGGGTACCTTCAAAAGTGAAAATAACAATATTAACCAAGATAAAACTCAAGGATATTTTTTCCACCAAAAACCACTGTCAAAATAAATTCTATTAGCTAATATTCAATTGATTCTTGACATGTTCTAGATCAACAAAGGAATTGGACTCTTGTTTAAAAATTTCTTTCAAGTTAGTTGGTTAATAATTTGAACTTCAATTATCCTTAGGTAAACAGACATATGAATAAAGCTTACTCTCAGATATTTGAAGAGCTGCTGTGCCCAAAATGCCAGCTGTCAATCATCTATTGTGAATCATACCTAAATATAAAATGACCTTGCTTCAGTATTTCACAGTTTGAAAGTTACTCCATCACTTTTAACCTTGATTCCCTAACTTTTATCAGCATAACTTTTAGGGAAGATACAATAATGATTATCAAAAAAAGGTCATGAAATTATTATATATAAAAAGGATTACATATTTTAGGGACAAAATAACTGATTATTACATTTTTTATTATTGTTATTACCATTGTATTTATTTGCATTTCCTGGGAAATTATTCCAAGGTTTGACATTCTTAAACAACCATGTTAATTTAGTGTTAGTACTGAAGCACATATTTTATCTTCTTCTCTAGATTATGTAGGACTATGTCTTGTCCATTAATGTTACAAATAATTATATGGCACTTTTGTGTCTAGTGTTCTCTTAGGAAATATGTTTATTTAATTTGAGCTTTTGGAGATAATGTTTGTACATTTTCAGTACTTGACAAAGTGGCATTTTATCTTAAATGTGCAGATCAAAGATGTCTTCAGAAGCCTTTATATTCATTAATTTCAAGTAGGAGCATAGAAACATCAGAAACTTTAATTAAAAAACTAATTGGAATCAGGCATTTTGTACATAAAAAGGGAATAAAATATTTCTTAAGAGACAAACATGAAGATTTATCACTAGGATACAAATAAAGTACTATTGAACAATTATTTGCATCAAAGCAAGGACATAAATAAAAGATGGATCCTACTATGTATCAAGAGCTATACCAAATACTAGATCCCAAATGCTAGTCTCAGCTTTTTAGCTAGGGCATAGGCATTTGCTAAACTATGAACAATGTATTTGTAAAGCCATAATGTTTCTTAAAATATCACTTAAAAGTTTATTACATTAATAACTTTGTTCAAGCTCTTTTTCCTTAATATATATCTGCTTTATTTCATTAACTCTTATGGACTTTCTGGGTACTCTATCACTAGTAGAATATTCATTGTATTAACTTCTATTATGCAATATTATGTTAAATTATCACTCTGATTATAAGAAAGATAGTAAATTATGATAGTGTTACAAATTTATCCAGAGCAAAGATTTTTGGAGCATCTTTTTTTTGGGGGGGGCGGGTGCTACCAGGAATTGAACCCAGGGGCGCTTAAACACTGAGTTACATCCCCAGCCCATTTTTGTATTTTATTTAGAGACAGGATCTCACTGAGTTGTTTAGGGTCTCACTAAGTTGCTGAGGCTAGCTTTGAACTGGAGATCCTCCTGCCTCAGACTCTGGAGCTGCAGAGATCACAGGCATGCACTACCATGCTGGGCAGCACATCTTTTTTGATGGTCCTTGTGCTAACATATCTATTTAACCAAAATATATTGGCCTAAACCAACCTCCATATTTGAATGATAAGTTTGGACCAAAGAAGCTAGTGTACAGAGTGAACAATAATCTAGTTTTATGTGCAAACAAATTGTAACCTAACATAAGAATACACCAATGCAACTAAGCAATTGAGTCTCAGGCAACATAGCAGCTGAACTTCCAGCAGATCACAGACTGAAAGTTGCAAAAATATGACCATAGAAGGCAAATGCCAGTCCAGCCAATCAGATTATTTCTGTATGTCACTTCCTTTTTCCTGCTATAAATATAACGTACCTGTTGCAGGGAGGGGCATTTTAAATCATCTTTAGTCTGGAATGCTCTGGAATTCTAGAATCTTTTTCTTGCTGAAATAAACAGTAAAATTTAACTGTTAAAACTTTTTTCTTTACAGAAATCACGTTTTGTCTTCATTGTATATCTTATTTTTCTTTGTTTACTTAAATAATTAGCAAACTTGGTTGGAAATCTATGAAGTAATACTTGGGTTTTAACTTAGAATGGTTTATCTGATAGATACACTTGATTTCAGATTGTAATACATTAATATTAGCTATACTTTTCCTTTGTTTCTCAACATATCAGTAACAAATGTGTGCTTTTCAAGAATAGTATTGATGATACTAATTTTACAATAAGAACTGAGAAAATATCCTGCCCTGTTACTGTTAGTTATGGACTTATTTCCCAGGCAGCTTTCTTCCTTATTGAGTTTCTGACAGCCCTGTGGAATAGAACTTACCATACTAGTTTATTTTTTATTTATTTATTTTTTTGGTGGGGGAAAGATCTACTGAAATTTTCAAGTTGAAAGTGAAGGAGTTTATTTTATTTTTCATGTTTATAATGCCACATAACTATTTTAAATTGAAGAAAAGCACTCAGGATAATATTGTAGCCACGGTAAATGTCATTGTAAACTATATTGTCAAGTCCAGGCATTTCTTTTAAAGCATACATAATTTTAAATGGATTTATCAGAACCACAATTAGATGTATGCTCACCCTCACTGGATCTATGGTGATATGAAAATAACTCTTCTTTACACCTCCCAGAAAAGGAGGAATCTTTTATAATATGAAGAAAATATATATTTTGTTTAAAAGGCTGACCACTCCTCCTTCATTAGCATTCTTATTTTTAAAACCTGTTTTATGTTTCTTTTTTACAATTATGATCAATTGATATTTTTTACACTTTTAAATGTTTGATTTAGTTCATTGTAGCTATATGTCACAGTGGGGCTCACTTTGACATAATCACACATACATGGAAAATGGTTTGCTCCACTGCAGCTCTCAGTACTACTCCTATGTCCTCACGGCTCCTATTTCTTTCCCTCTATGCTATCAGTCTTCCTTCAATGTATTTATCATTTTTTATATTGGTTCTTCATAGAGAAACATAAATGTGGAATCAATTGGGATATATTCCTGTATATAAATAACACAATTTAGTCAATCTCATTCAATTCCTCTCTTTCTCATCCTTTCTCCCTATCTCTCAATTCCCTTCTTTTACTCCACTGTTCTCCCTCCCCATTTTCCCCTTATTTTGTTCTGCCTTCTACATTTGAGAAAAAAACATTCAACTCTTGACTTTGAGTCTGGTTTGTTTCACTTTTTTTTTTTGTTTGTTTGTACTCAAAATAAATTTATTATATGTTTTTACATTTATTTTTCCATTTCTGTCAAATCTGCATTCAGTTCTCTTTTTTTTTGCATTTTTAAAAAAAATTAATGATGGCATTTTCATGTCAGGTCTTTTTAATTACTTCCTTTTTAGTCTCATAGTCTTATTCTGAAATCAAAAATAAAACTTGTTTAATATAATAATTACTTTTTCCCTATGATTTTTATATTTCTGCTCTGCAATTCAAAGATTCAGATTCCTACTGTTTCAAGTGCAGTAATCAAAATGTCCACCTCTATTGCTTATTCACTGGGCATGACACACCCATGGTAACCCTGTGTCCCCAAACTCTTCCATGCTTTCATCAGCACTCTGCATGCTGCCTCAAACAACTGTGGAGTGATCATATTTCACCATGACTCTTTTTTTGTATGTGTGTTGCTTTTTTTTTTAAATTTTTTTATTGTAAACAAATGGGATACATGTTGTTTCTCTGTACGTGGCGTAAAGGCATACCATTTGTGTAATCATAAATTTACATAGAGTAATGTTGTTTGATCATCCTGTTATTTTTCCCTTCCCCCCATTGTTTCACTTATTATAATATTCTCCAGTTTCATCTATTTGCCAACAGTGTCATAATTTCTTGTTTCTGACCAAGTAATATTCCATTGTGTGTGTGTATCACATTATCTTTATCCATTCATCTTTGGACAAGCCCTTAGGCTGGTTCTTTAACAGCTATTATGAATTGCACTGCTATAAACACTAATGTACCTATATCATGAGAGTATGAAGGTATTAGTCCTTCTGGACAAATACCAAGGAGTGGGATACCTGGTTCATATGGTGACTCTATTCCTAGTCTTTTGTGCAATCATACTGCTTTCCAAAGTGGTTGTACTAATCTGCAGTTCCAACAACAATATATGAGGGTGCCATCCCCCCCATAGTCCCACCAGCATTGGTTATGACGTGTATTCTTGGTGATTGCATGCTAACTGAAGTGAGATGGAATCTCATGTAGTTTTAATTTTCACTTTCCTTTTTGTTAGGCATTTTTGCAATATATTTGTTGGGCATTAGTATTTCTTCTTTTGAGAAATGTCTTTGCAGTTCTTTTGCCCATTTATTGATTGGATTGTTTGTTTTTTAGTGTTAGATTTTTGTTGTTTTGTTTTGAGTTCTTTATATACTGGATACTACCCTCCCCATCCCCCCTGGAGGAGTAGCTGGCAAATATTTTCTCCCAATCTATAAATTCTTCATGATTGTGATATTGTGATGCCTTCAGCTTCACTCTTTTTTACTTTGTATTGCTCTGGCTATTCTGGGTCTTTTATTCTTCCAAATTAATTTCAGGACTGTTTGTTTTCTAGTTCTGTGAAAAATGTCAGTAGTATTTTGACGGGAATTGCATTGAATCTGTGAAACACTTTTGGGAAAATGGCCAGTTTTACAACATTAATTCTATCCAAGAACATGGGAGTTCTTTCCATTTTCTAAGGTTTTCTTAATTTCTTTTTTCAAGGTTATCTAGTTTTTATTATAGTATTTTCACACCTCCTGGGTTAGACTTATTTCCAGGTATTTCTTTTAAGGTTATTGTGAATGATATAGTATTCTAATTTCTTTCTCAGAAAAATCAGGAAAGCTATTGCTTTTAACATGCTAATCCTGTATATTGCTATTTTTTAAAAAATTGTTTATCACTTCTGGAATTATTCTTGTGGAGTGTTTTGGCTCTTCTTACAAAGGATCATGTCAGTAGCCAACAGAGATAGTTTGACATCATTTCCTATTTGTATCCTTTTAATTTCATTCTCTTGTCTGATTGCTCTGGCTAGTTTCTAAAACTATATTGACTATGAGAGGTAAGAGAGTGGATCTTTTTCTGAAGCTTCCTTGTATTTTTTAATATGTTGCTTCATGCTCCTTTTCCTTTTGCTGGTTTTACTCTTTATGCTTTTGCTGTAATAAATCCTAATAGCCATGAATATGAAAGATGGTAAGTTTTTTTTGCATTTGATAAAGACTTTCTCTGTGTCCTAAAATATAATCTATTTTAGAGAAGATTCCATGTGCCACTGAGAAGAAAGTGAATTCACTTTTTGTTTTTTAAAGAACATAGTACTTTAATTTTTGGATACACATAAACAACTCTACCTTTCTATGTGAATTCACTTTTCTTCCTTTCCCCCCCACCCCTCCCACCCCTCTTTTCCCTCTATACAGTCCTTCCTTCCTCCATTCTTGCCTCCTCCCTAACCCTAACCATAACCCTAACCCTAACCCTAACACTAACACTAAACCCTCCCACCACGAATTATGTGTCAATATCCGCTTATCAGCAAGATCATTTGTCATTTGGTTTTTTGAGATTGGCTTATCTCACTTAGCATGATATTCTCCAATTTCATCCATTTGCCTGCAAATGCCGTAATTTTATCATTCTTTATGGCTGAGTAATATTCCATTGTATATGTATGTATACCACAGTTTCTTTATACACTCATCAATTGAAGGACATCTAGGTTGGTTCCACAACCTGGCTATTGTGAATTGAGCAGCTATGAACATTGATGTGGCTGCATCTCTGTAGTGTGCTGATTTTAAGTCCTTTGGTTCTGTCTTCCAGGTGTTCTATCCTATTGGTTGTGCTTTCTATGGAGTTTTTAACTTGGTTTATTGTTTCCTTCATTTCAAGTATTTCTGTTTTTTTGTTTTGTTTTGTTTTTTCAGTATCTCTAACTCTTTATTGAAATGATCTTTTGCTTCCCGTATTTGCTCTTTTAACTGTTTATTAGTATCTAGGTTTGTTTGGGACATTTTCTTCCCTTGTTTTCTCATATTGGTCAGATATCAGTGGGACTCTGAGATATTGCAGATTTCCTCTATTGGCTTATAGTGTCCCTGTATATTTCCAGTATATCACCTCCCAGCCTTCAGTAGCCTGAAGTCTTGGAGGAACTTGATAATGCAGTGCTTCTGAAGAAAGCTGCCCTTAGCTCGGTACTGGGTCCAGGGCTGGGGGCTGGTTCTGCGTGAAAATCCTCTCACTGGGCAGTCCTGCTCCTAGAAGCTGGTTATAGACAGGGCCTGACCCCAACTGAGGGAGCTGGGCTGCTCTGGGAAAGCCTGTCCCTGTCCTGCCTTGGTCCCAGAAGCCGCCTGTGGGCCGGGGCCCGCAGCTGGATCTGGGGCTTGGGGTTGGCTCTGTGCGGACAATCACTCACTGGGTGGGCCTGCTCCTAGAAGCTGGCTGTGGATCGCGCCTGCCACTGGAGGGAGCCAGGCTGCCCAGGAAAGCCTCTTGCTGACCTGCCCTGGTCTCAGAAGCCCCCTGCGGGCTGGGGTCTGCCACTGGGTCCTGGGCTTGGGATTGGCTTTGTGTGGAAAAGCTCTCACTGGGCGGGCCTGCTCTGAGAACCTGGCTGTGGACCAGGCCTGTCATGGAAGGGAGCAGGGCTGCTTGGGGAAGACTATCATTGCCCTGCCCTGCTCTGAGAAGCTGCCCACTGTCTGGGCCTGCCTCCCGGGCCGAGCTTCACCCGGTGGGAGAGACTCACCCCATGGCTCTATGTTGCTCCGAATCTCTCAATACCTCCCCTTCTTGAATCCTGAGTTCTAGAGTGACGGGAGATGCAGTCACCCTCTAGTCCGCCACCTTGGATCTCTGTGAATTCACTTTTGTTGGACAAAATATTCTCCAGATGTCTATTAGGTACATTTGATTAACAGAATTTTTTGAATTTTGAAGAGTTCTTATAGTGTTTACGTCTGGATGAACTATATATTGGTAAAAGAAGTGTGTTGGAATTACCCAGTATTATTGTACTATGCTCTATTTGATTCTTCATATGAGTAGGGTTTATTTTATGTACATAGATGTTTGGATTGTAAATACTTACATTCATTACATCTTATTTATGGATGATTTCCTTAACCCTTATGAAATGACCTTCTTCATCTCTTCTGATTAATTTTGGCTTAAAGTCTACTTTGTCTGATATGAGAGTAGCTATCCCCACTGATTTCAGTCTCCATTTACTTGGTATATATTTTTTCATTATTTCACCTTCAACTTGTGGATGTCTTAGCCTGTAAGGTGAGTCTCTTGTAAACAACATGTTTCTGCCTTGTTTTTTAGTCCATCCTTCCAATCTCTCTCTTTTTTTTTTAAATTTAGATTATTTACATTCAGTGTTGTTATAGAGAGATTATTTTTATGTCCACTCATTTTATTTTTAATGCTTAACTCAAACCAGATTCTCCTTAAATTTATCATTCTTCTGGTAAGATTCATCCATACACTGGCTCCAATATTTATTTTTTTATTTCCTCTCTGTGAAATATTTCATTATGTTTTGTGCTGGTTTAGTGGTTATGAATTCCTTCAGTTTCTACTATTCATAGAAAGTTTTTATTTTATCTTCAATTCTTAAGGATAGTTTTTCTGGAAATAGTAATCTTGGTTGGCACCTGTTATTGAGGACTTTTATATTTTATTCCAAGTCCTCCTGACTTTAAGGGTCTAAGCTAAGAAATCAGAGAAATTCTAATTGCCTTACTTTTAAATGTGACCTGCTGTTTTTTTCTTGTAAACCACCCTCATTTTTTTTTCTTTTTACTTTAGATTGTATTAATTTTTTCTCTTTTCTTTCTTCTCTTTTTGTGCCATTTTTTCCTTTCTTCCCCTTTCAGTCCTTCTATAGAGTAAAAGTAATTTTTTCTATTTTTAATAATTAATTTTTCAGTCTAATCAGAACATTACTAAAACTTTATATTTGGATTAGAGGAACTATGAAGGATATCTTCAATAACCTTTTTTTTACCCTAAAGTTCATTAGTACTCCAGTTCTGGAGTGATTACAGTTAATAAAGTTTAATATCTTCTCTAAAAGTGGTGTTGATCCTAGGTGTAGCAGAGGGCACACACTTTTCATCTGAGCTAGTACAGCTGGCAGTTGTGAACCACTGAACACTTGATCCCTGCTCTTGAGCTTCATTGTCATGGACCTATTGAAGCACATGGAGACTGTCTTCAACCCAGGGGTGTGTGAATGCAGGCATTTGGTGGTTGGTCTGTGTCACAGAGGCATCCAATCTCTCTGGTTCAGCATACTGGGATTTTACTTGTCACTTCCATAGGAGTATATTGTCAGTTGTCCCATCTTCATCTGATCTCCTACACAAACTGCCAGTAATCCACAGGAGTGATTTTCCCTCAGGTTGACCCCACTCGTCTTGTCCAAGGCCTGGAGAAGGGGTTCTCATGACATTCAGCTATCAATGATCTCTCTACAAGGTCTTTCAAGATGGATTATTGGAACAACCTATTTCAGAGGCTCTGGTTTTATTTGTTACTGTCTAAAGGTGGGTAAAGGCTGTATTGTTTAACTTCTTCCATGGAGGCTGACTAGCTGTAGATTCTACAAAATGGCTACCCTCCCCAGTACAGCTTTCCTTGTCTGTAGTATTCCTGCCCTATATTAACATGGCCTGATTTTCTTTCCAGAGGTAGTTAAGGATGTTGCAAGGAATCTGGCTTCCCCCACCACCTGTCAATCTGCGTTTGCCCACCTCTCATGTTACAGGAATTTCCGGCTTACATTGCTGTAATCTTCCTGCCTCCCACGTTATGTCCTAATATGTCATTGGTCCATCAGTCAGTCTGTAAGAATTCTCCTCCGCAATTGGTTCCTCTCAGCCCTCGAAATTCCTACGTGTGAGAGAAACCTTGCGCCATGTTTCTCTTTTCTTTCTTCCCCTTCCCCCGCGCAGACGTGAATCATCTGGGCAAAATAAAGGGTTCCTTGTGTGAGACCTGTATCTGTGGAGCGTTTCTGGGAGCTAGCGACGAACCATAATTGCACCTTTTAACGCCTAACAGATGTAAGCTAATGAGATTTTTTTCTCCCTCTTTTTCTGTTATCCTCTCCCCCTCTGACTCCATGCTGGTCCTGGCTTGGAGTCAAGGAATACTTTTCTTAGTTTCTGCTCTGTTAACCAAATCCCAAGTCCCTCCAGATCTCATGCTTTCCAATATTGAATTTTAATGTGTTTACTTTGTCACCCACCACTCTGGTCAGTTGTTCCTTTACTGCTTTTTGGGTGGCGGTTGTGGGGGAGTCCAGAGTTGCTGCTTAAATCCATTCCATCATCATCTGAGTATCATTTGTTATTTATATTGGCTATTAAGAATTGTTCTGTGAGCAAATTAAAAGCTCAAGATTAATGTGTTAGAGAAATCCAAAAGGCCATTGAAAGAATTTTTTAAAATTTATTTATTTTTATTTTTTTTAGGAAAAACAAATATTTTATTACTCAATTTAAAAAGAATGTGGTATTGATTACAGAAAATCCATAAAAGAATTGTGTAGACAAAATATTCCCTTTTGTATAATCAAATATATTCAACCCATTTTATGCATGTTTCAATATAAATTATAACTGACTTTAAGTAAGTAGACTTGGCAGCATCATTTGTCATATATTATTCAAAATTTTACCTGGCAGTTTTCAAAGTCACCTAGATTTGCTAATTGGTTTTATTTAGCAGAAAAGCGTACATTTCTATTAAAGGAGGTAGTTTTGTGTCTTTGAGATAGCTGCCTGCTGAAGCTAGGTTATATATCTCCCACTCAAACAAGAGATAAGGTGCCATCTTCTTTGAAATTTATATTTGATGGAAATGAATCTCAGGTGCTGAAAATAGACTTTCCTGGGTAAAAAAGAAAGAAAGAAAAGAAAAGAAAAAAGAAACTTTTAAAAAGTGTTCATACATGAATTAAAAGTTCAGAGAAATAATTTACAATTAAAATTTTTCTGATGTAAGTGCTCTAAGAAAAGGTAAAGGATAAAAAGCCTTTCCCATAACTTAAAAGTAGGAGCAAAGACACCGTGCACATAATTTCTGAGGATGTAGCTTTGTTTTTCAAGAGTATAGCTAAGTTACTGTCCACACACATACATGCGTGATGGAGCTATATGAAGAGTGAATTACCCTCAGAACTTATTCCATCTGAAAGTGCTCAGTCTTGATGACCTGAGAGAAATGTGGATTCACAGGACGCTGCATAGTCTAATAGCCTGCAGGCAGAACAAAAGTCTCCTTTCCTGGAAGAAGTGGAGTTCCCCCAGCCCAGACACTGGCCTAATCCATTTTGGGTTAAACTCACATGAACCCATCTGTCCTTACCTACACTAACATGTCACTGGGGACAATTGTGATGTGTGGAACTTAGAACAATTAACCAGATTTTACTGGGTGTATCTCTGGGGATATTACCAGGAATTATGGTATGGATCTGAAGGTACTTTCAGTACCAGATTGATCTGAAAATTTTAAAACCCATAAACATGGAGCATGGTTCAGTGGTCTGTGGGAGAAGTGGATGGAATCACTTAAAAGTGATGCTGTGGACACATATCTCTGACACAGAAAGGAAGTCATGAACAGTGTCAATAAAGCACATTGGACCTCCATTCAGAGCTCAGATTTTGGTGTTTTTCAAGTTAGTGTATTTATTTGAAAGAAGTTTTAAAGGATTTAGAACTCAATCTTGAAATTAAAACATAAAATTATACTAAAATTAATTTAAAAATAACAACCTATTTTGTTATCTTATAGAAAATGTATGATTCCAAATCTGAAAAATTCTGTTCCCTACATCATTAAAATAGTTGCTCTTATAGCATGCTTTTGTCTATTTTCAATTTTTTAGTTATGTAAATATTGCATTATCTGAACTTATACAGAAAATAAAAGCAATGACTTTTTCAGTTACTAGTGGAAGCATTAGGCAAAAGAAATTTGTCTTAAAGACTCCTTATGAACTCAACAGTTTTTTTTTAAAAGAGTCCTTTAAATCTCTTCATATAAGTTTCTCAATCTATAAATCAATTTATAAAATTGTTTACCTCATGGATTAAGTGGAATTCTATGCATACCAACCAGCATATAGTAGGTTTTCTAGAAACATGGGATCACTTCTCTCATTGTAGAAAATAAAACTCACAGAAAAAGAAAAAAAAAAAAATCCTGACACTATCAGAAAATATTTCTACCAGATAATTTATAGAAAAAGACTTTACCCCATTTTAAAGAGAAAACATAAATTTATGTAGTAAATTTAATTAAACCACTAGTTTTTCAACAATTTTAACATGATATTATTTATCTATGAAGTACTTCAGAACTTACTAGTAATGGATAGAATGACTCAAATATAGCAAGAACATTACATATAATGAACATTTATAAATAATAATGCCCTTGCAGAATAAAACCAAATTCTGTCTATATTAAATATCAAAAATACCTCATAATGAAATAATGCTTTCATGACAATTGTGGGAAGAGTGTTTTTCAATCATGAGAAATAGCTTCTCTTGTATCAATTCTATTCAAGTTACACAAGCCAGGTATGTTTCTGAGGCAGGGCAATTATTTGTTCAGCCAATAAATAAGGGTCAGAAAATGTGAACTCCAAACTTCCCATTTTATGGCAGGAAGTAATCCATGATGTGGGTAAAGAATTAAAACAAGATGATAAGACCATCTATACTATTCAACTTGTCCATCTCAGCTAGTGGTATTATTTTTAATGTGAAGAAAAATTAACAGAGGCTCAAGATAGTAGAAAAACCTCTCTACCAGGAAGCAACTAGCCTCTAGAAGGTAAGAATTATGTTCTAGATCTATCTCAATATTACCCATTATGTTATATGTCTTCAGCATCATGGCTCCTTCAGTTCTTTAGGGTTTTCAATTGCTCTGTAATATCTTAGTGCATGCGTTTAAGGTCCTATGAAAAACATGGGGTGGGTATCCAAACATGAAAGTTAGTGAAGATAAGAGTCTGTCTCATTTATAACACTCATTCTGTGGAACAATTTTAAGATTACATTCAAGAATTCAATACCTAGATTGTGATGGATGAGAATAACCCAGTCTCAGATTATAAATATTGCTACCGAATTTTATCATGTTCAATGAATAATGAATATTCTACTAATCTCAGTGCTCATCTCTCTGACATTCTGGGTAGGTGAATTATTTAGAAAATGTACACTCTAAAGTATGCAATTGATTGGGCCTCTTCTACTGTTAACTGTGCATATGTTCTAATTATAGAGATTACTCCTGCTAGGACTGAGGGTGCCTTAGCTAAGGATTCTTAACATATTGTCAAGTAGCATGCCTTCTTCATGTGGGTTTTAGGTTGTTTCCTTATCCCTGTTGTGTATAAGAGGGAAGAGAGAAAGTGAGAGGCAAGGTCAGATGTACAACTCTGGTTACTTCCAAAGGTTTTAGTGCTCTTTTTGGACAGTGACCTTGTATTTCAAAATTAGTGACCAGTGAAAGTGAAATAAAGCTCTAATAAACAGCCTGATATTACAGTGAGAAACTTCTGTGATACTTTGCCAAAGAATAGTTTTCAACGTAAGTACAGTTGCTTTCTAGGTAAAAATTAAATGGATAAATATAATATCTTACTGAATGTTGTTTCATAGAACACTGTTTTTAATTCAAATTTATTTACAAATCAGTGTCTGTCAAAACACATTCACCTCTTGTTTGTGATGCCCATCCCACTGTATGTGTACTGCTCTGTGTGCTTATGTGTGAGGAGAAGTGAATGCTTTGGGAGGAAGGAATGGGAGATAGAGAATGGAATATGTTGTTTTATGTCTTTCTAAATTTCCATTATTTGAAGACATTGAAAAGCATCACAGCACACTTTCATAAATGGCTGGTACATGTGTTACAAAACCCGTCAGAAACATAATGTAGCTCTTACCATAGAATATAAACTAGAATAGATAATGGGATTTTTAAGAAAAATACCATGAGATATTGTCCTGTCACAGACAGTATGCAATCTCAGTGGGAAAGTGAGAAATGATTATAGTAGCATACAATAGCACCTGAAACAGTAGGTGTTTGTTCAGAAGCTTAGAAGTTCCAGCTTCAATGCCAGTGGACTCAGTTACTATATTATGGAGACTACATGAACAGGAGTCAGAAAGGAGAGGAAATGGCAAGATTGAAAGCACGGAGTGAAACTTGTAGCAGAAACAATACCAGTTAGGTTATAGCAGAATCAAATTAACACATTTCATTTTACTTTTACTAAAAGCAGAAATTATTCAAACAATACTTCTGTTTATTTTTATCCAACTTACTATTTATTAATATGTCAACAAAAGCTGAAGTTCTTCCCTTTGTCCTAGATGATGAGGCACCACTGACTGTAAGGCAAGGTGCTGCACATCCCAAGTGGCAGCGTCCTCACTGCCAGCATGGAATTGAAATCACTGGGAATCTGAGTCATGCTTCCTCTTTTGATCTGGATGGGCAATTAAAAAGCCATTAAAAGTTTGGGGTTGGCAAAGATTTTTTTTTAGAAATTACACAAAATGTACTAACTCTAAAGAAAAATGGTAGTAAATTGGACTTCATTAAAATTTAAATATCTGCTCTTTCCCAGACACCATTAAATAAAAAAGAAAAGCCCAGATACGGACTGGAAGAAATTATTTGCAATACTTAACATCTAACCAAGAATTCACATCCAGAATAAATAAACTTGCAATTAAATAATAATAAGACTTATGTAGTTAAAAAAAAAAGGACAAAATTTTGCTATGACATTTCAGAAAGTAAGGTATAAAAATGGCTAATACATACATGGAAAAATACTCACTGCCATTGACCATCAGATTAAATTAATTGGTATTGATCTACCAGTACATATTCACTAGAAGAGGTAAAGTTTAAAAGCCTGACTGTCAATTTTGATGAAGATGTGGGGCAAATTCAACTCTAATATGCTACTCTTAGTAATATAAATAATTCAATCATTTTGATAAATCATTTGGATGTTTCTTCAGCTAAGCCTACCCTTACCATAAGGACAAATAATTCCATCCCTAGTAGTTACCCCAAAAGATGGATATGCCATGAAATGGATATTTTTTAAATTAAAAAAAAAAAAGTTGTATATGAATCTTCAGAGTAGTTTTACTCATAATAGTAAAAATTGGAAACAATTTAAATTTCTGACAATAACTGAAGGGATAAAAGCATTAGTAGAGTAAATTCATTCAGAATATTAATAAGAAGTACAACAGGATTTAACTACTGATTCACACAACTCTGTGGATATGCACGAAGAAAAATAGTTTTTTTAAAAAAGACATGAAAGTCCTTTTCCTTTGGTCTTTGGTATTCAACAAGTCACAAATAAAAAGTATCAACAGTATGCACCTGTGTCAAGAAGTGAAATTAAACAAAACAAAGCAGCTGAGTTAACTTTATGCATTATTTTTGCCATTCTGATAAGAAAGGAATACGTATGTATGTAGAAGTTATGAAATAAAAAGTGTGACACTTTGATGGTTTCTTCTGCATAGCCATATGCATATGCTATATTTTTATTCAAAAATATAAAGATGAATGTCAAAACATCTGCTACTAATTTAAAATTCCCCCTTTCTTTATAAAATAAAAATAAAACAAAAGAAATCACAACAAGTCAAGAAAGAGACTGGGTGGGAGGGAAGAAAAATCTTCATATTGTACCATCATCAACAGTCCTTCTTAAAACAGGATTCCCCATGACTTTATTTTGCACTGAGCCCTGAAGATCATGTGTCCACCCCTGCTGAAGAGTTAATGGCCCTTGATTCTTGTACTAGATTCTCTCCTGAATACTAAGACTTTTTTGTGTGGCTTCTCTCCACCTCTAGGATCTAATGAAATGCTATATCCTAAGACATGAAATATCTTGCTTGCTTCCTTGGTAGTTGCCAAAGGAGTGGGATGGGGTAACTCTAAATTTTAGGAGAGTTATTTATTCTTAAAGTGAACTGTAAACAACAGAAGACAGAGGAAGGGAGGAAGCAGAAGATGTATTCCACAACCAACACTTTTTCTAGGACCTGAGTGGATGTGCGATTTCTCCTTTTAACCCATCTGATGACTTTCATGGGCCTCATGAATTCCTCCACCAAGAGATTGGTTTTATCATTTCATAGTTCATCCTAAAAGAATGACTGGTACAAAAAATACAGCAGCTTTCGGGCTGGGGATATAGCTCAGTTGGTAGAGTGCTTGCCTTGCATGTAGAAGGCCCTGGATTCAATCCCCAGCACCACACACACACACACACACGCACACACACACAAACACACACACACACACACACAAATCAATCCTCCCCCTTCTTCCCTTTCAAAATCCCCTTCCCCCATAGTCATTCACTGGGACTGTATCTCTTAGATAATCATTAATTCATGATTTCATGTTTCTTAAATAACCTAGCCAATAGAATATTTACCAATCAGATCCTCAGGAAAGGATTCTGGATTTAGGTGCAAATCTATCTGAAAACAATCAGGAGTCCTTTTCTTTAATTTTTAATATAGTAAGCGAAATAGTAATGCAGATTGCATGTAGTAGATTCACAATTATTCCAGTTTTAATCTGTGGTTAATTGGAATTCAGTGAAAGTGTAAGCAGGTGGGATATTAGTAGCTAACTTATATTGAATAAGGATGTAATGATAATATAATCATGAAGAGATGACTGTTCTTGCAGTGTTATAATTTTAGAAATCTAAATTAATTAACAACCCAAAACATGTTCAAAAAACCCAAAAGCATCTATGCAGCTATAAGGAACTCATTCTTTCTATCTGTGTTGAAATCAGAGTCTGCTTTTAAATACAGTCTGACTGCAAAAACGGTAAATGGTCTTCCACATTGAAGCTGGAGTTGTGGTTAGAAATAAGTGGTATGCAAATATTTAGGTGAATGACACTGAAAGTCTGCAACTTTCATATTTTCATGGATTTTCTTAGCCCTCAAGAAACTATCACTTTAACTTTGTCAGGAAACAGTGACTTCCCTTTACTTGGGATACCTAAAATGGGTATCATGTAAGACATTTTTTATTCTCTATTGGGTGTTAACCAATTACCAGTCAAGATTCAGCAGGCTTGAGTATGAAAATCAAATTTCCCCTAAAAGTCTACATGGAAAGAGTTTCAGGACTTGACTAATGTGTACAGCACAGTAAGGGGCATTGCACAGGGAAATAGAGTAGGAGAGCATTAGATTGGTAAAGTGGAAAAATATTAACTAAGGTAAAAAATGAAGCAAAACACATTGACATGGGGTACTCATACCATTGTTGTCATTTGATACTTCAGCAAAAACCCTTGGAAATAATTCAGATCACTTGTTGGGGTGGTTCCTTTATGAAGTAGACACAAAACAGACTGCTGTAAGTCAAAAATAGGGTGCCAGAATTTCCCCTTGACATAATACTGCAAAGAGCAGTAAAAAGATAAAGTAGGTGAGCATGTTAGAATTTTACACAATGTGTGTGTGTGTGTGTGTGTTTTCAGTTGTAAGGTATGAGGTTCAACTGACTGGGTATTACTTAATTTGTACACTAATAAGAATTTAAGAGCGATCATATAAAACCTAAAGTGCTAGCTGCCCTAGTAGAAAATGTTGGTTCTTGGGTAATTTCTAGATATAAATCAGGCTGCTGCATTAATAGAAGTTGTGGTTCTTTGATCAAAGGGGAGTTTTTGATCCTCATTAGTGAGAACCCAGCAACATCATCACAAATTTTTGCAGTGCCTATTTCTCTAATCATTCTCCAAAGGGACTTATGACCATTTGTCCTGGGAAATACTTCTGAGTATCCAAAGATTATGATTTATGTTGTTGGAGCTAAATTTTATATCAGAAGATATAAAGCTCCATTGTCATTCTCTTGCTAAATTGGGAGCTAACAGAGGTCAGTTGATTAGTGATTTTTCCAAGTAGTCCTGAATCTGTCTCCCAGTGAACCCATTGGACCTCTTAATCCACCCTGTCCTTGCCTCTGGTGCTCAAATATGTAACTGGGGCAGATATTCTTTGCAACAGTTTTGCTGTAACTCATTGTCTGTAGAGTAGGGACTAGTGTGCAAAAGAAAAGAAAGTAGAATTCCATGTAGCCTAGCTACCACCAAGACAGTAAATTGAAATAATTCTGCACTGGATTAATTACAAAGCTGGAGAAATTACAAAGTTTTGTACCACCATGGAAATTTTGAAAGATGCTTGATGGGGGGGCTTCCCCATATCCTCATTCATCTATTCATCAGATGACAGTGGAATACTACAAATGTAATCAGGTGAAGCAAGAGTGTGCACATTGTGATTTTAGCACAAAATTCTTCACATAATATGAATTTTTAAAAATTTTTATTTTACAAATATTTTCTCCTTCGTATCAATCATTGGAGAGAATAAATAGCAGTTCAAACTTTAATGGCAAAAAATTTTAGAGGTAATGAGAACAACAACACAATATATCAATATCTCTGGGACACTCTGAAAGCATAACTAAGAGGAAACTTCATTGCACTGAGCTCATGCATTAAAAAAAAAAAGTCAAAAACTAAATGACTGGATCCAAGATGGCAGACTAGAGGGTGACTGCATCTCCAGTCGCTCCAGAACCCAGGATTCAAGAAGGGGAGGCATTGAGAGACTCGGACTAAAATAGAGCCTCGGGGTGAGTCTCCCCCACGCGGTGAAGCTCTGCCTGGGCGGCAGGCCCGGATTCGTGTGGCTTATTAGAGTAGGGCAGAGCAGCTAGAGTCCTCCCCAGGCAGCCCTTCGCACTCCAGCGGTGGGCTCCTCCCACAGGGCCAGATTCTCCAGCATCTCGGAGCAGACCCCCCAGTGAGAGCCTTCCTGCACAGAACCAAGCTTCAAGTCCCTGAACCAGGGTGTCGAGTTCCTGTCCACAGCTTTCTTCAGCGACCAGGACAGGGCAACCAGGGACTTCCCCAAGCAGCCCGCAGCCAGCCCCCTCTGAGGGGAAGCACCTTTCCAGGCTAGATTCTCGGAGCAGACCCCCCAGTGAGAGCCTTTCCACACACAGCCAGCTCCAAGTCCTGGAACCAGTAGTGGGCTAGGGGGAGGTTTCCTTGGAAGCACTGCATTATCAAGTTATTCCAAGACTTCAGGCTACTGAAGGCAGAAGGTAATACACTGGAAATCTACAGGGACAATATAAGCCAATAGAAGAATTCTGCAATATCACAAAGTCCCACTGATATCTGACCAATATGAGAAAACAAGGGAAGAAAATGTCCCAAACAAACCTGGATACTATATCAATAAAACCCAATGACAGCACAGCAGAAGAAATGTCAGAAAGGGAGTTCAGAATGTACATAATTAAAACAATCAGGGAAGCAAATGAGGAGATGAAAGAGCAAATGCAGGCATTGAAGGAGGAGATGAAAGAGCAAATGCAGGCATTAAATGATCGCACCAATCAACAAGTAAAGGAGCAAATATGGGAAGCAAGAGATCATTTCAATAAAGAGTTAGAGATATTGAAAAAAAAAAAAAAACAGAAATCCTTGAAATGAAGGAAACAGTAAACCAAGTTAAAAACTCCATAGAAGGCATAACCAATAGGATAGAACACCTGGAAGACAGAACTTCAGATATTGAAGACAAAATATTTAATCTTGAAAACAAAGTTGAACAAACAGAGAAGATGGTAAGAAATCATGAACAGAATCTACAAGAATTATGGGATATCATGAAAAGGCCAAATTTAAGAATTATTGGGATTGAGGAAGGCTTAGAGAAAGAAACCAAAGGAATGAACAATCTATTCAATGAAATAATATCAGAAAATTTCCCAAATCTGAAGAATGAAATAGAAAACCAAGTACAAGAGGCTTATAGGACTCCAAATATACAAAATTACAACAGACCCACACCAAGGCACATAAAGACAGAATTTTAAAGGCCGCGAGAGAAAAGAATCAAATTACATTCAGGAGGAAACCAATAAGAATATCAGCAGATTTTTCAATCCATACCCTAAAAGCTAGAAGGGCCTGGAACAAAATTTACCAAGCGCTGAAAGAAAATGGATGCCAACCAAGAATCTTATACCCAGCAAAACTTACTTTCAGATTTGACGATGAAATAAGATCCTTCCATGATAAAAAAAAGCTAAAGGAATTTACAAAAAGAAAGCCAGCATAGCAGAACATTCTCAGCAAAATATTCCATGAGGAAGAGATGAAAAACAACGATGCAAATCAGCAACGGAAGGAAATAGCCTAAAGGAATAGCCAAATAAAGGGGAAACCAAATCATGTCAAAAAACAAAAATGAATCAAATGACTGGGAATACAAATCATATCACAATAATTACCCTGAATGTTAATGGCCTGAACTCATCAATCAAAAGACATAGACTGGCAGAATGGATTAAAAAGAAAAATCCAACAATTTGCTGCCTGCAAGAGACTCATCTCATAGAAAGAGATAACCATAGACTAAAGGTGAAAGGATGGGAAAAAACATACCATGCACACGGACACAGCAAAAAAGCTGGAGTATTCAGATAATGTGGACTTCAAGCCAAAACTAGTCAGAAGGGATAAAGAAGGACATTACATACTGCTTAAGGGAAGCATAAATCAGCAAGACATAACAATCATAAATATCTATGCCACGAACATTGGCTCATCCATGTACGTCAAACAAATCCTTCTCAATTCCAGAAATCAAATAGACCACAACACAATAATACTGGGCGATTTTAACACACCTCTCTCACCGCTGGATAGATCATCCAAACAAAAATTGAATAAAGAAACCATAGATCTCAATAACACAATCAACAATTTAGACTTAACCGACTTATATAGAATATACCATCCAACAAAGAACAAATACACTTTCTTCTCAGCAGCACATGGATCCGTCTCTAAAATAGACCATGTCTTATGCGACAAAGCTACTGTTAGCAAATACAAGAAGATAGAGATACTACCTTGTACTCTATCAGATCATAATGGACTGAAATTAGAAATAAATGAAAGAATAAAAAACAGAAACTTCTACAATACCTGGAGATTAACTAATACACTATTATATGACGAATGGATAACAGAAGACATCAGGAGGGAAATTAAAAAATTCTTAGAAGTAAATGAGAACAAAGACACATCATATCAAAACCTCTGGGACACTATGAAAGCAGTACTTAGAGGAAGATGTATTTCATGGGGTGCATTCAACAAAAGAAGTAGAAATCAACAAATAAATGACTTAACACTACAGTTCAAAGCCCTAGAAAAAGAAGAGCAGACCAACACCAAAAGTAGTGGAAGACAGGAAATAGTTAAAATCAGAGCTGAAATCAACGAAATTGAAACAAAAGAAACAATCGAAAAAATTAACAAAATAAAGAGTTTGTTCTTTCAAAAAATAAACAAAATTGATAAACCCTTAGCCACACTAACAAAGAGAAAGAGGGCGAAAGCTCAAATTACTAAAATTCAGAATGAACAAGAAAATATCACCACAGACACGAGTGAAATACAAAACATAATTAGAAGCTATTTTGAAAATCTATACTCCAAGAAAACAGAAAACCTCGAAGACATCAACAAGTTTCTGGAGACATATGAATTACCTAAACTGAATGAGGAGGACATACAGAACTTAAATAAATCAATTTCAAGCAATGAAATAGAAGAGGTCATCAAAAGCCTACCAACAAAGAAAAGTCCGGGTCCCTGGTGTGATTCTGTCCTGCGCGTCTCTTCTCTAGGGCAGCAGCCTATTTTCCGTCCGCCTTCTCTCCCACCTAAGTGCGTGCTACCACCCCATGGAAGATTCGATGGACATGGACATGAGCCCCTGAGGCCCCAGAACTATCTTTTTGGTTGTGAACTAAAGGCTGACAAAGATTATCACTTTAAGGTGGATAATGATGAAAATGAACACCAGTTATCCTTAAGAACGGTCAGTTTAGGGGCTGGTGCAAAGGATGAATTGCACATTGTTGAAGCAGAGGCAATGAATTATGAAGGCAGTCCTATTAAAGTAACATTGGCAACATTGAAAATGTCTGTACAGCCAACGGTTTCCCTTGCGGGCTTTGAAATCACACCACCTGTGGTCTTAAGGTTGAAGTGTGGTTCAGGGCCTGTGCATATTAGTGGGCATCACTTAGTAGCTGTGGAGGAAGATGCAGAATCAGAAGATGAAGAGGAGGAGGATGTAAAACTCTTAAGTGTGTCTGGAAAGCGATCTGCCCCTGGAGGTGGTAGCAAGTTTCCCCAGAAAAAAGTAAAACTTGCTGCTGATGAAGATGACGATGATGATGAAGATGATGATGATGATGAAGATGATGATGATGATGATGAAGATGATGAGGAAACTGAAGAAAAAGCTACTGTGAAGAAATCTGTACGAGATACTCCAGCCAAAAATGCACAAAAATCAAACCAGAATGGAAAAGACTCAAAACCATCAACACCAAGATCAAAAGGTCAAGAATCCTTCAAAAAACAGGAAAAAACTCCTAAAACACCAAAAGGACCTAGTTCTGTAGAAGACATTAAAGCAAAAATGCAAGCAAGTATCGAGAAAGGTGGTTCTCTTCCCAAAGTGGAAGCCAAGTTCGTCAGTTATGTGAATTGCTTCCGGATGACTGACCAGGAGGCTATTCAAGATCTCTGGCAGTGGAGGAAGTCTCCTTAAGAAAATAGTTTAAACACTTTGTTAAAAATTTTCATCTTCTTTCATTTCTGTAACAGTTGATATCTGGCTGTCCTTTTTATAATGCAAAGTGAGAACTTTCCCTACTGTGTTTGATAAATGTTGTCCAGGTTCCATTGCCAAGAATGTGTTGTCCAAAATGCCTGTTTAGTTTTAAAGATGGAACTCCACCCGTTGCTTGTTTTTTAAGTATGTATGGAATGTTATGATAGGACATAGTAGTAGTGGTGGTCAGACATGGAAATGGTGGGGAGACAAAAATATACATGTGAAATAAACTCAGTATTTTAATAAAGTAAAAAAAAAAAAGAAAAGTCCGGGACCAGATGGGTTCTCAGCCGAGTTCTACAAAACCTTTAAAGAAGAGTTCATTCCAATACTTCTCAAAGTATTCCATAAAATAGAAGAGGAGGGAACCCTCCCAAACTCATTCTATGAAGCCAATATCACCCTGATACCTAAACCAGACAGAAACACATCAAGGAAAGAAAATTTCAGACCAATATCCTTAATGAACATTGATGCAAAAATTCTCAACAAAATTTTAGCAAATTGCATACAAAAATATATTAAAAAGATAGTGCATCATGATCAAGTGGGTTTTATCCCAGGGATGCAAGGTTGGTTCAACATCCAGAAATCAATAAATATCATTCACCATATCAACAGACTAAAAGTTAAGAATCACATGATTATTTCAATAGATGCAGAAAAAGCATTTGATAAAACACAGCATCCCTTTATGCTCAAAACACTAGAGAAAATCGGGGTAGTGGGATCCTTCCTTAACATTGTAAAGGCCATCTACGCTAAGCCCATGGCCAATATCATTCTAAGTGGTGAAAAACTGAAAGCATTCACCCTAAAAACTGGAACAAAGCAGGATGCCCTCTTTCACCACTTCTATTCAATATCGTTCTTGAGACTCTAGCCAGAGCAATTAGACAAACCAAAGAAATTAAAGGGATACGAATTGGAAAAGATGAACTCAAACTATCCCTGTTCACTGATGACATGATTATATATTTAGAGCAACCGGGAAATTCCACCAGAAAACTCTTAGAACTCGTAAGTGAATTCTGTAAAGTAGCAGGTTACAAGATCAATTCTCATAAATCCAATGCATTTTTATATATAAGTGATGAATCTTCAGAAAGAGAAATTAGGAAAACTGCCCCATTCACAATAGCCTCGAAAAAAATAAAATACTTGGGAATCAATCTCACAAAAGAGGTGAAAGACCTCTACAATGAGAACTACAGAACACTAAAGAAAGAAATTAAAGCACGCCTTAGAAGATGGAAAGATCTCCCATGATCTTGGATAGGCAGAATTAATATTGTCAAAATGGTCATACTACCAAAAGTGCTATACAGATTCAATGCAATTCCAATTAAAATCCCAATGACATACCTTACAGAAATAGAGCAAGCAATTATGAAATTCATCTGGAAGAATAAGAAACCCAGAATAGCTAAAGCAATCCTCAGTAGAAAGAGTGAAGCAGGGGGTATCGCAATACCACATCTTCAACTCTATTACAAAGCAACAGTAACAAAAAAGGCATGGTATTGGTACCAAAATAGACAGGTAGATCAATGGTACAGAATAGAGGACATGGACACAAACCCAAATAAATACAATTTTCTCATACTAGACAAAGGTTCCAAAGATATGCAATGGAGAAAAGATAGCCTCTTCAACAAATGGTGCTGGGAAAACTGGAAATCCATATGCAACAGAATAAAATTAAACCCCTATCTGTCACCCTGCACAAAACTCAAGTCAAAATGGATCAAGGACCTCGGAATCAGACCAGAGACCCTGCATCTTATAGAAGAAAAAGTAGATCCAAACCTTCAACTTGTTTTCATAGGATCAGACTTCCTTAACAGGACTCCCATAGCACAAGAAATAAAAGCTAGAATCAACCCCTGGGATAGATTCAAACTAAAAAGCTTTCTCTCAGCAAAGGAAACTATCAGTAATGTGAAGAGAGAGCCTACAGAATGGGAGAATATCTTTGCCACTCATACTTCAGACAGAGCACTAATTTCGAGAATCTATAAAGAACTCAAAAAACTGTACACCAAGAATACAAATAATCCAATCTACAAATGGGCTAAGGAAATGAACAGACACTTCACAGAAGAAGATGTACAAGCAATCAACAGATACATGAAAAAATGTTCAACATCTCTAGTAATAAGAGAAATGCAAATCAAACTACCCTAAGATTTCATCTCACCCCAATTAGAATGGCGATTATCAAGAACAGAACAACAATAGGTGTTGGGGAGGATGTGGGGAAAAAGGTACACTCATACATTGCTGGTGGGACTGCAAATTAGTGCAGCCACTCTGGAAAGCAGTATGGAGATTCCTCAGAAAGCTTGGAATGGAACCACCATTGACCCAGCTATCCCACTCCTTGGCCTATACCCAAAGGACTTAAAATCAGCATACTACAGAGATACAGCCACATCAATGTGTTCATAGCTGCTGAATTCACTATAGCCAGATTGTGGAACCAACCTAGATGCCCTTCAGTTGATGAATGGATAAAGAAACTGTGGCATATATATACAATGGAATATTACTCCGCCATGAAGAATGATAAAATTATGGCATTTGCAGGCAAATGGATGAAATTGGAGGATATCATGCTAAGTGAGTCAAAATGACCATTCTACCAAAGGCTCTATGCAGATTCAATGCAATTCCAATTAAAAACTCAATGGCATTCCTTATAGAAATAGAGAAAGCAATCATGAACTTCATCTGGAAGAATAAGAGACTTCTAATAGCCAAAACAATCCTGAGCAGGAAAAGTGAGCAGGAGGTATCATAATACCAGACCTTAAACTACACTACAGAGCAATAGTAACAGAAACAGCATGATATTGGCGCCAAAATGGGCAGACCAATGCTACAGAATTGAAGACATAGAGATGAACCCATATACAGTTACCTCATACTAGACAAAGGAGCCAAAAACATGCAATGGAGAAAAGATATCCTGTTCAACAAATGGTCCTGGGAAAACTGGAAATCCATATGCAGTAAAATGAAATCAAACCTCTATCTCTCATCCCGTTCAAAATGCAATTAAAATGGATCAAGAACTTAGGAATTAGACCAGAGACTCTGCACCAAATAGAAGACAAAGTAGGCCCAAATCTTCATCATGTTGGCTTAGGATCAGACTTCCTTAACAAGACTCCCAAATCACAAGAAATCAAAGCAAGATTCAATAAATGGGATGGACTCAAACTAAAAAGGTTTTTCTCAGCAAAGGATACAATCAATAATGTAAAAAGAGAGCCTACAGAGTGGGAGAAAATCTTTTCCACATGCACTTCAGATATGGGAGGAGGAGATGTAGAGAAAAATTATATGAAAAGGAAATCTAAATACAGTGTTTGAAATTTTACCACCTACATACATAAAGAGCAGGCACATGATTGTCTGTTTTATTTTTCTTTATTTTGCCTATGTCTCATTTAAGAGGATAATAGTAGAATAATTATTATATGGAGTATCTAAAGAAGATCTTTCCCTTGAATAATGGGAATAGGAAATATCCCCAAAGGGAGAGGATGCTTATAAGCTCAGTAGAATTGCAATAGCAAAGGGCAATTGTGGAAGACATCAGGGACATTCCAAGTGCTGATGAGCCAGCCATTATTCTAAGAACTGCCCTCATATTAATTAACTTAATATTCAAAATAGTCCTAACATTTTAATCAGAGATGTGATTATGGATTAGTGAGGTTGTTACTGCTCCTGGATCATAGACCTTGAGCATGTCAGAGCTCCAGAGACTGTACCCAATTACCACAGACAAAATGTAGAAGGTAAGGCTTACATGGAAGTAAGAAATCATGTTAAGTTCATGTTTTCCCTTTTGAAATTAGATTTATATGCATATCATCTCAATATATCTATATTTTCAAAATCACCTATCCTGGTATTTATATTGTAGAGGGCTAACCATCATGGATTCTTCCTGTTAATTTGGAGTATAATCTTGTTACAGATTCTCTTGGTCAATGTCTCTTGTTAAGTGAACATGTTGGTCTTTTTTTTTTTTTTTGACATAGGTGGGGGTTGGGTAGGGATAGCCCTAGGGAACAAAGCCAGGGCCTTTCACATGCTAAGCATGTGCCTCTCCACTCTGCTACAAACCCAGACCTGGTTTCTTCAGATTTCTTCCATTTTACTTTGTGCTTCTGCTTGATCCTCTTTTCATACTCTTGTCCCTGTCATGGTTTATGAACACTACCTACTGAAGTACAGCAAATATACAGATAAATGCTTATCCTGTTCAGCGTTAACGAAATTCTATCCAGTTCAAAAAGAGAATAATGACTGCACTAAGCCATGCCCCATCTTTAATACGTTTTTCATTTGCAAAGATTTTATACAAGTATCCTAATATTCAGCAACCATGGATAACTTTGGCCTGTTTTTGAAGATTATATAAATTCAATACATAATATTTACTCTCTTTCACCTAGCTTTCCTTTATTTGATAATATATTTGAAGATATCACCTTTTAGTTACATGTAGATTTATAATTGTTTCATTTTCATTTTATGACTATATCACAAATTGTATACACATCTATTATTGATACATGAGTTGCATCATAAAATGAATATGCTTGCTTTGGACTCTAATGAATACTTCTGCTGTGCAGTGCTTATAAATGTTTTTGGTTTTATCAACTTATACTTTTTAGGCAAGAGGATAAATTTAACCTTATTTTCCTTCACCCTGTCTGGAAATGAACATTCTTTTAGCTTAAATAAAATCAGAACAGCCTTTAGTCTAGAGGCAGTTTTTTCCCACTTCTGAAACAGACCTTTCTGAATACTCTACACAGTGTTCTTTGAATGATGATGATATGGGCGGATTGGAACACACATTATTTCTGGTCCTATGTGATCCCAGTATGTTTTTCTTTCTTTCCCTAGTGTCTGATAGTGTTCGCCAATGAATACGCTAATGATTGATTATATTTGTTGAATAATCAAAGGAGAGTTTTCACAATCTCCAAAGCTCTCATGCTGTAATCTCTCTGAAGACTACGGCAATCTTAAACTCACTGGACTTCCAACTATACCTGTTCAACTCAAGGAGACCTTGGAGCTGCACTTGGGTTCCCTTGTTCTGCACTGCAGCCTGACAGCCCCTCTTCAGACAATAACTAGGGGGAGATGGTGGGTCTCACTTTGTTTCTCCTCTGCCTGGGAACACTGTCCTGTACTGGTGTTATGGTTTGAAAGTGAGGTGTCCCCCGAAAGGTTCACAGGTGAGACAATGCAAAAAGTTTCAGAGGAGAAATGGTTGGGTTTTGAGAGTCTTAACTTAAGCAGTGAAATAATCCTTGATGGGATGAATTTAGTGGTAACTAGAGGCAGGTAAGTTGTGACTGAAGGAGGTGGGAATTGGGGTGTGGCTTTGGGGTATTTATATTTGTGTATATATAATTTATATTTGTATATATGTTTGTATCTGGTGAGTGGAGCCTCTCTCTGCTTCCTAATGATGTGAATTACTTCCCTGTGCCATACTCTTCTACCATGATGTTGAGCCCCACCTCAAACCGTGAGGAATGAAGCTGGCCTTCTATTGTAAGGTCCCCAAAAAGGAAACCCCAACTCTGTCCCATGGATGGACGGCAACCCCAATCAACCGCAGGAGGCGTCACTTGATGCAAACCGCAAGAGGTGTTTATTCCAGCACGCTGGGACCCAACTCGAGGAGTCGAGTCCCTAGCAGAAAATCTTGTAGGTTTATAAAGGCAGAAACCACACATTGGGAGGGGTCACACATGAAAGGGGGAAAAGGGGGAACAAAGCTGCCAGAAAATTTCAAAGGGGGTCTGGGTTTGCTGACAACATGTTTCACAATGTTTTACAACAGGCTATAGATTCTGGTCAATAGTTTCTGGTAATCCTACTGTTTGAGCACTATCTGGCTATCAGGCTCAATTTACTCTTT
The DNA here is from genome assembly GCF_902686455.1 of Sciurus vulgaris. Lineage (NCBI taxonomy): Eukaryota > Metazoa > Chordata > Mammalia > Rodentia > Sciuridae > Sciurus > Sciurus vulgaris. Next base: position 108,717,758 of record NC_136468.1, on the reverse strand, counting down.
CACTCTCTGTTTGGGAACAGAGAACAGCTTTAAGGGCTTTGTTCCCATTACTGGGAGGGAAACCTTAGGGAGTTGATATAAAACAGCTTAAAAAAATGTCCATTCTTTCATTTCCCCATTTTCTTTTCTGGTAAGTTCTAATCATGGAACTTCTGTCTCTATATACTCTTCTCCAAAGCTATTTCCTTGGCGGAGGGACTGGTATTGTTGCCTGAGCATTAGTACCTGTACAGCACTTACTCTTTCCCTGATGAAGGTGACTAGGTGATTTCAGGCAGGCAAGAGCCCAGGGGGCGGGCCACCAATTAGCAGCCCCTTGTTTGCAGTCCTTGATAAACAGTCCTTGATAAAGGCAGGTAAATTTGGTAATCAATGGGCTCCGGAGATCCTTGACATTCCATTCTTCCAGGGGCAGTCTCCAACTTCCAGAGGCAGATGATTTTATGGCCATTTCCTCGATTTGACCCGATCCCCTATTTCTACACTAACTACCTGTTCCCAATTCAGGCTTCATTCCCCCCTCTAATCTCAGGAACTCCATGCTGCTGGGGAAGGAGGTCGATGACCGCTCTAGCTTCTTCGAGCTGGAAGTGGGTGGCGTGGGGCAAGCAGCTTGGAGTTCCTTTTCTAAAAATCAGGTCAATCAAGGGGTCCCAGGAAGAAGCCTGGTTGGGGAAGAGCAGTTTGTAAAGTCATCTGGGGGCGGCTGCTTCTATGATAGAAGAACAAAAAGACATGAGTACTGAAATGAGATTAGCACAAAGTAAATGTTGCAGCATCTGAAACATGCCACTGAGTATCATGAAAATGACAGAAGTTAATCTCTCACCAGGATGTGGAAGAACTGAGAAATTGTTCCCATAACTAGGCCTAGCAAAGGCTGGAGAGAACAAGGCCTTTATTTGGGGACTTTAACATTGTCATAGATGTCCCCAGAAAATATAGTTAAGCTACTTAATGTCATCTGATTTTGTAAAATATCCCTTTATTGGTATAACCTGTGTTTACTAGAGATCTCTATACTTCTGTTACTTAGGAATAGATAATCATACTAGCAAACATAGATTAAGTCTACCTGTGTAGCTTAGGAAGGTCTTAAACTGACTAAAAACTTCTGACTCTGGCAGTTTCTCTTGATAGTTATCAGGCACATTTGCTGAAGAATCTTTCTTTCATTTGTAGCTTCCAGCCTTTATTCTAGTGGGCTAATACAAGTGTACATCTTAAGTTACATTTAATTATTATTTCCTTTAAATGCCCAAGAATGGCTATATTTTGGTTTTAACTGTTTTGCTGGGTATCTAAGAACAAGTTGGTCAAATTGACCTGGTTCCTGTCTTGTTAAAGAGTCAGCTGAGTTCCCACAGGGGTCACTCGTACAGAACTTAAGAGCGGCTCCTTAGCTCCACCAGTGACTTTGATTAGGCAGGGTCTCTTGATGAGGTGACTTCCTTTAGAAACATCAAGGGATGTTTTCCCTTTTCCATGACCCTCCTCTGCAGCAGATGCACTGGATAATTTTTCATCCTCTAGTCTCAACAATCTCCTTGATCAGGAGGTTGTGTGACCCAGAGTTGCAACGCTCCTTAGAGAAGTTCTCTTACTCCCTGGGTTCAGGCTAACGTTGAGGGCAAGACCCAAATATGGACTTTTCTTGACCTCTGTATTTAACTCCAATTTCTAAGTTTGATCTTAATTATCCAGCAAGCCAGTCTCACCAGTCATAAATTAAGAGTAATGGGCTTTAACTTTAATGTCCATAACTTTACAGTTATTTACCCTTTTATCTAACTGGAGTCTGCATTAGTACTGGAAGTTACCACTATCTATTCTATAGGTGATGGCTTATTATCACAAGTTACCTAGGTTGTTTGTTCTTGGAGCAGCTACTTCTGCAAAACATTAACAGGTAACAGTTTTACAAAATGAAATTAGCAAGAGTAAAAATATATTCAGCTTGTATAATAGCTATCTTGAATTTTGATTGAGAACTACATTCTATCCCCTATTTGAGATCACAGTACTTTTACAACAAAAACCAATCTTTTGACTATAACTTTAAATAAGCTGAAGTCTGGCTTATTTTGGAGCTATTCTACACACAGTGAGGTGGGAGGCAGAGCCTTATCTCAGGTAAGGCGTGGCTCTTTACAGATCTTAAGTGTTCTAATTCTGATGTTGATCTTTGCTTCTTTTCCTTAAATACCATTAAGTAGTTTACATATACTGTTTCCTGAGTCTATATAAACTTTATAATTAACACAATTTAACATAGTATCTAAAACATGAATCAAAGAAAGGCTGAGAGAGCTTTTAACTTTCCTTTTGTGTGATTAAGTGGCAAAATGTTTTCATGTTTCTTTCATATTTCACAATATTAACCTTTAAACAAATCAGACTCTAATGTTTAGAAATACATTTACACTTGAAATTCTTTATCTCAGTGTAAAAAGTAACAAATTTTACACATACCCTATTGATAGCAGGTCCTATAATAGAACATTAAATGATAGAAATAAATCCCCAATAAAATTTACTCTTTATAAGTTTAAGATTACCATTACAGACAAGTTTAATCTGGAGGATAGCAGAGCTTAATAAATTCCTTGCTTTAAAAACTTGTGGTCCTGAAAAATATGAACACATTTAATATACAACTAGTGACCATTTCACAAATACCTTGACACTTTTATCTTACCAAATCGAGTTTTTAAAGAGAAACGTATACTCTGTAACAAAGTACAATACTCTATAATAGTTGTTTAACCATAATTGTATACACCCCAATTTTTAAGACTAATTGTTCTAAAGAATAAACTTAATAGACACAAAGTTAAGAGTAAATTAGTGTTTCAAATCCTTGTCATTTTACCATGTCATTCTACCATATAGATTAAACTTTGGTTTATATCAGAACGTTAGTATTTCACCTTAGGAAAAACCTTCAATAGTTTTAGCTGTCTCACATACATATAACCAACTTAGTTACACACAAACTTGTTGAAACTTGCCCTTTACTTACACAGACTTTCTTAGCTCTTACTTAGACCCTCATGTATTTCATCACACAAGCACTTTCTTACCCAGAAACATTTCCTTTTTCCTTTTACTAAATATATTTCCATACCCAGAACCTTTTATTTTCTCTTTCCTATTAGTTGTCCCCTTTTTGTTCACATTCTGAAACAACTCTTATGAAATTTCTGAATTTAGATAAATTACTCTATTTTAATAAGATTAAATATTCTGTTGTTTATAGTACTCTAATTGAAACACAGTTGAAACTTTTGGGACCCTTTGTATATAGAATTGCACTTGTTAGGACATAACTCTTAGTAATCTTGTTTTTAGTTTAGTGATGACACAAAGCAAGTTTAAACCCTTTTATTTACCAACCTATGAAAACACCAATAATGTTTAAGTATGATACCCCATGGAATTTAAGGAGTTAAAAGTACTCGATGTTATTTAACAATTAGCATTTTAACTTTGTAAATTAATCAGATGTCTCTACAAATACATTAGAGTAATCCCATACATGTTAACTCTAATTCACTTATTCTGTAAAAAACCAAGATATCAGACAAGTGTCCTGAACAGTATTTGCTGTCTCTTCCCTGTTGAAGAAAAGTCCTAGAAACAATTGATATTAGACATTTTATTAACATCAATATTTTATTAGCTTGACCACCTAGAGACTTGCAAGTTATTTTCAAAGACATTTTACTCTTATTAGTTTACCCAATTTGAACCTCTTTTAAATCACGTGAATTAAAAGTATTTGGATCCATTTTTAAATTTTAATTTTAGGAGCGCTCAGTTCTGAATCAGACAAAACATGACATCAGACAGCACAACATACAAATAACACAAAATCAAGCCATTGTAACTTTATAGGTGAATCTCCATTGCAGTGTAACAGATGTTCAAAAACTCTAGTTGAATAAAAAATAGAACTGATCAAAAAATCATGAGCTCAAAAAAACATATAATTAAAAATATAGCATTTACTTTGCTGGAGTTTTAAAGACTCTTTTTACTTTTCTTTCCCTGGGTTTGAGACTGGTCTCCTACTGAGCCTTTAGGCTTCTTTTATTTATATTTCAATGTAAGCCTGGACTGAGATCTGGAAGGATCTAACAGGTTTTAACAGAAACTCTGTGTCTAAGGCATTTTAGCCATCTCATCCGGACAGGTTGGATGTTAAAATTATGAGACCTTATTTTTCATTACTTTTGAGACTGAAGCTACTTTGCTAAGTTACCCTTCAGGGCTGTCGGGAGGGGGAGTCCAGAGAAGGAACCTTTGGGGTCCACCCGAGAGTAGCCCGGGCTGAGAACCCCGCAGTTGTTCCAACCCTTCCTCCACCTCCGCCACAAACACACAACAGAACCAGATACAGACGGGCGCCAATCTCTGATCCACCAATTGAACCCCATCAGCGCCCTTACCGACGGAGACTACCAGGCGTCCCTGGCTCTCCTTCCACCCTTAGGGCGTCCCCCAGGGCTGCAACCTGTGGCCCCCCAGGCACGTCTGCCGGCCACTGTTCGGCCACTCTCACGAGTCACCGAACGGCTGCCACCGAAACCGAAAGCGCGCTCACAGAACCAGACCAACTAACAAAACACAAGACAAAGACAGACAACTTCGGGGTACCCCTTCTTACCTCCAAGGTCGACTCCGCGGATGAGGGGGGGCCATCTTATCCCGGACGAGCCCCCAAACGTAAGGCCCCCAAAAAGGAAACCCCAACTCTGTCCCATGGATGGACGGCAACCCCAATCAACCGCAGGAGGCGTCACTTGATGCAAACCGCAAGAGGTGTTTATTTCAGCGCGCTGGGACCCAACTCGAGGAGTCAAGTCCCTAGCAGAAAATCTTGTAGGTTTATAAAGGCAGAAACCACACATTGGGAGGGGTCGCACATGAAAGGGGGAAAAGGGGGAACAAAGCTGCCAGAAAATTTCAAAGGGGGTCTGGGTTTGCTGACAACATGTTTCACAATGTTTTACAACAGGCTATAGATTCTGGTCAATAGTTTCTGGTAATCCTACTGTTTGAGCACTATCTGGCTATCAGGCTCAATTTACTCTTTCACTCTCTGTTTGGGAACAGAGAACAGCTTTAAGGGCTTTGTTCCCATTACTGGGAGGGAAACCTTAGGGAGTTGAGATAAAACAGCTTAAAAAAATGTCCATTCTTTCACTATGAATTAGGACCTCTGAAACTGTGAGCCCTCAAATAAACATTTCCTCCTCTATAATTGTTCTATTTAGATCTTTTAGTCACAGCAGCAAAATAGCTTACTAAAACAACTGGCTAATAGTATGATAAAATAATTTTATTTCTTTTGATTAACTAAAAAAGGAGGGGAAATCTATCTTAATCTCTTATACTCTTACAGACCAACAGTTCGTGATGTTTTATTTTTATATAATTATTGATTATGGGTAGATGACATTTATTACCAAAAGACTTGCTGAAATTCCTGATTAGATTGTATAGGTTATCTATAAAACTCTTCAAATTTCCCTTTAAAAATAATGAAATGTTGGCCTCTTTCACTTTTAAACATTAATTTACATTTCTATAGTACTAAGATTTTAAGAATATTGTTGAATGTAACAAGTGAAAATATATTGAGAAGTATACTTCATCTTTGGTCACTGAATTTTACATTTACTGTATATTACATCAATCCTTTATCAGGTTAAATGAATACATTTATTCCCCATTTGATATTAATTTTTGTTAATATTAATGGATATAGAAATAGTATTTAATATACCATTAGTATGATGAATTATATTAATATATTTTATGATTTTTATATATATAAATTTTCATGAGTTGTTTGCAAATATAGTTTTTAAATATTTAAAAATATTGTTTTTTTCTTGTATTTATCTTTATTCTTTTGTCTTAATATTGTTCCCTTTATGTAAACAAAGTACTTTCAAAGATTTCTCTGTCATTAATGTTATATAGTTTCACTTAAATTCTTAAATCTAAGAGAAATATTTAATCATTTATGTAAATTTTTCAGGCATCTCTTTTGAATATAATTTTTACTCAGTTTACTTTAATATTTTCCTTCCAATAAACTAATCAGGTATATTTTAGAATTGTCATTCTCTTTTATACCTCTTTTAACTTTCCATAAATATAAATAAATTAATGTAAAGTGAATGTGTGTGGGGGGGGTATATGATATTCCTAGATCTATATGCAACTACATATTGAAGGCAATTTTGTTTTGTAATATCTTTTACATTGAAGTCTCTCTTTTTTAAGTGATCAAAATTTTTATATTAATTTTAATTGACACATGAAAACAAAAATTTACCATATAGTGTTTTGATACATGTATATATTGTGACATATTTAAATCAGGTTAAACATATCTGTCTCCTTATTTATATTATCTCCTCATTTTCTTTCCAACAAAATTTTTCAAAATCCTTTCTTCTAGCCTTTTGAGATATATAGTACATAATTGTTATCTAATATCACCTGATAACCACCTTACTCTGCAATATGTCAAACCAGAACTTCTTGCTCTTATCTAATTCCAACTTAGTACCCATTTATCAACCTTCCCCCATATCCCTTGACCTGTATTCTCCTCAGCTTTGGTAATCAATTCTTAAGTATATATTTCCCTAGAATTTATACCCTGTTTCTCTGGGTTGTCTATTCCCATTATGTAGCTATAGTATTTTAACTACTCTAACTGTAGATTACATTATGATATCTAATTAAGGAAGTCATACTTTTTTAAACATAATATTTTTTAATAATTAATATTTCTAATAACTTAATAAACAAGTTTAGAAAGTCATAGTAATAAGTTATCATAATTGTCTTATAGATAATAAGCTGCTGAATTTCTTAGTATTATCTTTAAGACTCCCAAAACATAAGAAATCAAAGCAAGAATCAATAAATGGGATGGACTCAAACTAAAAAGATTTTTCTTATTAATTGTAAAGGATACAATTAAGAATGTGAAGAGAGAGCCTACAGAGTGGGAGAAAATCTTTTCCACACACGCTTCAGATAGAGCACTTATCTCCAAAATTTATAAAGAACTTACAAAACTTTGCACCAAAAATACAAAGAACCCAATCAATAAATGGGCCAAGGAACTGGACAGACACTTTACACAAGAAGACACACAGGCAATTAATAAATAGATGAAAAAGTGTTCAACATCTCTAGTAATTAGAGAAATGCAAATTAAAACAACTCTAAGATTTCATTTTACTCCAATTAGAATGGCTTTTATCAATAACACAAACAATAATAGATGTTGGCGTGGATGTGGGGAAAAAGGCACACTTTTACATTGCTTGTGGAGTTGCAAATTGGTGCAGTTACTCTGGAAAGCAGTATGGAGAATCCTAAGAAAACTTGGAATGGACCCACCTTTTGACCCAGTTATTCCACTCCTTGGTTTATACCCAAATGACCTAAAATCAGCAAACTACAGTAACACAGCCACATCAATGTTTATAGTAGCTCAGTTCACAATAGCTAGATTGTGGAACCAACCTAGATGCCCTTCAACAGATGAATGGATAAATAAACTGTGGTATATACACACAATGGAATACTATTCAGCCATAAGGAAGAATAATGTTATGGCATTTGCAAATAAATGGATGGAATTGGAGAATATCATGCTAAGTGAAATAAGCCAAGCCCAGAAAACCAAAGGTCGAATATTTTCCCTGATAAGTGGAGGATGATATATAATGGGGGTTGGGGTGGGGAATGGGAGACTAATGGGGGAACTTTAGAATATGTAGAAGAAAATGAAAGGGAGGGGAATATGAAGAACGGGGAATGAGACAGACATCATTACCCATGTACATATATGATTACATGAATGGTGTGAATCTACATCGTGTACAACCATAGAAACAAAATTAAGTACCCCATTTGTGTACAATGAATCAAAATGCAGTCTGTAAAAAATTAAAAGCTAAATAAAAATAATTTAAAAAAAGATAATATGAAGTCTCTTTTTTGATTAACTTCTGACCTGGCATTCTTTGGAGGATATAATTCCTATTTTATTTCTGCTGAGTTTTGTTCGTGATGAATGTTTTCTTCAGCATTTCTTCCCTGTGACTATTTTTTTATGCTATGTGTTGCTAACTGACTTTTGGGAGCTTTTTTAATGTGCATACAAGATGCCTTCGACTGATTATGGATATTTCTTCTCAGGGAGATTTGTTTTCATCTCTTTCACACTAATATATATTCCCATGTAATCTTACTTTTCCTAGGTCATTATAGCATCTATTAAGTAGTATAGGTTTAGACTACTTCTATGTGCTTAAGGTAATTTCAAAATTTTAATTTCTTGTGCAACTTTTTCCTTTCCTGTTCATACTTTTAAGCAAAGAGATTCTCTAAAGCCCCCTTCCCAGATTTGTAGAAAAAGACTAGCTCCCTTTTCACTTACGGGAAAGTCCTTCAAGGACCCAAATTTCTGCCTATGATTTGTATTTATCCCATGTTCCCATGGTTTTCTGCTCCACACAACTAACAATTTGCTTTTTAATTTCTGCTCCACTACGTGGCCTTGGGATGTCTTCTAGTATTTCTGGATTCATGGTACTCAACAAGATGGGGACCTCATGAACTTGGAGACCTGGGATGACCACACAGAGGAACAAGGTGCACTGCAACCACAACCCTTGATTGGAGTGAATCCCACTGCCGGGGAGTGGGCCAATGGAAGAGTCTCCAATGACACTGGCATACCTATCTACAGGGGGAATCACACAGTCCTCAGAGGGAAGGGCAGTCTATTAAATGAAATAATATCTGAAAACTTCCTGAATCCTGGGAAAGATTTGGATATCCAGGGACAGGAAGTAAAACAGATATGACCAGAAAAGATCTTCCCAACACATTATAAACAAACTGCCAAAACAGAAAGACAGACCTCTAAAAACTGCACAAGAAAAATTCCAGTCACATTTAAGTGACTCTCATTAGACTAACAGGAATTTTATAACAGAAACCTAGCAACCAGGATATGTAATGACATTTTTCCAGTTCTGAAAGAAAATAATTGCTAACTAGAAATACTGTATCCAGCAAAGTTATACTTCAGAAATAAAGAAGAATTTAAAGAATTTTAAAGACAAATAAAAAAACTGAAAAAATCCAGCATCGTCCTATTAAATGTATAAAAGATATTTAAGGCAGTCATACATTCAGAAGCAAAAGAAATATCTACCATCATAAAGACACATGAGCCAGTCATGGTGGCACACACCTGTAATCCCAGCTGCTCTGAAGGCTGAGATAGGAGGATCACGAGTTCAAAGCCATCCTCAGCAAAAGCGACTCAGTGAGACCCTGTCTCTAAGTAAAATGCAAAATAGAACTGGGGATGTGGCTCAGTGGTCCAGTGCCCCTGAGTTCAATCCCTGGTACTGCCCCCAAAAATAAAATAAAATAAAGACACATGAAAATATGGTAAAATAGGCAAATAGAATAGAAATGGAAAAGATCAAACTTTATCGATAAATGTATTATTAAACAAAGCTGAACAAGAAAGAAAGAATAGGATGAACAATATTCAAAAGAAGCACAAGAAAATTAGCAAAATAACAGGAGTCAGTTCTTGTATATTAATAATAACCTTGACTGTAAATGTACTAAATTCCCTAATTAAAAGATGCAGACTAATTGAATATATGCAAAAAAGGACTCAACCAAATGCTGCCTACAAAAAACTTCACTGGTGAAGACACACAAAGACTAAAATTGAAGGACTGAAAACTATATTCCCCCAAATGGAAAACAAAAGTGAGCAGAAATAACTATACTTGTATGAGGGATACTCAATTATAATGATGTAAAAAAGATACAAAGAAGATCACTAGACAGAGATAAAGGAATTGATTAACAAGAGTCAATAAGTATAAAAGAATCGATTAAAATGAGTTTATTACTATAAGCATATATGCACCCAACACTGAGTGCAATTATTTTACTCAATTACGTAAAGCAATGATTATTAGATCTTAAGAATTAGACTTTAATACAATAGGTGTTGAAGACTAACAAACTGAGTCCATTAGCAGATCAAAAAGATTACATACAACGATCAAACAGGAAATTATATGCCAGAAAAGCAATGATGACAGTTAAATGTACACAAATCAATAAATGTAATGCAAAGCATCCACAGATTGAAAAAAAAATAAACCCTTTATGAATATGTAAATATACACATAAAAAAACCTTCAATAATATTCAACATAGCTTCGTGATACAAACTTAGCAATTTGGTATTAGAAATATACCAAAAAAAAAAAAAAAAAAAAAAAAAAGACTATCTAAATGGCAGACACACAGCTGATATCATGTTAACTGGGGGAAAATTAAAATTAGTTTCTATAAGATCTGGCACAAAATAAGGATATACATATCCATCATTCCTACTCAGTATAGTACTGGAAGTCTTAGAGTCAAGGGAAAGAAACAAAAGCCAAAAGCCATCCAAATAAGAAAGGAAGAAATCAAATTATCTCTATTTGCAGGTGACATGAACTTATATGTATAAAACCCTAAAAACTCCACCAGAACACTGTTGGAACTGATAAACAGTTCAGTAAGTTTCTTATAAACCCATTCAGTAATTTTCAGGATTCATAATTGACATACAAAGAGAGTAACATTTTCATATTCCAATAAAAAACAATCTGAAAAAGAAATTGAAAATCAATACCATTCACTGTTGCTAAAAAATATCTAGGAATAAATTCAACTAAGGAAGCGAATGATCTCTACAAAGAAAACTGTAAAATACTGATAAAAGGAATAATAGGGAATAAACACACACACATACAAATGGAAAGTTGTCCCATGCTCTTTGAGTATAAGAATATTGTTAAAATGTCTATGTTATAATGCACTAATACAAACATTGAAAAATGTCCACGCTGTTTAAAAAGTGTGTTTAAAAATGTCTGTACTGTCAAAAAATGTCTATACTGCTCACATCAATCTACATATTCAATGCAATATGTAAAAAAATGTCAATTATATTCTTCACAGAACTATAAGAAGCAAACTCAAGATTCAGTTGGAATTACAAAATACTCAGAATTGCCGAATCAACCCTGAGAAAAAGAACAAAACTAGAGGCATCAAAATATTGATTTCAAAACATATTACAAACATGTAATTTAAAGATTACAAAGAGACACAGAGAACAGTGGAACAATTTTTTTTTAATATGATAATTAATCCACATATTTAAAACCAGTTGATTTTTGATAAAGGAACTGAGAACACACATTGGAGAAGGGACAGTTTCTTTAACAAATTGTGCTAAGAAATCTGTATATGCATATGCAAAAAAAAATGAGACTAGAACCCTACCTCTCACAAAATAAAAAATAAAATCACGATGAATCAAGGATCCCAAAATAAGACCTGAAAGACAAAATAATTAGAAGGAAAGATAGAAGAAATACATAAAAACATTGTAGAAGCAAATAATATTTATTTTGGATAAGAAATATAAAGTTCAGACAAGAAAAGCTAAACTAGAAAAGTGGAATTATATCAAACTGGGAAGCTATTGTAATCAAAGGAAACAACAGAGTGAAGAGACAACCCACAGAATGGAAGAAAGTATTGGTAAGCTATTCACTTAACAAGAAATTAATGTCCAGAATATACAAGTAACTCAACTACAATAAAAACAATCTGAGTAAAGGATGGTGAAATGGTTACAGTACATATGTCTCAAGTGAAGATTTGCAAATGGCCAAGGAGTATGTGAAAAAATGCCCAGAATCACTAATCATTAGTAAAATGCAAACCAAAACCATAATAAAATATCATCTTAATCCAGTTGAAATGATTATATTTGTTGCATGTATATAGGAATATATTATATATGACTATATATAAATATATATATATATATCCATATATGTCGTATTTCCACCAATAGTGGAAATGTAAATGGGTACAATCATTGTAGAAAACACTATGGGATGGGAGTTCCTCAAAAAGTAACTGAAAATAGACCTACCATATCATTTGGCAATCCAATGAATGGGTATATAGCCAATGAAAATGAAATCATTTATTGCAACACTATTCACAAAATACAAGTTATGGAGTCAACTAAGATGTCCATAGATGGATGAAGAGATCATAACAAAGGTTGCATATGCACAAAATCGATATGAAAAGATGAAATTATGCTATTTGCAATCGCATATTTAGAACTGAGGGACTTTATGTTAAGTGAAATGAATCAGGGACAAGGCGAACACCAGACATTCTTGATCATTTGTAGAAAATGAAAAGTTTGATCACACAGAAATTAGAATAAAATAGAGGTCGATTAGGGATTAAGAAGGGAAGGTGAGTAGGAACAGAGAAAGGGTGGATAATGAATGCCAAAATACAGTTAATAAATGGAAAGTGTCTCTAAATTTGTATAGGACAGACTGGTAAATACAGTCTACAACAATTACACATTCCAATATAACTAAAGAAGAAAAGTTGAAAGTTCCTAGTTCAGAGAAATGATAATATTTGAGAAAAAGGAAAATTCCAATTACTCTGATTTCATTAGTATATACATGTGTATCATATTGTAATATTTTATCTTATGTTAAATATTCTATGTAAATTAAAATTAATATCATGAGATGATTAAAAAATAAAACATTATGTAATCTTCAAGATAAGAAAATGATTTACCATATGACCCAGATTGCTGAAAAAAAAAAAAAAAAAGAACTTTTACATTAATGTTCAAATCTGCATTATTCATAATGGTCAAAAATGAACACAAAAATGTCCATCAAGTGATGAACAAACAGAAAAAGGTGGTAGATCCAAACAATGGAATAACATTTTCTCAGAAAAAATATGAAGTACTCACACATGGTATTTTGAAATATCAGTTCACATGAAAGGGGCCAAACAAAAAAGACCACATATTTTATGAATTCACTTAAATTAAATATCCACCATGCAGATCCACACAGACAGAAAGTAAGTTAGTGGTTCCCTAGGATGAGAAGTTAATGAGAAGTGGTTAATGCATGGTTTTTTTCATGGGATGAAGAAAATTTTACAAAACATACCATGGTGATATTTGTATACCTTAGTGATTTAACCAAATGTTTTAGTTGGATTTTTATCACTGAAAAAATACTTGAGAAAATCAACTTGGAGGAGAAAAGAATCATTTTGGCCCATGAGGTTTCTCCCGGTGGTGGAATGGTTCCATTTTTTTCTGGTCCTCTGGTGAGGCTGTTCATCATGGTGGGGAGGGAAGAGCAGAGCAAAGCAGCTTATCTCCTGCTGACAGAAGCAAAAAGAGGGCCAGGAGGAAGCCAGGGACAGGATACAGCTTTCCAGTTCACACTCCCAATCATCTACTTTCTCCAACTAGATCCCACCTTCTACAGTATCCATCACCCCCACAGTCCATTCAATTATGAAACCATGAATAGATTTATCCATTTATGAAATCAGAGTCCCCATGATCCACTTGTTTCCCAAAAGCCCCACCTTGAAACATTGCTGCAGTGCAAACCAAGTCTTCAACACACGAGATTTTAGGGGACATTTCAGATCTAAACTACAACACTGAATAAAACAATGAATAATACACATAATAATAAAAAATAAGCCAAAAAAGTTTAATCTATAATTCTGTGGTCGTGATAAAATTATGCAATTACTATTTAATGTAGTGAATTGAGTTGTAGAAAAATATTTGTAAAATAGCATAATTAAATGGCAAAGGATTAAATAAAAATTATTGATTGAGGCATTCAATCAGTAGTTTTCTATTTAAAAAAATATGATTAAGATTCACCACTTAGAGCCATAACTCTTACAAAGCAACAAAATACCAAGCAGTATAGGTTACACATTACTTGATTTATCTAAGAATAACCTTACCAAACCACATCCCCTTATACATAAAGATCCTGAAACACAGAAAATAGCTTATTTCTATATAACTCACATTATTGCTATTTCAAGAGAACGGAAAGTCTGTTTTAAGGAAATGAGAAAATTCTGATATAAGGAAATGAGAGTGAAACAAATTTCAGTTTTCCCCAATACCATCATTATATATATTTTTGGCTCTGTATTCCGTCAGATTTAAGTTATGGAATAAGACACCTGCAATACCCCATGACTTCCATCTGTAATCAAAATAAACTGTTATAGAGTTGCATAAATTCTGCTTGTAGAATGTGAAAGATTTTTATTAACTGGGATTTGATATGGGAATAAAGTGAAGTCTTGCTCATAAATATAATATGGTTAAAATGAATTCTCCTGACAAAATAGTAAATCAACTATTAATTACATTAATGCAGTGGGTGACACCATCTCATTATTAAAGGTGAAATTCAGTGTATGCAAAAACTTGTTTTCATAATTTATAAGTACAGATGTTGCTGAATTTTTTACAAGTTTATCCTGTTTAAAACTATAAAGCAAATCTTTCATCTCTCAACCTTTAGCTATCAAAGCAAAATATCTCATTCAGTCTTGAGACTACAGGGTTTCCATACTATGTACCAGAAATCCTTTCCTTTGTTCAGTACTGATATTTTTACTTTAGTGACATAGAATCCATAAAGGAGGTCCTCAAATTCAGGTGATTGTATGGCATAATGTGAGCAAATCACTTATTCCACTTTTTTTTTTTTTTAAAGATAGAGGATCCTAAATTATAGTTTCTCAGTAAAACAGTGTAGTTTCAACTATGTCAATGACAAATGTGTTAGTGTAGATTTAGAGATATAATTATTTCTTTTTCTATTTAACTGGCTTAAATTTTGGTATAAAATGTCTTTCTGATATTAGTCTTCAATTAGATTTCATTGGGTTTTCATATTGGCACATAGTCATCTGGTACCTGCTGATAGGAGCAATTGTATACTCAATGGTGTAGACAGTTGAAGGAAGAGTACACTATTTTATTCTTATAAGAAGGAAGCAGAGGAATCTTTAATTAATAAATATATGATGCCACAGGGCTTTTATTGACCTTCTGTCATGTAATCCTGTGAATTCATGACATGGTTATATTTTGTTTTGTTTAGTAAAAATGAAACAAATCCAAAGATATTAGAAAATTAGTTTAATTTACAAAGACAAACCACTGAGACTTAATTTGGTTCTGAGCATATAATGAATTACTTTCCCCTTCTATATTATTTCCTGGAGATGCAATAAATACAAAGAATGAAAATTGTTCTAAGTTATAAATTTCTATGTATTTCTTCTGTTTCCCCATGTAAAGTATGGTGCTTATGTCACTCAATAATTTTCTATTCAAAAATAACTGTGAAACTTGAATCAATAAGAGCTAGTATTTTCTTGTTGTTCTTGTTGTCTTTTGTTTTTAAATGCTCACTAAGTGCCATTCACTATTCTAATTGTTTTGGACCTGTTAACTCATGTAATCAGTCCTAAAGTCCTGTGAGTTAGATACTCATATCCTTTAAACAAATGAATAATTTGAGGGCTGGGATATGGATATAGACTCAGCAAGTCTGACTTAGGTTTGGAGTTAGTGTTCTTATACACAACACTGTCTTTTCTCCATATAGGTTTTACTTACATTAATTTACTTATAAAATATTCCATAAAGAAGTTTAAATTTTAAGTTGGTTGGCATGTGATATAAAAAAAAATTAACTGAATGACTACCAGCAAAAAAAACGGTGATAAGCACAAGCCAATGACCTAGGTCTCAGTCAGTTTAAGAGGGATGTTTGAGTGTTTGACTTAATTATGTATACAGAAATTTAGTCTACTAGTTGAACTACTTCTTTATGCACACACACATACACACACACACACACACACACACCAAAAAAAAACGAAAGCAAAAAGTTTTCCTAGTACTTGAGGCAACCTAGGAGCATGAAGTGGAAGAACCAAGGTATGCAGATGAAACAACTGAAACCAGAGGAAATACAACTAAAGTGGGAAACAGAAGACAATTTCAAAATATTTCAAGAGATCTCAGCAGGCATTAAATGTATAAAATAGCTGACTGTTAAGTTTAAAGATGCAAACCAAAAAATAATAAAGTTCTGGAAAATGTAAACACAAGTTTCAAAAGAAAACAAATTATTAACATAAATAAGAGAACAAATTGATATACATATGAAATTAATGTGTTTTTAAAAATCCAAACAAACAAGTTAACATGCGAAAAGACTGAAAAAAATTGAGGGGATTTCAAAGTGGGAGAAAAGAATTAGAAATTCCAATATTTGATCAAAAAAGAGAACAGAAATAATGGATGGAAGATAACAACAAATAATATATGAACATTTTCTCAACAGAGAAATATTTACCTTCATATTAAAAGTACTCATCCTTGACTGAAAAAAAAAACTAAAAATTAAAATGTGGCACATATGAATGCTGTATGATAGAAAGTCTAGTCTCTGAAGAAATTTTTAATTTCATTAAAAGTTTTAAGAGGCCAAAAGAGCATCAATTTTCCTGCAAATGGAGCAATTAGAATTGCATAGGAATCATACCAGAAATATTGATTTGTGATTATGAAAAATAAAAAATAGTTTACATAAAATCAACCTGATTTTCATATTTAATAATCTTTTTATGTATATAATTTTACTATGTTGGTCTCCCTAAAATATGGGTGAATGTTATGCATACTTCTTAATATCACACAGATGGGATCATTATTCATGTATTTCACTGAAATTTGCTCTTTTCACTCAAAATTAATATTTTTATACCTTTATTTTGTTTATTTAGGTTTTTTTTTTTAATTGTGGTATTAGGGATTGAACCCAGTGCCTCACGTGTGCTAGGCAAGCACTCTACCACTGAGCCACGACACCAGCACCTCAAAATTACTCATGTGAAGAATGAGCATTCACTCTTTTTTTCTTTTATTGCACATAATTGCTTCCTGTGAGTATAACACAATTGATTATTCATTCTCCTTCTCAGAGAATTTTAATGTAGCTACTCCAGCTCTCTTATGGTTATTGTTTGTATGGTATATATTTTCTTATTATTTTACTTTTAATGTATTTGTATCTTTATCTAAGGTATATCTCTTGCAGGAGTTTTAATAATGAATTTTTCTTTTTAATACAGTGTAATAATATCTGCCTTAGATGAAAATTTAGTCTACACATTTAATATAATCACTGACATGTTTAGATTTAGTTTTTTCATTTGTTATTTTAATCTGTACATTAAAATAAATGTTGCTTTGGTTTACTTTTACAGTCTTTTAAAAACATTTTAGTAAATCATTTTAATACCTGTGTTGCTATTTTAACTCTATTTTAAGTTAATTTTGATACTTCCTCTAGAGTTTCATCTTTAATTTGTCATAATCTACTTTAACTTTTCACTATAACAGTGTTGTACTCCATGTATATTTCAGTTATGTTATAAACCCAACCACACAGAATCCATATTTTGCTTTACATTTTGTATGCTTGTATATAAGAATATACAAATATAGCTATTTTATGTTTTCCCACATACCATTTTCAATGCTGTTTACTTATCCTGTGAACTTATTTTTGACATTAGAATTTTGCTTTAGAATTTCATTTTGTCTGTGGTTTTAAGCAAACGATTATGATGTGTTAGGTTTATTTTTACTCTGTTTTGGGTTCATGGAGTTTATGGGATCTGTAAGTTAAATATTTCATTAAATTTGGGATATGTTCAGTCTTCCCATTTTCAATCATTTATGTTACTCATTTTTTATTTCTGCTCTTTTTAAAATTCCCATTATATGCATGTCAAAACATTTTATATATTCTCAAAGGTCTCTGAGGTTCTGCTCATTTTTATTCAATCTTTTTCTCTCTTGATTCAGATCAGGTAAGTTCTACCATCATTTCTTCAAGTTTTCTGGTTCTTTCTGGATTCATGTATCTAGATGCTGTTGACATTAAGGTTTTGCTTTAGAATTTCATTTGGTCTATGGTTTTAAGCAAACATTTCAATTTTCAATTCCTGAATGTTCATTTAAAATGTTTCATCCTTATTTATGGACTCATTTCAGCATATTTTAATTGCACAAATGTATTTTATTTAATTTTAATGACATATTGGTAATAGCTATTTTAAAGTCTTTTTAAATTTGAGTGTATTTTAGATAGTTTCTATTGAAGGCATGCTTTATTTTTAAAATAAAGTATATCTTAAACATTCCTATTACTTTCTGGTAACTTTCTAGTTTTGTTGTTGTTGAAAAGTGTGTATTTTGGATTATATATTGTCAGAACTACCAATTCTGTTTTAGTTTCCTGAAGGATATTGTTTATTTTTACCTAAGTAATATACCTATACTTCCATGTGTGGGTTCTTATTGAGTTTTTGTGTTTGTATCTTTTTAATTTAAATGTCGGTTTCTCTTCATGGACAGGTCAACTACAGATTTATACAGTTCAGTAACCAGGCATTTATTTGAGTATGGTACTATTATGGGAGAAATTAAGTCTCCTAAAATTCTCATGTTGAAGTCCTATCGTAACTCAGAATATGATTATATTTGGAGATAGTGCCTTAGAGAGATAATTAAGGCAAAATGAAGTCATTTGACTGGGATCTATTCCAATGTCTGGTGTCCTCATAAGAAGAGATTAGGATACAAATATGCACGAATGATCCTGTGAAGACACAAGAGAAGATGACCATTTATAAGCCATAGAGAGAGACTCAGAATAAACCAACCATGTGTCCGCCTTCCCAACTAGAGCTTGGACTGAGGGAACAGAAAAGGAAGTGAATGAAAAAAGGAAGAAATGAGATTCTACAGGACAGGGTGATAGAACTATCTGCCTGAGAATATGTATCATTCTTTCATAAAAGGGAAAAGCAACTCTGAAAATAGTCCAGACACCACAGTTCTGGGTTTGGGGACTGTTTCTTCCTTGTTTATAGAAAAATCAGCTACTTTGCAGACCCAATGGGTCAGAACCACCATTCTTGTGGACTGAAAAAATAAAACGCTACCACAATAGGTCAAGAAGACAATATCTAGACAAATAAGATTGTCCTGGAGGCTTACATCCAATAGAATTTGCAAAGCTGAGTTGCAAATGGAGATACTTCACTCCTTTATTCTAATTATTCCATTTTTGAATGGGGATATTAATCTGATATTTGTTCCATCATTGTATTTTGGAAGCTGATAACTTACCTGGTTTTACATGTTCTTAGCTAAAAAGAAATTTTGCCCCAGGATGATTTATTCCTCAAGTCTCACCCATATTTGATAAAGGTAATATTTGAATGAAATTTTGGACATAGATCTGATGCTAGGTTAACATTTGTGGCTGTTGGCGTAGGGTGAGTCCGCTTTGCATGTAAGAAGGACATGGATTTGCCGCATAATCTAAGGGAGAGGAGTATAAATTGAATAGTGTTCCTGAAAAATTTGTACATTGAAAACTTGACTTTAATAACTCAGAATGTGACTGCATTTGGAGATAAGCCCTTTGAAAGAGTTATTAAGCTAAAATCAGCCCATATGGTGGGACCCTACTCCAATATGACTGGTGTCCTTATAAAAAGAAGGGATCAGGACACAAATACACACAGAAGAATGGTAATGTGAAGATACAGAGGAAAGCTGACTACGAGCCAAGGAAAGAGGGCTCAGAAGAAATCCAACTCTGCCTGAACCTTAATCTGAGTTCTAGCAGTCAGAATTTTGAGAAAATCAAGTTCTGTTATTTATATCACCCATTCTGTGGTACTTTGTTATAGCAGCCTAGAACTAATTCAGGTACCTAACACTTCTAGTGCTGCTGCCCTCTGCCAACTGATCTGTGTGTAGACTACATAGTGCATTCTAATTAGCAACCAGCTCCAGTCTCACTTGGTTTTTACTTTTCCTTCTATGTCACAATATTCCTCACTTTCACGTTTGCATCATTTATTGGTAAACTATTCTCTTATGGATGGATAATCTCAGTTCATCTACGGACTTCTCACCTTGCATTAAAATTCTTGACTTACCTAAGGAAGTTTTGGCTATTTCCAATCTCTTCTAAATTAAATCTGCTCCTTTTAGCTGGCAAAGCTGTGGGTTTTTAATTATACTCTCCCCAATGAAGTCCAGTTCATCACTTCTTGCTACATGGATGCTGGATTTTTGCTACAAGCCCCCATTTGGAAAGTTCACAGTGTTTTTGCAAATCAAGTAGAGAGTTTGAGTAGGAATAGGCTGTGGCAAGAAATCCACAGGCTCCTGCTATTCTTATCCAAGTAAGAATCCATTTTTGTCGATTTGTCATCCTCTTTTGACCAAATTCCTGTGTTAAGGAAATTTTGTTATTGTCGTTGATAAATTAGCCCACGCTTTTCTTTGTTTTCCTTGTTTTCTGTGGAAGGGAATTTCTCAACTTTTTAATGACATCTTTAACAGTAATAAATCTTCACATAACTCTCTTAACTCTGATGAGATCCTCAGAGATACCATCATTTTCAGGGAAATTTGCAGCATTAATCACAATTAATATCATGAATGCTCTTGGATGCAACAATTTCATAGTTGTATGTATAATTATTTATCTAGAAAATTTTGTATAAGTGCAAGAGACAAAAGTATTTATGAATCTTCGGATGAAAATTAAAAAAAATACTCTAAAAGTTGGATATTAGGCAAGTTAAATGATGTATCACAAGTAACTTAATGTGAAATTTTTATAATATTAATGCAAGTATCTAATTATACTCATGCTTGGAAATAGTGTATATGTGTCTGTGTGCGTCTGGGTTTATACGTACACACCTAGAAATACACATATTAAATAAGAAGAAAAAATGGGTAGTTATCAGTTTTCAGTCTAGGTATTTTTTAAATGTTTAAAGATTTTGGAATAGAATATACTGATTTGTATCATTTAAAAATGAAGGAAACAATGGAGAAAAACGCAAGTGAGTTCCTACATTTTTTTACATTTGAAAGATGTGAAGAATTTCCGGGCCTGAAAAGCTCATTAGCTTACTTCCAATTTTATGTGCATCCATTAAAATTTTGCCTCCTAAAACAGCTGGCAGACTTGTCCCTTTGATATCATACTTTAATGCTCAGAGTGTGTCTATGAAATTGCAAAACACAAGAAGATTTTTCTGGTGAGGTTATAACCCAGACTTCTAAATTCTCCCTTATTGATTTTGGTTGGCCTTGTCTCCTCCATTCTCTCCCTACTGGGTTTCAAGTAAGCTCTGCTTTAAACTTGGATCTTCACATTTACAGAATGTTTGGCCACATGTGAACCGAGTGGAACTGGGGTGCCTCAGTGGTTGGATATTAATATTTTGTGGGCTTGGTTCTCCAGGGAATGAAGTATGTGTATTCTTTACACAAAGGCAGCAGTCTCTGAATATTTGGTCCGTTTATGTTTTATTTTGTCCAATTATGTTTTATTTATATGGTGTTGGATGCTATTTTTTAAACAAATTCTTTTATTGAGTAATCACCTAATTTATTCAAATATTGAAAAACACTATTATTGTATTTTAAATCGGGAATGGGTAAAATCAGCCCAAAAAGGTAACATGAATTTTACATATCAAATGTGAATGAGAGGTAGTCTGTACCCTAGACTCTTAAGAGATTTTTAATTAGGCCCTTTTGATAAACAGTCTGATCTTAAACTTAACCTTTATCTAAAATATTACTAAGGATTATTTCATGTAATATGTTCACAAAAATCACTGATGTTAATTGCTAAGCTAGAGATTGCTTTTTTATACCAGTAGCATGTGGAAGAACCCCACATGCTAACTGGGCTTACTATGCTGACAGGTGGATAGGAGGAATCCAGTTACTACTTTTAGTAGAGAGATCAAGTTTTTGTTTGAACTTCATGATGAAAACTTACCTCATCTATTTTTAAAAAGGCATTGTTACTTAGTACACTTAAATAGCAAAATTTGCCCTAGAAGCATAGTTACATTATTTTAAAGCCTCATAATACTAAATATTTTTAGGCTTCCTCAGTTAATCAACCTGGTACATAACCAAGGTGTGTGAGGTTAAGATAATTCACATCACTAGGAGAAAATTGTGCTAATTATAATGTGAGTTATTGATACAAATTTACATGTAGAGATTTTCTAGCTCCTTAAGTCTGCAAAGGATCATATCTAGGCCCAAAAATGCATAAAAGAGAAAAATAAGAACATTCCACTCCATATTACATGTTGATAGACTAGTTTGAGTGGATGGACTCACATGGTTCCAGGGCATCTCAAAGCAGAGGGAACAAAACTGATGGGGCTACACAGAGAAGGCCCTCAGCATGGATTCTACCTCCCTCTGGAACATTCCAGGGAGTTCTCAGACTGAGAGTATTGAATTAACCAGTGACTTCCAAGCTTCCCCAGGTAGGTTTAATTCTATTGGGTACTAAACACTCAAATGGAAGTGGAGAGGTACTGGGTCAGCCTAGTTATTCCTCATGGCTGGTCAGTGTCTATTTTGAGCGACCTTTGAAGTGGACCTGCTGGGCTAGATAAATGGCTGTCATCACATGCCTCCACAACTCGTACAAGAGTGGCTGGGCTAAGTTGGGAAGCTATCCAGGGTGAGATGAACCTAGCAAACCTTTGGTAATATAAGCCCATCTAAGACACTAGTAATTTCACTTTTTAAATTCAGTGGGATACAGTAGGAATGTATCTGGATTTGAGATATGGAGAGATCATAACCAGAAGGAAGCTTGTCCTATCACCTAGACATTTGTGTAGGTGACTGGGACATGAACCACTCTGATACTCTGGTATCTATCTTCACAAAGGTGAGAACATATCTCAGGGAGAGAGATGACAAACAATGGATTTCAAATCAGTCATTCAGAAACTCGACAAATGAAATCCTCCCATGTTTAAAGAGGAGAACAGATAACTAAAGAGTTCTTTTACTAAATCAGTTATAATAAGTGACCTTAGGAAACAGCAAAAGGGAGTTGACAGTTATCCACTGACATATTTATTTGGTCTAAAATGGAAGTGTATTGTTTTCAAAGTCTTCTTTTCACTATTTAAATGGATGACATCAGAAAATCATTCAAGAAGTGAGGTAATTTTGCTTGGAGGTCTTGTGATTTGTGGCAAGACTACTGATTGAATAATTTTCATATAATCCTGCTCAAAATTAAATTTGTCAAGGAAGTGAAGTGGTTCATATTATAGAAGGCATGGAGTTAGCACTGATTTTAGGACTGAAGAGGCATAGGTGATTGGCATCTTGGTTTAAGATACTGAGCACTTGGACATCAGGCACAGGCTGGTCCACAGGCCCAGCAGGAGTCTGTCTCTTTATCCCATCATTGCCTGACCTACTGTCTTTCTCCTCTCTTCTCACCCTTCCTCCTTACAAGGACAGATTCGAATATGTTTTTATATCCCCAAAATGCTTTGTAAAAACATGACGTATCTTTTATTATCTTTACTTTCTTTTCTCTTCTCCATCCCTAGTATTCTTTTTCTTGACCAATTCTTTGAGCCTTAAAAAATATGTGTTTTTAAAGATGTCTTTACTGTATTAGTAGTATACCTCTCATTTGATATTAATAACACATACAAAATAATATATGTGACTTTTATTGCAAAAAAAGTCTTATTTGACAAGACCTATAGCAGAAATACAATTTTAAGACTGAACATGAAACCCAGTTTAGGAACTAATCAATAATTAGTTAATAATCAATAATTGAATAGTCGTCTATGAAACACCAGTACAAATTCAAACCAAGAATAATCATATAAGAGACAAAAGCCAGCTATTCCAATCTTTAATTTCTCAGGATTCTTCAAGGTTTTTTTTTCTACATAGTGTTCTACCAATAGAAAGCTACAAATTTAAGTGGTATTTCCAATTTTTTTTCCTCAGAACTCAAAATTAAGAAGTTATGACTTTTCTGAAAAATAAATCCAATATTTTAAAGTAGACAATGGAAGCTTTATATTTTTTTTGTGTGTGCCAGCAAAGTATGTTTAGTTACAATGTTTTTTCTTAGCACTGTTTTTATAGTATAATGATGCTTTTTCTATTTAATAAGTAAATATCTCAAGTTTCTTTTTAAAAAGACTCCAGAGATTAATTGCTTGTTGTCATCATGGTTATCATCATCAGGTGTCATTGCCACTTCACTCTACATGACCCTAATTTCCTTGATTTTACTGAATTTTAATTTTTCTTTATTATTTATTCTTCTTTTTGTTTGTTTGTTTGGGTACAGGGGATCGAACCCAGAAGCACTTAACCACTGAACCATATCCCCAGCCCTTTTTATTTTTTATTTAGAGACAAGGTCTTGCTAAGTTGCTTAGGGCCTAGTTAAATTACTGAGGCTGACTTTGTACTCATGATACCCCTTCTCAGCCTCCCAAGCTGCTGGGATTACAGGTGTGCACTACTGCACCTGGCTACTGAATTTTTCTTGTGTTTAAGCCTATATCATCTCTATTTCAGTTCTTCAGAAATGTTTTGCCAGTCCAAAATATTTTTTTGTGTTCTGAATATCCTTTGTTGTTGTTGTTGCTCTGGTAGGTGTTTTCTTGTGACTTAATGCAGACTCTGTCATATTTATTTCCATAATAATTATAGGAAGTGCTTGTGTAGTACCTAAGCACTGTTTCTTATAGCTGTTGGAAAGTCGTATTTCAAGCTTTCAGTGAATGATATTACATCATCTATGACTTTTAAAATTGACATTCTTTGATCCTTGATACATTTTTTACAAGTTCAAATAAAATGTGAGTTTATGACCCCAAATTCCTTTGATTCTAATTGGCAATAAGTCATTCAAGATAACTTTATGCATTTTAATGAACTTTATGTCATTTGTTCCTTACATGTTTACATGTCTTCTAAGAACTCTTTAAACTTTATATTTACGAGTGTAAGTTTCTGTCATCTGGTTCTTATTTACATGTCATTTATAATACCTTTAAATTCTCAAAGTCTAAAGTCCCACCATAGGTTTTCAAGTGATAAACTTAAAACCCACAGTCTAGTTATCCAATTCCATTAATTTCTAATTCTTCAACAAGAACCATCTAGGAAGTGGACTAATACATAACCTAGTTGAGGGCATCGCCTTGGCCTTTTTTATCTTTTGGCTTATTTAAATCCATGCTAGCAATACACAGAGTATATTTCAATGACATTTTGAATGCTTGTTGAATTTTTTTTAGCTTTTGATAATCTGATCTTAATTTTTTCACCATTAAAATTTTATTTTTTTTACAAAACTACACCTGGTACTAATAAAGTTGAGACCTAATTTTTAAGTTATATTACAAAGGCATTAAAAAGCATCTGAAATCATTTCAGTGAACCTGAAAGTTTCTGCTTTGTTATCCTAAACCAAACTGAGCAGATAAGATATACATCCCATGAGCTAAAGATCCTTCTTCCCTTCAGACCTGGCCCTGAACTGCCAAACTAACTAATGTTTTTTTAATACAGTATTGCTATTATAAAAGATGTAAGGAATTCATTACTTTTCTGTAACAATTTGTATGGATTTATTACTTAATTAGTTTTTTACCTTTATTTGACAGGGGTTATTGAGTACAGCTTATACCTCCATAAAAACCAGAACAAAATCTAAGTAATCTTTTATAGGGTCTCACATTAAAATGCAATATAACCAGACAGTAAAATGTATTAACACACCTCAGAGAGTTTTCAATTTGTCATATCTTTCCAAGCAGTTGGGAAGATATGTATTCAAGAAGTGATTTATTTCCTGTGAGGGAACAAAACCACTCAACAACAACAAAAAAAGAAATTAATTATTTCTACCCAATTGGAAATGGTCAATACCTACACAACGCCATGTTAAAGTGTAATGAAGTTGGAGGAGCTTTATGAGAAAGCAGAAGTGGAGACCAGATGATACTGGAGGAAGTAATGTTAACCATAACACAGTGAGTATTGCAGATAATTTATAGGGAAGGCTGGCTCCTAATTTGATGCATGTTAGAGTTCAGTAATGTAATTGGTACTCCTGTGATTATTGTTATCCTCATATTTATCTGTAACTGACAAGGAGGACAAGAATCTGTTTTGCAGTCAAGGTAGTTGATGCAGCCATAAAAACAACCATAACCAAGATAAAGCCAAAGCTATTTATGCAAATGCAATCATAAATTTTAATATGAATATTTATTCACCATAAAATAGATATTATATATTCCACCAGCCGTCACACATTCTTCAAGTCCCTTGAAATTACTAAGCCAGTGTAGACTGCAGAACATGTGATACTGTTTTCTGAATGGCCCATCAAGTTTTAAAGGAAACTTTTGGGTGATTTGTAGGTTCTCTGTCTGTGGGTTGTCACAAATCCATTTGAATCAAGTCACACAGTTTTGATGTCATGTGCACCACGTGTCTGCTGTTGCTGCGTCTACCTTTGCTCATAACTAGACTTCAAAGAGACATTCTTCAATGTCGTTTTCTTGGGGACAGTGTGTGTGTATCTTTAATTTTGTTCCCTTGCTTGTTCTGTCTTGTTTCCTGAGGGATTTGAGTGATTTGAACTTAATTTTCCCAAACAATCCTCAATAGATTTGCATAAAATTGAAACTTTACAAAGCATGTTCTCTGACTTCAATGAGATCAAATTAGAAATCAAAAAGAGAAAGAAATTTGGGGAATCCTCCAATATATGGAAATCAAAGAATATATTCCTTATGACCAAAAAGTCAAAGAAAAATTTATAAGGGAAATTAAGATGACAAAGTTGAATGAAAAAAAAAAAAGAAAGAAAGAAAAAAGAACACTAATTATATTGGATACAGTTAACACAGTGTTTAGGGAGAAGGGAGGAAAGCATTGACCAGTAAATATCTATATTTAAAAGAAAGGAAGCTCTAAATCAGTAACATAAGTTTCTTCCTTAAGAAACTAGAAGATTCATGTGGAAAGGGGGAAGAATAAAAGAAGAAAGAAAAAGAAAGTAGAGTTAGCGCAGTGTGGTGGTGCAAAGCTGTAATCCCAGCAAGTGGGGAGGCTGAGGCAGGAGAAGTGGAAGTTCAAGGCCATCATCAGAACTTAGCAAGCCCCTGTCTCAAAACAGAAAATAAAACATGTAAAACATAAAAAAGTCTAGTAGAATAGTACAGTGCCCCTGAGTTCAATCCACAGCACTGAAAAAGCAAAATAAAACTAGAAGAATTAAGAAGACAAATGCAAGGAACAAAGCTTAGAAATAAATAACCAGAAAATAAAAATAAAGGTAGCACAGCCTAATTTAGTTCTTTGAAATGATCAAGACATGGACAAATTTTAGGGAGGTGGTACGAAGGGCAGGAGGGAGATGCAAATTACTAAAAGTAGTAATGATAGATGAGACAAGTCTAATGTAAACAAAAGTCAGTATAGAGAAATTGTATACCAATTAATTGGATAACTTAAATGAAATGAACAAAGTCCTAGGAAAACAACCAAAACTGAATCCAGAAGAAACAGAAAATCTGAATAGGACTATAGTAATTAAAATGATTAAATCATTAGCTAAAAGTCTTCCAACAGAGCAAAGCCCAGGCCCAGATGTGTCCTCCCTGGTGAAATTTTTATGGCTTAATGAAGAACTGACACTAATTAAAAATTCTTCCAAAAAATTGAATAGGGAGAAACACCTAACTCTATCCATGAGGCCAGTATTACCTTCATACCATAACTAAGGAAAAAAATTCTTATTAATTTTCTTATAAATGTAGAACATCAAAAAGACCTTACCATATTAATATTAATGCTAACTCAAAAGCATATAACAAAGCTTTATTTGCAATAACTAAGTAGAATTTATCCCAGAAATGCAAGTTTTTTTTTTTTTTTTTTTTTTTCCATATACCAAAGTCAACCAAAGGAACGAAAGGCAAAACATACATGATAATTTCTATAGACTTAAGAATGACTAGCTGGGCACAGTGGTTCAGGTCTGTAATCCCAGCAACTCGGGAGACTGAGGCAGCAGGACCAAAAGTTCATGGTCAGCCTCAGCAACTTAGTGAGGCCCTAAGCAACCTAGAGAGGCCATGTCTCAAAATAATGAATCATAACAAAAAGGGATGGGAATGTGACTCAATGGTTAATTACCCCCTGGGTTCAATCCCCAGTGACAAAAAAAAAAGAAAGAAAGAAAAAAAGAAAAAGTGTGATCATTTGGCAAATCCAAAACACTAATAGTTAAAACACTCGACAAACTAGATGAGAAAGGGAATTTCTTCAACCTAATAAAAGGCACCTAAAAAAAAAAAAAACCTAAGGCAAACATTATGCTAAATGGTGAAAGACTGTAACCTCTCTAAGATGAGGAACAAAATAAGGATGTACATTAACATGACTTTTAGTTAACACTGTACTAAAGATTGTTTCCAGGGAAATCAGGCAAGAAAAGAAAACAAAAGACATCTAAACTGAGAAATAAGAAACAAATGTATCCCTCTGCTGATAGCACAATCATATATAGAACATTCCAAAGAACCAATTAAACAAAATAATAATAAAATAAAAAATAGAAACAATAGTAAATAAGTCAAAAACTTGTAATATACCAAATAAATATACGCAGTGAACTGCAATTCTATAATTAGCAATAAATAATCTGGAAATTAAACTTTAAAATAGTTGCATTTAAAAGTGTATCAGAACAATGAAATAACTATGAATATTTTTTACAAAAAGTACAATATTATATATTGAAAACTACAAAGTATTTTTGAGATGAATAAAATACAACTAAAGGGAAAATATCCTTGTAGAAATATATTGAAGCAATATTGCTCAGATAGCTATATTACCCAATTAATCCAGAGGTTAAATGGAAACCCCATCAAAATTCAACTGCCTGCTTATTGAGAGGCTGAAGCTAAAATGAATATGGAAATGCAAGTGATCCATAGTTCAAAATACTTTTGAAAGACAACAAAACTAGAGGATTTAATCTTCCAATTCAAATCTTAGTACAAGCCACAGTAATCAAGACATTACAATATTAATGCAAGTATCCAAAAACACACAACAAACTTTTGATCAATTAATTTCTACATTTCAAATTCAGATATGCATGGCCAAAAAACCGTCTACTTGTAAACTTTCGAAGAAAGCATCTTAAAACTCCTCACCTTGCATGAACTATGTATTACATTTTTTAAATCTTTATCATTTCCAACAATGGTACAGAGACAACTCAATAAGAAGAATTTTTTTAACCAAATGTTGTTTGGACAGCTGGATAACCATTCAAAAAAAAATATGTTATTGGAACGCTTATGCAAACCACTGGCAAAAAATAAATTCAAATTTAATTTTTTAAAAATTAAAAAAATTTTTTTTTATTTTAAAATTTATTTGTGTTGTAAACAAATGGGATACATCTTGTCTCTCTGTACATGAAGTAGAGGCATACCATTTGTGGAATCAAACATTTACCTAGGGTAATAGTTTTCGATTCATTCTCTTAATTTTTTTTTCCTTCCCCACCACCCCTCTCACCCTTCTCCCTCTATACAGTCCCTCCTTCCTCCATTCTTGGCTCCCTCCCACCCCCCGTTATGTGTCATCATCTGCTTATCAGTGAGATCATTCGTCCTTTGGTTTTTTGAGATTGGCTTATCTCACTTAGCATGATATTCTCCAATTTCATCCATTTGCCTGCAAATGCCATAATTTTATTTTTTTATGGCTGAGTAATATTCCATTGTATACATATACCACAGTTTCTTTATCCATTCTCTAAAACCTAATGTAAGAGCTAGAACTAAAAAATTCTTAAAACATAAATGTAGTATTTGTGATCTTGGATTAGACAATAGTTTCTTGTATATGTCAGGAAAAACACCAGAAACAAAGGAAGTAAACAGATAACTCAGACTGCATCAAAATTTAAAAATATCGTGCTACGAAACACACCATGAAGAAAATAACATGATGATCCCCAGAACGGGTAGAAATATTTTCAAATCATTTCTCAGAGAAAGGTCTCATATCTATAATATATAAAGAATTCCTACAACTCAGTAAGAAAACAACTCAAACAGTAGGTAAAGGATGTGAATAGACAATTCTGCAAGGCGGAGTATATGAAGGACAAATGCTTTAAAAAATACTCAGCAGCATTAGTTCATCAAGAAATCACAAAACTGCAGTGAGAAACCATTTCAAATCCACTAGGTATCGAGAAACAAAAGATTGAATAACATCAACAATTGGTGAGGATGTGGAGAAATAAGAATCTTTGTACATGGCTAGTGAGAATATAGAATGGTACGGCCACTTTACAAAATTGTCTGGCACTTCCTCAAATGATTAAACAAAAAGGTTCACAGGTATCAGTATCTTAGAAATGGAGTTGTCATATGTATCTCCACATTCATCCTTTTTTTTTCTCTTTCTCATATGCATTGAGAGTCATAAAGACAGAGAGATGTTTATATTAAAGAATTTGCTCACTCCATTAGATGGTGGAAGTGGACAAGTTGAGATCATTGGGGAAGCCTGTAACTGGAAACTCCGACATGACACCATGTTATAATCTTGAGGTAGTATGCTTTCTTTTTTCAGGAAACCATAGTTTGGGCTCTTAAGGCTTTTAACTAGTTGAGTGAAGCCACTCAAATTATTAATTATAATTTACTTAAAATCAACTGAATATAAAAAATCACATCTACAAAATACCTTCATAACAATATTGGGACTGACATTTGACCAAAAACTGACACTATTGGTACTATGAATTAGCCAGGTTGGTGCTTAAAATCAGACCCTTGGATTATATTCCTTCTGGGTATATGACTGAGAGAATTGAAAACAGTCACATCAAGACCATATGAGAATGTTCATAGCAGCACTATTCATAAGAGGTAAAAACAAAAAGAACCTTAATACCCATTCACTGATTTAAAAAAAAAATACACAAAATTAGAGTATTTAGTATAGAGAAAACATACAATTATGTGGCAATAAAAGGGAATAAAAGGTTACCTCATGCTTGAGCACAGATGGACCCCGAAAGTATTGTGCTAAATACAAAAGCTTGTTTCAAAAGATCACATATTTTATTCTATTTTTATAAAATGCTCAGAATAGGAAAATCTATAGAGACAGAAAATATATTAATGATTTCCTAGGGCTGATGAGAAAGTGCTAAGAAGTAAGGATGGAGAAGAATGGAGAGTGAGCCCAAATGTTATTATGGTGATGCAGAATTCTACAAATAATCAAAAAGCATTGAATTGTACACTTTAAGTAGGTGAAATGATTTATATGTTATAGCTCAACCAAGTTATTTTTAAATATATGCTCAGTGCCACCTTTCTCCTGGCTCCTTCCAAGAATTTTTCTTTTTATTCTTAGGCAACACTATTATAGTCCTATTAATATGCATAAAGTTAGTTTCCAAAGAATACAGATTTCAGTAATTCTCTCAACACTAGGATACCCTGATAAATGCCTTACACACAACAGGGGCTCAGTATGTGAATCCATAATCATGATGTAAGTAAGCACTTGAGTTATTTGAAACTCTTGAAATGAATTTTATAATAAAATTTGAGTTATTAAAAGAGTATCTAAGAACTACAACATGATACATAAATGAGTGTTTTAAACCATCAAAATAGATAATTATGGTTATTTCCTGAGGAAAAAAGTTCTATAATGGCTGTGATGTACAGAAGACCTGAAGACATTTTTATATGGAAATAATTCCAAAACATCTTACTCAGTTTGGAAAATGAACTGAACATACTTAAAAATAGCTTTGGTGTAAATGTGTTTTCTTCTAATATTGTATAATTGAGGTTTTGATTTGACCAATAAGGCATCCTTATTATAGAATAATTAGAAAATAAAGAAAAGTGTTAGGTATATCTGAACAATATTCCCATAACTCAAACATGATTGCTATAAATATATTTGTCTTACCTATTTTATTGTGGTAACATACACATAATACAAATTA
Source organism: Sciurus vulgaris (assembly GCF_902686455.1). Lineage (NCBI taxonomy): Eukaryota > Metazoa > Chordata > Mammalia > Rodentia > Sciuridae > Sciurus > Sciurus vulgaris. The sequence goes on along the minus strand of NC_136468.1, from coordinate 108,685,725 downwards.
CGATCTTAATGATTTTTAGGAGTATAATTCGGAGGCATCAGTGTCTTTACCCTGTTTGATGTAAAGGTCTGACAAAAGGAAGAAAAATGTTATGTGCTTTTATTGTGGATAACAATGCTCAGAGAAATGTGTGGAACCTTTGGGCAGAAAAGCAGAGAAAGGACATTGAAATTAGGGAAACTTTGTTTATATTATATTATGTGCTATTTGTTAAAACTAGTTTTGTTTTAAGGAATCCTGATTGCTTTTGAGAAGTTCAGGCATGCCTCTACACATGAAATAATACAGACCACTCAACCTCAGATTCTTAGTGATTTGTGATAAAATGAGACACAAAAGCAAAAGGTAACTCTCACTACAGGTAAGGTCTTTTGTGGGGATGGGCTCTTCAGCACGTTATAGATTCAGGGCCAACTGCTCATAGTTACTGTATATGCACATCACGTTCTGAGGAATGACAAGCTGACTATACAAAATAAATTCTCCCCCTTCTGATGTGTGGAAGTTTTGACACCGTGAAGGAAGTTCCATTTAGAAAATCCACATGGGAACAGCAAATCTCTATTTTATACAAACAGATGAAAATTTTTAAAAAATAAGGGGAAGCCCAGTTCATTTTTTTTTTTTTTTTTTTGAGGCTAATATCTGAATTCTAACACCAAAGAAAAATAATACAAGAAAAAAAATACCAATCCTATTTATTAATATGTGTAAAACTTTCAATAAAAAAATGAAAGTTTCTAACTATCAACGTGTAAAATAAAACCTTTCTGGGCATATTTATTTTCAGTATGAAAAAATCGATTCATTGATTTTTTTTAAGATTTTTCATCAATAAATTAATGCACACAAATCATGGACAAAGGGATGCAGAAAATAATACAACAAAATTAATGCACATATACTACAAAAACTTTTCACATACCAGGAATACAGAATTGTCCCTTTTTGTGGTTGAATATGACTCAGAAAAATGACAGGTTTAAAAATAATGTGGATTAGTTCAGAAAGGAAATGTAAGCTCTTTTAATTACCAGTCACAGTTATCATTGAGATTCCATTAAAAAAAAAAAAAAGACAAAGACAATAAGAAAAAAATAACATTAAAAATGAAAAATACTGTTTTTTTCAGATGGTATTTTATATAGAGAAAAAATAGATGTTTAAGTGAGCAAAATCTTGATATTAGCAACTCAACAGACACATCAGAAATAAAATGAACTTCTAAAGGATTGACAGAATCCTATGTCTCACTAACTAAATAAAACACTTAACAGACTAAAGGATACTATTTCCAATAAAAACATCATTTCAAGTTCTATTAAGATTTAAGTGGCATTTGTTTACAATAAAAATAAATTAAAAAAAAGAGAAACAAGATATATCCCATTTGTTTACAATAAAAAAAAAAAAAAAAAGATTGAAGTGGTAAGAAAAAAAAAGGAGCACAAACAAAGAAGGTTGACCTCAGACTGCCAGGCACTTACTTTTCGGAAGAGGAAATCAGAATGCCTAAGTCCAATAGTAGGAGGGATATTACAAATTAATGTGAACAAATCATTTTACATTAACATAATTTTCAGAAGGGCTTGTCTGATAAAACCAAGTATTCCCTAGGATGGAGAGAAACATGGACTCTCCAACACTTTTGGTAGGAATCCAAATCAATACAACTATTTTTTAAAAAAATTAGAAAGCAGCAAAATCCTAAGTGACTTAAGTTCAGATATATTAGAATGTGCAACTGGAGAAAGCCTTCCCACAACTGCCTGTTTTAAAACACTGTGTAATAAGAGAAAGCTTGAGGTCTAGTGAACACCAATAAAGAGATGGTTGCAGATCCTTTATCACTTACAGTTCCCAAGAGGAAAAGAAATGGTGCACCATGGGGGAGGAGCACGGGGTGGGGGGGAACCGGACTCAGCAGGGTCAGTCATAAGGCTGAAAGGAGACCTTCTGTGTGTGGGGGAAGGAATAGGTAAGGCGGGGTAAGCAGGCTTAGCATTGGCTAGTTGGAATAATTTGAACGGACTGCAGAGAAGAAGAGCTATCCCTAATTGTCTGGTACGTGGCCGGTATATAGTGGCCTAAAGTATGAGTCTGACAAAGGATATTTTTGGAGGTGCGACTCTTGGTTTGCTGATGGTATTTGAAAAGTACACCTCTAAGGAGGATTTCTACCATAGAAGGGGAGGGAAGGTGGGGTAGCAGGAGGTTGATGGGAGGTGACTCAAGCACGTCACTGGGTTGTTCAGAACAATGTGTGTCCACCATGCCAACATGTACACTTGGGGCAGCATCTGGTTTATGAAAGCTAGAAACTTCACTCAGTTACCCCTGAACTCAAACCACATCAGACTTACGTTCCTATCTCAGGGTGATGATAAATGTGGCTTGCCAGTGGGAAAGAGGAAAGTTAGAGGAGCAGGGAATGTGCGTGAGGGCAAAGGGGTGATAACTTCTTGGGGAAACCCAGAGACAGACCTGTGTCTTCAAATCTCAGAATCCTTCCAATTCAGTCTCATTCAGAGCAATTCATCAGCTAACCAGGAAGTTAATTGAATCATTCTGATGCACTCCTGGAAGGACTTGAAATTGTTTCCATCATAATTTAAACTGGAATAATCGCTGCTCTGACAGCCAAAACAATGCCGTATCAGAGTCAGACTAAAATTAAATGACCAATCCCCTAGAATTTGCTGCTAGTCAGCTAAGAAGGCCTGTCCCGGACATATATTTAAACAACCTCAAGTAATACCACTTCACACTTTACCCAGTTTAGATTTATAGACTCTACCAATTAATAGGTTATGATCTTGGGTTTCTGATTAAATTGAATTATTCCTTTTCTATGTCTTGATAGTTTAACTTCCAAGAATCTGCAATAGAAAAATTCTGGCAAAGTGAGCAAGCAAGCCTATAAAGTTGTGTTCATTCAAATGAATATGATAGTGAAAAATTGAGAATTACCCAAGTTTTCATCAGTGGAAAAATGGGTCCTTGAACCACTAAATTTTAATGTAGTGGAATTCCAGGCAGAAGTTAAAATAAATGCCTTAGACCTACACATATCAAATGGATAGTTCTCTATTAAAATGTAATCCCCAAATAATCTATACATTACATTTAAAAATTAAATGTACAAAATATGTATTTTTTTATATAAATACAATAAAAATATAAAAAGCATAATGACAGAAAAATCTCCAGAAAGTTAATTTCAGATATAGTATTTGAAATATTTAACATCTAGCATACTAGGAACATCAATCAACGAGAAACAGATGCTGGCAATGCATTAGGTCATGATACTTAAGGCTCATTGCTGGATCAGGTGTAACCATTTTAATTGCAACTTCCTTGGGAAAAATGGTGGGTCAGAATGGACAATCAAAGTGATTATTGAACAATCTGAAACCTGGGCAGGAAGTTGAGGAAAAAACCCAGGTGATTTTATTTTATCACCTGTCATGAAAGTTTTTCAGTGTTTTAGTATCTGACATGGTATACTGACTGAATAGCAACTATTAGAAGAGAAAAGAAATTGTTGAATAAAATTTACAAAATTGGGTCCGGTGCTGTGGCACATGCCTGTAATTTCAGCTACAAAAAAGGCTGAGGCAGAAAAATTGCAAGTTTCAGGTCAGTCTGAGCAACTTAGCAAGACCCTGTCTTACAATAAAATATAAGAAGGGTTGGAAATTAAACTCAGAGGTAGAGCACCCCTGGGTTCAATCCCAACTACTAAAAAATTTTACAAAATGGGAATATATTTCTATTGATTTATATTCATGTGTGTGTGTATTTATATATGCACACACATATATAGGCCTATATATGAATATATGTTTTATACATAGATATGTATGTGTACCTATATAAACATATACATATGTATATGTGCCTGTGTTTTTATTTTTAAGATTTAATGATAAATCAGTATTATAAATTTTAATTTTTATTGGCAAATAATTATGCACACATACATGTATGATGTACAACATGATATTTTGGAATTTGTTTGTACTGTGAAAAGTCTGAACCAAGCTAACTAATGTATGCATTCCCTAACAATGTATTTGTGGTGAGAGTATTTAAATTGCTGAAATAAAGTTAACATGTTAAAACTTTAGAAAGGATTTCCAGTAAAATTAGCAGAAAAGATTCATTTTTTCATTTTTCAAAACTCTGCAATTTTTTTTTTTTTTTTTTAGTACTGGGGATTGAACTCAAAGGCACTTGACCACTGAGTTATATCCCCAGCCCTATTTTGTATTTTATTTAGAGACAGGGGAGTTGTTTAGCACCTTGCTTTTGCTGAGGCTGGCTTTGAACTTGTGATTCTCCTATCGGGATTACAAGGGTGTGCCACCTCACCTGGAAAATTTTTTTTTTTTTTAATGAAAGTGAAAATGATACGACTATGTTAAAAACCAAGAATAGGAAAACTAGGGGCTAGATAGAACACAGAAATTCTGTCTTAGTTTGGGCAGAAATTTTTCCATGATTCTGATGGGTACATGATCTACAGACCAAGACTGGCATTCAAGAATAGAGTAAAAGAGATAACATTTAAGTATTTCTATTAATATCAGAAACAATAAAATCAATGCCACTATCACCATACCTATTCAGTATGAAGAAGAATCTAGCCAAATCAATAGAAAAAGAAAGGAAATATACAATAAGAATTGAAAAGAAGTGGTCAAATGGTCCTTTTTGTCAGATTATAAAACTTAATACATAGTAAATACAATCAAATTTGGAAAAAAACTATCAGAAATATTTAAAAATTCAGCAAAGTTCTTGGAAATGAGTATGAAAATAAACAAATGATATTTGATACTGAAACACAATAGCAATATTTAATTCAAATAACGACCACATTGATATATCTACAAAAGTCACTTTTTAAAAAGCTATAAATAAAATTCACAAAATATTATTAAGGAAAGGAGTTTGAATTGCAATTTGAATTGGTATTTATTAATACCATGTTCGTGGATGGGAGGAATTGATATCTAAACGGTAGCAATTATCTATTAAGTAGTTAATGTAATTCTAATCACATTATCAAAAGGTATTTAAATATAATTATTGGTGACAGTTCTAGAATTTATATTGAAAAACAAAGAAAAAAGAAGTAATATTTGGAAAAATGTTTGGGACCTTGCCTTACAAATAACAGATGATTAATTATAAAATCTTATTTAATCATACAGTATTGACATAGTAATGCACCCCCCATCCCCACCACACACACACACACACACACACACACACACACACACACAAATGAAGTGATACAGAGTCATGAGGCATCACAAGTCACATCTTACAGCAGTGGGGAAATAGTAGAATATATAAGAAATGATGCTAGGACAATAGTGGTTTTATTAGAAAAAGAAAATCAAATTGTCAAAACTCCAAAACGATCAGGTTCTGCCTGCCTCCTATAGGTCTTCTGAATATGAAGTCTTTAGTAATAGATAATATTCTAGTTATCTTTCAAAGCAGTCTTCAGTTGTGAACTGGACAACAAAACATTGCTCTTCTATGTTCTGTAAACTTGGTCATCTCTTTGTCATTCAGGAAAACCATTGCTTCTTTTTTGTTAAGTTTCATGTTTCTCTTATGGTCTTGCACACCAGGAAGGGTAGAATCCGATGATGATCTAATTTAGTAGTAGCCTGTAGTAGATGTTTCAGTGTTTCCCTTGTCTTAATTATTTGTTTAAGGCAATTTTTTTCCTTAATACAATGCTACTTCAAAGCATTAGTGAACATTTTTATTATGAATACAAATTTATAAATCAATTCAGTGCAATTAATGTGCAATTAGGATTGCAATTTTCTGGTTTCCATTTCCCATTCAATTTCTATCACTGGCTATTAGAAGGTACAGAACTTTCTGTTCTGGTCTTATGTTACTAGGGTTCTATAAATGACCAGTGTATGTGCTACTTCTGCAAACCTCTGTTCCTGATGAAATCAGCCTTAGAGTAAATCAAGTTTACTCTAAGTTTCTGAAGATCTCTAATTGTAGAAAGACTCTCAGTTTTCAGAATGTTTATATAACCTTGCTTGTTTTTATTGAAGAAGAAAACAGATAATGGGAAGAGACAGAAAACTGGGTGGTATAAACTAAGCTTTCTGTTTTTGTTTCCTTTCTACATTTTGTTTCATTTTTTTTTCTCTTTTCCGGTTTGGAACAACTATGAAAGAGTTTGTTTAACTATTAATTGAATAAGGTATGTGGAAAAAAATACTAGTAGGAGAAATCAAAAAAACCATAGATTTATGTCAAGTAAAGAGATGGTTCAATTACTTTATAAATGGAAGCAAAATTGGCATTTTCTATAGCAGGGGGAGTGTCATCACTATACCAGTCAGAAGCTATTTAGATGTCTATAACAAAATAAAATTATTTAAAAATAGACAAGGATATTTCACATTCTTATTAGTTTCTTCAGTTTATAGGATTATAAAATAACCTACTCAGATATAAAGGTACAAATCTCTTTAAATCATATAAAGTCCAATAATCTCTACATACTCCAGCATTTCATAAAACACCTAATAATCATTTTTGCTCACTTAAACTCTTTGATTTCTCCTTACAAGTCAAGTACCAACAAGTGTTTGAAAAGTATCTGGAAGAGTTTTCTTCACTAGAAGAATTTGGTCTTTGGTGGCCAATGAGATCTTTGTGTTCACCGATCAATGTTATCTCTATTTAACCCTTTAGGTAACTTAATCACTTCCTTCTACGAGCATTTTTTTAATACTGAATTTTTTTTTTAATGCAAGCTTTACTTTTTCCTAGTAAACTTTCTCAGAAAGTTCACTATAATGATCTGTAATCTACATTGACAAAATATACTGTAACTATCACACTGGTTAAAAATTAAAATATGACAGTTTTTCCACGGGGTGATCCAAGATGGCAGACTAGAGGGTGACTGCATCTCCAGTCACTTCAGAACCCAGGATTCAAGAAGGGGAGGTATTGAGACACTCGGACTAAAATAGAGCCTCGGGGTGAGTCTCCCCCACCCTGTGAAGCTCTGCCTGGGTGGCAGGCCTGGATTCTGGTGGCTTATTACAGTAGGGCAAGGCAGCTAGAGTCTTCCCCAGGCAGACCTGCACACTCTGGTGGTGGGCGCCTCCCACAGGGCCAGATTCTCCAGCATCCAGGAGCAGGCCCCCCAGTGAGAGCCTTTCTGCAAAGAACCAAGCTTCAAATCCCTGAACCAGTGCGGTGAGTTCCTGCCCACAGGCAGCTTCAGGGACCAGGACAGGGCAGCCAGGGAACCAAGCAGCTCGTCTCCCTCCAGCGGGAAGCGCTTTTCCAGGCTAGCTTCTCAGAGCAGGCCCCAAGTGAGAGCCCTTCCACACAGAGCCAGCTTCAAGTCCTGGAACCAGTAGCGGGCTAGGGGCAGCTTTCCTTGGAAGCACTACATTATCAAATTACTCCAAGACTTCAGGCTACTGAAGGCAGGAAGGTGATACACTGGAAATCTACAGGGACACTATAAGCCAATAGAAGAATTCTGCAATATGACTAAGTCCCACTGACATCTGACCAATATGAGAAAACAAGGGAAGAAAATGTCCCAAACAAACCTAGATACTATATCAATAAAACCCAATGACAGCACAGCAGAAGAAATGTCAGAAAGGGAGTTCAGAATGTACATAATTAAAACAATCAGGGAAGCAAACGAGGAGATGAAAGAGCAAATGCAGGCATTGAAGGAGGAGATGAAAGAGCAAATGCAGGCATTAAATGATCACACCAATCAACAGGTAAAGGAGCAAATACGGGTAGCAAGAGATCATTTCAATAAAGAGTTAGAGATGTTGAAAAAAAAAAAAAACAGAAATCCTTGAAATGAAAGAAACAGTAAACCAAGTTAAAAACTCCATAGAAAGCATAACCAATAGGATAGAACACCTGGAAGACAGAACCTCAGATATTGAAGACAAAATATTTAATCTTGAAAACAAAGTTGACCAAACAGAAAGGATGGTAGGAAATCATAAACAGAATCTACAAGAATTATGGGATATCATGAAAAGGCCAAATTTAAGAATTATTGGGATTGAGGAAGGCTTAGAGAAAGAAACCAAAGGAATGAACAATCTATTCAATGAAATAATATCAGAAAATTTCCCAAATCTGAAGAATGAAATGGAAAACCAAGTACAAGAGGCTTATAGGACTCCAAATATACAAAATTACAACAGACCCACACCAAGGCACATTATAATGAAAATACCTAACATACAAAATAAAGACAGAATTTTAAAGGCCGCAAGAGAAAAGAATCAAATTACATTCAGGGGGAAATCAATAAGAATATCAGCAAATTTTTCAATCCAGATCCTAAAAGCTAGAAGGGCCTGGAACAAAATTTACCAAGTGCTGAAAGAAAACGGATGCCAAACAAGAATCTTATACCCAGCAAAACTTACTTTCAGATTTGACGATGAAATAAGATCCTTCCATGATAAAAAAAAAGCTAAAGGAATTTACAAAAAGAAAGCTGGCATTACAGAACATTCTCAGCAAAATATTCCATGAGGAAGAGATGAAAAACAATGATGCAAATCAGCAATGGGAGGAAATAGCCTAAAGGAATAGCCAAATAAAGGAGAAACCAAATCATGTCAAAAAACAAAAATGAGTCAAATGACTGGGAATACAAATCATATCACAATAATAACCCTGAATGTTAATGGCCTGAACTCATCAATCAAAAGACATAGACTGGCAGATTGGATTAAAAAGAAAAATCCAACAATGTTCTGCCTGCAAGAGACTCATCTCATAGAAAGAGATAACCATAGACTAAAGGTGAAAGGATGGGAAAAAATATAGCATGCACATGGACACAGCAAAAAAGCTGGAGTATCCATCCTCATTTCAGATAATGTGGACTTCAAGCCAAAACTAGTCAGAAGGGATAAAGAAGGACATTACATACTGCTTAAGGGAAGCATAAATCAGCAAGACATAGCAATCATAAATATCTATGCCCCGAACATTGGCTCATCCATGCATGTCAAACAAATCCTTCTCAATTTCGAAAATTGAAGAGATCACAACACAATAATACTAGTCGATTTTAACACACCTCTCTCACCACTGGATAGATCGTCCAAAAACAATTGAATAAAGAAACCATAGATCTCAATAACACAATCAACAATTTAGACTTAACTGACTTATATAGAATTTACCATCCAAAAAAGAATGAATGCACTTTCTTCTCAGCAGCACATGGATCCTTCTCTAAAATAGATCATGTCTTATGCCACAAATTTACTGTTAGCAAATACAAGAAGATATACTACTTTGTACTCTATCAGATCATAATGGATTGAAATTAGAAATAAATGACAAAATAAAAAACAGAAACTTCTCCAATACCGAGAGATTAAATAATACACTATTATATGATGAATGGATAACAGAAGACATCAGGAGGGAAATTAAAAAATTCTTAGAAGTAAATGAGAATAAAGACACATCATATCAAAACCTCTGGGACACTATGAAAGCAGTACTTAGAGGAAGATTTATTTCATGGGGCGCATTCAACAAAAGAAGTAGAAATCAACAAATAAACGACTTAACACTGCAGCTCAAAACCCTAGAAAAAGAAGAGCAGACCAACACCAAAAGTAGTAGAAGACAGGAAATAGTTAAAATCAGAGCCAAATCAATGAAATTGAAACAAAAGAAACAATCGGAAAAATTAACAAAATAAAGAGTTTGTTCTTTCAAAAAATAAACAAAATTGATAAACCCTTAGCCACACTAACAAAGAGAAAGAGGGAGAAATTCGGAATGAAGAAGGAAATATCACAACAGACACGAGTGAAACACAAAACATAATTAGAAGCTATTTTAAAAATCTATACTCCAACAAAACAGAAAAGCTGGAAGACATCAACAAGTTTCTAGAGACATATGAATTACCTAAACTGAACGAAGAATACATACACAACTTAAATAAATCAATTTCAAGCAATGAAATAGAAGAGGTCATGAAAAGCCTACCAACAAAGAAGTCCGGGACCAGATGGGTCTCAGCCGAGTTCTACAAAACCTTTAAAGAAGAGCTCATTCCAATACTTCTCAAAGTATTCCATAAAATAGAAGAGGAGGGAACCCTCCCAAACTCATTCTATGAAGCCAATATCACCCTGATACTTAAACCAGACAGAAACACATCAAGGAAAGAAAATTTCAGACCAATATGCTTAATGAACATCGATGCAATAATTCTCAACAAAATTTTAGCAAATCGCATCCAAAAATATATTTAAAAGATAGTGCACCACGATCAAGTGGGTTTTATCCCAGGGATGCAAGGTTGGTTCAACATCCGGAAATCAATAAATGTCATTCACCATATCAACAGACTAAAAGTTAAGAATCACATGATTATTTCAATAGATGCAGAAAAAACATTTGATAAAATACAGCATCCCTTCATGCTCAAAACACTAGAGAAAATTGGGATAGTGGGAACATTCCTTAACATTGTAAAGGCCATCTACGCTAAGCCCATGGCCAATATCATTCTAAGTGGTGAAAAACTGAAAGCATTCACCCTAAAAACTGGAACAAGGCAGGATGCCCTCTTTCACCACTTCTATTCAATATCATTCTTGAGACTCTAGCCAGAGCAATTAGACAAACCAAGAAATTAAAGGGATACAAATTGGAAAAGAGAAACTCAAACTATCCCTGTTCACTGATGACATGATTACATATTTAGAGCAATCTGGAAATTCTACCAGAAAACTCTTAGAACTCATAAGTGAATTCAGTAAAGTAGCAGGTTACGAGATCAATTCTCATAAATCCAATGCATTTTTATACATAAGTGATGAATCTTCAGAAAGAGAAATTAGGAAAACTACCCCATTCACCATAGCATCAAAAAAATTAAAATACTTGGGAATCAATCTCACAAAAGAGATGAAAGACCTCTACAATGGGAACTACAGAACACTAAAGAAAGAAATTAAAGAACACCTTAGAAGATGGAAAGATCTTCCATGTTCTTGGATAGGAAGAATTAATATTGTCAAAATGGCCATACTACCAAAAGTGCTATACAGATTCAATGCAATTCCAATTAAAATCCCAATGACATACCTTACAGAAATAGAGCAGGCAATTATGAAATTCATCTGGAAGAATAAGAAACCCAGAATAGCTAAAGCAATCCTCAGTAGAAAGAGCGAAGCAGTGGGTATCACAATACCAGATCTTCAACTCTATTACAAAGCAATAGTAACAAAAATGGCATGGTATTGGTACCAAAATAGACAGGTACATCAATGGTACAGAATAGAGGACATGGACACAAACCCAAATAAATACAATTTTCTCATACTAGGCAAAGGTGCTAAAAATATGCAATGGAGAAAATACAGACTCTTCAACAAATGGTGCTGGGAAAACTGGAAATCCATATGCAACAGAATGAAATTAAACCCCTATCTGTCACCCTGCACAAAACTCAACTCAAAATGGATCAAGGACCTCAGAATCAGACCAGAGACCCTGCATCTTATAGAAGAAAACGTAGGTCCAAACCTTCAACTTGTTGGCTTAGGATCAGACTTCCTAAACAGGACTCCCATAGCACAAGAAATAAAGGCTAGAATCAACCTCTGGGATACATTCAAACTAAAAAGCTTTCTCTCAGCAAAGGAAACTATCAGTAATGTGAAGAGAGAGCCTACAGAGTGGGAGAAAATCTTTGCCACTCATACTTCAGATAGAGCGCTAATTTCCAGAATCTCTAAAGAACTCAAAAAACTCTACACCAAGAATACAAATAATCCAATCAACAAATGGGCTAAGGAAATGAACAGACACTTCACAGAAGAAGATGTACAAGCAATCAACAGATACATGAAAAAATGTTCAACATCTCTAGTAATAAGAGAAATGCAAATCAAAACTACCCTAAGATTTCATCTCACCCCAATTAGAATGGCGATTATCAAGAACACAAGCAACAATAGGTGTTGACGAGGATGTGGGGAAAAAGGTACGCTCATACATTGCTGGTGGGGTTGCAAATTAGTGCAGCCACTCTGGAAAGCAGTATGGAGATTCCTCAGAAAGCTTGGAATGGAACCACCATTTGACCCAGCTATCCCACTCCTTGGCCTATACCCAAAGGACTTAAAATCAGCATACTACAGAGATACAGCCACATCAATGTGTTCATAGCTGCTGAATTCACTATAGCCAGATTGTGGAACCAACCTAGATGCCCTTCAGTTGGTGAATGGATAAAGAAACTGTGGCATATATAATACACACACACACACACACACACACACACACACACACAATGGAATATTACTCTGCCATGAAGAATGATAAAATTACGGCATTTGCAGGCAAATGGATGAAATTGGAGAATATCATGCTAAGTGAGATAAGCCAATCTCAAAAAACTAAAGGACGAATGATCTCGCTGATAAGCAGATTAGGACATATAATGGGTGGTATGAGGGGTTAGAGTTAGGGTTAGGGTTAGGTTTAGGGTTAGGGATAAGGAGGGTGGTAAGAATGGAGGAAGGAAGGACTGTATAGAGGGATAAGAGCCGTGGGAGGGGTGGGGGGGGAGAGAAAGAAATAACAGAATGATCAAACAATATTGCCCTATGTAAATTTATGATTTTTAATTTAAAAAATTAAAATATGACAATAGAAAATGTTTGAGTCGATGTACAAAAAGTACAACTTACATACTGTCATTAGACATAAAATTATGAAGTCTCTTTGCATGACAGTTTGCTAATATCTTTCAAAAATTAAAAAATAGTATATGCATTTCCAAAAATTCACATTCAAGTATTTACTTAATAATTAATCCCACTATTATGTATATTAAAATGCATTAATAATATATGAAAGAGAATTTACATATGACTGTAACCTCAAACTATGTGCTACCCCCCAAAAAATGTTCATTAAGTGTGAGCAACTGGTTTTAAAACTATATTGTATTTCATCCAATGGAAATGGCTTATTAAATAGTGGGTGGCTTATTAAATTTCTTCATGGTAATATGGACATTCATCCAAAAATACATATTTCAAGACATAAAGAAAAAGTGAAAAAGTGAATAAAATATGTCGCATGTGATATCTTACTATAAATAAATAGCTAGCTGTGGGAAAAGAAAGTTTGAGTGTGTGTGTTTGTGCATGTATACACTAATTACAAATACAACCATATGTAATTGTTATTGTTTTTTAAGGAAGCTATGTAAAAGTCAAACAAATCAATTTTTATTTAAAAAGTTGGGAGTATGGGAAGTTTTTTTCTTATACTTTGTGGTTTTTGATAGAATATATACTTCGATTTCACAATTCTCATTTAAAATGAACCAAGCGAATTACATAGATATTGGTTATTGTGTTAGTTTCTTTCTTCTTTTTACATTTTTGTTTAAAAATACTATTGTTGAACATTCACGTAAGTCAGACTGACAATGTCATGAAGAAATGAATCTTTCAATGAGTGGGGAAGTAGGCGATTTACAGGCTTCAAGTGTCTTGAACCTTGACTGAGCCCTCTAGCCTGGGGAGAACATTTTCTGGACTTCTCTGCCATCCCACATTTCCCTGAAGCTAGAGCCTCATTTTCCATCTCTCCTGGGAAGGTCCAGCCTTGGGGGAAGAGAACTGTTACATTTCATTAGAATCTTATACACCAACTCCAGAAAGTAATTGACACCTAGAGAATACTGTATAATGAGGCCTTGGATAAATTAATTGAATGGACTCATACTCATTAATTTTTTTCCAGCCCTACCTTTAACCACTCATAAATGGAATGTTTTCAATGGAAGAACCTGTTGATATTACTATGGCCATGAAGAAGTTTGTTTTCTATCTTCTCAAAACTGATAGAGATACCTGCCAGTACCCAAGAAAAAAGGATGTGATATTTTGAATGTGGATAAATATCCATTTAGAACTGATAATACTCTTCAGATGTGTAAACAGTTTAGTTTTGGTTTCAAGTAGGCCAAATCACTGGGATTAGATTAGTGCAGGAGATGTTTCTTGTTTAACCGAGAATTAATTTACCTATATTAATTCTGCAAGTCAGAAATTTTCTGTTATGTCATAATATATTAAGACTAGTCAAATACTCTATGAAATATATTATTGGACCTTAAAATACTAAAAGACAATGCAATGTAGAAAGAGCATGTGATTGGATAAATTTATCATTGTCTGGGCACATATTACTGAGTATGGAGGACATTCTATTAGATATATCAAACACCAACTAGATCTCATCCTTACATAAAGTATTCACAGTTAATGGGATGAGAAAAATAGCTACAATAAAATGTACTAAGTATCATAAAATATGAAGAAATTAAGAATCTCAGGTACACACCCAGCATTAGTTATTTGCAGACAAGATTGCCATAAACTGCTGATTTCCAAAAATTCAACTGTACAATATAATAGCTCTGCATTTCAAAGTTTTGAACTTCTACTCTTACATTAAATATCTTGTGTATGTGGATCTCTTACTAAACTTTAAAATACTACATGGAGATCCAAGATGGTGGACTAGGGGGAAGCTGCATTCTTTGTTGCTCTAGGACTCTGGGATTCAAGCAGAGGAAATACTGTTTCTCTGTGAGGCAGTTATTGCTTTCCACAGATTCTCTGCAGATTACTCCCTAGTCATCTATCATGATCTCCCACCCTCTGCCAGCATATCGCCCACCTTTTGAGTGCAGAATGTTTGCTGACCACCACCTATCATCCACCATTTGCCCCTTTGTGTGTCTCTTGCCTGCTCATTGCCCACACTTCACCTGCACTTGACCCACCACCTGACTTCCACCTGCCAATCATCCATCATTAGCCTTCAGACTGCCATCGAATTGCCTGTTGCCTGCTGTCGCCTGGAAGTTAATTGTCACAGTACCCACAGGTTTGGTTACACATGACCACTTCCATCTTGGGACACCAGCCACGGTCTGCAGGTTTGATGCTGCCATCTTGGAGCATAGCCACCTTGGTCTGGGACATAGGCCAGGGCCTGGAGATATACTGGGGATACTTGTAGATTTGATTGCACCTGAGGTCTTTCTGTTTGGTGTTGTAGTGGCTGCTATCTTCCTGCTTCTTTGCAGTGTTGCTCCTTTGTGTAAGCACATCCTGGTGGTCTCTCTTCAATTTCAAAGAGCATTGAGATCTGGGGACTGCAGCAAGACCAGGCCTGGGGGAGCTGAAACCCACTTCCATCAGATTGCAGCTGGGTTTGCATGGGCCAGTCTGGGTCTGGGAAGCCTGTGGAAAGACAGAGACTAGGGGCAGTTCCCTAGGGTGAGCATAGGTTGAAGAAACTGGAGAAAACTTGTTTCTTCATCTCAGTGAGTACTGAAGTATGCAGGGGTAGAAGGGGCCAGTTACCACAGTGGAAAGACTGGAAGAGGTTATAAGGACATCTTGTTATCAGCTCACCCACCCAATCAGTCTGGCATCCACTGGACCACTTGGAAGACAATCTCAGACAGTGAAGACAAAATATATACTCTCAAAAATAAAGTTGACTGCCCAGAGAAAATGGTAATAAACCATGAACAGAACTTCCAAGAAATATAGGATAACATGAAAAGAATAGATTTAAGACTTAATAGAATAGATGAAGGTACGGAGATACATACCAAAGGAATACATGATCTTTTCAAAGACATAATGTCAGATAACTTCCCAAATCTAAAAAATGAAATGGAAAATCAACTACAAGAGGCTCACAGGACACCAAATGTATAAAATTAAAGCAGACCCACACCAAGGCACATTATAATGAGAATGACTGACATACAGAATAAGTACAGAATTTTAAAGACTACAAGAGAAAAAATTAAGTGACATATAGAGAGAAACCAATTCAGATCTCAGCTGGCCTTTCAACCTAGACCCTCAACGCCAGGAGGTTCTGGAATAACATCAAGCTCTGAAAGAAAATGGATGCAAATTGAGAATTTTATATGCAGCAAAATTAAGCTTCAGATTTGAAGATGAAATAAAAATCTTCCATGATCAACAGAAGTTAAAAAAATTCACAACTAGAAAGCCTGCATGACTGAACAGTCTCAACAAAATATTCCATGAGGAGGAAATGAAAAACAAAAACAAACAAACAAACAAACAAACAAAAAAAAAACAAAGAATGCCGGCAAATGGAGGAACTACGCTAAAGGAAAGGTCAATCAAAGGAGAAACTAAGTCAAGTTAAAAACCAAAAATAAACCAAAATGACCAGGAATACAAACATATCTCAATAATAACCCTACATGTTAATGGCCTAAACTCATCAATGAAAAGACATAGACTGGCAGTTTGGACTTAAAAAAGACCCAACAATATATTATCTTCAAGAGACTCACCTCCAAGGGAAAAAAAAAAAATCAACAGACTGAAGGTTAAAAGTTAGGAAAAAACATATCACTCACATGGACTTCATAAACAAGCTGGGGTTTCCATCATCATATCAGACAAAGTGAACTTCAAACCAAAGTTAGTCAGAAGGGACAAAGAAGGACACGTCATACTACTTAAGGGAATGATACATCAACAAGATATAACAATCATAAGTATATATGCCCCAAATAATGGAGCATCTACATATATCAAACAAACCCTTCTCAATTTCAAGAATCAAATCAACCACAACAAAAGAATATGAGGTGATTTCA
The DNA here is from genome assembly GCF_902686455.1 of Sciurus vulgaris. Lineage (NCBI taxonomy): Eukaryota > Metazoa > Chordata > Mammalia > Rodentia > Sciuridae > Sciurus > Sciurus vulgaris. Next base: position 108,668,948 of record NC_136468.1, on the reverse strand, counting down.
ACACAACTCTCTCACCACTGGATAGATCTTCCAAATAAAAACTAAACAAAGACACTATAAAACAATCAATGGTTTAGACTTAATGGACATATAGAGAGAGTCTTTCATCCATCGCTGAGTGAATACACTTTTTTCTCACCAGCACGTGGATCCTTCTCTAAAGTAGACCATATGTTGTGTCACAAAGCAACTCTCAGAAAATACAAAAAAAAAAATAGAAATACTACCCTGCATTCTTTCAGATCATAATGGAATGAAACTAGAAATCAATGATAAAATAAAAAATAGATACTCCAACACCTGGAGACTAAATAGCATGCTACTGAATGATGAATGGATACAAGAAGAAATCAGGGAGGGAATAAAAAAATACTTAGAGGTAAATGAGAATACCGATACAATATACCAAAATCTCCAGGACACTATGAAAGCAGTGATAAAAGGAAAGTTCATTGCATTGAACACATACATGAAAAGAATAAAAAGTCAACAAATAAATGACCTAACATTACCTCTCAAAGCCCTAGGAAAAGAAGAACAAATCAACATCTAAAGTGGCAGAAGACAGGAAATAATTAAAATCAGAGATGAAAATGAAATAAAAGAAACCATTGAAAAAATTGACAAAACAAAAAATTGGTTCTTTGAAAAAATAAATAAAATTGATAAACCCTTACCACACTGAGAGAAAACTCAAATGACTAAAATTCATGATGAAAAAGAAAATAGCATGACAACTGAAATACAGAAGATAATTAGAAACTATTTTGAAAATTCATACTTCAATAAAATAGAAAATCTCAAAGATATTGACAAATTTCTAGAGACATATGATCTACCCAAACTGAAGTAGGAGGACATACACAATTTAAACAAATCAATTTCAACCTATGAAATAGAATAAACCATCAAAAAACTACGAATCAAAAAAAGTCCAGGACCAGAAATATTCTTAGCCAAGTTCTACAAGACCTTCAAAGAATAATTAACACCAATACTCCTCAAATTATTCCACAAAATAGAAAAGAGGGAACCCTTCCAGACTCATTCTATGAAACTATCACTCTAATACCAAAACCAGACAAAGGCACATCAAAGAAAAAAAAAAAAAAACTTCAAACCAATAACCCTGAAGAACATAGATGCAAAATTTCTCAATACAATTCTGATATCCCACAAACAAAACATATTAAAAAGATAGTGCACCACAATCAATTGGGGTTCATCCTTAGGATGCAAGGTTGGTTCAAATACAGAAATCAATAAAAGCAATACATCGCATCAATAGACTTAAAGACAAGAATCATGATTATCTCACTAGATGCAGAAAAAGCATTTGACAAAGTACAGCACCTCTTCAGGTTCAAAACACTGGAAAAACTGGGGATAGTAGGAACATACTTCAACATTATAAAATCTATATTAAGCCCAAGGCTTTCCTCAAAAAAAAAAAAAAAAAAAAAAAAACCTAGAAAAGGTAGAGATGCCCTCTTTCACCACTTCTATTGAACATAGTCCTTGACACTCTGGCCAGAGCAACCAGACAGTTGAAAGAAATTAAAGGGATATGAATAGTAAAAGAACTCAAACTATCACTAGTTGTCAATGACATGAGTCTATATTTAGAAGATCAAAAAAACTCTTCCAGAAAACTTATAGAACTCATAAATGAATTCAGCAAAGTAGCAGGATATAAAATCAATACCCTTAAATCAAATGCATTCTCCTACATAAGTGATGAATCCACTGCAAGAGAAATTAGGGAGACTACCCCATTCACAATAGCCTCAACAAAAATAAAATACTTGGAAATCAATCTAATAAAAAAGGTGAAAGACCTCTACAATGAAAACTACAGAGCAATAAAGAAATTGAAGACCTTAGAAGATGAAAAGATCTCTTTTGTTCTTGGATAGGCAGAATTAATAATGTCAAAATGGCCATACTACCAAAAGTGTTATACTGATTCAATGCAATTCCTATTAAAATCCCAATGACATTCTTCATGGAACTAGAAAAAGCAATCATGAAATTCGTTTGGAAAAATAAGAGACCCAGAATAGCCAAGGCAATCCTTAGCAAGAAGAATGAAGCAGGAGGCATCACAATACCAAACCTTAAACTATGCTTCAGAGTAATAGTAACAAAAATGGCATTGTATTGGAGTCAAAATAGACATGTAGACCAATGGTACAAAATAGAAGACACAAAGACAAATCCACATAAATTCAGTTATCTCATACCAGAAAAAGATGCCAAAAACATACACTGGAGAAAAGATAGCCTATTCAACAAATGTTACTGGGAAAACTAGAAATCCATATATAACAAAATGAAAATATACCTCTGTCTCTCACCCTACACAAAAACCAACTCAAAGTGGATCAAAGACTTAGGCCTTAGAACAGAGATCCTGCACCTAATAGAAGAAAAAGTTGGCCCAAATCTTCACCATGTTGGCTTAGGACCTGACTTCCTTAACAAGACTCCTAAAGCACAAGAAGTAAAATCAAGAATCAATAAATGGGATGTAATCAAACGGAAAAGCTTCTTCTCAGCAAAGAAAATAATCAATAACATGAAGAGAGTGCCTACAAACTGGGAGAAAATTTGTACCACAGCATCTCAGAGAACTAATCTCCAGAATATATACAGAATTCAAAAACTTAACACCAAAACAAGTGATCCAATAAATAAATGGACTAAGGAACCAATCAGGCACTTCACAGAAGAATAAATACAATCAATCAACAAATATATGAAAAAGTGTCATCATCTCTTGCAATTAGAGAAATGCAAATCAAAACTTCTCTAAGTTTTCATCTCACTCCAGTCAGAATGGCAATTATCAAGAATACAAGCAATAATAAGTGTTGGCCAAGATGTGGGGGAAAAGGTACACTCATACATCACTGGTGGAACTGCAGATTGGTGCAACCACTATGGAAAGCCATATGAAGGTTTCTCAAAAAATTTGGAATGGAGCCACCATTTGACCCAGCTATCCCGCTCCTTGGCTTATACCCAAGGACTTAAAATCAGCATACTACAGTGATGAAGCCACATCAATGTTTATAGCAGCTTAATTCACAATAGCTAAGCCATGCAGCTAACCTAGGTGCCCTTCAGCAGATGAATGAATAAAGAAAATGTGGTACATATACACAATGGAATATTACTCAGCCTTGAAGAATGAAATTATGTCATTTGCAGGTAAGTGGATGGAACTAGAGAATATGTTAAGTGAAATAAGCTAATCTCAAAAAAACCAAAGGCTGAAAGTTTTCTCTGATAAGCGAATGCTTATCCACAGTGGGGGGTGGGTAGGGAAGAATGGAGGAACTTTGGATTATGCAGAAGGGAATGCGGGAGGGGTGAGGCATTGAAGATGGGTAGGATAGTAGAATAAGACAGATTTTACAAAGAAGAAAAAAAATGCAGTGTCATTAAATTCATGTAAATATACATTATACATGTAATTTGAAGTCATGACTAAAATTGAAATTATTGGCTAAATAAATAAAATACTATATGGATATTTGCTAACTTGTAATTTTTTGGTCTCTTCAGTTTATCCTGAATCTAAACATCCTTGCATTTAAGGAAAAGGGCTTAAGTTTTAAATATTAAATAATGAAACCCTATGACTCCCTATTTAAAATAACTGTAAAAGAATTCCAAGGATAATTATACACTACTCATGGTGACTGGAAATTAGCTGTACAATAGGAGATTTTAAGCCCAGAAATAAAGTGTGAAATCCAGCAAATTGATATTGAAGTCTTCACTTCTGCCAGGAAGGTGGGAATAATGAGGGTCAGGCATTACCACTAGAGGTGTTTGTGAGCAAATACTAGATCCTGGAGACTTTGCCTGTTTGTATCAGGTAATCACCTGATAAGTACAGATCTGAGAGGTAGGGAGACTTCCCAGCTCAACACCTGTCACTGGACATTTGTAACTTTTTACCAGCTCTTTGAACACATAGACTAAAATGATATGTTAAAAATAACAAAAAAATACTAGCAGTTGTGATGGCTAATTTTGTGTGTCCGTGTAACTGACTGGTTCATGAGAAGCCCAGATGTATGGTTAGATAACATTTAGGACACATCTGTAAGGGTGTTTCTACATGATACTAACATTTCTATTGGTAGACCTGTTAAAGCACATTGCTCTCCCTAATGTGGCTGGGCCTCAACTAATTGGTTGGAATTCTAACTAGAAGAATAACAAGCAAAAAAGAATTTTTTTCTTTCTAATGATCTTCAAGCTGGGACATTGGTCTATCTTCAGACTAAAATTTATATATACTATTGGCTCTACTGGTTCTCAGACATTCAAAATGAGGATGTTGGAATTGGAATTTATCAGTTTTCATAATCACGTGAGTCAATTCTTCAAAATCCCCTGTATTAGCCAAATTTTCATTGCTTTGACCAAAATACAGAGAAGAACAACTTTAGAGGAAGAAAAGTTTATTCTGGCTCATGGTTTCAAAGATTCAGTCCATGATAAGCCAAATTCACTGCTCTGGGCCCAAGGTGAGGTAAAACATCACCCTGGAAAGGCACAAAGAAGGAAAACAGCTCAGCTTATGGCAGCTGGGCATCAGAAAACTGAGGTGCCAGGGACAAAATAAAAATCCCAAAGGCACACCCCAAGTGACCTACTCCCTCCAGCCATGCCCCATAGGCCCATAGTCACCACCCAGTATATTATTCCTTTCAAATTATTAATTCACTGATTAGGTCACAACTCTCATAATCTAATCATTTCACCCCTGAATATACCTGCAGTTTTTCACACGAGTATTCAGGAGTTGCCTCGTATCCACACCACAGCACCCCTCTGTCTCTCTCTACACACACACACACACACACACACACACACACCCTGAATGATAAAATCCCAACTCATACAACAACATTTATTAAGCAGTTCCTCATTGTCAGACACACTCTCATTATTCTACCAACATCTCAGGGAGATGTTAACCTTGATTACCAACATTTTTATGAAGAAAATGCCCTGCCTCAAATCTGACTCAGCCAAAATTAGCTATTGAGTTGCAGAGCAGGGATACTAATGAAGATCTTTAGTTGAGCAAAACTTTGCATGCAGTACACTGCAGAGGGGACTGAAATTATGTAATATGGTTGGTGGTAAGTACAGTGGTAGAAGCATAACTACAGGGCTGTACCTTATCTCTAGATAGGTAAATAGCATAGGAATTATTACCTACTTTCCCAGATATTTCAGGTGATTTTAAAAGACCTTCTTAAATATTTATATATTCCACACTCTGCATTGTACCAGGGACCTCAGTGAAATTAAAATTTCCAGCAGAAAAGACCTTAGGTATAGAAAAAGGTACCAGAGCATCCATGCATTAATCTGAAGTCCAAAGAAGGAAACTGACAGAATCTTGGAAATTTAGCAACATGGAAATTTTTTCTGTATATTGAGCTTAGCAAGAGAGACTGAAGTCTTTTAGACACTGATGAAAAGAAGAGGGAGATGGAAACGTAAGAAATCCTAGCAATGGCCAATGCAGAAAATTAATTATAGGAATAAGAATTAGAGGAGATGTTTGAGCCAAAGAGCAAGGGATAAGAATTCTTGTGGCAGAAAGCATTTTGAATAGTAGGACTGCAAACATGGGAGATGCAAGTTTGAACATTAGTCAACCAGGAATGAGGAGACTGGTCAGCAACTGCGTGAGGTGATTTATGTATCAAGGTCATCCTTCCAACACTTTGCCAGGAAGTTAAAGTCATGTTGAACTTGAAGATGAGAAAAACAAGACTAATAAAAAGTAAATAATGCCTGACAGGTGATTAATACTCCATTTAGGATTTTTTTTAATCCAAGCCAGTGAGAGAGCACAACATAGGCTTTGTCTAAATTCTGAGGGTAAGTCAGTGGGACCTGCTATGGTAGGGGAAAGGAGACTAGCCCTGAAGCAGCTTTGGAAATCATAAGAAGCATTTGGTGATGAATATGTTGATGATGAGGAAGGAGAAGATAAAGATGACCCTTAACATTAACTGAACTCAGTCATCGCATGGCAATAGAACACAATGGTTGAGAACATGGCTGGAAAGTAGACCCTGGATTCTTACACTGGTCATGAAAATTTAAGAAAACTAGTCTCAACATGTTGAATAATGGATTTTCAGGAGGAATATTTTCTCCACTCACATTACCTTTATCAATAATATAATAATTTCTCCCATAACACAAAGAAGGTAGGCCCCAGGCATGGTAACCAGGACTCTGGTTCCCATTTTCTTCTCTTCACTGGACTCTGCCCCTTTCTGTTACTTTCATTCTCAGACCCAGGAGGGCCACCATCCCTGGCATTACATCTAGGCCAGTCAGAATCCACAGAAATAAAACATAACGTGACATCCAAATACCATGAAGAGGAAGGAATTTTTCTCAGAAGCCACTTGAAGATGAAAATTCACCAAAAAGATTTGATAGATCATAGGGTCTTTCCTAAACCCACCATCATGAAGGAGGTAGGATTACCGCAATTACTTTAGTGAACCATCCTCATCCTCTGCACCTAGATCTGGGATGGGTTTTCTTTCCCTGAAACACACACACACACACACACACACACAAATTGAAACAAAATCAAGCTGGGGATGAAGGTGGAGAAAGACAATACTTACTACATAAAGTTGTTAAGAAGTTTAAATCACATATTTATATTTGAAGCATTAAATCAATTAATTAATTCCCCAGTGAATGTTATCCATTATTGCCATATGCCCAAAACTGAGTCAGCACTTTCTACATTTACCATCACTGTCTATGAAGTAAGACCTTTTCCCCTCACTTTGCAACTTCAAATATACACTCACAGAGATTAAGAAACTTGCTCAAAGTCATAGATGTAATCATGAAAAAGGTGACATTTTAATGGAAAACTCTTACAGTGCTCAATGTTTTAGTTCATTGACCACACCAAAATGAAAGGGTACCTCAGTGTTGCAACAGACCTAGTAGTGGTATTACTCTCACCCCAGAGTATTTATACCCAAACTTAGTAGAGGGAAGATGCTTCTAGTGCCATAACTACTTGGAAATCAAAGAGAGTCTTGCTTTAGATATTCCACTTCCTCCACAGATCATTTTTATACTGGAAGGGTGTTCCAAGTGGGACCCTTGTTACCTTTTTCTAATTAACAAGTCACAAGGAATTTTCCATTTCCTTTCCACTTTTGTTGAAAATAGCAAGCAAGCCCAGCCTGGTGGTGCAGTCCTATAATCCCAGTGGTTCAGGAGGCTGAGGCAGGAGGACTGGAAGTTCAAGGCCAATCTCAGCAAAAGTGAGGCACTAAGGTACTCAGTGAGACCCTGTCTCTAAATAAAATACAAAATAGGGCTGGGGATGTGGCTCAGGGGTTGAGTGCCCCTGAGTTCAATCCCTGGTACCAAAAAAAGAAAAAAGAAAAAGCAAACAGCAGATTCACCATTTTGTGTTTAACAGTGAAAGAAGGTTATGTAGTGACACAAACTGATTGCTTAATAACAAAGAAATCTGAATAGTCTGTATTCATTTGAAGATACTTGCTGGAGAGAACTTGAAAGTATCTATAATTTTTCCTCTGTTAAAAATTCAGGAGATTTATAAGGTCAATCGCCCATCTGCACAAGAGAAACATTGCAATTATTTTGCAGACTGAAATATTGCAAGTTTTTAAGATTCACTGTCTATGATAAGCTATTACTCATTCACTAAACAGTGACACATCTGAACTGTCACCATGTAAACCCCAACAGGCACTCACCTTCATAAAGGGTTCCTAATTACAAGTAATATTTGAATGAATCAGATTCAGTGACTGCAACAATTTCCATGAAACATTCAATTCCCCATAAAAATGTTCTAGCAAAAATTAAGTAATTTGAATTTTTAACCTAGGAAGGCAAATTTCTTTTCTAGATAAGGATTTTAAATGGATCCTAACCTAGTAGTATTTTTAACTACAAAGCAAGTTTTCTCAGGCAACATGAGCCACATTCTACAGTGTAAAAATAGGAACACATAAATCAACAAATTAATCAATTAAAGTTTTGAAGTTTGCCTTGACATTTCCCTAAAGCCAATAATGTAACTGTATTGGTGTTTAAAATTTAAATGTTCCAAAGTTATAGACTTAAGAAAAATGATGCAGTCTTAAATTCATTCTCTCTTATTTCTTGAGTTCCCTCTGTAAAGTACTCATGCCCCCAAAGTATGATCTAATTATAATAATATGAGTAGTTATGACAAACACAATGTGCTTAACTGCACCAGGCATTGTTTAAGTCCTTTAATTTATTAACTTTTAATCAACAGAAATCCAATTAGGTTGGTACTGATATTTAACAATTTAATGATGAGGGTGTAAAAGCATTGAAATATTAGGTCAATCTCCAATGTCATTCAGGTGGCATTAGAGTACAGAGAAGAATGAATCTAAGTACAGGCTTAGATTTTGGTTCACAGTAGGTACTTGATACCTACTTGTTAAATGAGTGAATGAATGAATAAAAGAAAGGAGAGAGGGAAGCAGGAGAACAATTGTACTTTTTTTTAATCTCTAAAATATACGAAATTTCAGAACCAAATAGGACTTACACATGCATAAACTTATTTGATTTTGTTTATACTCTCTTGGTGAAGTTGTAGGAGTTTACATACAAGGAAGTCAATTATGAAGATCTTAGGATTTCAGACAGCATTTTTCCCATTCTAACTGCTAGAAAAATTGATTACAGTTATACTCTAATAAATTTCCTGGTGAAAAATAGTTGCACAATAAATATATTTTGAATAGTTGCTTGGGGGATTTTTTAAGAGCTTAAATCATAATATGGTATTGTTTTAGTTAGCTCTTTACTGCTGTGACTAAAAGATCTGACCCGAACAATTTTAGGAGGAAGTGTTTATTTGGAGACTCATGGCTTCAGAGGTCATAGCCCATGTACAGGTGGCTCCATTCCCCAGGGTCTCCAGGTGAGTCTGAACATCATGGCAGAAGAGTATGGCAGAGAGAAGCAGCTTACATGACAACCAAAGAGACAATCTCCATTCTCTAGATACAAATATTTACCCCATAGCCACACCCCCAATAAACCACTTCCAGCCACACCCCACCTGCCTCCAGTTACCACCTAGTTAATCCCATCAGGGATTCATTCACTGATTAAATGAAGTCTATGACCCAGCCATTTCTCCTCCAAACCTTGCATTGTCTCACACACAAGCTTTTGGGAGACACCTCACATCTAAACCATAACAGTTTCATATTTAATTGTCAGGGAACTGATGGAGAGCTTAACATGCCATACCACACAAGTAGAATTGGCAAAAGACCCAAACACGAAGAATTAGAAGTTTTTAAATTTTTAAATAGTGGACACAACAGAGTTTTTGTTCTTGCATCAATTATATATATTGGATATATACATATATGTAAATATATATTATAATACATATTACTATACATATACATGTCTCCACACATGTGTGTATATATATATATATATATAGATAGATAGATATCCACATATATATTACAAAGGAAAAAAGTGCTCCATGAGCTTGACGAACAGAATGCTGAAGGATGAAGATAAAGATTGAAGAATTCTTCCAGGAAAGTCAGTAACTGTGCTCTGAAGAGAAAGATCTGTGTAGTCCCCCACAGAGAGTGGAAATCTCAAGATCTGAAAGCAAGACACGCCTTCTGTATAGAGTCAACTCAGCTCTGGGTTTACACTTCAGCCAGGGCAGCCCTGCTGATGGGCCCAGCTGGATCAGATACAGCCCACATTTGCAGACCTCCTTTGAATCTGTTGCTACCTCTCACCAACCTATCACCCTTCATCTGGGTTATTTTATAGCCTTCAGCTTAATCCATATGGTTCTAGTTCTGCCCACTTACTGTTCATTTCTCAAGGAATTAAACCAAAAACAATTTTCCTCACCTACTTAAAGTATTACATTGGGCCCCATCTTAAATGTAATAAAATCAAATTCTTCACTTTGTACTCCAAGGCCACTTGGTCTGATCCCTGTTAGTCCCATGATTTCTCCTGCCACTTTATTTCAGTTCACTAGGTTCTGACAGTATTTGGCATCATTCTGTCAACTTTTTCATGTTTGTTCCTACTATTTCCTTTCTGCAAAAAAAATATCCTCTTACTGGGAAATCTTGTGGTTGATTTTTCAGAATTTAATATTAAAGTTGATAGTCATTTCCTCAAAGAGGATTCTCCGAACACCCAACCTGAAGCGTCCTCTCTTCAGCACTCAGTCATCGCCTAGACATTTTTCATCTATCATTTACTACTCCAGCGAGATCCATCCAAAGGTTATCAGTACCAACATTAGAAATTGGCAAAAAAAGAAGGACAAATGCAAGGAAAGCTTCTATGTTCTCAGAGTCCTCCCTTTGAATGGCAAGACAGAAAGATCACAGACATCAAATGGTAATACTACATCTTCTCAAATTCCTCTCAACCTCACATCTTGGGATTCCCATTAAACCCTTCATAAAATGAAAAATTAAGTTATTACTTGGGTCACTTATGGGCAACTACTAGTTAATACATGTCAGAGGTGTTAAGACTGGTTAATTCCTCCTCACTGGTGTTCCTGAGCTCATCTGTAGACCTAGACATGTCCCAAACTAAGATGAAGTTTGATCCTGGATAAAAAATATAATAATAATCTCAGTATCTGGCACAACTTGTGTTGGGACTAATGACACGTTAACTAACTCAGGCTGACTCCTTATTTCCTGGCGGGTGAGCAATCAAAGGCGGTTTCAAAAGTTAATGACGATAAATCAGACCACCATCAGGGATTGGTTAACAACAGTTCCGCAAACGTGATCAGCTCGTGCTTGCCATATAGTCCTATGGGACTCTCACCTGGGTGAACCATCCCCGCTCCGTGCCTTGCTGACCATTAAGCTGATTGGTTCCCGCCTAGCCTCCATCCTACATAAAAGCCTACGAGTTCCTGCTGTGACTGGTCTCCCTGATGCGTCTGATTGTCCTCTGACCCGAGGGCTGGGTGCGGGCAGTCAGTCGGCCCTACCTTTCCCGGTCTGGCCTTGTTGGGGAGTGCTCCCTTCCCTTGTCGCTGGTGGAGAAGAGCAAGGGGGCTAAAGACCCCAATAAACTTGGAATTATAGTATCCTGGAAAATATATATATAGTGTTTGTGATGACCCATATTGGATTTCCATGCCTATGCTGTTTCCAAATCATTTGGCCACTTCTGATCCACTCATACCTTAGTTTGTTTTCTCCTTTGACATTAAAAATACCCCTGTGACCGTCATGCTTTGCCTCAAGAGTCAACCAATTTGGCTAAATAGCAAAATTCTACTTAGTGTCTCCATAGGAGGCCAGAACAGATAGATTGATACTGTGGGCAAGGGCTGAGGACTTTCTAAACTTAACAGAGCTGTCAAGTGCTTATTGCCACCCTTTTGCAATTTTTATTTTGTTTTTGGCCACTTGGATAAAGTAAAATTTACTAATTTAAAATGCAATGAGTTTGGACACTTACACAGAACAATGCAACCACCAGCACATTCTGGATGTAGAATAATTTGATATCCCTAAAATTTTTCCTCTAACCTTCTGCAGTTACTCTCACCTTGCAATATCCTGGCCCCTGGCCATAACTGACATTATCATTTTGTTATAGTTTTTCTAGAATTTCATATAAAGGGAATGGTGTATTATATGGTTTTCTGTCAGGGATATCAAACCGTTAAAATAATGTCAAAACAAGAGCTGTTATAAGGAACGAGTGTCTCATTACTTTCTTGATTAGCTAAAACATGAATACTAAGCAGAGAGTGACAGAAAACTAAGTAACCTGGCTAATCCAGTTTGCAATGTTTGTGAGAAAAAAGAAAAAGTGATGTGTATCTTAAAAGATGAAATAAAAAGGTACTTATATAGACAGAAGAACATGATTAATATTTTTTATATTCACAAAATATTTGAAACCTGTGTGTTCTTTTCCAAATGTTTCTTGTTTGGGTCTTATTGGTTTGGAATTGATTTTGCTGGGTAGCATTTGGTTTTGATTGTGTGTGATCCTAATGGAAACTTTTGGCAGGTTTTCAAATGAAGAAACACAGTGTGAGAATGTTTTCTGCACTCATTTGTAGCCAATTTGGTCCTCACATCTCCAAGGTACACCAGGTTATTCACGACTACAGAACTCTTCTCGCTGAAGCAGTACTTCCCTAATGAGATCCAGTCCAATTTGGTGGAGGAAAATAAGTTTTAGCACATGCACATTTGTGCTCAGGAATTTCAATAAGTACCAAGCTATGGAAAAAATTCTTAAAATAAAACAAACTCAGATAAAATGAAAAATGGCACTAGGGAACTCCATAATTTAATACTAGTATCATCTACATTTAGAAATTTTTGTGAACCCATTTGAACTTAGGAATTCATTTTACCAATAAGACTTGTTTTCATGAAACTCAGCTGCCTGGTTTTTCTTTTGTTTTGTTTTCAGAAGAATACATCCTGTTTATTTGAATTGATTGATTAGCTCTTTGTATTTCCTTCTGATTTTTTCCAATTCGGATTTTATTCTTGTTAGAATGGTGCTGTTTCATGTATTATTTTTTCCAATTTTTTATTTTAGACCTAATAAATGACATCATTAAAGACTAGTCTATGAATAGATGTTTTAGAGTTTTATGGAAAGACTTGAGGCTGGAGGTGAAGTAGGGTTCACATTGTTTCTCTAAAACATGAATTTTGCACCTAGAAACTATGACTTATTCTTTCTGATCATGATTCATAGTCATCCTGAAGAATCGTTATATGGATTTTGGGATAATGTAGGTAATGGTTCTGTTTTAGTCAGCTTTCTTTGTGGTAGACAAAGAATGCCTCTTCCTCAAGATAGCAAAGTGTTAAAACCTTAACCTATATAAAGAACTCATAAAACTTAACACCCCCCCAAAAAAACTCCAATCAATAAACAGGCTAAGGAACTGAACAGACACTTCACAGAAGACGACATACAATCAATCAATAAATATATGAAAAAATGTTCAACATCTCTAGCAATTAGAAAAATTCAAACCAAAACTACTCTAATATTTCATCTCCCTCCAATCAGAATGCCAATTATCAAGAAAACAAGTAACAATAAATGTTGGCAAGGATGTGGGAAAAGCACTCAGACATTGCTGGTGGGAATGATGCAAATTGGTGCAACCATTATGGAAAGCAGTATGGAGATTCCTAAGAACACTTGGAATGGAACCACCGTTTGACCCAGTTATTCCACTCCTCAGTTTGTACACAAAGGACTTAAAATCAGCATGCTACAGTGACACAGCTACATCAATGTTTATAGCAACTCAATTCACAATAGCTAAACTATGGATCCAACCTAGATGCCCTTCAACAGATGAATGGACAAAGAAAATGTGACATATATATATATATATATATATATATATATATATATATATGTTGGAATATTATTCAGCTTTAAAGAAGAATGGAATTCTGGCGTATGCTGGTAAATGGATAGAGTTAGAGAATATCATGCTAAGTGAAATAAGCCAAACCCAAAAAACCAAAGGCCAAATGTTTTCTCTGAAATGTGGAAGCTAATTCATAATAAAGGGCATGGGGAAAGGGAAGAATAGAGTTATTTTATATTAGGTAGAATGGAGCAAAGGGACTGGGGAGAGGTATGGGGAAAGGAATGACAGCAGAGTGAAACAGATGTTATTGCCTCGTATGCATGTATGACTGCACGACCGATGTGACACTGTGATATGTATTATCAGAAGAAAGGGAGATTACACTATATTTATGTATGATCTATCAAAATGTATAAATGCATTCTACTGTCATGTACAACTACCTAATCAGAACAAATAAAATTTAAAAAGACCTAAACCTGCGAATGTTTAATTTTATATGGCAAAATGGATTTTGCTCATATGAGTAAATTAGAGATCTTGAGAGGAGAATATTATCTTAGGTTATCAGGGTAGCTGTTGTGATCTTTATTTGGTGCTCAAGCACATACAACTCACTTTTTCCTGTCAAAATCTTATACAATGATATTCCAGTTACCAACAGAGCAGTGTTGATACCAGTAAAGTTAGGCACAATGGCCATAATTGGCCATAATTGGTATCAACTCTTAAGTATAGCTATTGTTCTTCTGGAAAATCTTGGGACTCTCTCTCCCTGAGTCATAATTCATTTCTGGAAAATGCATTATATGTGCCCAAGAAAATATACTTCAATTGTTACAGCTGTGACCCTTGTATTCTGAACCTATCATGTTATCAATTTTTTCCAGAATTTACATTTATACTTTACATTTATTGTTTCATTTATTCATTCATTTTACATACATATGTATTTCAATTTAAAAATGGGATCTTGTTTTCAAATAGTTTGTATACATGTAACCTTTTGACTCAACTTATAGATGCATATGGAACAGTACTATTATATTTTCAGGAAATAGTTTGGTTTTGTTTTAATTTAGCCACTTGGTTATTGTTCCTTTATGAATCCTGATATTTTCTGGAATTACCAACTAAGTATAAAGATCTTTAGTCAGTATTCTCTCTAGCCCAGAAGCAATTTGAGATTTACATGTTAATCACTAATTACTTTAATAAGTAGCCTCAGAAACATTTTTCAATTGCCCCACTACTTTTCAAAACCACTTAAATCTTCTTATATAGCTGATCCAATTATACCTCCAAAATCCTGGCTTTTTATCCTGTTTTCTGACAATTTCTGCTATCTAATGTGGTATTTGGAGAAATAGGCATTGACACTTGTATCTGTATCTCTAGCACATGCACATATCCAGTGTCATGTAAAAGACCACTCTGCCTTAACCCCTTAACTACAGATGTGTCTACCTGCACACACATCATTATTATCATCAGTATCTTCACTTTCACCCTTTGTGCTGACCTTTTTCTCTCTGGACATGCATATTGTTAAAATGTATAAATAATAAACAAACCAACAGAAAATTAAAAAGCTTTATAAGGACCCCATATTACTTACCAATTGACCTCTATCTCATTTCCTTTATAGCCTAGATGATTAAAAGACCTCTCTGTTATCCTTTGTCCAAAACCTTATCACCCATTCACCCCATAATGCCTCTAATTTACTGAAAAGCTCCTTCCTAAATACATTTAACAAGATTTATTTAACAAAACAAAATGACATGCTTAGCCCATTATCTTATATGAAAATTTTGATTTTAATTTCCTTCTTACAATGTTCTCCTCCCTTGGATTCAAGGATGTTGTTATCTCCCAGTTTTCATCCCATGACAAATGCTTCCGTAAACTATGTACTTACAAGGTTCCAGCCCATAGACCTAGTGCTTTATTTGAATGATCTTGTTTAATTCTCAGAGTAAATCCTTGTGGCAATTGCAATCTGTGTATTTCAAATGGGAAAACTATTTCTTAGTCTAGGTAAGTAGAATTTTCATGACAGCTTGGTAGCAGATTAGAAGTCTAATGCTAACCTCTCTTTATTATGTTCACATTCTCCTTTTTGCAACCACTTCTCAATGTGAGCCTGCATTCCTGCATTTTCTTTCTTTCTTTCTTTTATTTTATTTTATTTTTTGGTACCAGGAATTGAAATTGAAATCAGGGGGACTTAACCACCGAGCCACATCCCCAGCCCTATTTTGTATTTGTATTTTATTTAGAGACAGGATCTCACTGAGTTGCTTAGCACCTAGCTTTTGCTGAGGCTGGCTTTGAACTCTCAATCCTCCTGTCTCAGCCTCCAGAGCTGCTGGGATTACAGACATGTGCCACAGTACCTGGCCCTCATCTGTATTTTCCATCTGGCTCTTATATCTCTACATTTTCCCTCATGCACAGGTATGGATACAGATACCAGCTGTATACTGATGTTTCCAATCCTAGTCCACACCATCAACATCAGGTCCAGGAATAAGCACTTATTGGAGAAATGCCCTGGGATGTCTAGGGCATCTCAAAAGCAACTAGTGTCAAACTGAACTTAATCCATAACTTTTAAATTTGAAATAATTCATTCTATCTCCTTGATCCAGTTTCCCATGCCTACTTAAGTGCCAAATCTTATTTAACGACCTTCATCCTTCTCTCTCCCTCAACCCACAAGTATTCAAGTTTATTATTTGTGGCAATTCCCCAAGTGCTCAAGAATCCTTCTTTCTCTCTTATTTAGGTTAGAGACTCATTGTTTATCCCGTTCTCTACAAGGAAGAAGATCTGGTTCAAGTTCTTAATTAACTTGTTAAGTGATTATAGGCAAATCCCTTTCTCCTTGGAGACCTCCATCACCTCATCTGTAAAGGAGAAAACAAAAAACATATTTGACATGTGTACACCATTTTTTCTGTGCCTACAACCTTCATGCAAATCAATCCACTTGCTGGTGAAGTGAGATGGAACTTTTAGCAGTCCCATTGTACAGATGAGAAAACTGAGGTCTCATAATGTTAATTTTCCATGGTCTCATAGCTTTTAAGGTGGCCTGGGATTCCATCCAGATAATTACATTCCAGCCCCTACTTTCCACAAGGAGCTGGATGATTCCCACAGTAGAATTCTACAGTTTTGTGAAACTTCTTAGAACACGAACTTTAGAAAAAGACATTCATTGATATACTTTCAGGTCTACCCTTTATAAGCAGTGTGACCTTGGGGAATAACTTTTCTTTGTTTCATTCCTCCTTTTCCCACAAAATGAAGGTAATGATTCATATCTTAAAAAATGTAAAGCAGGCATTCTAATTAATTTTCCAGAACCAATTTCACCCTTCTCCCTTGGTATTGGAATTTTTAGAAGGCATAGGCCACAAGAATACTTTTCCCCTCAAAACTAGATGTGATCATGTATATAAACATCCAACAAATTAAGAGGGTGTGGCATATGGTAGTTTGCAGAACATAACATTTTTATGTGGTCTCTTTTTTCCTTCATAGTGACAGAATGTGGATATAATGATGGAGGATGAAGCATTCACTTTAGATGACGCATGATTTGACTTTGTAATGGAGGCCATGCATGCAGAGCAATAAGATACAAGGAATCTGGGGTCTTAATAGTCTTATGCTGGAGTCATAAACCAGGCTGCTAATGTTGAACTTCTGCATTAAAGAAAAATATATCAGGTTGTTCAAGAGACTATTGCTTGACCTCTAATATTATCAATAAAGCCTAATTCATGAAAATAACCTAGATTTGAATCAGTTCATTTGTATGCTTAACAATGATTTTTTTTTAGCATTTCCTTGCTGGCTGGCAAATGTCTATTATTTTAATTATTTGGTTTAGGACTCATGCTTGTATTTATTTACTCCTGCTGATTTCTCAACTCCTTACTATCCATGTCAACCCCCAATAATCAACACAGCAAGCTTGCATATCTATATTCATTTATTCTCTCTTACTTTGAATTTTAAATGTTTCCCATAGCCCATGTGCTAAAGATTGGAGAACCAGCCTAAGAGGTGTTGGAAATTTAGGAAGTGGGGTTGATTGGAGGAAGTAGGACATCGGGGATATGCCCTTAAAAGGCCTGGAACACCAGCTGATTCCTTCCACTCTTTCACTTCTGAGACATCACCATGTGAGCATCTTTGCTCCACCACATGATCCCTGCCATAAACCCAAAGCAATGAAACAAGTGACCATGGACTGAAACCTCTGAAACTGTGAGCCAAAATAAATCTTTTCTCCTTTTAAGATGCTTATCCCAGGTATTTTGTCTCAGGCACAGAAATACCCTCTAAACCTACCATCAAAATGATATGAGTTAACAGAATACTTTGGGGGTATTTACAAATAAAGTTTACAGTTTATACTTTTTTGTTTCTAAGTTAAGTGCATTTTAGATGATCATAAACTTTGTGAGATTTAATTATTCATATTTGAAATATGTCTTGATATTGTTTTGCTTCCTAAAAATAGCTCTGTTATATCATCAGATATGAAAGATATTTTTATAGATATAAATTATACCCTCATCTCTTTTTTAAACACCTTCAATATTTTAAAAACTACAATGATACTATCCTTTGGCATCTGGTGCTGTGCTTTAGAAATTTTTCATCAGTATAATTTTTATTAGTTTTATTTGATGTACTCTTTCTGGCAAGCTTTTAGAATTTTCTTTTGTTTTTGTCTACCCTAAATTTACAATGACTCACCAGACATGAGATTTTTCTCATTTCTCCGTGTAGATTTTAAATGATTTGTGTACTAGTCTTATTTTCCTGCAAGATAGGATGGTCAAGTAGTTTAGAACACAGGTTCTGGTACCCAGATCTGCCATTTGCCTGTAGATCGAGACACAAGACCTAAAGTTTTGGTGACTCAATTTCCCCACATGGAAAATGAGGATAATAATTTGGAGGCATTTCCCTATCATGATAAAAGAGTAAAACAATATTTCTTGAGCCAGATTATTTCCCTATACCAAGTGCCTTCCCTTCTTTCTCTTCCAAACTCCTTACATTGTGTTTATGCTTTTTGTCTTGTTAGTCTGTTTCTCAAGCACCAATTTAGAGGACAAGAGGCTAAGAAAATCAAGGAAAAAAAAAAAAAAACTCACAAAAAGACAAATTTGGTTGAATTGTCAAGGAAAGATATTTGTATTTCTCTTTCCTAATAATGTAGATGCAACTACTTCAAACAGAGAATTGATAACATTTAAATAAAATTTAAAATATGGAGGCATTTTAAAAAAATAATAAATGTCAATAAATCTACTTTCATGTATAATTATAATGCACCAGTAAAAATATGAAAAACTAGAACTAAAAATTAAAAAAATAAAATAATAATTTTTTTCACATCTTATGACCATGTATCAGTACTCTCTTAAATTGTTGTTAGCTTGAGAATAACATTTATGGGAACAAATGTAATAATTGGTTTCTCCACTAACAAACATCAGTCCTCACACGGGTAGAAACTCACTCTTTCCCCAGAGCAATAGTGTTTTAAATTTCCAGTATTTCTGAAGGACTCTAAGATAACATTTTTTATCCATCAGGAGCCCCATCATACATTATGTCAAATGTGAAGTACTACTATTAAGAGTTTGAATTACTTCAAACTTTCATCGCATTTGAAATGCACATAATTCAAAGCAGAAACATAATAGGTGGATTCTTGGTTGAAGTTTTCACCATCAATCACATGATTTTGTTATCATAGATTATTGAAAGGTAGAAAACAAATACAATTAGAATCCAAAGAAAATGAATACAAACAAAACAGCTCAATATGTTTGTGAGCTTAGACTCATATTTTGGGGGAATAAAAATATTAATGTTTTATTATTTTCTAGCAATAACTTAGTTATTAAACTTTATCTATGTTCACATTTCATTGTATCATAGTCAATTTTAATCTCCTTTTGCTGCAAAACTATAATATCCATCTATCACACCATTCAGTTTATCTTTCATCATCTAGACAGCAGATCTTTGGAACCTTTAATATGTATCAGAAACACCTGGAGTGCTTAGTAAAGTACAGAGTGTTGGGCTTCATCTTGAGTTCCTGGTTCAGTAGATTTGTATTTGCATTTTAACAAGTTGCCAGTTGTTGCTGATGCTGCTGGTTTAGGGACCACACTTTAAAATCATTGTCTAAATTTTAAGATACTGTTGGGTCCTTAGAAATCATTTGTGGGGGAGTTGTTTTGTTTTTTGTTTTTGTTTTTTCATTTTTTGGTCAAGTTCTTCACTGTAAGACCTGCAGTCAAAAGAAGTGCTACATTAGAGTCAATATTCTCAGGTGAGTGATCTTACTTTGATCCAATATTTCTTCTGTCCTTACAGAAGAGCCATCCTTAAGCATTTTGCTAATTTTCATCTAGACATCCCTTGACTCTCGGGGCTTCACCTGACATACTAAATTAACAGACATAATATTTATTACATTAGAATCTCAGCTCATAAGCTCACTTGGAGAAGTTTAACTTTCTCTGGTGTCTAGATTTCAACTTAGTCTCCATTTTAACCTCTCCTCCATTCAACTGGATGATAAAAACTCATTGTCTTGCCATGTGCTGAGCCACCTCAATTGAATCTGAGTTCTGTGTGGCTGCCATGCCAAGTTATTAAGGTAAAGGCACTTCTACATCACTTGTCTACACTACAGGCTGATTTGCAAAATCCCCCTTGTTCCTCTGCTGCAAGGGGCACACAGTTCATTGCACAAAATGCATTATTCTTACCCTTGAGGCTTTTTTAGGTCCAATGTTTCTGATTATTCACTGCATTGTCATTTTGGACTAGAAAACATTATCCTATTGCTTTTGGAAAAAGAAAATTGGAGACTGTGTCCAACCCACTGACCTACAGACACACCACTTGACAGCCATTTCGGTTCTGGAGTTTTTTTCAGCCCTATGGGTTCCTATTGTCTACGAGGACCTAGACTCCTTTTGATGGGTGAGTTGTTGTACTAGTCCTTTGGGAAAGGACTGGAGGCAAAGCAAAGTTCCATCTTTCTCAGAGAACAAAACCCACCTGGTTCACTTCCAATTTGGGGCATGGGAAGAACTGGTCTTATTTATCATGCATTTTTTTCTAAATAATATTTTGTCTTTCAAGTTCTTTATCTAGAAAAGTCTTTTCTGTGTTTTCTCCTATAATACATTTTCCTTAAAGAAAGAAATGTCGTAAAATCTACCTGCCTGGACTGGAATAGAATATAGATGAAGGAGTTTTAAAACTAGGGATAAAAATAAAACTAGTATTTCAATACATTCTATCATACCAACAATAAAGGTAGGGCAAGATGCTGATTTGCTCACAATGCTCTGCCCAAGAAGGTATGTCTATTTTTTTTTTTTTCTTATATATCAGAGATTGAACACAGGGGTACTTAACCACTGAGCCACATCCCCCACATCCCCAGCCCTTTTTATTTTTTTTTATTTTGAGAAGGGTCTCTCTAAGTTGCTTAGGGACTCACTAAATTGCAAAGGCTGACTTTGAACTTGTGACCATCTTGCTTCAGCCTCTGGAACTGCTGGGATTACAGGTGTGCACCACCATATCCAGTCCTGGAGTATATCTATTCTTTCTTTAAATATTCTGCATTTTTCCTTCCATTTTCTCTCCAGGTAGAACATATTTGTACATAGTATTTGATATACTGGATAAGATCAATGGGAATAAAAACTCTTCAGAGAATAAAATGTATACTAGTCCTTAAGGAAGTATAGGATTTCAAATTCTGGAGGCAATAAAGGGTTGGTTGTAGTGGCAGAATGATAGCCCAGTAAGAACAAAATTGTATATAAAATGAAAGGAATTTGGAAAGCCACTAATGCCCTTCCTCCAGAAGGAAGCAGAGAACTGCCTGTATACTGCATGCTTCCTAATATTATAATTCTCTAGCTTTTTTTCTGAACATGCAAATAAGGGTCTGTGTCAAGTACTGAAAACCGGGTAAAACAGGCAAATCCAGGAAATGCCTATTCAAAAAGAAATACGAAGCTGGGTGTGGTGGCACACGCCTGTGATCTCAGCTGCTCAGGAGGCTAAAGCAGAAGAATCACAAGTTTAAGGCCAGCCTGGGCAATTTAGTGAGACCTTGTCTCAAAATAGGAAATCAAAGGGATGTAGCTCAGTGATAGAGCACCCCTAGGAGCAATCCCCAGTACTGCAACAACAACAAAAACTGAATTATGCAGAATGAAGGAGACAGTCAATTTGCAATGAACTGGAAAGAATGGAGAATCTGAGGTCTGCAAATCAGATTCTAGAATTCTCAAGTTCTCAATATTCAGGAATCCTGTCAACTCCTGAAAACCTGATAGATTTCAGAGACTGCACAACGTGCCTTCCAAAGAGCTTTTCATTGCTTTCATATCTTTCTTCCCAGGAGTGCATTTTAATTTTCACAAACTTAGAGCATCCTGAAGAGCCCTGTATGGAAAACTGATGAGCAAGGTTTTCTGTTTTCCTTGTGTTCTTTTTGTTGCTCAACTGTTTAAAATACAGTATTTTTATTTTTACCTGAGGTATCTTCATCTCATAAAGCAAGCCTGGACAATTTAAGAAAATAATTGAATGACATAAATACATTTTAACAAGGAAAACAATTTTCTGTTATTTATGACTTTACTGAATATTCAATGCTAATATATTGGTGTAATGTATTGATGTACATTTTTTCAATTTCTTCCTATGGTAATTTTTGTTTAGCTGTATTAATATGCATGTGTGTATATGTGCATATTTGTTTATTATATGAATGTATGTTTATATATGTATGTGAAAAAAGTGATAATATGGACACATTGCATTGTGTGTATGTGTGTGTGTGTGTGTGTGTGTGTGTGTGTGTGTGTGTAGGTGTGTGTGGTGTTTTCTGGTCTTTAGCAGCATAAAGTATACTTTTTCTTGATAACATCAATATATCTAAACTTGATTTTCATATGTTTTATCTATTTTCTACTTTCTACTGAATTACTAATAATTTCATTAGATACATCTTATGTTATCTCATTTTTGCTTTATATCATTTGATTTAACACATTTACAGTATTTCTGTGTCAGTGGCTACCCACCAATATTTTATAACCAGAATGCCTGATACATTATGTTAATTTTACCATTAACCAAATAGTTAAACATTTTATATTAAAAATATAACAAAAAGAAACCATAAGATAGAATATTCTGTAAGGTCATTTTTTATATGCCAATGAAAGTTAAAAATTATAAGAAATGTGATCAGTTTGATTCCAGGAAAAATAACAAGCTTTATGTCGCAAATTATACACATAAAAAGTCTGAATAAGAGATGAACCAGAAAAAAAACTGTTTTCCATCAATGTGTGTGAGAATTATAAAATATGTTCATTAATTATTTAATATTTCTTTTCTCAAAAGATAGAGCTTCATTTTCTTCCCCTGGATATGGTTTGGACTCAGTGACAGGCTTCTAGTGAATAGAATACAACAGATGGTGTGGGGTGTAATTGCCAATATTTTCCTATAAGAAGACTGTGATTTCCATCTGGAGTGAGTTCTGATTCTCTTTTGAATCACTCACTCTTGGGGAAATCCAGCTGCCATGTCATGAGAATATTTGAAGAGCTTTTGTAAAAGACCACATGATGAGTAACTGGAGTCTTTCGTTCAAGAGCCATCCAGGAATTCAGACTACCCGAATCCATGTGAGTGATCTTGAAAGTGGACCATTCACCAGCTGAGCCTTCAGAAAAGACTGTGTCCCTGATTAACAATTAGACTCTATTTTATCAGAGCGCTTGAGAAAGAAGCACCAATGTAAACTGCCATTTGATTTTTGACTTACAAAAATGTATTTACTATTTTAAGCCTTTGAGCATGAGGGCAATTAGCTACACAGCAATTGATTTATAATATAATATCTTCAATGAAATATGATCAGGAATATCCAGTTGTTATTGAAAAAACAAGACTCTCAACAATGGGAATATAATCTAAATAACATTTTCATTGAAAATAAAGGTGATTAAAAAATAAACATAAAATTTGTTCAAGTCATTGTTAATGGAGAATATACTAATTAAGAGTCACAAGATCTTGAAAGATGCAAATGATCAAAGTTTGTCTAGGAAAAAAAGTACACAACCTGAATAATCCTCCATCTACTCAGGAAATTTAAGATATAGTGGAAAACCTTATTTTAAGGAAAACTTCCTAGGCCCAGTCTTCACTCATAGTTTTTTTTTTTTATTTGCAGTAAATGTACATAACATAAAATTTATGATTTAACCATGTTTAGGCATACTGTTCAGCAGCATTAGGCACAGTCATGTTGTTGGTAAGCTATCGCCACCATCTTCCTCCACAGCTTTGATCGTATTTCCAAATTCAAACTCAGAACCCACAGAACAATAAGTTCTCGGGCCCACACCCCCCAGTCCCAGGCAACCCCCATTCTTTCTGCCTTTATGAGTTCAATTATGCCACATACCTTTTCTAAGTGTTGTGACTTTGTATTTCACTTGCATAATTTCATAAAAGCTTACCTATTTAGTATGTGTCAGAATTGCTTTCCTTTTTAAGGTTGAATAATATTACATTGTATGCATGTATGATTTTGTTTATCCATCTGTAAATGGGTACTTTTTTGCTTTTACTTTTGTGGCAAAGGAGTGTTTTGTTAGTCAGCTTATCATCCCTGTGATCAAATTACCTAACCAAGACAACACAAAGGAAGAAAAGTTTATTTTGTGTCATGGTTTCAGAGGTTCAATCCATGGTGGGTAGACTTCATTGCGCTGGACCTGAGGTTATGGCAGATTGTGGTGGGAGTGTGTGGCAGAGGGAAGTTGCTCAGCTCATGACAGACAGGAAGCAGAGAGAAGTGAGGCTCCAGGGACAAAATATAAACCCACAGGCATGCCCCCAGACACCTGCTTCCTCCAGCACACCCTACCTGCTTAGAGGTATCCTTTCAAACCAGTATAGTAATCCTTTCAAATTATTAATCCATCAAATGGATTTATCCACTGGTTAGGTTACAGCTCTTGTAATAAGACCATGAGTTCTGGGGGGACACTGCATATCCAAAACATAACAGGGGTTGTTGTGAATAATTCTTCTATAAATATCAGTATACAAAATATCTCTCTGAAACCCAGCTTTCAGTTCTTTTGGGTACCTTCCCAGAAGCAGAATCACTGGATTATATGGTAATTCCATTTTCAATTGTTTGAGAAACCACCGTACTGTTTTCCGTGGCAGCTGCACCATTTTACATTCCAATGAACAAGGCACAAGAGTTCCAAGTTCTCCATATCCTCACCAATATTTATTTTTCTTTTGTCTTTGTTTAGTAGGAATTGAGCTTTATTCAATTTTTTTTCTTTAATTTTTAAAATTATAGTCATCTTAATTCATGTGAAGTGGTAGGTCTTGGGCTGTGTAACTTATATTTCCCTAATATGTCATGCTGCTGAGTCTTTTCAGTTGCTAACTGCCGTTTGTGTACAGTCTTTAGAGAAATGTCTGTTCACATCCTTTGCTCATTTCCTGTTACTTAGTGGTTATTGTTGAGTTTTAAAAGTTCCTTATATTTTTGGCATAATATGATTTGTAACTTTTTTTTTTCCATTCTGTGGGTGACTGTTTCACGCTGTTGATAGCATCCTGGGATGCATAAAAGTTTTAAATTTGATGTAATCCAATTTTCCAGTTTTCTTTTCCTTGCCTGTGCTTTGGGAATCTTATTCAAGAAATTACTGTCAAATCTGAAATCATGAAGCTTTCTCCCAGTGCTTTATACTTGTAAAATTTTAACTCTTAAATGTAGATCTTTAATTCATTTTGAGTTAAATTTTGCATGTGAGGAAAGGTAAGGTTCCAACTGCAGTTTGCTTTATTTTGATGTTTCATGGTTTCAAATATTTGTGGGATTTTCTGTTTTCTTTCTGCTGTCGATTTCTAGTGTAGACAGAAACAATACTTGGTGTAATTCAATATATTGAACTTAGCAGGACTTGACTTGTAACCTAACATATGGTCTATCTTGGAGAATTTCCATGCGTACTTAAGAAAAATGCAAGTTATGCTATTGTTGGGTAGAGAGTTCTGCATGTTTCTGTTGGGTCCAATTAGTCTCTAATGTTCAAGTTTTCTATTTTTTGTTGACCTTCATTCTCATTGTTCTCACTGGTAAATTTTAATAACTATTTAAGAGGAAAATAATACTAGTAATACACAAACCCATACAGGAAATTTGAAAAAAAAAATACTTTGGATTACTTCCTTAGTTTATGAGATAATTGTTAAGATGATAACAGAAGTAGAGAAGGATATTATTTTTAAAAATTCAATATATTTACCATTTTAACAACTGTAAAAAATAATTTGATCATCCTGATAAATAAGAATAGCACAATGAAACTTTTGATCTTAATAAATGGTACAAAAATATATAGTTAAACTCATTCTTAATAGTGAAGTTAAAAATTTTCATATTAAGATCAGAAATACATGAGTTTGTTTACTCTCACCATGTATTCCACATTGCATTTCAGATTTTACCCATTGCAATAGTCCAGTAAAAATAAATAAAATAAAATAAAATAAAAATAGGCATTAGAAAGAAAAGGAAGAGTTAAAGCTGCTTTTATTCCCAAACATTATCTTATCTATATAGACCATCTGGCATAAACTCTCAAGAACTAGACTAGAATTGTAAGCAACTTTAGATACTTTAGGATGAAAGATCAATTTATAAAACTCAATTGAATATCTTCACATCAGCAACAAGAAATAAAAGTGGAAATTAAAATATATCAATATGTACAATATCATTTACAACAGCTTTGAGAAATATAAATATTTTATGCTATACCTCTCATGAATGTCTATGTAGAACTTCATAAAATGTTGACCACCCATTTTGGAAATCATCTCATCATTGCACATGGAACTCCTTATAGTTACATTAATAATAAGATAATAATAAAGTAAGTTTTAGTAGACTTTTATACACCATTATCACACCAGAAAATGTGCAGTTGTGGAAATGTTAATAAAAGTAGGTAGTTCATGTTAGAATTGAACTGAACTGTTGGACACTCACTTGGTATCTGGAAAGATGCGTAACTGATTGGTGCTAGGAAAAAGACAACCTACACTTTTGGTGCCAAAGTGTTGAAAGAAAAACAATGCAAATGGGAGGC
This sequence comes from Sciurus vulgaris, assembly GCF_902686455.1. Taxonomy (NCBI): domain Eukaryota; kingdom Metazoa; phylum Chordata; class Mammalia; order Rodentia; family Sciuridae; genus Sciurus; species Sciurus vulgaris. The sequence goes on along the minus strand of NC_136468.1, from coordinate 108,642,185 downwards.
AAGAACAGATCTAAGTGACCAAGGGATAAACTGCAACAGAACCCTTTTCCATACCATTCAACTTCTTGGACTCACTTGTCTCTCTTCCCACAATGACTGGGTTGGTGGGCTTCATTCAGATCTAACCAGGCCTCCTCTTGGGCTGTGTGTTTCCTGCCACATGTTTAAGTGATTCTGTGCTGACACTGAGGCATGAATTGCTGTACCCATTGTCCCTCAGTGTGCATGCAGAGTTCTGAGATATGGGGGTGTTAAGGGACAGTGAAAGACAAAATGAAGATAGAAAGCAAAGCATAAATTGTTTCTCCTTTACATTGTACAACTCAGTTCATTTCACAGCTGAAAGAGATTAAGCCATTAGTCACCCATGGGATATTTTAGAATAACTCTTACTTCCACAAATTTCTTTCCCATAGCCCTGGAAGCACACTTCCCATTTATGTATCACACGTAAGTCTTTCTCTAAGATTCTGTTTTTCAGGAAATGCAACCTAATAAATTGTCTGTGATTTATTGTTAAATGAAACAAGGCACGCTTTGTTAGATTACATAGTACATTTCCACTGTGGGGTTATGGCTAGAAAAACACACACACATCTCTATACACACATATACTCAAGAGAAAGATGGAGTAAGAGTGACAGGAATTTAGAGGGAGTCAGAGGGACAGAGGGGAATACTGATAAATACTGGTATAGAATTATACATTTACAGGTTTTATATTAAACTCATTTTTTTTCCTCAAGGAGAATAGATTTGTTTAAGGAGACATTTAAGAACTGTTAAAAATTTCTGTGTTCTCAGAATAATTCTATGAACAAACAGATTTCTTTGTAAACTAGAATAAAGATAAAAACTCATTTGGCTTAGGTTTCTAGGACAAAAGTGAATGGATAGAATAAGCTAGAGATTATCATAGAAACTCATGGTAATGTATATTTGGATACAGCAATTCAAATGTCCTTGTCCCAGAGAGGAATAACAAGGGAAAAGTCATTTCTTGATCATATGATTTTTCTTGTGAACTAAGTTAAGTTTTATATTTATTCTGTCATTTTTTTTGTCTTACTATGGCCCTATGGTGTAAGTATCACAATATTCATTTTACAGAAAATGAAATTGTGTATGAGACAGGTAAAGTGGCAAGTCACAGTTTATAAATGGGAGAGCTGAGCTTTAAACCCAAACTGTTTTCTTTTTTAATTTTTTTATTTGTTCTTATTAGTTATACATATCAGTAGAATGCATTCATGCATTTTGATAATCATACATAAATGGAATATAATTTCTCATTTTTGATTGTACATATTATAGGATCACATCTATCATACAGTCATGTATGTACATGAGGTAATAATGTCTGTTTTACTCTACTGTCCTTCCTGCCCCATACTCTTTCCCCTCCCTTCACTCCCCTCTACCTAATCTAAAGTAACTCTATTCCCAACTGTTTCTGATGCTAAATCCCAATTTTCTTCTGAAGTCTTAAGAAGCCTCACCCCAGGAGGAAGCATATAGAACTTGGAACATGAGAATGTTTCCATCAAATGACTATGTGAACAGGAATTAAAAGCTGGAATGGTCTGAGAGCAACTTTGGGAATAGAATATTAGTGTTTTAGTCCTTAGGGTACTCTTAATTATTTTTGTAACCCTAAGCAACACACGTACCAACCAGGTTTTTAGCTTCCTCACCTGTGAAATTAGCTGATTGACCTAGATATTCTCTAAGTGAAATACCTTCTGACTCTACAGTTATGATTCTGTGGCTACAGAACAAAATTGTCACATAACCACATAACTACTGGCAATATGGATGGAAGAGTTTTTAAAAAATTTGTCGAAATTCATCATAAGACATTCAAATTCATTTAATGTTATGGTTTGTATGTGAGGTGTTCCTCAAAAGCTCATGTGTGAGATAATTCAAGAAGGTTTAGAGGAAAAATTATTGGATTATGAAAGTCTGTGTGGGGCTGGAGGTAAATCATTGGGGGTGTGCCTTTGAGGTATATATTTGTTAAGCTGAGCTTAGTCTGTATTTCTCCTTCCAGATCATGTGAGCGGCTTTCCTCCACCATGTTGTTCTGCTTCACCTTGAGTCTAGGCCAGCTGTCTATGGACTGAGACCTCTGAAAACATGAGTCTCCAAATAAACTTTTCCTCTTCTCCGATTGTTCTGGCTGGGTCTTTTAGTCACAGTAGCAAAATAGCTGACTAAAACATTTATCAAACACTTTTCCATGTTGAGAAGAAAGTAAAGATGAATCATGATTGATGAGAATACACACACACACATACACACACACACACACACACACCAAACTGAAGAAACAAAATATCAAATCAAATTAAGTCAAAGTGCTAAAATAAAAAGTATCCCTGAACTTCAGTTATGATGAAGGAAAACATTGAGAGACGAAACATCATGAGAACATACTTTGGATATTTCATACCAACTTGATTTTATTATTCCTTTTCTCTGACAACCTTGAATTTTCTACTATCACATTCATTTGAAAAACAAAAACAAAATGAAAATGTTTCTTCAAGATGACAAGGAAACAAATTAAGTAATTTCCTTCTGCCTTTGTAATTTATATGATTTTGAGCCACTTTGTGATTCTCTCCCAGGTAGTATACCTCACTGGGAGGTGTGTGTAAATAAAATAGAGAATGGGAAAATTCACTATGCTCTCAAATGAAGTTCATGGCCAGGTGATAGAGCAGTGTGGTCCCACATGGCTGACTTCAGCTTTTCATATTTTTTGTGTGATTTCCATTCATTTACTACTAAAAACTATTATACCTGGGGTTGTAATAGTTACCATGCACACATTTTGAAAAGGTAAGTACACTTTTGCATAATCATCTCTCTAAATACGAATCAGCATAATATATTTAATTAATAAACAGATTTATGTTGCACCATAATAAGGAAAAATAAAACCTGATTAATAAATGCAACAAGCATATGTTGTAATCCACTATGCACCAGGGACCATAAAATTTAACACAGAGAACTGAGAAACAACTTTCCTTATCATCAAATTGTCTCCACTCTACGCTGGAGAGAATACACAGAAATAACCACTAAAATTACACTGAGAGGTGTTCAAAGGGAGACTGACTTGCCATGTACCAGGGATTAGGGAGACATTAAAATATGTTCTTTATAATAAAGTGAATTAAATTCTTACCTATGCTAGATTGGGAGAGCATTCCAAATCAGATCCAAGCAAAGATGGTGATGTTTTGTTTTGTTTTATTTTGTTTCCAGAACAATAAACAGCATGCTGGCAGCTAGAGAAAGAGTGGTTTCGATGACAAGAGGTTAGGGCTGTTTGGTCAACCAAGCCTTGATCGTGCAGTGTTTTTGCCAAATCAAGAAGTCTGGACTGTTCTTGGGAGCTCTGGGGCGCCATTGAGTTTTTGAAGAAGTGAGTAGTTATAATTTAATTTGCCTTTGAGGATGACTTTTCAGGCAACGACAGAGGAGCCTACTAGATTAAAAAGAGCAATGGCCTAGGAGACTAGAAAAAATCTGCTTATTAATTTTGATTCCTCTAATTGCATATAGGACTTTATGTATAGGACTTAACCTCCGAGAATTTGTTGAATAAATTGGTGTCTTAAAATGGGAACAATTTTCAAAGTGGAAATATACACACACACACAAAGTAGTACAGCTGCTTTTGCATGGCCTATGGTAGGTGCTAAGTAAAATGTGTGCTGCTTTCCTCTGAAGAAGATTCAGGTATTTCAAGCAGGAGATAGCAGGAAATTCGTCAAATGGTTTTATGAACTGAACTCTGCCATTAATTGTCACAAGAGGGGCTGTGTGCAAGCCTTGAACAACTGAGACTGGTCTTGTTCATCCCAGATCCCCAGTGCCTGGGTATGCCTCTGTCCTTTGCAGCTGGGACTCCTGCCAGGCTCACTAGTGCTGGGAGCTCACTCCTTGCGTGGCTGAGCATTCAGCCAGGAGAGGATGATTGTCCCCTAAGGCTCTGCCTCTTCTCATTTCATCACATTATATAACCCCTCCTTTGCCATAAACACTGGCAATTTCAGCCTTCGAGTTCTTCTTCCCTAGTCCCCTCTGCCATTATCAAATGCCTGTAGCTATTATTTAAAATCCTAATCTTCATTTCTTGCTTTCTAATACAGGAAAATATACTCTTGTTTTCATTTGTTTGCCTGCATGTGGTTATGAAGTGTTAAAAGAAAAAAAAAAAAAAAAAAAAGAAGCATTTGATGAATGTCTACTGATATCCAAACTGAGATAAATAAAATGAACTCTTATCTTAAGGTCATCCCAGACAAATAAGTGACAAAAAACAAGTAGATCGTTGTAATTAGTGGCCAGATATAAGTACAAAAAACAATATATATGCATCAAACATTGAAACTTAAAAGGAGAGTGATACATATTGTAAGGAAATCAGGGAAGACTTCAAAACAGCTACCCAGCAGCTGAACTAGGCAAATGTGAGGGCAACATTTCTCAAGTGTACCTGCTGGCAAGGATGAGGTAGAACTAGGGCAGAGCAAAGGCAAAGATCTGCACTGCAAGGAAAAAAAAAAGAGAGAGAGAGAGAGAGAATTTTGAAGCAAGGAAGTACAGATATGTGTGAGCCATAATGGAATATGTACTTAAAATAGCTGGTGGAGGAAATCTATGGATGGGAAGTTTGGGGTCCTGGTGCAAACTTGAAGAATAGTTCACAGCTAACAACTGTCAGACTGTTTTGTGGCTTTTAAGTGTTGTTTCCAATAATAACATTAAAGCTATTCTACACTGAGTCACAACTGTGTTTACTGATTTGCATGTAAAAATCATGCAGTCCTCACCAAGACTGTAATCTGATTTTGCTGCTAAGAGGGAAGAACAGAGGGTTGAGTGACTTACAAAAGGTCAGACAGACAGCGAATCTAAAGCAATTGAGGTGTTAGCTCCCTTTCCTTGGAATAGATGGGTTCTTTCCATCACCTGGGTCCAGGGGCCTTTTTATCACAGTCGACAGCCTTCTGCCTCACTGCTGGTTACCCCACAGGGAACATTTGTGGCTGGATGTGTAGTTTAGGTCCTGGCAGCAAAGCCATTCATTTCAATACACTCAGGTTTAGACCTGATTTAAGTCATAGAAATTAAGTTCAAACTGAGATTTATTTTCAGAAGTATGTATATTGCTGAGGTCTACCTGCCTGGCAAAGAGTCCTAAGATTTATCTTAACAAACATATCAGGAAAGTTAAGGAAAAAAAAAGACCTAAAGTATTTTAAGAATAGAACCCTGAACAAGTCAATAAAGTTGATTTACAAACCAATAAAAATACTTAATGATTAGGCCAACCTATCTAGTTAACCACTAAGTATTTATCAGTGATTTACTGCTTGAAAGAATCATACCTCTAGGAGCAAACATGAAACTAATTTGAATAATACTTGCAGTATTGTGATGGTGTAACATATTTGACTCCATGGAAATGTTACAGGCCAGGCTATATGGGCAATGACTAAACAGACTCCCTTTTACCCTGAGACTCCATGTTACATAGGAAATGCTTTTCTCCTGTGGGAACACCGCCTCTGTACCTATCATCAGTTGCTTAGCATGACATGTTTGGCAACACAAAATGGCAATTCTTATATAATGAAAAATTGTTCTCTTTTCGATTCCTATTTTTCCTAAACAATGTACCAATTTAACAGGGATGTCAACAGTGATTGTCTAGATGTTAGTAACCATTCTTTAATTTATACCTAAGTAAGGTCATTTCGACCCACTTCCCCTTCTGCTTATGATTTTAGATCTCATGTTGTTAGTCTGTAGTTTTGAATCATACCAGCAGACACTTATGATTGATAAACTGACTTAGGGTATAAAAACCCCTGCAACACTATGGTTGGAACTGTTCTCCCCATAGCCATTTTGGGTGCATTGTGTGAGACAGTCAGCTGGCCGGCTAATAAAGACTCTCAGATTTGGACTTCTTGGTGGTGATTGGTCTGTTCCTAAGTTGTGCCCCATAACAGTATGATGCTCTATAGATAAAAATCAAAATTATTATTTCACTTTCCCATTGACTAGGCTTTGGTAGTCATCCATAGGGGGAAACAGAAGACTGTTTTAAATTCAAGAACTACTGGTCCATTAAATATTTATTTAAAAAATCTTTCATAACTAACATAAGAGAATATGTGTTATCTAGAATACTATGGCATTTACTTAGAGGGAGTGGTACTATTGATGAATAATAAAAAGATGTATGTTTAATAATACATTAAGCAGAGGGAAACAGACGTTATAGTCTTCAGTAAAGCACTGGCATCTCATGGCTGTGGATAAAATTAAGTAATTGACATTAGTGACAAGTTTGTCCTCTGCAGAAATTAACACACAGTATTTCTTTGTATTTTAAAGACATGATTTCGAGTTTGAATCCTAATTGTAACACCTCTTACTAGGGGGTCACAATTTGGCAAGTGTTATATTTGGATATAAGGTGTTCCCAAAAAGATCCTCGGTTAATGCAAAAAATTCAGAGGTAAATGATTGGATTGTGAGAGCTGCAAACTGATTGGTCCCTGTAGGCAGGTGGGGCACAACAGGAAGAGGTGTTATACCCTACAAGGGTCTTTTGTCCCTGAAGCCTCTTCTCCCTTCCCTCTCTTTCTCTGCTTCCTGGCTTCCTTGAGAGGAGCAGTTTCCCTTCCATCATGATGTGCTGCCTCACCTTAGTTCCAGAACAAAGGACTCAACTGACGACAGGCTAAACTTCTGAAATCATGAGCAAATTACACTTTTCTTCCTCTAAGTTGTTCTTGTCAGTATTTCAGTTACAGTGATACAAAGTTGACTACCACAGCAAGTCAATTAAATATTTGTTTTCTCATAAAGAAAAATAAGCTCATAACCATGGCCTTAAAAATTTTTGTGAACAATTAACAAGTTAAGGGATGGTCAAATACTTCTATAAATCACATGAAGAAAAACATGCTGAAGATATTTTTATACTCGTGCTATCGAGAGTCATCATTATTCATTTCAGCTTTGACCTACTGAGAATGTGAACTTCCCAAACATGTCAGAGTCTTGACCAAGAACACGGAGGAGTGTTTTTATTGAGCAGCTACTATGGTTGACTATACTCATGTAACCACCATCAATCTTATGTATGCATCATGACTGTAATCTTTATCTCATTCTTTAAGAATGGTGAAACAAACACACTATGAGATCAAGTAATGTAACCAAACTTACACAGGAAACTCAGAACTCAGATGTGAATTCCAATGGATCTGACAGCAAAGACTATCCAATCCTACTGTTCTATGCATGTTTGTTACCTATGTAGGCTGTTTTTTGTTCATTTGTTTGTTTTGCTGTAACAAATTCCATAAGGTTGAATAATGTTCAAAGAAGAGATGTTTATTGAGCTCACAGGTTGGAGACTTAAAGCCCAAGACTGGGTGGCCCCATTGGTTTGGCCTCTGGTGAGAGTCTTATAGCAAATGGCATCACAGTGGCAGGTTGCCTACAGAGCAGATCACATAGCAAGATCTCATAGTGATCAGAATTAAGGATTCAAAACTGATCATTCCAACAGGTTAATGTTCTGCTTAATGAGTCTTTCATTCTGCCATTTCCTTCCATTCCACTTCTAATGAAGTCTGTTGCTTTTCACATTGATGTAGATCATGTTTGCATTTTTGTTACATATTTTGTTACATATGATTTATCACAAGATTTCAAGATACATATAGAACCCCTAAAAAAATAAACTAAATGGATTGCTTTAACCGTTCATGTTTTTTCTGAGTTTTCAACATATATTTCTGTAGATACATGAGATATATCTTTTAGAAAATATCTCTAGCCATCAGACAGACACACATAATCTTGTTAACTAAGAACCATTAATTCAAACTGATTTTATTAGTCATTTTAATATCTGCTGTCATTTGTCATGACAGTTTTCTTACCAGTATAGTCCTAGAATTCATCACTTAGTCAAGTTTCTCTTGAAAATTCCATTCACATCATAACAGAAGGGTTTCATTTCAAGAGGCAGAGAGAGATTTAAAAATTTACATCACTCACATATACAATTTTAAAATCTATATTAGATAGTTTCTTGCTTTTTTTTTTCATCTTAATCTTCCCTGAAGAGTTTCTCAGCATCGCTTCTCTCCTCCTTCTTAGATGGCATGCTAGATCTTTGAAAACCTTTCTTTAGTAAACCATTTAATTAGTGGTTTGATTCTTTTTCTAAATTATAGAGATTCGAGATTGTTACCTATTTATGCTGTTTCATTGTTGTTGTAGACGTTGTTGTTTTTTGCTATACAAAAGTCCATAAGGTTGAATAATGTACAAAGAAGAGAGGTTTATTTAGTTCACTGGTTTGGAGGCTTAAAGCCCAAAATTGGGTGGTCCCATTGGTTTGGACTCTGGTGGGGATCTCAGGGCAGACGGCATCACAGTGGCAAGTGTGCGTGCAGAGCAGATCACATAGCAAGATAGGAAGCCAGAGAAATTTAGGCCATTCTTATTCTTTTCATAACTACCCATTCTCATGGGAACTAACCAGTGTTTCATAAGAACTGCATTAATCCCTTCCCAGGTTGGCACCCTCAACCACCTAACCACTTTCCGCCAGTTCCCACTTTATAACAGCTCCACCCTAACAGATCACCACACTGGGGACTGGGCTTCCAACACCTGAAGCTTTGGGGGACATATTCAACCTATATCCAAATCACAGCATCAAGGGATCTACCTCTTTAGAAGCTTCCCTTTCCAAACAGTCCAGTGACAGTTGTTCCTTACCTGTGGCATCACCTTGGGAGCCTCAGTTCTCATTGTAAACCACTTATCAAATTATTTCTTCATTTACCTTGCTTCCTCATGAGGTATTCTTATCAATGAAACATTCCCACTTATTATATATTTATTATTTAGAAAAAAATCTCTAAGTTATTGTTTTTCCAAACCACCATGATGGTTTAATTTCTAAAACTAAATTATTTTCTAAAGCTGATTACTTTCTGTAACTTAATAAACAAGTCAACTTGGAATAGTAAATATCAAAAAAGTGATAAATGCTCATAAATTTTGAAAACAATAGACAGTAATGGATTTTTCATAAGGAACTAATGAGAGCTATAAAGAATTTCCAAATGTCAACATGATATTATGGGCTGCTATCACAAAGAAAATTCAGGAGTTCACTCTTCAGCCTACACATTATTTTTAACACACTTTCCCCCCACAGTTTCTTCTATTCTGTGAGTCCCATGGGAAACCTGTAGGCCATCACTCCATTATGTCCCTTGCTTTTCACATGGTCATTTAGTCTTCATTCTTCCTACTTCTTTCTTTCTTTTTTATTTTTTTCTTTTTTGTGGGAGGAGAGCAGGTACCAGGGATTGACATCAGGGGCTCTTGAACACTGAGCCACTTCCCCAGCCGTATTTTGTATTTTATTTAGTGAGAGGTTCTCACTGAGTTGCTTAGTGCCTCACCACTGCTGAGGCTGGCTTTGAACTTGAGATGCTCCAGCTTCATCCTCCTGAGCTGCTAGGACTACAGGTATGTGCCACTAAGCCAGGCCACTCTTCCTACCTCTAATCCACTGCTTTGTGTCAGGGTCTTAAGCCCTCTTGCTCTTCTCGATCAGTGACAAGGGAACGGGACACTCCCCAACAAGGCCAGACCGGGAAAGGTAGGGCCAACTGACCACCCACAACCAGCCCTTCGAGCGGAGGACAATCAGACAGGTCAGGGAGACCAGTCACAGCAGGAACTCGTTTATTGAGGAAGTCACACAGCTTTTATGTAGGATGGAGGCTAGGTGGGAACCAATCAGCTTAAAGACCAGCAAGGAATGGGGGGGTTCACGCAGGTGAGAGTCCCATAGGACTATATGGCAAGCACAAGCTGATCATGTTCACCGAACTGTTGTTAACCAATCCCTGATGGTGGTCCAATTTATCGTCATTAACCTTTGAAACCGCCTTTTAGGCCTTGATCTTGCTCACGCACCAGGGAGTAAGGAGTCATCCTGAGATAGTTAACGTGTCATTAGTCCCAACAGCTTTGGGGAGTTCCTTTTACAATAGAGACCTAATCATGTGGTTTTTAGTTTGTCTTTGTTTCTGAATCTTTGTCTGGCTAGCTTGCTGGCACTGTGGCAACATAACGTGAGAAAATCAACTTGAACAGTATATTTGGCTTATGTTTTCAGAAATTTCAGATCATAGTGACTAGGCTGTTGCTTTGGGCCTGTAGCAGCACAGCATAGCATGGCGGGAGCTTGTGGCAGAGGAGGTCTGTTTACCTCCTAGCATATGGGAAGCAGAGAGTGAGAGAAGCAGGAAAGGGCTGGGGTCCTGGCATCCCCCCAAAGACATGCCCTCAGTGACCTAACTTTCTCCAAGTAGGCCCCACCTCTCAGAGGTCCCACGCCCTCCCCACAGTGCCAAGCTGAGAACTAACACAGGGTCTTTCAGGGACATCCCATATCCAAACTATTATACCCTCCAACAACTTCTTATCCTTGATGTCAGAGTTTAAGCATTACTCAAAATCTAGTCTAAATCATTTTTTCTAGTTCTTACTTTGGCCTTATTTCTTCCATGATATCTAAGCCTGAGAAAATGAAGTTATCCACTTTTTCTTTTCACTTAAACTCTTTTTGCTTCTAGACCTTTGTAAATGCTCATCAGCTTTCCTGGAGTGGCCTTTCTACCTTTCTCTTTCAAAGAGAGGTTTCAAAGATGCTTTCTCTTGACCCCAAAAATGAAGTCTATTGATGATAGTTTATATTATTAAATTTTTGTTGCTTCCCTTGCTTTCTTATCCCACTAGATCATGATTTGCCTAAGGATTGAGGCTAAGAATTTAAAATTATATTTTCCAACCCCCAGTAGCTTACAGGAATATAAGATATAAACAAACTTTTCATGTTAAGCAAGTGAATTATTTCTCACATTACCAATGAATTTTAAAATATATATATATATATATTTTGGTTACTTATTTTTTTTTTCTAAACAACATATGAAAGCAATTTTGTTGAAGAGATGTCATATGTAAGTCATTAGCTTATCAGTGAGTGAAGTTGATCAGCATTTAGATGATTGGCAAAAGTATTAGTTTACATCAGACTAAATGTTCATGCTGAAAATATTAAATACCAATGAAGAACATATCCACTGACTGAGTACCAGCAAAACAAATCTGTGGAGGAGATATCACTAAAGATATACATAAAAAGATAGGTGTTTTAGTCAGCTTTTTCACTGCCCTAACTAAAAGACCTGGTCAGAATGATTGTAGAGGAGGAAAAGTTTGAGGGCTCCTGATTTCAGAGGTCTCAGTCTACAGATAGCCAGATCCATTCCTCATACTCCAGGGGAGGCAGAACAACATGGTAGAAGAGTGTGGCAGAGGGAACCAGCTCACATGATGATCAGAAAGCAGAGAGAGACTTCACTCTCCAAATACAAAATACATACCTCACAGCCCCGCCCCCAATGAAACACTTTCTCTAGCCCCACCCCCATCTGCCTCCAGTTACCACTCCGTTAATACCATCAGGGATTCATTCACTGATTAAGTTACAGCGATGGCCCAGTCACCTCTCCAGACCTTCTTGCATTGTCTCACACGTGAACTTTCGGGGGACACCTCACATCCAAACTATAACAATAGGGGTTTGAAACTCAGAATATATGGATAGCTTATTCTAGGCACTGAGAAGACTGTAAACAACATGAACATGATACCCAAAGGATCATCACAGAGACAGCAAGGCAGTCCACAGGAGGGAAGGAACCTTAATAGACACCAGGACACCCTAGTCCCTGCTGTGTCCTTCACTTGGAGTCCACACACACCACACTCTTCCCCCTAAACTAAGCCTCCTCTGGTCAGCCTGTGCTCTCTAAACATCCACAGCCCCTTAAAAGGGTTTGTACAAACTCTTGGTCTAGAAGCCAGGGGAACTGCCTCCTGGATCACCTACCTGGCCAGTGCTCCCTATTTCTCAATATCATGCTGAATATGACGCTGAATGAATATGGAGCTTCTTTCAAAATAGGGTCTTAACTATTGTGTTCATGACCTCTTTTGATTGAAATATATAAATATGTTTCCTTAACACTCTGCAATATAACCTAACTGCATGCAAGTTTTCGAGTAATTGTAATGCACAATACATTAGAGAAATTAAATAAAAGGAATATAAAATGAACACAGATATATATATATATATATACACACAAATGCAAAGCTGATGTTTTGGTACAATTCACTAAAACCTTTGATAAAGTACTGGTCAGAAGTTTCCACTTTTGTTGAATTAATGTAGAATGACATTGCTATAAATATTTCCTAGGAAGCTGTGCTATATCAGCAATTTAAGTACAAGGAGTGTCATGTGCACTGATGAGATGATTCCTAAAAATGGTAGCCAACACTCTGTGAAACTCAGCATAATCACTACATGAAAAATGGAGTGCATAATAAATAATGAAAAGAATGCTTTACCTTTTTACAAAGAGAAGTAGGTTTCAGACCCACAGGGTTTTTCAGGTATATGAAGGTTGAATGGCATATGTAAAGCAGCAAATTACAAAAGATATTGTTCCTTGTGGCTTTAGACTGTCATACAAATTGCAAAACATTTTACCAAACTTGCCTCATGTCAGCTAAGTGACTTCCAACTACTGAGATTAAAAGAACATTACTCGGTGGTTTGAAAAATAGTTTGATCCTTTCTAGAAATAATTACCCCAGAGAGTTGCATCAGTCTTTATACTGTGACCACAAAAATATAAGGTCAGTCTCAGTGCTTTTATATCCTCTCATATAGTTATTTCTGTTACCTTTCTCACAATGAGGAATAGCATTTTCTAATTATTTTATTGAATTTTATATGCAATGATGTTACACAGTACTTTCTCACAAGATTCTTTACATAGATACTGATATTAAGATTTATTACTGCTATTTTGCTTAGTAGTAGTTTGCATGATTAGAGCTGTATAATATTCCACTGAAAGAATACAACATAAATATTAATTTCCTCTTTCACATGTAGTTGATGATTTCTAGTTCTTGCCCATTGCATAAAGCTGCTATGAGTATTTCTGTACAAGTCTTTCAGTGGAGAATGGAAGTTCTTTGTCATATGAGAAGTACCTAACTTTACCAGAAACCTCCAGACTGATTTCCAGAGTAGTTGCATTATGTTGCACTCCTGAGCATTCCTACTGCTTCACCTCCCTACCAATATTTAGCATGGCCATCTCGTTAATTACTTTCCGCCCTCTAGTGGTTGTGTCATGGTATCCCATTGTTCTTTCAATTTTCATTTGCCTCATGATTCATGCTATTGACCATTCAATAATCTTATTCTGCGAGGTACTTGATGAAGTGTATCTGTCCACCTATTAACTGTATGGTTTATCTTTTTTACTAACCACTCACAGGATTTTTTGACAGATTCTAGATGAAAAGTGTTTTGTCAGCTAGATGTATCATGAATATTTTCCCCCAGACTACAGATATATAGGTAGCTATAACTTGCTTATTTAATATTTATTCAGCTCTTTTCATGCGTTTTTTTGCAATTAATGAAATTCACTTTACCATTTTTCCCTGTAGAGGTGCCCTATTTTTACAGCATCAGTTGTCGAATAGCTTTTAATTAATTTATTTATTTATTTTTGCTGACGGCATTGCTTTGGCACTAGGGCTTTTAAAAAATTTTTTGTTATATCAGTGTAAGTGCATTTCTAGGCACTTTTCTGTTTCATTGACGATACTGAGTACTATATCCTTGTAATTCTTAAAATCATGCGGTATGAATTCTCCAATATTTTCATTTCTTTAAAAAATGGCTTGTGTGTTTCTAGATCATTTACATTTCCCTATGTATTTTAAAATCAGATGACATTTACTACCAATAATAAATCTTTTGGCATTTTGAATGAGATTATATTAACTATATATGTCAATTTGGGAATATTGCTAATACTCCAATAAGTCTGTAACCCATGAGAATGATATTCTTTTACTATTTTTTGGTCATCCTCAATTTATTTACACTTTTTTAAAGATAAATATATATATATATGTATATATATATCATATATTTCCTTTAATTTATTCCTATATAATATAGTTAGTGATGTAATAGCTAAGAATGCTTTTAATTTCACTTCTAATTCTTCATCACTAGTTTTTTTGTAAATTCTGTGTCTTGCTATTTTCTGGAAAAAATGTTTAAATTAGTATTAATTTAATAGAATCTATCTTTGAAGTTATTTGGGTCCATAGTTTTCCTTGTAGGATTTTTTTCAGTCACAAATTAATTTTTTTAATAAATATGGGCATAGTTTAGGTTTTCTATTTGTGTCAATTTTAATTACTATTTTTGGTCATTTTCTCACTCTCATAATTTCTGCTATCATTATTTTACATTTTATTTACAAATATGCTATACAAAACAACAATACAATATTTTGCCCTTTATATTTAATTTAAAGAGTCAATAGGTTCTAAAGAATTAAGAAGAAAGACACGTGTGTTTTCATTTTTAAACAAATATTTATAGTTTTCAATGTTCCTCATTCCTTTCCATAGATCCACATTTTTGTCTGGTGTAATTTCTCTTTAGTCTGTCAAAAATCCCTTTGGCATTTTTTCCAGTATAGTTCTTGTGATGACAAATTCTTTTGACTTTTGTTCAGGTTTCGCTCTCAGTCTTAAACGATGTACTTCCTTCATTTACTTGATACAGAATTCTAGGTTGTTAGTGGTTTCATTTGTTCATTTGTTTGTTTTTACCTCTCAGTACCATCCATATTTTATTTCATGGAATCTGACTTCTTGTACCGCTAATACCAAGTTCACTGTCATTCATTTCTCTCCATTCCCACCATACATAATGTGGTGTGTCTTTTTAATTTCTTTCTCTGGTTCCATTGAAATTTTTCTTAATCATTGATATTCAGCAACTTGACTATAGGTATGTGGTAGTGTGCTGCTCTGTTTATTTGCCTGGAATTTCTTGAAATTTTTGAATACTAGGTTTAATACTTTTCATTATTTTTGAGAAAATTGTGACCAATTCCTATTAACATACATTCTTCTCAGTTTCCTCCTCCCTTTCTCTAAAAAGTTAGCAGCCTTAATGTTGTCCCATGGATTCCTTATGTAATGTAATACAAAGCTGCTCCCCCACCCTTTATGCTGCAGCCATTTCCCTGCCTCCCAACTACTTGTCAGTCTGTGAACATCCTAGCTAGCTATTGGTTCATCAGTAGTCTTGCAAGTATCCTTCTCCGTTATTGGTCCCCTGTTAGCCCGGGGAAATTCAACTGCTTAAGGATAGCTACCCCGCCATCTTTTCTCTTGCTTTCTCTCTCCTACTCGCTTTCTTTCTCTCTCCTCCTGGCTTTTCACACTCTCTCTTGTGCGTGCCCTTTCTCTTTTCCTCTCATTTTCTCTCTTACCCTGCAGAGAGACACTCTATTTGCTTAATAAACTCCCTTATGTGATTTCCTGTGTCCAGCGTGGGTTTCATGAGTTTCTTACACCTTAGACTCTCCATATTTTAAAATTTTTCTCTTTTTTAGTTTGAATGTGTTTGCATGTCCCTTCCTCAATTTCACTGAGAAGTTGAGTTATTAACCTCAAAGTGAATGCTTCATTTCATATATTTTATGTTTCATTTCCATAATTTTCATTAAGTTCATTGTCTAGTTTCTTTTTCAGTGTTAAATTTCCCTATTTGTCCCCTAATTAAATACACGTTTCAAGATCGTAAGCATATTTTAATAGTTGATTCAAGTTCATATATTTCAACCTTTCTAATGCATTTCCATTGACAATTATTTTTGGTTACAGATTAAATTTGCTTTCATCCACTCAGTGATTTTTTAAATTTCATGCTGGAAATTATGGATGTTACCTTGGAGATTGCTGAGATTTTCATTTTTCAGGTAGGCAATTGCAGATCATTATATGAACTTGTTCCCTTTGAATATTGTTTGTAAGCTTTTATAAGAGGAGTTGAATAATTTTTACTCCTGTACTGCCTTAGCAGTATCCACAGACATGGTCTTCAATAGAGTCTCCTCTTAATGATGAGGTGCTTAATTAGATCCCTCCACACTGGCTGCTTGAAGTTGAATTTCTCTCTAGCCCCTGTAGCTCCAATTGCTGGTGTATAATGCCTCCTCAGAAGTCCCTCTTCTACTCACAGACATTCTTGGACTGGTCATACAGCTCAGGAGGAGGAGTCCAGAATCACCTCTTTTCTTCCTTCCTCATGGATCACGTTTCAGAAGTCTGTTGTCCACTGACTTATACAAACATTGATCTCACATCTTTTCAAAGCTGTTGATGGCAGAAGAGCTAATTCTACACTGGTTATATTCCATTACAGCCAGGGACACTACTGTGTATTTTAATTTCTTTGTTCTCTTACTTTTCCTAATTCAGCTTCTATTGTGTTATGGTTGTTGAATATTCCTATAATCTCTCACAATCCATCACACACATAGCCCATAACCTCACGAAGGTTACCCTTGGCTTCCAGTTTGTCCTCACAGCCTCCACATCACTTTCCTGTTGCCGCCCACAGCAACAATCCCACCGGAATTTATCGGAGGCAGACTGGGAATGACCTACTTTTTGCTTGCTTGCTTGTTCGCTAGTTTATAGAGGAAGAAAGGCTTGCTTAGAGGAAGAGAGGCTTGCTTGCTTTTAGAGGTGCTACGCTTTCAGAGAGGCTACGATTTCAGAGAGACTAATTCTTAGAGGTCTGCTTCTTCTTCTTAGAGGTGGCCCGTATGGGGAAGGAACCAGCATGGCGGGCAAACTGAGGAACCTCGCAGGAGTAGGGCAAGGGAAAGTTGTTCATTCCCAGTCCACCTCCGATAATTGGCACGGTGGGTAAACTGAGGAACCTCGCGGGAGTCTCTGGCCAGAGTGGTTTAAGGGCGAGGGATGGTAGGAAGAGAAAGGGTCAGTCAAAGACCCAAATGATTAAGGTCACAAAAGACACGACAGTGAAGGAAATCACTGCACGATCACATATTCAAATTCAAGCAAAAATAAGCCCAGGGTTTATAGAGGAAAGGCTGCTCAAGGTGCCACAATGGGAAAGAGAACAAAGTGAGGAAGAATTGAGTGGTAGTGACTTAGTAAACAATTACTCGGAAAACTTAAGAACAAGGGGAAAAGGTAGGGGACAGCTAAATCTAATACAAAGAACCTCAAAATTCGTGGAACCTGCCTGTGTTTGAGGACCAAAATAGAGATACCATCAACCATTAGAAAAATTTTAAAGAGGCAGTATGACTGATTGGAAACAGTTGTGCAGAGCAGTGTTATCTGGAGGACAATATCTGATTTGGAGAGCTCAGTAGCAAGAAATATCTGTTGAAACTGCTCACAGAAATGCAGCAGCAGGGTTTCCTGGTAGAAGTGTTAATATGCTAATAGGAGAAGTCAATACGCTCCAATAGATACACAAAATCAATATGATCCTGGAGTGTATGCACAGATATATAGAGCGGCAAAGAGACAATGCCCTAACAAGGGTCAGGGAGCAGCCATCTACAAACCTAAGGCCCCTCAACCCCCAAGTAAAGAACCTATTCCTAAGGCCCTGAATGTTTCTTCTAATGGTACTGCTGCAGTAGTTATTCACCAAGATACTATCATTCAGATTACGTCTAAAAAATCAGCTCAATTTTTGGAAATGGACAGCTGTCATAGCCCTTGTGAAGTTTAAGGAGCAACAAATGAATCTCTTTACTGATAGTAATTACATCACTCAGGTGATTCCCAAATTAGAATTGGCTGGACCCATAGCCCCTCATAAGCTGATTTAGCCACTCAGAAGTTTTTCATCTTTTCCTCAGTAAAACAAGCCAGAACAATTGTTGACATGACCCCAGTTTTGGTAAACTTAGATTTATTCATGTGTCTGTTTGCGTTAGCATTTTATTGCATGTGTAAGATGCACCTATGCCAACAAAGGGATAAGATCATTGTAAAAAATACACTTGCCGCCTTAGAAGCCAGAACTGTTTGGTTGTCTCAAATGAACGACTGGGAGCCAGAGACAAGAAGGTCTTGTGTGGCTGACATATCAACCTAAGACAGGAACCAAGACGATAATATCAAGCTTCTTGGTTATCTGATAATGGGTAAGAATGTCAGTAAGACATGTGGACGCCTAAGACGGGCACAGTCGATCCAGGTGTAGTGATGGCTATCATGCATCCATTAGAGTTTTCTTCACCTTTTAAAATTAAAAAGGGGGAGATGTAGAGAGCTCTAAGATGGCGGCTGGCGTTGGGCCAAGAGGTGGCGCATAATTAGTGTTAACATGGCGTGATCAACAGATGTTCCTCATTCTTGATTGGTACCGTGGTGTGTGCTCCAATCGTGCTACTTAATCCTAAGCTGATTGGCTGCCTTAGTGTATATAAGACATTCTCTTCACCTGGGAGAAAAATGAAGAACGCACCTATAGGAAGCACCTCTGATAGGACGTAGGACGCACCACTGAATGCACCTCTGAATGCACCTCTGAATGCACCTCTAAGAAGAAGCAGCAGACCTCTAAGAAGTAGCCTCTCTGAAAGCGTAGCACCTCTAAAAACAAGCAAGGCTCTCTTCCTCTATAAACTAGCGAACAAGCAAGCAAGCAAAAAGTAGTTCATTCCCAGTCTGCCTTCGATAAATTCCCGCAGGATTGTTGCTGCGGGCCACAACATTTTCCCCTATGTGCAAGGTGAATCTACTTCTGTTTCTGCCATACAACTATGCGTGTGATCCCATTTGGGGCCCACCTGGATGATCCCTGTTAACCTCTTGCTTTCAGGCCCCTTCATTTAATCACACCACTTGCTTTATACAGTAATATTCCCATGTTTTGGTGGAAGGGAAGTGGGCATATCCTTTGACCACCCTTCAATCTCATAGCAGGTTACAACATGATAGTTATAATGGAAAAGTTCAGTCCAAGCATCAGTATTTCAGGAAAGTCAAGGAAGGGTTGGCTTAAAAACCATCTCAACAAAACTTTGAAAATCAATAGGCATTCTAAAAATGAAGCTATTGGCAGGGCATCCCAGTTATAGAAGGCTATGAAACCACAAAGATAATTCATAACATGTTCAGGACTTGTCCAAGTTCTAGAGTGTAAAATATTTGAAGAGCTTTGAGACAAATGATCCAAAGATAGTTTAGATAAGAAAACAAAAGAGTCTTGGAAATAATTATTCATATTTTGACCTTAATGTGTATGAAGTTATTTAAAAGAGTAAGAAATTTTTTAGCAAAAAAATTTAAAGAAGACATGACAGTGGTTTTAACAGAGATTTTTTCTGACAATTTGCACAAAAATCAATCTGTTCAGTAGTTAAATTCACAGTGAGAATTTATTTTTTTTATTTTTTCAAATATCATGAAAGGAAGCCTTATTATGAGTAATCAAATATAAAAAAATCTTAGCAATGCCACTAAGGACAGTAAATCAAATATATTAAACACTCTCTGCAATGATCAGACATCTCAAAGAAATATTTTATCCACTATAATTTATAATGTTATAATATATGTAAATGTGGAAAATTATTGAAATATTTAGAAATATGTGCCAGGATTTAGGTTTAGCATCAGCTCAAAACTTAAAGTAAAAGCTTGTTTTTGTAATCATTAAGATTAGATTTTTTTCAGTGTTGTACTAGCCTTGCTTTTTTCAAAGAAAAGAAAGAATAAAATGGCTTTTCTCTGTTTAAATTTCCATTTCTCCCTATATTACATTTTATTATCCATTAGATACATTTTACTTTCAGAACCAAATGGAGAGTTTTGGAGACATTTACCAAGAAGTGTTTATTTCTGCATTGTCATGGTGAATTTTAAGTCTTTCAATTATTTTTAGGATGATTTAGCCATTACTTTCAGTACTCTGTTCTTCAAAATTTTGCTTCCACCTCTTTTATATTCCCTCTTCTGTCTCAGCAATATATTAATTCAAAATGGTACCAAGAACTATAATTTCCCGAGAAACTGTGTGAACTTTGAGAACCTAACAAACAGGAGCTAAAGGTATTCGTTTTCTAAATCAGCACAAGTATGGTTTTGTGTAAGATGACATTTACTTAATGTTATGTTTTTACTTTTTCTTTTTTTTTTTTTTTTTTGGAGAAGACATGGTTCCCCATTTAAAGTGAAATCTTCATTACGATAGAGAGAATCACATGTTCCAGCTTATAGAACATAGTAGATGCAACTAACTTCTAGTTTTCCTTTAATTTAGAGGTCATCATATACTACTTCGTCAACCTTTTCTCAAAAGCCAGGAAATTAATCAACTTTCAGGAAATTAATCGACTTTCAGGAAATTAACGTTGGTTTGGTGTGGTAAAGATTGGCTGGCTCATGGACACTCACACTGCTACCTACACAATATCCTCACTGTTAATATTCAAAATCCACCCTAAAAGCATTTAGATTGATTCAGAGAGATCAGGAAATTTAAAGGATAGAGGAATATGTCAAATATCACCACAATGACAATGGACTTGTATTCTTCTTTTCAAGTCAGCATGATAAAAAAATACAGATAAATGCATGGGTAGGCATTCTTCCTATGTACGAAGGTATTTAACCACAAAATCACTGAACAGGCCTGGTTTCCCTCCTATTTCTAATAAAGATATACTGATGTAAAATTTGAAAATAGACTAGGTATTAGATATTATTAGCACAGAATAATTTCAGTTTTGTTGGTTGTAGTAATGGTATTATAGTTAAGTAAAACGATGCTTTTATTTGTATATTGAATTATTTAAGAATTGCATATTATGATGCACAGTGTGCCTTACGTTTGTTTAGGAAGAACGACAAATACAAAAGAATAAAAGGAATATGTCAGAATTCTAACAACTAGAAGACTAAGCTATGAGTTTGCTGAGATTCATTATACTGTTGTCTATTTTTACATATTTTGAAAACTTTTAGAGTAAATATTCTTTTAAAATATTTACAAGTGTTAAAGCAGAGTAAATGAGCACCTGGAATTCTTGCAAGTCCACAGTGAAAACACACATTAAAAAATGCCAAAAATTATCAGTAGTTATGATTATCAGTAGTTATGATCCATTCCTGTCTGATCAAAATTAGCCTAGAATTATATTATCATTGATTTTAAAAGGGCAAGTAAAATTGTGTGTATTTCCGGCACTAGGGAAGACAAAACTGAGGCCGGTAAGGTAGAGGTGCTGTATATTTCATTCTACATTTCACTAATATTTACTTTATTTTTATTTTATTTATTTATTAGTTATCAGGATTGAACTCAGGGGTGCTTTACCATTGAAACACATCCCCAGTCCTTTTTATTATTTTATTTTGAGACAAGGGCTCTCTAAGTTGCTTAGAGTCTGACTAAATTGCTGAGGCTGGCCTTGAACTTGTGATCCTCCTGCCTAAGTCTCCCGAGCTGCTGGAGAGCCACCACGCCTGGCACTAATTTTATTTTCAATGAAGATTCAGAATCCTAATATTTCAATATAAGTTTATTTGTGACTTTGGTGTGCAGAATGTGATATCTTCTGGAGGCTGAAATTTCAGTTTACAAGTATCATGGGACAGCAGACAAAAATATCATCTAGCTAGAAAACCAAACATTGAAAGCACGAAACTCTCAGCTAAACATCACAAGAATCCTTGAAACTCAACAGCCCAAGATCCTTTATAGGAACTATTTTATTTTTTAAAAATTGATATATTTATAACTTCTCATTCATATGTCAACATATCACACGCAAAATAAAAAATACTTTATAAATATTATATTTATTTTTTTCTATATACCCTTGAGCTTAGTTGGATCATATTCAAATCTCATGGAACGTCCTCAACCTCAAGCTGTGGTGGTGGTGGTCTTCTTCTCTTCTCCTTTCTCTTCACCTAGTGTCTTCTCCTTCCTCTTCTTCCTGTTCCATCTCCTCCTCCTTCTCCCCTTCCTCTCCCCACTCCCTCTTCACTGCTTGGTCCTAAAGAATAACCCAGCCTGAACTACTGAATTCAGATGGAAGCTCAATTCTTCTTATGTAATTTTTCAGTTAGTTCTACTATTCTTCATTCAAGTCTCCAGAGAAGATGTTATTATTCAAGACAAAGAAACTTATAGCTTCGTTAAAAATGGTAAACAGAACAATTGACCCCTCTTATTCTACAGGTGCTACCATTAACACTCCATTTATCAGTAATCTTGATATCAGTGGCAATGTATGGTCAATAATGGTCACTGAAAGAAAATATTTCATAAACAAAACTGGATAATATGAGTTATATTCACCAGTTGGAAGCAACATATTTTTCTGTCCTATCCTCAATAAATAGCTAGAAAAAAAAAAAAAAAAAAAAAAAAAGCAGATGTACATAGGACAAAAAAATGTGTCATCCACACCCAAATGATGTCATTATTGGAACAGGGCCATAGCGTGAGAACTTATGGGAGAATTTGTCAATCATTCAGGCAGGGTTGGCTTGAGGTAATGTCCTTCACCTCAGGAGTGATATTGACTCAGCTGGGGTTGTTTAGGGTTTTCAGGAAAAAGGATCAGAATGAATATCAGGAAAGAAGTTATGACTGAGGATGGACACAAACCAGAATGCCTAATGGCAAGGTTAATGAGTTGACAAGGATTTGGAATGGACTCCCCAGAAAGGAATAAAATTGGAGAAGCTCCATCCAGTCTAGATGTTAAGCAGATGTGTTGAAGTGTGAGCAGCTAGACAGCGAGGATTTCTCAGAAGTGACCCAGGACACAGATGACAAACAGGACCACATACAGGGTTGCCAGAGATTCTCTGGGAAGTTACCACTGGTTTAACTGGCCACCTCGGTTAGGGTGTTTGCCACATTGTGAAATGCATGAGGTTTTCAGCTAGGGACAACAGGAGCAAGATGGAGGAAGCACACCACACTCAGATGAGCAGCATCTTCCTGCTGCAGTGTCTCCCCAGGGCCCTCTACTGACAAAATTTAATATAACAATATGATCCTGCTTCACTTAAGGACAGGATGCATTCTGAAAAAGGCCTTGCTGTGTGATTTTGTCATTGGGCAAACATTGGAGAGTGTATTTACACTATATCTTACTACACGCCTAGGCAATACAGTATTGCTCCTAGACTACAAACCTGTATAGCATGTCCACAGAATACTGCAGGCAATTGGAACACAATCATAAAATTTGTGTACCTAAACATACCTAACTTTAGAAAAAGTACAGTAAAAATATACCACAAAATATTCTTTTCAATGGTACACTTCTAGTTTGTACTT
This sequence comes from Sciurus vulgaris, assembly GCF_902686455.1. Classification (NCBI taxonomy): domain Eukaryota; kingdom Metazoa; phylum Chordata; class Mammalia; order Rodentia; family Sciuridae; genus Sciurus; species Sciurus vulgaris. Next base: position 108,618,787 of record NC_136468.1, on the reverse strand, counting down.
CCTGAAATAGAATGAGGGACTAAAAGTTGTACTAGGCAAGTCATGTATGAAGACCTGGGACATTACTGCACACCACTCTAGACATAATCACTACCCTTAGGCTACACTAAATTTATAAGAAAACCTTTTCTTTCTTCAGTAATAAATTAAACAACTTACTGTAACCTTTTTACTTTATACATTTTTAATTTTTTATTTTTTGACTCACAATACTTGGATGAACAAAATATTTTCTCCTTATTCTATAAACCTTTTCTGTTTTAAGAGTTTTTAATTAAATTTTTTTTATATTTTAAATATTTTTGTTGAAAAGTAGGACACAAACACACATATTAGGCTAGACTTACACCAAGTCAGGTTTAGCAATACCACTGTCTTCAACCTCCACACCGTGTCTCTTCCCCTGGAAGATTCCAGGGGCAACACACAATTCCTTTCTCTAGAATCCTCCTGGGGTAACAGTAGTAGCAATACTTTCTTCTGGAATTCACTTGAAGGCCCTGCCCGACGCTACTTTTCTCTTTGTTAAAGGAGTATACTGGCCAAGCGTAGTGGCTCACGCCTGTAATCCCAGCAGCTCAGGAGGCTGAGGCAGGAGGATCGAGAGTTCAAAGCCAGTCTCAGCAAAGGTGAAGTGCTAAGCGAATCAGTGAGACCCTGTCTCTAAATAAAATACAAAATAGGTCTGGCGATATAACTCAGTGGTCCATTGCCCCTGAATTCAATTCCTGTTACCAAAAAAAAAAAAAAAAAAAAAAAATGTATACTGTAAATAATAATAAAAATATATGGTAGTTAATATGTAAACTAGCAATATAGTTTTTTATAATTGTCAAGTATTAAGTATTTCACATTATTGCATATGCTACATTTTTGAACAACTGGTAAACAGAGGTTGATTTACATGAGCATCATAAAAACACAAATAATATTTTGCATTATGATGTCATTATACTTAAGGAAATTTTAGTTCCATTATAGTATTAATGGAACTGCCATCATATATGTGTTCTGCCATTGACCAGAACATTATGTAACACATTACTATATATAAATAATTAATATTTTAAAATATTGAGTATTTAATATTTCATATTGTTATAAATACATTTTATATTTAGTAGAAATAAGTGTAAATGCATGAAATACATTTTATTTCATAACAATTTAAATATAAACATAAAAATGAATTTCTAACTTACTAGAATATTTATCAATATTAAATAATAATGCATGTCCATAATTTATGACATAATATTAGCTAACAGTATTAATAAATTGATGACATTTAGCAACTCCTTGCCTTGCCAAAGACATCTGGAGCACTGCCTTTTTCCTCTAGAGCTGGTCCCTTACCCTCCCCTTGTCTGTCATTCACTCCTGCTTTCTCCTAAGGGTAATGGTGGGTCTCTCAGATTACATCCTATTGTTATCTGAGGGGTTTACTGTCCTCTGAGTAAATCCTTATAAATCTATTTATGCATCTCAAAATCTTCATCAATATTCTATTTACTCAAGGTCTATTTTGAGGGTAAGGTTCTAGCTAAGATATCATTTGGCCAGGACCTGATTTGCAAAGATTATTACAAATGCAATGGAATAGTAATTCATTATGACAAGTCTTTCCAATATCAGAGAAACCCAATGACGTACTCTCTCTAATGATTAATCACAGTACCCTGGGTGAACATTTGGAGAGTGGAGTAGAGAGATAACATGGATGGTGATGCTGGAATTTGGAGACCATGTTTTATAAGCCAAACTCCAGTCTCTGTGAGGCTCAAATTTCTTATTTCTAAATGACATTAATAGATTTTCTGCCCACTTCATCAGCATTGTGTGAATATTAATATATCTCTAAAGAGTATGAGGTTTCACTGGAAACCAAGTCCACAAATCCAGGAATTAATTTTTTTTTCTTTGACAACTACAGTCGTGCTAGCTCTAGAGTACCTGCTTCACTAACGGCTGAAAACTTAATTTAGTCTAATCTGGTACACTTTGGTTCTGTAATTCTTTATTTAAATTTGAGTGTCGTTATCCCAATCACTGTCCAATTCATGATCTACTCCTCTCTGATTTCTTCCTCTTCTCAAGGGTTTCCTCTTTTGCTTCTTCTTGGTGTTGCTTCTACATAATGGGCCTTCTGAGTCTTGTGGGGATAGATGCCTGCCAAAAAATAGGCTTCCAACCAGCAGTGCAAATAGCATATTTGCTTGTTACAGTCCTTCAGTGTGGGTGACAGCTGCTATTGTCATTACCAGGTGAATGAATGAGGGACTAGACAGTCTCTCTAGACTCCAGTGGGTGATGGTCCGATGTACAGTATTTTAACATCAGAGTGTGGCTTGAGACTGAGCTGTGCTTCACCCCAACCCCCTGCATGAACAGGATGTGGGTGGCATCAGAATCTACAAACACCTTCCCAGCAGTGTCTTGGCTCCCTCTCTTCAGAGGACATTTGCAAACTTCCTACCCTCAGAGGAGACTCAGAAATTCCTTCTGTATTTTCAGAAACAGTTCTCACACTCACTTTTCTGTAGAGAAGAACACCCTCTAAATCTCCTTGTTATCCAAGCTCTTACAGAAAACGGGCAACTTCTGTCTTCTCCTACCTGCCTTCCTTTCAAACTGCTCTGCGTTGTCTATCTAGTCCTCTAGTAAATTTGAATGAAACAAGATTTCCTGTAGCTTTTGCATTTTCTCAATAATTTTGGGAAAGGCGATGTTGGCTCCTAAGAGACTAATTGGGTTTTATGAGGTTTGGGGAGGATGAAGGACAACGAAATATCAGAAGCCCCAAGGTATTGCCACAGTACTATTCAGTTAAAACTGGGGTAAAAAGTGAATGCAGTTTGAAAAGATCAAATTTTATATAAACATAACAGGTGAAAGTGAGTTTATTAGATTAAATCAATAACACGTCACACTAAGTATATCTTCATTAACGCAGAGAATCAAAAGGGGTTTGGAGTATCTGCTTAGGGTGATACAAATCATTCTAATATGTGCATATGTGATGAGTGATGTAAATATTTTTCTCATTCATGGATATGTTTAAGAAGATTATGTATGTTCAGGAATGAAGTTGAAGGTCTCAGTCCCCAAAACTCAAATAAGAGGATATAGGGGTACTGCCCACACAAAACATGTTCAAATACCATGATAAAGGTTTTTTTTTTTCCTATTTTGTTTAGTAAATGGGTGATTTAGCAAGTTCTCCAAGTTGTACTGGGGATATCCTTGCAATTTTTAATTGAGCTAATCATCACAAGGCTGAAAAAAATTACCCAAGTGTCTGCCAGGTAGGCTAGGGTTGGTCAATTTTTATTCCATAGATCACTAGCTTTACTGGTAAGGATAAGGGGCCTTTCTGATGTCAGTAAAAACTGCACATTGATGAACCATTAGAAAACAACTGAGATAAGGCATTATACTGCCTTCAAAATGACTTTTGATCCTAGTTAACCTATATATGGTAAATACTTTCTTACCACTATTAAAATAGTGTCTATTTTATGAAGTGAATAAATGGCTTGCAATTTCTAATTTTATGTATGTCATTTTGTATAGAAAACAATATGCATAGTTCTTATTATATCCTGTCATATTTAGGCACTAATTAACAATATTTTTGGCTGCAGGAACACATTCAAACCTGAATACATTAGTTATTAATTTCAACAACTAAGAGGGAAGGACAGCATTTAAAGAGGACCTGAAGACAAATCAGAATGCAATATTTCAAGGAATAGTTAATGCACTGAAAACTTTCATAATAAAGTCCTCATCAATGAAGGAATGGAGGATGTTTGGCCAAAAGAACTCGAGTTGAAGTTCAGATTTAGTGAAAAATAAATGATATGAAATCCATCACTGTCAACAAGATCCTTATTCCAAAGAATTGTAAACAAGAAACATGGCATTAAAGAATGTACGGATACTATATGGATCAAATGCTTGTCAAATATGTTCACTAACTTTTAGTTTATGAACCCAATAACAAGTCATGAAAAAATAGTTTTGACTTTAGGAATATTTAATAGATTCAAAAACTTACTTTCACACAAACTCATAAATCAGATGGTTTTCACTATTATAATTTATGTAAAGCCAACGCTCTCTTGATTTTCTCATTTATTAACATTGTAAACACAGGATTGACAAATACAAAGTAAGATTTTTTAAAAGTTTCTTTAAAATACTTCCACTGGAAAAAATCAAGCATTTTCATTCAGAAGTATCTGATATTTTCATAATTGTAATTATAGCTAATGCACACATTTTGGCTGAAATTAATAACCTAACATGTTTTTCTAAATATGTTCCATGTAGCAAATGGGTTTGTCATTTTTCTACTCATTTCTTTTAATAGTTTAATGATGTTCTATTCAATTAAGTTTTTCCTTTTGTTCAGCTTACCATTTACTCTATTTTATGAACTATATAAAATGCCAAATCTAATGTAATAGGTAATCATTCACCTTTTCTTATTTTGGCTTTTCTACATTTTTATTACTGTTATAAATATCAAATTAATTAACATATCCATCCCCCAAACATTTTTATTCCTTTGAGATCATTTTTCTTACAATAAGTTCTTGAAAAGATAATGGAGTTAATTAATATGAAAAATTTTATAGTCCTTACAGTATTCTGATTAATGATTTTACAATTACAACAATTTATACTGGTGCTATACTAATGTCCTCCAACCTAACTAGAATTAAGTATTATTATTATACTTAGAACATCTGTTGAAAAAAATTAACATTTCACTCAAGGTTAGATGTCCCAATGAGATAAAATATTAATTTCTATAAACTTCTTCACAATATCTGATCATGGAAATGTACAGTTTGAATGGATACGTTCAGAAGTCAGAAGGTCTTTGATGCTGCATGTTTCTGATCCACAGAAGGAAAAAGTATAACAGTATAAATGGATGTTTCTGTTTATTGATAGAATGGTTTGCCTTTATCTGCTAAAAAGAATTCCTATTACAACCTTTTGAAAAAGGAGAGGAGGAACAAATAGAGGGGGAAAAAATAAGGGAGATGAGATTAAAGAGGTAGAAATTGATCAGTGAGAGTTAGCCACCATCATTGGTGCTTTGGTGGAGGCAGAGTCAAGCAGAGGAATGATAGGTTACAGTGGGAAAAGGGAAGGGCCCAGGTGTGTCTTGATTGGAGGTTGTGGGCATGAGCCAGCTGGAGGTGGCTGAATAGAAGGTTAAGTATGCCTTAATCCTCATGCTTGGTTAAGTTTATTTTGTTTTGACCAGTGGGCCCTATGTTGGAAGTAAAGAAAAAATTAAGGAATCCATTAGTTATTAATCACAATCTGGCTCATTTCAGCTCATTGTTACAGAAGTTACCATTGGGTTTCTATATAATTCCTAAGGATAAAAATCTGGTTTGCTCCAAGTCTGACTCAGCAGACTGCCTTCCTGAGGTTTTTATTATAAATAAGGGTGTTAATTTTGTGGGTAGGTTGCTGAAGGTTGTGGGTCAGATTTCCATTTGTATAAATGAACTGGTCTTTGTCCATTTGTGTATTCAGTCCTAAATAATGGATGAGGTAGATTAAATCATATTCAGCAGCTATCTTTGCCCTCAATCCTGATAAGGCTATCTCACATTGAATATTTAAAATGCCATTACCAAATGTTATGGTTTAGATGTGAGGTATCCTCCAAAAGCTCATGTGTGAGGTAATGCAAGAAAATTTAGAGGTGAACTGATGGGACTATGATAACCTTAACATAATGAGTGCATTAATCCACTGATAGGGATTAACTGGGCAGTAACTTTAGGCAGGTAATATATGCTGGAGAAAGTGATTCATTGGGGGTGTGTCTTTGGGGTTTATATTTTGTCTCTGGTGCTTCCTTGTGCCATGTTCTGAGTTGCTTTCCTCCACCAGACTCTTCCACTGTGGTGTTCTGCCTCACTTCAGGTTCAAAGTAATTCTCCAGCTTTCTGTGGACTAAGATCTCTGGAACCATGAGCTCTGTTTTAGTCAGTCATTTTGCTTATGTGACTAAATGACCCAACCATCACAACTGTAAAGGAGGAAAAGTTTATTGGAGGACACACGGTTTCAGAGGTCTTAGTCCATAGAAGGGCTGCTCCTTTCCTTGGGATTCAAGGTGAGGCCCAACATCATGGCAGAAGAACGTGGCAGAGGGAAGCAGCTCACATTATCAGGAAGCAGAGAGAGACTCTACTGGCCAGATACAAATATGTATATACCCCAAAGCCACCCCCCAATTGCCACCTCCTCCAGACACACCCTACCTGCCTCTAGTTATCACTTAGTTAATCCCATCAGAGATTAATTCACTGATTATGTTAAGACTCTCAGAACCTAATCGTTTCTCTTCTGAACCTTCTTACATTATCTCACACATGAGCTTTTGGGGGACACCTCACATCCAAACCATAATAAGCTCCAAATTAATTTTTCTTCCTCTAAAATTGTTTTTGTCAGGTCTTTTGGTCACAGCAATGAAAAAACTGACTAAATTAATACCAAGAAGTGGGTTTTTTGCTGTGATTAATTTGACCATGTGGTTCAGAAGCTTTTGGAGCTTTTTGGAATTTTTAAAAGGACTTTTGAAATGCTTAAAGATGCAAGCTGGAAAAGTTTTAGATTGTAAGCGGAGATTAAAGAGCAATTGGGGGGGGTGGGAGTTCAGAAGATGAGAATGCTGATAAGACCGTGGATAATAAAGTTTAGTCTCATAAGGTTTCAGAGAAGAAGAATGACTCTATTGAAAATTGAACCATAGGTCACTCATGTAATATTCTGCATAAGAAGTTGTCCACATTTTGCCTTTGTTCTGAGATTTTTTTGTGACACTCAATTTAAAAATTATGGACTACTTAATCTGGCAGAGGAAATTTCAAGGCAACACAGCCTTCAGTGGGGTGGCATGAGTATTTCTGGCAGCTTTTAGTCAAGTTTATTGTGATAATCAGGAGCCGAAAGCAGAGATGAAATATTTGAAAAACTTTCAGTTTGGCCAGAAAACTGCAAGTGAAACAAGGAAGATGTGGTTGTTAAATATATTAAAGTCACTAAAGAAATGCTAAATGCTTTACAGAGAAACAATAGGAAAGACGACCTGACAATATCTTGGAAATTGTTGGGACTGCACCCATTGCAGCCTCAAGGGTGTAAAAGTGAAAATTCCTTTGATCAGAGACAAGTGGGGGACTCTGCTTTCCCAGAGGGGCATAGGAAGTTGTTTCACTATGCCCACGCCACTCACGCACTCAGAAGCTGGTACAGCCAGGGTCCCAGAAGGTTTGGCTAATACTTAACAATGGTAGCAGACATTGGGATCAACCACGTGATGCTGGCTGTACAGAAATGCAGGTATACTAATTAGGGAGTCATGGAGGCTTCCACCTAGATTTCAAAAGAAGTCCTGTGAGGTCAGCAAAGTGCAGCAGGGTCAGAATCCCTGTAGACTGTCTCTGAAGGATGATGTATGCAGATATAAAGAAGAAGATAAAGCTGTGATGGAGACTCCCGAAATTAAGGGTTGTCAGTCCTATGAAATATCCAACAAGGAAAGCTGAAGAAATCAAGCAGAGGCTAGCCAAGAGAGGCCATGTGGACTACAACACACAAAGTCATAGGGGAAAACTACATACATCATTCAGAGAGAATATCATGATGTCAAGTGTTCCAGACGCTGGACATGGAGCTAGAGAACTTGTTTCCCCATCTGGATTTCAGTCTTTCTTTGGTCCCATCTCTTCTTTCTGTGCCCCTATTTCTTTTCAGAATAAGAATCTTAACTTTGGGCCATTATATATTGAATATATGTAACTTGCTTTAGATTTTTACAGGGTCTCATACTGAGAGTGTATGTTGAGTCTCTGTGGAGACTTTGAACTTGGACTTTTTGGCAGTGATGATACTGTTGAGACTATGATGACTCTTGGAAATGAACTAAATGTATTTAAATGGTATAAGCTTTTGGAAGCCAGGAGCATAATATTACATTTTAGATATACAGTGTTCCCTGAAAGCTCATTGCATTGTGAGAAAATGCAAGAGAGTTTAGAGGTGAAATAATTAAACTGTGAGGTCTTTAACCTCATAGTTCATAATCAGTGCATTAACCCACTGACAGGGATTAACTGGATGGTAACTAAAAGCAGGCAGGGTGTGGCTGAAGGAGGTGGGTCAATGGGGTTTACATTTTGTCCCTGGTGAGCAGCGCTCTCTCTCTCTCTCCTTCCTTGTGTCATGTCCTGAGATGCTTTCCTCCATCAAATTCTTCTACTGTGATGTTCTACCTCACCTGGGGCTCAGAGCAATGGAGTTAGTTGTCTATGGACTGCGATCTTTGAAACCAGGAGTGCCATATAAATTTTACTAAAATTGTTCTTGTTAGTTCTTTTGGTCACATTAGTGAAAAAACTGACTAAAACACCAAAGTTCTTACCATTCAATGCAAACCTCAAACATTTGAAATTATAAAAGCGTAGATATGTGGTAAGGTAGTTGGTGTTCACTTTTCCAAGAGCTTCTTTATTTTATAGAGAAGGATGTTCCCTGGAAGGACCTACAGAGACAGGTTTATGTTAAAAGCTTTTAAAATTCATTAGTAAGAAATGCAAGAGCAGAGAAATCCATCCAGTGGATGAAAGGTCATTCAAAATCGCTTTAACTTTTATAGAGGAAGAAGGAAAGAACTCCCTCCCTGTTTCTTATTTCCTTTTTGAAACTCAAGTGCTAATTCACATCTTTTTACTTCACATTTTGTTCTATGTTATCACCAGTGCTTTATAGAAATCCCCTCTAGTCATGGGTGTTCTTATAGCAGATGGTAGGATTCTGCTCTGATTGGTCAGTATCTTTTCCAAGACAGTTTTTAACTATTTTAAATGTTATTGTATGCATAACCTTCACATTTGTTTATTATAAAATGCATATTATTTAGTTTAGGTGCGTTTTAAAGATTTTTTTTTTAGATGTTGATAGGCCTTTATTTTATTCACTTACTTATATGTGGTGCTGAGAATCGAACTCAGTGCCTCACACATGCCAGGCAAGTGCTCTACCACTGAGCCACAAACCCAGCCCTAGTTTAGGTGCTTTTTTAATTTTTTGTGAATGATGCTATCTATACAAATAATTCTGTTTCTTACTTTTTTTCACTCAGTGCAATGTGTTTAAAATCCCTGCATGTTACCGTATGAGCAACCAATCCATTTTTTCTAATTTGAGGGTGGCAAAGGTTCCCTTGCTAATTGTCCTCAACTAGGAAAATATATCCGTCTCATAGCTTCTTAAAAATGTTGGTTGTGAAGTTCCCACATCTCTACACTTCTCCCGATCAGTGTTGTTGACTGGTGGAGATCATTTACTCTAAAGATATAAAACATTATGTCCTTTTCTTACCACTGGGGCGGGTCCTTATGGACCAAAGTGCAGATACAGCAGCTCAGTCCCTTGCCTTGGCTAAGACAAACCATGGTATCATTTATATCCCAAACTCCCCTGCAATAAGGTTAAGGCTCAACCTCTCTTCCAACACATTTGCTCTTCTTTTACATTATCATGCTTCTCTCACTTTCAGTGGTTTTCCCCTGGGAACACATAATCAGTACCCCAATGCAAGGGATTTGAAGCCTCCAGCTCTTCTAGAAAGCTCACCTAAGACAGACAGTAGTCTGTACTGCGTACCTACTACATTTTACCTATTCACCTAGGATACGTTTAACTTTCTGCCACCACAAACACCTCTCCAATGAAACATTTTGAATTTTCTTTTGTTTATAACTCTCGGGAGTGGGATTGCTGGGTCATGGCATATTCCAGGACTAATGCAACTAAATATTCCTGTTTACTTTCTTGAATTATCCATGCCTCTATATTCCCACTCTAAAAAGTTTAAATTTCTTTCAATTATTGCTGAAAAGGCTTTCCAAAATGTGTTTCTCATCTGCTATTAGAAATAATAATAATAATATAATGGTTTATAGATCTAATTGTCAAATGTATTATTCTTATTTAAATCAAACTATGTGTATATGGAAAATAGATTTGGATAGAGAGTTTTTAATTTTATACCAGCATGGCCCCATCCCTATGTAAATTTCTCTCTTACTTTCTTTTTAATATCTTGGTTTTGACACCCATGATGACCAAGGAAATATATCGCTTATGCTCAGATTTTCATTCATTCAGATGCTCTTTAGTGAATCCTCCACTTCAACCAACTCTTATTGTGCACATGCTATGTTCTGGACAGTGTGCTGAGCCTTGACAGGGAATAAAATTTTTAATTGACATGTTGTATCTAATTAGAATACTGACTGACGAAGTCAGGATTTAAAATGCTACTTGGAAATGAATCTAATGATTTGTTCAGTTTGGCAAGCAGTGTGGTTCCTTGCATGTGTCAGGGTCATGGACTGCTAACCACCCAAGGAGGCTGCAGAGCAGTGATTGCAACCTTATAGCCTGTGACAAAATGGAACAGTGCCACCAGACACCACATTTGTCCACATTCCTGCTGCTCCTTCCATTGCAGAGCCAGATAAAAATTTGGGGGAGGCAACACGTATTCTGCAATGACATATCTTCTGGTATTAAGTTTCTTTCATCGTATCTATTCCACTCTAAAAAATTTAATGCTTTAATAAATTCTAACGATTCAGTGAGGGAATCACAGACACCAATGATTCATCACTGAATCAATCAAAACAGCCCAGTCTCTCACTCAACATTTAATGATTACTCAGTATTTTTTAGGCAACCCCACACTTCTCATTTCTCTTCCCTATTAGCCTATGTCACCCTTCTAGCCTGAGATCAGACAGTATTCTTGGCATTATCAGACATGTCTCTGCTGTGGCTTCCTTTAGTGATATCTGCTGCTTCCACTTGTCTTAGTGCAGTTTATGTTGCTATCATAGAATACCATGGACTGGGATATTTACAAAGAAAGGGAATTTATTTCTTACAGATTTAGAGTCTAAGACAACCAATATCAAGGTGCAGGCACATGGTAAGGTGAAAAGTAAGAGGGACAAGAAACATGAAGGGTGAGGGGAAAACGGATGGAACCCACTCTTTTATCAGGAATCCACTCCCATGATAATGGCATTAACCCATTTCTGAGAGCAGAGCCAATATGACCTAATGAAATCTTAAAAGTTCCACTTCTCAAGACTGTTGCATTAAGTTTGCAACACATGAACTTGGGTGGACATATTCAGACCCTGGTGCTGCTTTGGCTACCATTGCTCTTCTTGTCCTTCCCTAGTAGGCTAATTGTTTCAGTCAGTATCCCCAAGTGCTGCCTCTAGACTTTTGTTTAGTACTTCCCAAATTTGAATTCGTGTTCTAGTATCTTTGGAACTCCATCAATGTAGAAAATATCTAATATTGTGCCTAGAAATTCTGACTGAGTAGGTCATAGTTGCATTTGGCACTTTTATTGTAAAAATTATTTCTACCCTATTTATGACCCTAGCCCTCTCCACAATCTTGCTGGATCACACTTGCCCTATTTGTGTCTTGAACCTAAAAGAGTTAAGATATATGCCTATGAAACTTCCCCTGGCTCAATTCTAACCCCAGCCAATCTCTAATTCCCAAACATAAATTCCTTGTTTTTCAAAAATTATTATGCAAATGAACAATGCCAACGCATGGAGGATCCAGGGGTAAGCATGCTCATAAATGGAAGCCTATACAGAGCATTCCCTCCTTGCTTCTAATAGATCCACTTACTCTGAGAAAGCTTCTAGACAACCACAGTCTTCAGTGTGGCAGGGAATCAGTAATTAATACACACATATAGACACACACACACACTTTAAGGAATAGCAAGTCCGTCTCTCTTTGGCTTAGCTCTTATGATAGTTAATTTTATGTGTCGACTTGACTGAACTAAGTGACCAGAAAGTTTGTAAAACGTTATTTTCCTTGTCTCTTCATGAGGGTGTTCCCAAAATATAAACCTAAAAAAGTCTGGTTTCTAGACATCAGACAACAACCTGGATATATTGCTCACCTTACTATATAAACCATGTAATTGATAATTTGAATTATCAACTTGAACAGGTTAAGACACTTCTGGGGGTGTCAATGAGGGTATGTCTAGGAATAATAGGCATGTCAGATACGAATTGATGTGGATACTCTCCCTAAGGGTGAACAGCACCATCCAATAGGTTGGAGGCATGGATGGAATAAGAGTTGGAAGAAGGAAGAAACAGCAGCAGATGAAAGCTCAATTCTTCTTCAACAGGTTCTTGATTGCTGCTGTGATCACCTGAGGATATTGAATTCTTACCCCTTCACTCTTCCAAAGTGGATTCTAACAGTGATTTTCCAGGGGGTTTCCAGAAGCCTTTGGTCTCGGACTGGGGTAGCATGGTTGATCTCTCTTTTCCTAAGGCATTAGCATCTTGGACTATGCAGCTACTGGTTCCTCCAGCTGTCCAGTCTGCAGAAGGCCAGCTTCTGATTGTGTAAGCCAATCTAAATATATCTTCTTTTTATAATCATACTTCTTGTTGATAATTTTCCTTTAGAGAACCCTGACTAATACAACTCACAACTAATTTGCCCTAGAAAGAAATATGAGACTATCAAGTACCTAAAGACTATCTCAGATTCTTGTAAGTGCCCATATGGTAACAAACTATATAACTACTCTAATTTTCTACCATCTGAAATCCAATCAGTCCTGGATCCTTCTTCCCCTCTCCTTCTTGATAGACCTAAAGGTTTAATTGACTTCTTCATGTGGCTCATATTTTTCTTAATCAATTCTCAGATAAATCATATTTTCTGGGAAGTTTTTTGGTTCATAAGATTGGAACTCCCATCATGTCTCAAAAGCACTTTCTACTTTGCATCTAACTCTGAAAATTCATCACTTTTGTCTCACTATAGACCATGTTCTGTCTTTCTGTATCAAACACTGAGTCCCTCAGATATATAATATTACATCTTGCCCAGACTTCAATATGCATTGAGTTTTTGATAGCCAATATTGGCATAAATGCATGTCTGAATAGAGGATTGACTGAGTTTATAAATAAAATATCTTAAATATCCAAAAAGGCTTACAGGTTAATAGCCTAATGCTAATCATTGCTAAATTCTATTTCATCTCACCAAATAAATAATGATTGCTCACCCCTTACCATTTAAGTAAGAATTGCTAATTATTAAACTATACATATTTGATCCTGTGATATGAATTATATTTTAATGTTCATATCACAATTGTAAAGATGGGATTAAAATGAAAGTAAATAGATTTTTTTTTTTTTTTGTAGTGGAGATTGAACTCGGGGCACTTAACCACTAAGCCACATCCCCAGCCCTTTTAAGATATTTTATTTAGAGATAGGTTGTTGCTGACTTGCTTAGGCCCTTGCTAAGTTGTTGATGCTGGCTTTGAACTTGCAATCCTCCTGCTTCAGCCTTCTAAGCCACTGAAATTACAGGTGTATGCCACTGCGCCCAGTAAATGTAAATAGTTTTTGACAGATAAGTTTCAAACAAAATTCTTATTCTGTTCTTAATAATTTGTAATTAAGTAACTAATTGCAGGTATTTATATAAATTTAAATCATGACCTAGCCTTTGGAAAATAAGAATAAAAACACTTCTCTTACTGATACTGTAGCTAAACGACATGCAGAAGGAAGGACCTTCAGAAATCCCAATTATTGGTTTCTTCTTTCTTATGTGTATAACCAAGCATCAGCAACTCAACTGCTGTATACATCAAGACAATATGAGCATATTAATTATGGTCCAAAATACAAAGACACCTTTGACCGCTTCAGGATATTTATCATGGCCTGGGTTGGGAGGATGTCTACTCACCAAAAAGCCTTACTGATGTTAATAAAGCGGTTCATCAAAAAAAAAAAAAAAAAAAAAAAAAAAAAAAAAAAAAAAAAACTTCCTTTTTGTTTTACTAGAGAGAACTTTTACAAGATTCCATATAATACACTTATTTAAAATTATTCCATTAGTCGAATTGAATAAATGTGATTTTTAGAAAAGAGTCCCCTCAACTCAGATCCATTCAGATATAATATGATCCTTATTTTGCAAAGAGTATAACACAAGATCACAAATATTCCAAGTACCTTATCCTTGATATTTTCTTTCTCAGGAACTAAAGTAACAGATGGTAATTAGAGTTTCAGAAATAATCAGAAAACTTCAACACTTTTTCATATGTCAAGAGTACTGTCATATGAGTCACCATAAAAGACCTGTTAGCTTGTTTCTGGTCATCACCCAACCCATGATGGGTTATGGTGGATGGGCACTTGAGAGCATAGAAGAGTTACTCTCCACTACTATCCACTATGATTTAACCACAATATATGCTTTCCTAATTTTCTTTTCTTTTTTTTTTTTTTAGAAGATAACGTAGGCATAAATCTTTATTATTTTGGATTAAGCATTCTTTTTTTAATTTATTTTTATTGTAAACAAATGGGATACATGTCGATTCTCTGTTTGTACATGGAGTAAAGCCATACCATTTGTGTAATCATACATTTACATACGGTAATGTTGTTTGATTCATTCTGTTATTTTTTTCCCTACCCTCCCACCCCTCTTTTCCCTCTATACAGTCCCTCCTTCCTCCATTCTTGCCCCCTCCCCCCCATTATGTGTCATCATCCGCTTATCAGCAAGATCATTCTTCCTTTGGTTTCCTAATTTTCTGAGAATTCAAGATGACTTCAGGATTAATGTATATACCCAAAAAGAACCAATGTCAATCTCCCAAACTAAGCTTATTTGACTAACTATTTGAAGCACTATTGGGATGCAACATAGGTGCTTTCCTAGGTCATTTCTCCCATGGAGAAGAAGCTGGTGAAAATAACACATTACCTAGTTTTAAATGAATACTGATAATTTAAAATCTGCCAATATAAAACTGATCAACAAGAGCAGAATACAAATAAAAACGGACAGTTAAAATTGACAATGAAAGCAACAGAGACCAAAGAGATACAACAGAAACTGCAGTTATGAGTAGAGTCAATAATGAGGCAGCTCATGACTCAAGGTACCTAGTATCCTGAAACTTCAACCCCAAGGTATGGCAAAGAGGAAAGGAAACAACAGGACTGACATCAGATACCACCCCTGGTGTTTTGTGGCCTACAGCACATCTATTTCTGATGACAAACAATTAGGAAGACATTTTTCAAGTATAGAAACAAAGACAGAGATTAATTTACCAAAGGTCACAATTAAAGCAAGTACCAGAGACAGGATTTGAATCTAACCCAATGCAAAATTAACATCTAAGAGATGTTTAAGGAAGATGTTCGAGTTCCTTCAGCTTCTGAAACTGGCATTCAGAGAAAGGGAGTCATTCCATTTCTCAGGGGCTGCTGCCCCAGTGACTATGCCCAGTTTGAGTTATACATGACCATAGTGCACCCAGCCAAGGGTGGGTAGCATCATATCTCTTAAATAGATGGCATTGAGAGCATTTCTACTGGGCAGCTAATGGATTGCAGCCCTGAAAAATGTACTTCACTAGCAGAACTTTCTGGGATCTGGAGATATGACCTAATGAGATTCAGGAACCAGGCCTTTCCTTTCAATAACTGATGGGGCTTAGAACATGGAACATATGTATTTTAATTTAAATCATCATAAAGAAGCATGCTTAGAAAAAGATAGGTACAACTCTTGTCATATTTTATATTTTCTATGTTATAGTTGAATACAATTGCCTCACATTGTAGAGAGAGATGTTTGGAATTGTCTCTACCTTCTTCGAACTGGAATTCATACAGTGAGTATTGCCTTGTAGAGTGAAGGACACCTCCCCAATGTCACCACTGTGTTCAGTGCCAGGGACTCTTCAGCTGAGTGGAGAAATATTCTCTAAGGGGAAGCAAAAATTTAGAATTCTGTAACCTAATATCTATTTCCTCTGTTTTTTTCTGGTGAATGAACCATAGGGCAAAGGTAGAGTGCTTCAAGGATGTAACTAAATCATCCTAGAAAACCACTTCATGTGCCTTTATCTTCTTCCTAATTGGATTTTTATTTGCCTTTAAATTTTAATTGTTCTGATTTATGTGTGTTTCACTTTAAAACATTCCACAAATCCTTTGTAGGTTAGGCTGTAAACTATAAATTCTTTAAAAGTGTATTATCCAATAATACATATCTATGAAGATACAGGAAGGGTATAAAAGTGTGATTACAAAGCAGCCTTTTTCTATAAATTTCTAACTAACTTGGAAAATGATAAAATGCATATGCTCAGCTTCATTAGCCTACTCTTGGTTACTAGGAGTAAGGTGGGAAGGAAAATCTATTCTTGCAACTACCATGGAAGGTATTTTTAAAAATACTTAACTTAAAGCTTAAATCTGCTTTTTAGATTCTTCCTTTCTCTTTACTTTGACCACCTAGGCATAAAGGGGATTTCATTTTGTGCAAAATCAAGAAAAGGTGGCTTCTTAATAGTTGTGAAATTCTTACTGATTGTTCTGAAAAATCTATAACCACCATGGATTCTTTGTTTGTACGTTTGTTTCAGTTTTCTGGATTGAACTCAGGACCTCCTGCATGCTGGGCAAAGTGCTCTACCACTGAGCTACATTCTCAGCCTAAGTACTACCATGTTTAAAGTCGTATCAGAATTGAAATATATGATTCCTACAGTAATGTTAAGCCTCATTTTGTGTGACAGAGTTTAGACATATACTTGTTTAATTTACTTTCAATTAAGCCATTATATAATTGAGTCTTAACAGAACTATTGGGGTATGCTACAGTTGAATAAATTCAAAGGGCTTATGTTACATTTTTGTTTAAAATCAGAAGAAAATTGATCTAAATTAATTTCTCCATTGCTTCACTGTATTACTGGTAATATGAGAAAATTATCCTGCATAAAGAAACAGAAAAGCTCTTTTCAGAAGTAAATTAATCTTTCTTTGACTGAATTCATTCATGATATCCATTACTGGCTTGGTGCCCTTGTTTGAAATTTAGTCAACCATTATTTGCCATCAAATGATAAGGTTCTAAGAACATTTTTCTATGTAAATGCTTATGTCGATTTGATAGATAGCCAGACAATGGATGTGGACTTGATTATAGTATATGGAGGACTAGAGGGACTCACACAATGATGGATTTTCTGTGCACAATCCAAGCTGACTCATGGGCCCATCGGTGTCTTTTACAGTCAATTTCAATACACTTATTGATACCACTTGCATGCCAGACATTACACTTAACACTAGAAATGCAAGGATGAAAGAATAAAGCAGATGGAGAAGTAATCACATGTAATCTGGCATGTCCTGCAATGGGGGTCTGAGTAAATTGTAACCAAAGCAAACAGAAGGTGTGTGGAAATAAGAATGTTAGGAGAGTCTTCTCACATAACTGCTTCAGCTGTGACTTAAATAATGATCAAACTTTAGCTGATGAAGGCAGAAAATTCCTTAGACATGAAGGAGAGTGAAAATGGGATGTTCAGGGAAGACTGAATATGGAGAATATGATTCTTAAAGAAAAAATTGTATGTGCAAATACATGAGGGAAAGGCAGGGGGCAGATCACAGGATGCCTTGTCAACCATTCTGATTATCTTCCACTTGGTTCTGCTGTTAGGCAGCTGCTGAAATCTGAAGAGTTGGGGAAGCAGCATTGGTGGGTAGTTCCAAATGGAAAGCAGACACTAGGTCCCGGCACCTGATAGTCAGTGATGACAATCAGGAGCTCAGACAATGATAGATATGAAATGAGGGACATAGAAAGGGAGAATACATGGTGTTTCAAATGTGGCATTATTCTAACAATACGACCGAAGCATTTTTTAAAGTAGATTTTTATTTTATTTTTTTTTTAACTCTAGTGACTTTTTCTTTTCACAACTACATAGATATGAATCCATTTTAGGTAGTGTGGAGCATCCACACTCAATAGACCTTCGGAAGGTCTCTATAAATTTATAAAGTTGTTAACCCTACAGAGGGATGAGACACTGATGTATTCTATCACATTCTTAATGAAGCTACTTTGACAACCAACAGAATTCATAGGTTATTTTGTGGGGTCGTCAGAAGGTTTCAGTGACTCATTCAAGCACAAAATTAGTTTTGTATGAGAAAAAATCTGTTATAGTGTGAAGCTTAGAAAAAAAGTTGTATCCTGGAAACATCCTGGAAGAAAACAGATGGCACAATCAAAAGATGGACTGAAGAAAGTCTAATGAAGTGACAATTTTGCTGATGGAGTGAGGGTAGGAGAACCAAGAATAGATAGAAGACTGTGAAGGCTAGCAACTTTTCACTCCCAGACCTGAGGGGGCGAGAGGAAGGAGGGGTGTTTTCTGAGTTGTCAAGAGATGTAGCTCTGGAAAGAGGCAGCCAGAGATCATGTCAAGAGGGAGGTCATAGGTAGAGGTATGGACCCACTACCAAAGTCCAAAAGGGGATGGGGAACAGGTCTCAAAACTCTTCTCTTTTTCACACCACTACAAAACCAGCTGCCAAAAAGAGGAAGGGCAACAGAGCTCAGGAAAGGCATGTAAAATAACTACAACCCAGACTCAGGCTGCAGAGCAGGGAGAGGGATAAGGGGCTATTGAATAAATGGAACTGAACAAGGTGGTCATTGCTACTCTTCAAAAGTTAGCATGGCAAGTCTGGCAGTTAATTTCTCAGTATTGCATTTTCCAAAGATTTGTATATTTATATACAATGTTCCTTTAGTCTGGTCTGTGCCCACACCCAGAACTTGCCTTTCTAATTCCTGCTGGGATGCCACTTCTGTGGCAAATCCCCCTTGAGACCCATTTCCAACCAGTTAGGACTAACCTGCTATCCTTTGTGCTTTGTATATATGTCCAATTGTGCTATTTAATACCCAGAATTATGCTTTTGACATTTCTTTATAGAAACCTAAATGAACAAATAAAATAAGTGAGAAAAAATGAGCAAAGACCTTGATAAATTAGCCTAAGAAAGTTAAGCCTCAAAAGTGATTTTCCTAGGATCAGAGAATCTAGACATTCAGAGACAGTCCAAGGATTATTTAATTGAATTTGGTTTTGTCACTTTTCTGTCTGCCTTCTACTCTCTTCAGTTAATCAATTATCAATGCCTGGAGAACATAAATGAGACCTTTTTTTCAGGCTGACCTAAAATGTCTATACCAAGGGGGATGGGGAAAGACATTTAAAAACAGTAATTATTATATAAATTGCTCATTGAAATAACAACATTTTGGTGCAATGAGGATTTGGGCTTAATAGGTTTCTAGTGCATTAACTCAGCCAGTTTTATAGAATTATAGACTTTTTTTTCCCCAAAATGAGTAATCTACTTATTATTCATAATCTTCGGAGCAGTAGCTTAATGTTAAATAGCCCTTAAAATACACTCAGTAAAATAGCAGTGCATGTTTTTCCTCTTTCTTCAGAGACTTTTGGAGCTCTCTCCATGGCCCTTCTCAGACACCAGGAAGCTTACACTATTATTTCTGAGGCATAGCTAGTTAATCAAGTGCAAAGGCATGTTGCTCAGCCTCACAGAATTGAGAGTTATAAACAACAAATAATGCAGAACTGAAAAAAGTCAAGCAAATCACCCTAAGATTTATAACCCTGGTGTTTTGTGAGGAAACATATTAAAAGGAAGAACTTTTGCTGGAATTCTGAGTGCTGCTTCCTCAAATGTGAACATTACAGATCATGAAGGAAAACCGAATTCCAGAGTGGGTGTTCTAAGAAGTGGGACCCCACTCTTCCTGCACTGTTGCAGAGAGGTGTCAATACACTCAGAGCATTATTTTGAAGGAGACAGTGGCCAACAAATGTGAAAGTGATGTGCCAATTATGATGACTTTATAAAGATTGATTATTACACTGAGCACATCCATTTGTCAATAACACATTCTAGCAGTTAGCTTATTGATCAGAGATGTGTCTTGATGTAGGAAACAAATTAAAATTTATTCTTGAACATTTTGTGACTAAAAGAAATAAAGCTGGGTCCAATGAATAATCATTCATGTTCATCATAATTTGTTCCACTGCTACTACCTGTATTCTTTACAGAGTTCTGGCACAAGTTTCAAATCCATGAGAGTAAGCCAATGTCCCAGGCATGATTCTAAGATTTGAAGTTAAGAGCTGGGAAACTATGCTACCTCTCTCCACTGATTTCATCTTCCACATAATTATAGAAAGAAAAATTCTGGAGACTCCCTCAATGTCTTCTGCTTCCATTTCTCCTTTTTCAGAAAAAAAACAAATGGAGATCATTTCTTAACTCCACCTCCTGTTCTTTTCAACCATGACTGTCCTGATTTACGCCACAATGATACCTTGACTAGACTATATATTACCTTGTTTTTCCAGCCTTCATGTCTCCACAAAGTGATCACAGATCACAGTCTGAGTCCAAATTCCAAATCCCCAAATCATTGTTTCCAGTTGCTCCACAAGCTAGTCACCTCTTTTCCAAATTTCATCTATGTTGGCTTTCCAATACTATTACAAAGTACCTGAAATAATCAGTTTATATTGATGAAGGGTTTATTTTGTCTCACAATTTGGGAGGTTTCAGTCCATGTTTGAGTAAACCCCTGTGTTTGGACCTCTAACAAGATAGTGTATAATGGAGGGGAGTGTGCAGTAAACTGTTCACCTCATGGTGACCAGAAGCAAAGAGAAAGAGAACAAGACTGGCATCCCACAATTCCCTTCAAGGACACCCCACAATGACCTAAAACTTTCATTAAGCCTTACCTCTTACAGGATTCCTTCCAAAAGTCAAGTTGAGGACCAAATGTTTAACACATAGGCCTTTGGGGAGCATTCCAGAGCCAAACTATAGTATTGACTCTTTCCATTTTTTTATTTGTGCTATATCGCCCACTAGTATCAAATACCAAGACTGTCCAAAGTACCAAAGCCTTTGTGATAAGAAGTGCATTTCCACTCCCTATGGGGTACATGCTATTTACTCTCCAAGCCTAAGGATGCATATTTTTCCATGTATCCACCTCAATAGTCTAAGGTAAAGTTTTGTGACTACTTCCGTTGTCATCACTATCATTAAAATGACATAAAAGGATCTTTGCATGAATTCTTTGTATCAGTGTCCCAGGATCCATGTCTAGTCACATGTTATGTCTGACTAATCCACTTAACCCCAGTTCCAAACATAGTATGCTGCACAAATGGTAAATACCTGACTCTAAAATATGTACTCCTTTATTTTGCAAATATGTAGAGAGTATCTGCAAACATATAGGTGACTTATGATGCACACTCTAGGATAGCTACATAGAGGGACAGTCTCCATGGCCATTTCACTTCTATTACATTCACTCTCACTCTGGATATGAAATAAGTGATGCTATTGCCATGTCCATAAATGCAGTAAGGGAACTTTCCTAGCCTCTGTGTACCTACTGAGCAATTATCCATATTAACATGATTCTAGATTATCCACTGATACATGGGCTTAAGCAATGGAGCTGATTGTCATGCAAAATATATACTTCATGAATTTAATCTACCTTTATTTCTTTTAGTCATTAAATGTGCAAAAGTAGATGATAAATTTTCTCTACTTCAATGTATTTCTGTGACATAAAAAGCTCTAAAAGGGAATTAAAGTTTCATAAAAACTCTAATATGCACTGTACCTATTTCCCTGTCAGACAAGCTGGTTTTAGTAAAGACATTCAGGAGATTCAGTTTCAATCAGTGCAAATTTAAATAAATTCAATCCAATCCGTACTTTCCCTTCCAGCTATAAATCTAGTGAGACCTGCAAAATGAATCTGAGTTCATTCTCAATGGAAGATCAATGAAAAAGACATTTTATTGATAGTAAATGAAAAATTACAATAGAGGGTTAATATAAATCTTTAGATAAGAAAATATAAAAATAGAGTGATATCAAATGCTGTCACCATAAATCAAGGCATTTTATTTTAAATATCTGTTGTCAGGGAAAGATAAAACTACCCCAAGAACAAGTTTTAAAGTACTATAAGAAAAGGTAACTGAGGGTATATCTTAGTGGAAGAGCATGTACTTAGCTGTTTAAGGGCCTGGATGTAATCTCCAGCACCAATAAAAATAATAATAGTAATAAAAATAATGATAAAAAATACTGGTAAAGGGAATGGAAGATTTTTTGACATGTATTCAATTTCATCTCTCAATGTAAATCCAATTATTTATTTCTCAAAATGTAAAATGTCACACCCAGTATAAGTCATTCCTTTATCTGTATGAATTCATTGACAAAGATGTGCTGTAGTTATAAGAGACAATGGTTACCAACTTTCAGGGAAACTAAGCTGTCTTCAAGACCCTTTCAACTGACATTCTAAGATTGTAACTACCTGAACCATTACAAACTTTTCCCATAATGGTCCTATTGTGATTCTATGGCTTAAATGTGTAGCATCCCCCCAAAGTTCATGTGCGAGACAATGCAAGAGTGGTCAGCAGGAAAGTGATAAAGTTATGAGAAGTATAACTTAACCATGGCTTAATCCGTGGATATGTATTAACTGGGTGGTAATTGTAGGCAGGTAGGGTGTGGCTGGAGGAAGTTGGTCATTGGGAGGCTGGGACCAAACTTTGGGGTATATATGTTGTCTCTGATGAATGACACTCTCTCCTTCCTTATTGTCCTATCCTCTACCACCATCTTATGCCAGGATGTTTGGCCTCATCTTAGGCTCAGAGTTATGTAGTCAGCCACCTATGAAGCCATCAGTCAAGTAAATTTTTCTGTTCTCATCATTCTTGTCTGGTCCTTTGATCACAGTGACAAGAAAGCTGACTAAAACACATGAAGTTATGAGATAAAGTAAAAAATCTCAACTTGCAAAAACCTATACTAGGATTTGATGAACAAATCAATTGTATTGCCTCCACAAACAGATATTACTGTGAAACTCTTTTAAAACTGCTAATTCATGACTGTGTTTTAGATAAGACCACAGCCAAAGAGATCTAACAATAACTGACATGGATTAATGTTCTAAAACCAAGTCTATGGACTGTTTGGCTAATTTGTGTGACTTACAATTGTGATCATAATTACCAAGTTTGAACTGACTGCTACCCCCAAAGTGATACCCCCTTTGATGATAGTCCCCTCTTGTGAGATGCTCCAGTTCCTTAGAGTATGTGTTCTTTCCTTCAAGAAGTAATAAACCTAAATATTTTTATGCTGAAAGTTTTACTCATGGTCTTTGTTTAGGAGACATTGTGGTTTTTATATCACAAGGCTATTAGAAAAATTAAATAAGCTTAAATAAGGTACCTCACACAAAGTGAATTTTAATAGCATTACCTATTTCTACTGAGTGGTTTTCAAAGTCTCATCTTTGAACTCCTAAGACACCCAGAATTGCTCTCCCTAGTGATCCTGGAGCTAGACCCAGTATCAGTTCTCTTGGGTAGCTGACACAAAGGCATTTGTAGAGGGACACGGGAGTTCCTTTCCCTGTCATATCCTCAATCATTCCAGAAAGAGACTTCCAACTTTTGAGATCCAATCTATAGATCCGTGTTTTCTTACCTTGACCTGTTGTCAATCACAACAGAAGGTTTCATTCTCCCCAGTCCAAAGACCTTTTACTGTTCTCCATTTTTGCCACAGGTGGTGGACTAGGTCTAACCTGCGGCAACCCAGCCAACTTCTCCATCACCCCATGGAACACACCCTGGCCTACATTGTCTGAAACTCAGCTTTAGGGAGGAGACTCCCTTCCTGCATCTGCCCCTTTCTCTTCATTCTCTTTCAGTCTAGGGTCTTTTAAAGAATTATTTTATTTCTTCTCTTCTTTTGAGGTAGCAAGGCTTTTGTAAAAAGCCTGAAACACTAGCTGGGGGGCAGTGCCACTGGATTGTTGGCATGCATGCTGCTGTACAGCTAACTACTGTGGAGAAACTTTACAAGTTAATAATTCATATTAATATCTGCCTGGTTAAATTACTTATGTGTTTTCTATGTCTTGACTGGGCCCTCAATCATATAAACTACTTGAAACACAGCTTTTTCAAATGGGCCCTACTTACATGAATTTATGTCTAGACTTCTTGGCATCTTTTACTTTTTCTACTCTTGACCTCAGACCAATTAGGCTTCAAAACTAAACCTAACACCCAATTTGGGACTATCTTTCATTTCAATGCCTTTTTACTCCCTAATTTGCAGTTTATTTGCCAAGATATCAGTTTAAATCAGTCATTTGCTTCAGGCCTAGTTGAAAAAATGTCTGTTTGAATTCAACCTTCTTATCTCTGTCTCAAAATGTCATATTTCAGTAACATCCAGGTTAGCTACTTTGTTCTATTCCTTTTATTTATCTGTATTAATCTCATTTTTCTACTTGGAAGTCTAGTTAATGCTGATATAAATATTCATAAAAATAATAATAACAATGATGCTGACATTTATTATATACTTAGTTTTCTGTCACGTACTATGTTAAAGGCATTTAATTTCCAGAATAGTCTTTCTAGGTGGATATTGTTCTATATTCATTTTCCAGATAGTGAAATTTAAAGTTGGAGAAATTTGGATAGTTATCTGTTGCCAAGGAACGTATAAAGTGGTAGATTTGTGCCACTAAATTTCAAGTGCATGCTCTAAGCTGATATGCATTGTTCTCCAGGAAAAACCATGCAGCAGCAAGTCTCTATGCATGGATAATTATTGGAAAGTTAACTATGATTGCTTAGCCCATGTCAGTCCAACAGAGATCAAAATTAATTTCCCTGTGATTTTTAAAATCAGTTTTATTTTCATTAAATGCTTCACTACTGAATTTAACAATCATTCATGGTATTTAAATGAATATCAATATTTGCATATCCCTGTTCAGAGATATTTTATTCAGTAATTGTTTTGAAGATGATAAAAATTATTTGAATGTGTGTGAAACTGGTTGGAATGACTTACAGAATGTCAATGCGTACAAACATTTTGCCCCAGTGACTCTAGCTATTAAATTTGGGTGACAGAAAGATCACTAACCACACTTTAGTTCAATTTTATTAATTAAACTAGACCATATTTATTGAAAGGATGATTTCTCTTTTGAAATACAGCTCATAAGCTCACACCTAGAGTATATTTAGTCAATTTAAAATCAACTGTTGCTATTTAGTGAAAAAATGAATGTTATTTAAAATATAATTATATAGGGACCAAATAACTGGGAAAAACTGTGAGGCAAGTAAACAGGAAACAGACTATGAATGAAATTAATTAGCTTTTATATAACAAAGGATGCGATTTAATTTCTGTTACATCAGGTAACACAATATTTCAATTACTCTCCTTCACAAGTCTGATTTAGAAAAAAATAGTATTTATACATAATCTAAGATAAATCATGAAGTCAGGAAAAGTAGTTTGTTCTCCATAGGAATTTTAGATAGTCAGATTTTGCATCAACTTTGCAGAAATGAACAGAGATGGGCTTACAGGGCTACAGTCAACATCAAAAGAAATGATGTATTTGTGCTGAAAAGATAGTATTACACAAATATAAGTGAACAACCGTAGTTCACCTTTTGCAATTCTCTGATCTGGCTTCTTTTTTTTTTTCTTGCTGCCCCTATCTCTAATGAATTAGTTGTTTATTACTGGTTTTAGCTTTTTCTCACCCTCTCCAATTTTAACATATTCCAAAGTTTTTAAACCTCTTTTTTTTTTCTAATAAATCAGAAGACAGAAAGATGTCCCCAAAACTTTTCTAAAGATCATTAGTGCATAAGGAAGGAAACTAGAATGTAATCACTCTACAAGTATCCCAAATGACAAAGCATTCTGTTACATTCATTTTTATGGATTTTAAAATATTTTCTATTTTTTATTTACATTCAGTAAATTTCACTTTATAGGCTTCACCATTCTATGTGTTTTCACACAGGTCACCTGCACATTCTCACAGGGCGGGCAAAAGGGCTCCCTTACTATAAAAATGTTCCTCCTGTTGCCCTGACTAGAAGTCAAGCCCACCCTCACCTTCCAGTCTTAATCAAGAGAGCTCTCCTCTCTGTTCTCATAGTTTTTTATTTTTCATAATGTCACATGAATGGAATCATACGTTAGGTAGCCTTTTAAGTTTGGCTCTGTTCCCTTAGTACGATGCAACTAACATTAATTCACATTTTTTCAGGTGTCAAGAGCTCCTTTTTCTTTGTTGGAGCAGTATTTGATGTATGGGTTCATCAGAGTTTTTGTTTGTTTCTCCATTCACCTCTTGATGTCCGTCTGGGTTATTTCTGGTTAGCTTTTGGCAGGTAGGAATCATGCTGATACAAACAATTTTTCATTTTTCCACAAAGAACAATTTTTGTGTAGTATAAATACTTAAGTATTTCTAAATCTGATGGTAAGTGTATGTTTACCTTTATAAGAACTGTCCAACTGTTATAGAAAGTGACTTCATCATTTTTCACTCCCATGAGTGATGAATGAGATTACCAGTTGCTATATATTCTCACCCACTGGGGAGTGTCAGATACCATTATTTTATCCTAATAATTGAGAAGTAGTGTGTTATTGTGATTTTTAATTTACATTTCCTGAAGGATAAGGATGTTAAACATCTTTTAATGTGCTGTTTTCTCATTTATATATCTTCTTAGGTGAAGGGTTTATTCAAAATTTTGGCCCATTTTTAACTGGATGGTTTGTTGAACTTTAAAAATACTGTATTTATTATAAATCCAATTCCTTGTTGAATGTAGGATTTATATACTTCTAATCTGTAACTGATCTTTTCATTTTCTAACAGTATTTTTCACAAAACAAAATTTTTATTCTTGATGTTACCATATTAATCACTGATTTTCTATCTGACCACAGATTTTTCTCCCATATTTTATTTTAAATCTGTAGTTTCATTATTTGCATTTAGTTTTATGGTTCAATTTAATGTAGTATTTTTAACTTTTAAGATAAAGGTCAAAATTAATACTTATACTTGCATATAACTAATTGTCTCAGCAAACATTAGAAAGATTACACTTCCCCCATCAAATTCACTTTGCACCTCAGTCAATAATTATTGGTCATATCCATGTGTATATATTTCTAGACTTTCTCAACTTTATCTCATTGATCTATTTCTCTCATCTTTTTCCAAAAGCATACTTTCTTGGTTACTGCAGTTTTATAGTAAGTCTTAAAATCAGATAGTATAAACCCTCCAATTGCTTTCATTTCCAAAATTATTTTGAGTATTCAAACTTCTTTCTCTGTACCTATCAGTTTTATAATCAACTTTTCAACATGTATGAGCAAAAGCAGTCTACCGATATTGTGGTTATAATCGTATTAAATCTATAAATCAGTCTGTGGACAATTAATATGCTAACTGCATCAGGTTAGCTAGTCCATGACTATAGTAGATCTTCCTGTTTATCTATCTTTGATTTGTTTCACTAGTGGTTCATAGTTTGCAGCACACAGACCCTATACTTTATTTTATTACATTAAAATCTAAACATTTCTAAGTGACACTCCAATATGTTTGGCCCACACATAGCCCCCTTTTATTTAATTTGTTTTATTACACCATCAACAAATACAAATAAAATTAATAAAAATTTAAAACTACAAATAAAATATGCACTGTTTTCCATTTTTAAAAGTCTAATCATTTCTTGAATGGGCTAATGATACAGTTTATTTGCTTCCTTGCTTTGAATTTTGACCTCTGTTCATTGCATGATAGTATTTGCTCTATTACATCAATCTTATAACCTGCTTAACTCATATATTAGTTCCATGAGAATTTTTATCTTTGAATTTCCTGCATTTTACCATGGAGATAACTGTGGCATCTATGAGTAGATAAAGTTTTATTTTTTCCTTTCTACACTTTGTGTCTATTATTATTTTTTTCCATGAATTGTAGTAGATGGAGAAATTTAATGTCTAGCTTCTGAATATTTGATAGATTTCTAGTTCTTTTTTGGTTACTAATTTCTACATTGGTTTCAAACAATATTGATCCCTGTCTTACATGTCTGCTGTGTCACATCCTTCCTGAAACTTGATTGACTTCTGGGACAAAGTAACAGGAGGACCAAGAGAAGGAAAACGTAGGAGTGATTCTCTCAACACAGCTTGGGTGATAGAGGGGGATTTTTTACGTTATTTTTGTCAAGAAGAATTTTTCTCTCAATTTTAAGTTTCTGAGCAGCAGCTGGTGCCACTGTCTCCTCGGAAGGGGACTTTTGGGACTGAGACATACCTGGGGAATAGGCTGGGAGAAAATTAGAACAAAACAAAAAAAGGAGGGATTTCCCTCTATCTCCATCCCTTAGGAGACTGGTCCTCAAACCAGTAAGGGAGGGTTTCTTGTGGAGTTTTTCTGTTCCAGCCTGTTACAATGTTCAGGGATCCTGGCTGCCCAGTTCTCCACCAACAGACTTGGGAAGAAAGGCACACAACTCCACACAGAACATATTATCCTGAGAGAGTTGTTAGATGGTTTCCACCCAACAATTAGTTGTGATCAGTGGAAAAGATAAAGTATTCCTTACTGCATTTTAACAAAAAACAAACTACTCTTCGGTATACTTGACCTTGTAATTTGTCAGACTAAGTACTTGCAATCTTTTAAAGTTTAGCTGACACTGCTTCCTGGAAACTTAGGGTTTACAAAAATGCACCTGTCATCTTCTGCTCACTATCTCCCAAAGAAATTAGAAGATGGCCATATAATCAAGAGCAGGGACATTTTTAAGGAGCCAGTATCACTGGGGCCAGAATTTTAACTGGTTCTGATCTAAAGGCCCCCATGGGATGGAATTTCACCCTTGGAAGCTACATTTTCAGCCTAGTGGGCATGGCCTGGGAGAGAGGGGATTCTTCCTTCCTCTTCCACAGTGATAAGTGGAATCAAAACCATAGTACTTTATCTAGAGTGCTTAGGGTGAAAGATTAACCCTATTTCATCTGAACCTTAAGGAAAAGTTTCATTTTTTGTTGTAGTTGTTGTTTGGCTGTGCTAGGAATTTAACTCGGGCACACTACTACTGAGCTACCACCCATTTTCAATTATATTTTTGAAACAGAGTCTCTCTAAGTTGCCAAGGCTGGCTTCAATCCTGGAATTCTCCTGCCTCAGCCTCCCAAGTACTTGGGATTATATCCTCTTGATACTAACCAGGCAATCAGAACTTCCTATGAGGTCCAGCCTCATCCTCAGCATCTTTAACTTGGCATTTTCATCAGTTGCTCATCATCCTCTGTGCAAATATTTCCTGCCAGCAGCTGAAGGGCAAAGTGATCTAAAATAGGATTCCGGTGTTCTAAATCCCTTGCACAATCTTCAGTTTAATCTTATGTCTCATTTGAAGTAGACCAAAGTATGTTATGTGCACATATGAATAAATTACAACTATTAAGCATAATTACATGTGTAAGGAATCCCACGGAAACTACGTGGGTCTCGGGAAATCACATAAGGGAGTTTATTAAGCAAAGAGTGTCTCCCTGCAGGGTAAGAGACAAAATGAGAGGAAAAGAAAGGGAAAGAGAAAGAGCGTCCACAAGAAAGAGTGTGAAAAGCGAGGAGGAGAAAGAAAGTGAGTGTGTAGGAGAGAAAAGCAAGAGAGAAAAGATGGCAGGATAGCTACGGGCTAACAGGGGACCAATAACGGAGAAGGATACTTGCAAGCTGACTGATGAACCAATAACTAGCTAGGATGTTCATAGACTGACAGTAGTTGGGAGGCAGGGAAATGGCTGCAACGGAGAGTGGGGAGAGCAACTTTGTACATTACAATATGCACCTGAAGAAAAAAAGCAGAAAAATAAAATAAAATGAATATAGTAACTGCTAAAACTACCTGCTGTTTCTATAGTCCTCATCACCAAACTGACAGGACTAGTCATGATCTTGTAGCTCCTTTGCTGCCTTCAAATTCATCACAGACCTGGTTTCCTTTGTGAAGTAGATGTACCCTTGCTTTCAGAGTAGTGATGTACTCTTCCAGGCATGGATTCAAATCACAACTCTGCCAAACTTGAGAATGCCACTTAAGCTCTTTGAACTTCCCTTCCTACATCTATGTGAAGAAATCAGTCTTTTTCTACATCACTGAATTGGGGAGGTTAATGAGGAATGTATATATAAATACCTAACAAACATAGCTGAAACCAAATAGATTTTCAAAGACAGGCAACTTAACTTCTTTCCTTAAAA
Organism: Sciurus vulgaris; assembly: GCF_902686455.1. Lineage (NCBI taxonomy): Eukaryota > Metazoa > Chordata > Mammalia > Rodentia > Sciuridae > Sciurus > Sciurus vulgaris. The sequence goes on along the minus strand of NC_136468.1, from coordinate 108,588,517 downwards.
TTTTGTCTTTAGATCTCAATTTCCCATATTCCCCTGCTAAACACACTGAAATGAGAATGAGAGTAGGGACTCAAGAATTCTGCAGTCAAATAAGGCTATGTAATGCTAGGTATTTGATTTTAGACTTGAAGACTTACAATGCTAACTGGCTTCTTGAGGACTCAGGGATTTGGGATCAAGTACCCAAATCCCAATGGCTTCATTGAATTCTGAGAATCGCAAATTGGAATTTGGAATATTTTCTTGTCTAATCATCCTCAATTTCTATTGAAAGTATGTCCCAAGTTTTCTCTTTTGAGCCATTACTTCCAGGTCTACAGGGTCAATTCTAGCACTCTCCCACCCCCTGTCAGTAATTCATAGAGCACAGTAGCTTCCACGAATCCACCTGAGTAATAATTCAAAATACTTTCTTTAATCCTTCTCTACCACCCTACTCACCAAGTCCTCTGGGGTTCTTGCACATGCTGCCTTTGAGCCAGTCTGCCTTTTCAGTCCTCAGGCCCACCACTAATCTCCTCTAATCTGCAAGGTGTTGGTGATTAGCACAGTAATTATCATAGCAACAGCATGACAGTCTGGAAAGCATCTGAGCTTCCAAGCTGTTCTTATGAAAATTCTGCCTGGAAAGGTCAGGAGAGAAAAGAATCAGGAAAACACTGCCAGGCCCACAGCTTAACACAAGCCTTTCCAAATGCCTTTTGCCTTTGGTGAGTCATTACACAATTCTGGGTGATCAACCATGGACAGTTCTCTTTTGTTAACAAGTCTTTTCCTTTCTTTTCCTTTGTTGCACATTGTACCCGATGGAGCAAACAGATATCAGAGTCCAATGTAAGGAACTAAATAAGATAGAAAGCAAAAGAGCTTTTGTTTTTGTTTTGTTTTAGGTCCTTCAAGACTCAAGTTTTAGCAGACATTGCAAGTTTATATGTGGTAATTAAAGAGTGGGTTTGATAAAGGTGAGATAAATGTCATAACTGAGGTACAAGGGAGCAGCTGGGAGGATGAGGTAAAGGCAGACATTATTTCCTCCAAAAGGAATAGGAAAGGGCTTCTCAGAAGGAGAGGGATTTGCGCAGGAGGGAAGGGAATCCTCTATTAGGCCTATCAATCACGGCAACTGAGTCTGTCACTGGAGTTTCTCTAGTATGTAACACATGCCTCCTACACTGCAGATTCCAAAGCAGCTTTGGGTTTTCTTATTAAACCTCTAGGATCATGAAGGTTATGTCTGCTAGCATGATGGAAAGAATATTTGGACAGAAAGGAAATCCTAAATAAAAGTGTAAAGTGTTGTAATCCAAGTAGCTCTAGGGATCAGGTAGAGTACAACACCAGAGAAAAGTTAGAGACCTGGGTTTAAATCCCTAGTGTGCACACTCTTGTAACTGTGTAAACTCAGATAGAGGTAATCTCCCTATGCCTCTGCTTTCTCAATTAGAAGGCAGTGACAATAGCAAACTATACGGTTTGTGAAGGTGGCTTTGGAGCTGGGCAGATGACATTGAATCCCTACTTCACCATTTACTATTCATTGGACTTTAGTCATCTGAGTTGTATATATTTTCTTCTCATCTATAAAAGTGATGGTATCACATTTGCTTCATGTGGTATTCTTTTATTAATTAAACCATTCATAAATCTAAGAGTCTATTAGGGCATGATACATTGGACATGTAAAAAAGTCAGTTTTCTCCTTGCCAGGCTGTATATCTCTTGCTTTGAGTCAAAAGTGGTTTGTTTCTTATTCTGTGGTATTACATTCATGGGAGGGGCAATGAATTGTTTAAATCTGAATGAGAAGGTGTGGTGGCTATAATTCCAGTGACTAGGGATGCCCGGGAAGAAAGATTGCAAGTTCCAGACCAGCCTCAGAAAGTTAGTGAGGCCCTAAGCAAGTTAAGGAGAACCTGTCTCAAAATAAAATATAAAGAAAAAGGACTGGGAGTGTAGCACAGTGAAAAAGCACCCCTGGATTACATCCCCATTACCAAAATTAATAATAATAATAATAAAAATTTTTGAATAAGAGAAAGTTTTAAAGGAAAGACTGAGACCCAAACTTGAGTTCTAATCCCAATTCTCCACAAAATGTTAGATTTTACTGCTTAAATGATCTGGGGCAAGTTATTTTACTTTTGTGAAACAGAATTACCTAAACCTGGGAATAAATCTTTACACAATGGTGGTAACTACACAAAGGTGGTTAAACTGCAGAACAACTTCCAGCATACCAAGCAGGGGCCAGTGAATATTCTTTCCTTCTCTGTTCCACACTTTCCTTGGAGAATATTTTCTGTCAGATTATCATTGGTGTCTGATCTTCCGTACACTGTCCTGGTACTCGACATTTACCTCATTTGTATGGCAATAGAGTTCTACCTGAATGTGTACGTGGGACAAAAGTGAATATCTTTTAATTAGGTTTGAAAAATAAATTGGAGTATTCCAATGGGGCCATCTGAGCAGAGCATAAGGAAGATCAACACTCTCACTATGGATACCCTGGGCCTGCAAAGCCTCTTCTTATCAGCTAGGCAAAGTCACGCGATGCCTTTTTCTTTGATTCTCTGGAAGAGTTTCAAAATTACATTTCCACTTCACAGACAAGTATAAACTGTGACCAATTTTTAACATGAAAGAGATTATATTAATAAAAAAGAAAAAAGAATTTTATGTATATATATGTAACTAATTCATTCACATAAAGTAAACATGAACAAAGATATAGAAATTTTCCCCATAAGAAAAAAAAAATAGGAGATCTGAAAATTGAAAACTAGACTATGAGCTCAAATGAGATACTGTCAGTTAAGTGTCTGAGGTCATTGACCTGTAGGCATCTTCACTGTGGTCATCTCACTTGCTGCATCTTGAGGAAGTGGAAATTCAACCTGATTAATGAAGGTTTGGGTCTGAAATGGCACCATGAGACAGAGACACAGGGAAGACAACTGGCTGTGTTTCATCAGCCTGGATGCCAAAGAGCCACCCACTATTAGTGACCTCCTGGGTTTTCTGTGGTCACCTCATAGCACCCTATGCCTGATTCACTATCTCTGAGAGAGTTCTCAAGAGAGAAGACTGGTTATAAAATATCCAATATTGTTTTTTATAGCTGACAAAAATCATGCAATAGTATAAATTTTAATAATTGTCTACAGTCTGCTTGATCATTGGCAAACACAATGTGAAAATTGAATTCCCAAGAATGTCCTTTTCACCCCTCACCTTAGACAAGGTCAACCCTATCCAGCTCCCTGGTCCTCCCACTGGCAGAACAATCCTGCCATTTTGACCCACCCCAGTACTGCACAGCTCTCCAGGTTGCCTCCTAATTTCTGTTCTAAATCATCAAATAAAAAGATTTTATTTTAGTGGTGCATCTAAGTATTTTCCATTCCCTAATAAAAGGTTCTGTTATGGTTTGGATCTGCAATGTTCTCCAAAAGCTTATATGTAGAAGGCTTTGTTCCCAGCTGGTGGCACTATTGGGTAACGACTTTTGGAAGTGGAGAAGGAAATAAATCACTTGGAGGTATGACTTGAAGGGTATATCTTGTCCTGGCCACTTTCTCTGTGTGTGTGTGTGTGTGTGTGTGTGTGTGTGTGTGTGTGTGTTTGTGTGTAAGTGTGTGTATATGTGTGTCTTTGTTCTCTGGCTACTATAAGGTTACCAGTTTTGCCTTGTTCTCTGTACCCCCATCCCTGCCCCAGTGATGATCTCCCCCATCACAGGCCCAGAATCAATGGACCCAAGTGAACGTGGAAACCTCTGATAACTTGAGTCAAAATACATCTTTTTTTCTCTGGGTTGAATTTTTTTTAAAGGTATTTTGTTACAGCAAAGCTGACTATTGGTAGATAGCTAGTCAGTCATAAATTGTTGCACAGGGAACAGACAATGAAGGATGACTAAAGACCACAGAAAGTCTATCTGATAGGCAAGGGCTTGAAAGATGGGGTCTTGTATGTCAAAACCTCCCCCAGGCATATTGACATCCTCCTCAGAAAAATTATTTCAAGATCATGTCACACCCTGCCACGGCCTAGTCCCTCCCTTATCACATAAAATTGCATAATCTCTAGTCACCCTGGCACCAAAAACATCATGATCCTCTTAAAGAAAGTTTGCTGAGAGCTTTTCAAAAGGTAATAAACCAATGAGGAGGGGGCAGAAAATAGGGAAGAAAAGAGGCAGAAAAGAGGGAGATTCAATTTCCTTAACTCCAACTCTGTAAGCACCACATCATCCTCTCTTTGAGGTGGTTTTTGCAGTTCCTGTGCTGTCAGTAAAAAGACAAGAGATGGACCTATGTGTGACTCCCTGGAAACTTCTTTGGGAACCCCAATAAAACTGGAGGGCAGGAGGGGCCTACTGTCCTTCCACTCTCTCAAAGGACCCACTCTCTCCTTTGAGACTGTCTCCTTTTCCTGTTTACTATCCCTTCTAGTAAGCTTATGCCTGCTACTCTGAGCAACACCTCTGAAATTTTTTTTTGGCATGATTGCAAGAATCATTGAAGAGAGGACCTCTAAATGGCTGTCCCAGCTTCCAGGCATGCCTCAGGTCCTGTATTGCTGTTGCTGAGATACTAAAACATAGTTACTAACTCACATTCTGTCCTTTTGCTTGATACTTCTTCTAACTAAAACCACCAGCACCACCACCAAAAAGAAAAAAGAAAAAATTATAAATACATATCCTTTTTCAAGTCTTAATGTTTTTGGTTTGTCTACAGTATGTTTTTCAACTTTACTGCCTGGGAAATTTCTACCTATTCTTCAGTATCACCTTGCAGAGAGACCTTCTAGCATCCTGCTCTTGCCCGAAGCACACTTTCAGGGCTCAGTCCTCTCAGAGCAATCACGGTAGACTTGTAAAGAGCACCAGCCTCTTTTAGGAGTCTCTGTGAAACCAATGACTGACATCTCAAAACGATGGCAGACATATAATGCAGGTATAATGCAGAAAGGAAGGAATGAAAAAAAATATTCATTCCAACATTAGAAGGAGAAATAATGGGGATATTATTGTTAATGTTGATACTGGTACGTTCTCTCTGCTCATTTTGACAAACCTCAAGTTGTGTCACACCAATCTGATTGCTTCTACTGGAACCTTTTTCTAGAAATATATCATTTTATAAAAGAGGGTTATTTCATGAATAACATGAGTGGACATAGGTCAGGAACCTTCATGCTTAGCAACCTCTAAAATATATTAGGGAAAGGAAAGAGGAAGAAGTCTGAATTTCTTTTCAGAAGATTTCTCTGAGTGTTTTTGTTAACAACAAAATGTGCTACAGCCTTATGTTTGACATAGGCAAACAGTTCCCTGCAGAGTTATTAATAAGCCCTTGTGGAATTGAAAGCTGGGTAGAAATAGTAAATGAATTGTGAGGAAATATTAAATCGGTAACAACCTCATTTATGGAACATATGCTTTTCCCTAAATTCTAGCAAAATCTCATTTTTGTTAGAAGGCTTATGGCATTATAAGGACAAACACATGAATAAAAAAAGGAAAAAGAAAGATATTTTCAAAATTTCCAGATAAAGGGGGAAGAGTGACATTCCTTCTTTTCTTAGACCATTTCCCTTTGAAAATTTGTAATTGTAAGTCCTTTCTGTGTCCCTTTGAGATGTATGTAAACCTTTTTAAAAGCTAAATAAGCCTCTCTCCAGTTTTACAACCAGAGATGCTTTTCCAAAGCGCCTGGGAGCCATCTCTTTGAAATGTAAATGTCAAGGAAGTTAGTGCCTCTATCTCCTTGATTGGGGGTGTGTGGGGGAGTGAGATTTTAATAAGGTGACTGACTCCAAGTTCTAAAACTTCCTGCTTGTCAGAGAGATATGAAAAGTTCCTTTTCTCCTCTGGCAAAGGCAACTAACACACACAGATGACTGCTTCAACTACCAGGTTATTTTAGAAAACACTGATAAAGGGTCCTAGCTCCTCTTACTTGACAACTAGTTGTTGTTTATCCTGGGAAAAGGATGGGACCTTCCCTTTCTCTTCTCCTTCCTCTCTTTCTCCCTCCTTTCCTCCCTTCCCCTCTTCCATCCTTTCCTTCTATTTCTTCTTTCATGTGATCTCTTTTGCAAGTTTCTTACACAAAATTTTAATACTTTTTCAAGTGCAAAGCATTAATACTTTTTCATTATTAAAACTCTTTATCCAACATTTGTGAAGAGGTTTTTCTGATTGGCAGACTTTTATTCTATGTGTTCCCCAGCTCTATCAACCAATTTCCAACTTCCTATATTTTAAAAATCTAGGCACTTATGAAAAGTCATATTTAAGTTCATTAAGAAAACTAACAGATATAATAACAAAAAAAATATTGTTGGTACCACAATCCAGGTAATACAGTAAAGAATGGACTTCAAAATCCCCATGGCATGGTAACTATTTGTATGCCTGTTTTCTGAACAACAACAAAAAAAAGATGAAATGTACTTCCGTGAGCCTTTTATATATGTGTTTTACAAAATATGTATGTATATATGCATAGGTAAATATACGTAAATAAATTGGTATGAAGACATTATGTAGAGAGTGAACTTGTACATCTTCTATGGGCTAGATAATTATTAAGTACTTTTTTATTATCTAACACATTTTGGAGTCTCTTTTATGTCAAAGTCAGTTGGAAAATATCTGTCATCACCTTTTTCTTCCCCTTCTTCCTCGTCCTCCTTTTCTTTTCTTTCTTCTTCTTCGTCTTTTTTTTTTATTACAAATTGTAAATATTTTAGAAGTAAAGTATTTGAAATATTTGAATTTTGATTTTTCATGGATGAAATTGTGATTTTTGGTTTCTTTTCATACAATGACCAATTGTATGGTTTACCTGTTTTTTACAAACCTGGAACTGATTTCTTTTGACTCATTCAAGAATCCTTTCAAGCAACAGTGATATAGTTAACTAAAGGGTCAATAGTTCTGTTATTTGGTTCTGTGATGAGGTGCTTTAACCAGAGAGACCATTTGTACCAGCTAACCAAAGATCTATGAAGACAAAGAGATCTAACACAAATGAATGATTGCTTAGTCAAATCAAATCAACTAGAGATGTCACCTAGAATCAAGCCTCATTAGTAATTTCAAGAACACAAATAACCAAAAAGCAAAATTGGAGTAGAGAGAGCTTGAGACATCCTTTGCAGCTCCTAGATCTTTCCTTCCCACCTTGGACACATGTTCTCTGATTCAGGCTGAAATGAGGTCACTAATATTGATTGTGAATCATCTCCCAGAGTGATGAGTATTTATATTATGAAGCATTTCGTCCTTATAGAAGGACAGTTATGTATTTAATATGACTTTCTCTGGAGAGGCAGTTCTCAAAAATTCATAGATTGTTGGTTAGTTTTCTACAAACAATCCTAAAACAGGGACAATAGACCATTAGGATTCTACAGTTATGGATGCTGCTTTGATCAAATATCATTCCTCTCATTGTCAAGAGGCCAAATTACCGAGTAATGTTTACAGGGAGTCGGGCTTCTTTATTCTTCAAGGTTGAAATGGATATAACCCAGCCACCCCAATTCTTTCCTCTCTGGTAAGTAACCAGACTAGACACATTTCTCCACCACTCAGTACCTGTCAGAACTGTTCTGTCTTTTCTGAATATTAGCTGTAAATATCAGCATCTTCTTTTCAGAATTTCCACCAATACCAATTGTGTTAACTGAAACAGAAACCCAGAGTTTTAAATTCTTTCAAGTTTTAGCATATTCCATCACCCACACATAAAAAGATACCAATCACAGAAAAAATTTTCAAAAATTTAAAGTCATCACATACGTCACATCACCTGGATTTTGTTTGTTTTGGATGTATATATAGGCCCTTATTCTTGACATACTAAATTAGAATCAGTGGTGATTTACTAGGAAACTGCATTTATAATTTCCAGTATGACCTTTATGCATACAAAAGTCACAGACCATCTGTTCTAAATATGAGCTAAAGCTGGCATAATGTACTGGTAAAAATTACATGTAGGAAACCAACCTAGGTGCCCTTTAACAGATGAATGGATTAAAAAAAGTATATATATATATATACTTTTTTAGATTTATATAATATTATATATTATATAATATTATATAAATAATATAATATATTATATAAATTATATAATATTATATAATTAAATTATATATATTATATATAATATATATATAATTATATATTATATAATACATATATATTATATATCATATATTATTATATATTATTATTATATATTATATAATATATATAATTATATATATATTATTATATATTATATATTATATTATATTATATCATATATTATGATATTATATAATATATATATTATATTATATTATATTATATTATATATTATAATATATTATATTATATATTATAATTATATAATAATTATATAATTATATAATTATTATATATAATTATATATATTATTATTATATTATATAATATATATTATATTATATATAATATATATTATATTATATATTATAATTATAATATATAATATATATTATATATTTTATATATATTTATTATATAATTATATATCATATATCATATATTATACATATATTATATATCATATATTATATATATATTATATATATAATATATATTTATATATATATATATTTATTTATAAATAAATATAAATATAAATAAATATAAATAAAATAAATAAAATATAAATATATAAATATATAAATAAATAAATATAAATATAAATATATATATTTATATATATATTTATATATATTTATATATATATTAATTTATATATATATATTTATATATATAATATATATATTATATATATAATATATAATATATATGTAATATATATTATATATATTATATAATATATAATATATTATATAATCATAATATATAATATATAATTATAATTATAATATTATATAATTATATTTATATATTATATATTAAATATATATAAATATATATTATTATTATATTATATAATATATATTTATATATAGTAAATATATAAATATATATTATATAATATATAATATATAATATATAATATATAATATTTTATATAATTATAATATATAATATATAATTATGATTATAATATTATATAATTATATTATATATATTATATATATATTATATATATATATTATATATTTAATATATTTAATATATATGATATATTTAATATATTTAATATATAATATATTATATATTATATTATATTTATATAAAAAGTATATATATATATATGATGGAATATACTAAGCCTTAAAGAAGAATGAAATTATGGCATTTGCTGGTAAATGGATGGAGCTGGAGAATATCATGCTAAGTGAGATAAGCCAATCTGAAAAAACCAAAAGCCAAATGTTTAATCTGATATGTGGATGCTTATTCATGATGGAGTGGGCATGGGAGGATGGGGAGAGTGGCGGGGACTAGGGAAGAATAGAGTTACTTTAGATTAGGTAGAGGGGAGTGAAGGGAGGGGAGGGGGTACGGGGATAGGAAGGATAGTAGAATGAATCAGACTTTATTATCCCATGTACATATATAACTATATGACCAGTGGTATTCTACATCATGTATAACCAGAAGAATGAGAAATTATATTCCATTATGTATGGTGAATCAAAATGTATTCTACTGTCATGTATAACTAATTAAAACAAAAAAGTTTTAAAAAATGTTAACAGATATATGGGGGGGGGGGAATTGCATGCAATGTGTATTAAATGCTTATTCCAGTATTCAGCACAGAAGATACTCCAAATGTTAGTGATTTTAGTGATAAGATGTCCAACCAGACTATTGTCTTTGTGCTATGTTGTCTTCAGAGATTGACCTAATTAAGGGCTCAACCTGTTAGGTCAGGAGTCATCAATTATTGGGAGATGACAGAGATTAAAACACACAAACAAACAAACAAACAAAAAAGTTAAAATATTTTGACTCACAGCAACCATTTCCTAATAATCTTCACTCAGCAAAAATTTATAGGGAACTAGAGGCTGCATACATTTTGATGATTCTTTATCACCAAAGCTCTGTGAAAGAGGCTGGAATGAACTGCCTGCCACATTTTGATGGGACATTCTTTAATCTCTTAGAGTTGGGATATGCAAACTCTGGATGTTAGGGAACAAGTTTAAAAATCAGCTATCTTATATTTCTTCATGTTTACTGCTCTGGCTGCAGTAGACACAAGGAAAGAAGACATGGTCTTAAATCTGGACTTGGGTACTTATGTGCCTTGGGCAAGTTTCTTCCCTTTCACTTTTGTGGAAACGAGATTTCATACACTTCCTAAAAGCGAAAAAAGGAAATTTACATGAAAATATCCCAGACAGCATCAACACAAAGCAGGCAACCATGAAAAAAATTGTTTCCATGTCTTGTTTCAGGGTGAAATAACAACAAAATTAATCACTCAACAGAAAACTCTTTAACCTTCATCTTAAATATTGAGTTTTTTGCTCCAATTAATCCTTTCATCACTTTCCTTCTGCATTTATCACTGAGTTGTGCTTTGCTCTCATAGATCTGATATTTGTCTTCATGACCAATCACTTCCTCCTTCACCAATCAGGTTTGTACCAAGCAGATGCCATACACCTGCTCCATCAAAGTTCTCTTCAGACGCTCCAGTCTTGGCTGCATCACTTTCTTTGTGGACTTGATCTTGTTGTTTTCCCATGGAATGTTTTGTTCCCATGACCTTTGTGGCTTCCAGAGTTCCTAGGTTTATGATAGAGAACATACATCACTTTTATACTTAATTGAGTGTTATAACATTATCCAAGGGTAATTTAGTTATATGAAAGTTTTGCTGTGTACTTCAAAATTTCTATGTTAATATTTCATCTCATGCCAATCAGAATGGCACTTATCAAGCAACAAATAAATATTGATGAGGATGTGGGGAAAAAGGGACACTCATACATTGCTGGTGGGACTGCAAATTGGTGCAGTCATTCTGGAAAGCAGAAAACTTGGAATGGAACCACCATTTGGCCCAGCTATCCCACGCCTCAGCTTATACACAGAGGACTTAAAATCAGCATACTACAGTGAGGCAGTCACATCAATGTTCATAGCAGCTCAATTCACAATAGCTAAACTATGGAACCAACCTAGATGCCCTTCAACAGATGAATGGATTAAGAAAATGTGGTATATATAATACAATGGAATACTATTCAGCTTTAAAGAAGAATGAAATTCTGGCATTTGCTGCTAAGTGAATGGAGTTAGAGAATATCATGCTAAGTGAAATAAGCAAACCCAAAAAAACCAAAGGCCAAATGTTTTCTCTGATATGTGGAAGCTAATACACAATAAGGGGAGAGGGGGATAGGGAAGAATAGTGTTACTTTATATTAGGTAGAGGCCAGTGAAGGGAGAGGAAGGGCATTGGGATAGGAATGATAGTAGAGTGAAACAGACATTATTACCTCATGTTACATTTATGACTGCATGACTGATGTGATTATACAATTTGTATAATCAGAAAAATGAGAGTTTATACTCCATTTATGTATGATCTATAAAAATGTATAAATGCATTCTACTGTCATGTACAACTAATTAGAACAAAATAATAAAAACAAATTTTAAAAAATCTCTGGCACATATTTTATTTGTTTTTGAAAACATATCTGCATTCTTCAGATTTATCAACATTGTATTTCAAGTATTTTCAAAAATCAATTTCCAGTTGGTTGACCTTTGAACCCTTAAATAGTTGATTCAATTTTTATAACATTTAGTAGTAATCACCATCCAAGACTGCAGTTAGTTTTAAAAATTGTGCAAAAACAGACTGTATTTTGATTCATTGTACACAAATGGGGTACATCTTTTCATTTCTACGGTTCTACACAAAGTAGATTTATATCATTTGTGTAATCATACATGTACATAGGGTAATGATGTCTGTCTCATTCCACCATCTTTCATACCCCTGTCCCCTCCTCCCTCTCATTTCCCTCTATGTAATCTAAAGTTCCTTCATTCTTCTCTCACCCCCACCTCCCACCCCCATTGTATATCATATCCACTTACCAGGGAAAACATTTGGTCTTTTTTTTTTTGGAATTGACTTATTTCACTTAGCATAATATTCTCCAATTCCATCCATTTATCTGCAAATGCCATAATATTATTATTTATGTAAAAATTAAAAAATAATTATTATTTTTTTTTAAAAAGCTCATGCCAGTGCACATATCACTTTGTAAGTTTTAGTATGCAAATCTTAAAGATCAGGAGTCCCCCCTCCTTTTTTTTTTTTCCTTTTGTCATGCTGGTGATATCAAGCCCAGGGCCTCAATGTACAAAGCAAGTACTCTGCTACTGAGCTATATCCCCAGCCAGGACTTGCCCCTTTAAGACAACCCCAGTTCCATCACCAGACCCTCAGATTCTTTAATACAAATCACTTAACATCATCAGACTTCCAATCAGGGCTCACATTTTGCAAAGCGGCCTCTGAAAGTTCTTTCTTTTTCCAGTTGGTTTAATCTAGATCTAAACAGTATTCTACATTGTGATTGGTTAAAAATCTCTCTTTTTTCTTTTTATCTATAGCACCCCTCCACTTTCTTCCCTTGTAATTCTGTTGCCACTGTTTTTGTTGAAGCATGTGTCAAAATAAAGACCTCCTCATTCTAAAAAAAAAAAAAAAAAAAAAAAAAAATTGTGCAAAACCTTCTTAAAGAGAAACATTTATGGCCATTTTACTTTTAGCCAAAATTCCAAGGTGATTCATTCAGTGAAGAATAATTATTACTGTTGTTGTTTTGGTTTTTATTTTTAAATAAATGATGTCAGAACAAAAAGATAACCCCGAAATGAAATAGTGAACTTAGATCTCTGCCTCATACCATACACAAAAATTAAATCAATAATGATTATAAAAATAAAGGTAAGAACTTAAAGGATAAAATTTTTAGAAGAAAAATGGAGAAAAATCATCCTGTCTTTTATTTGGGCATAAACTTTTCAGATATGACTTCAAAAAACCATGATCCATAAAAAACAAATGGTTGCAAAATGTAAAATTTTGTGCTTCAAAGCCATCATTAAGAAAATAAGAAGACAAGTCACAAACTGCAAGTTTGCAAATCATAACTGATAAAGGGATTACACAGAACTCTTATTTTTCAATAACAATAACAACAAAAAAACCAACTCAATTTAGAATGGTCAAAATATTTTAATAGGCACTTTATCACAGATGATAAACACACAGATTCTTAATATCACTAGTGGTTAGAAAAGTGCAAATGAAACCAAAGCATCATTGAACATTTACTAAAAATAGTAATAATTTTAAGAGAAGGCAATACAACGTGCTGACAAAGGGGCAGAGAAGAAAGAACACTTGCACAGTGCTGGTGGGAATATAAAAATTACACAGCCACTTTAAAAATAGTTCAGCATTTTCTTAAAAGAGGAAAACTTTTATAAACTAACCATATAACTTCTATAAACTAACCATATAGAACCCAACAATTCTACTCCCAGGAAATTATTGAAGGGAAATGTAAATACATCTACATAAAAATATGCACGAGTGTTCATGGAAGCATTATTCACAACAGACCCAAATTGCAAACAATCCAAACGTCCATCGACAGTTAAACACATAAGCAAAAATGCTGCATGTGCACTTAATTGAAAACTATTCAGAAGTTGAAAGGATGCATATCAGAACATGGATGGACCTAAAAACACATGCTAAATGAAAGCACCCAGATGCAAACAGTACATATTATATGATTTCATTTGCATAAATTGCTTAGCATCAGGACACTTTTGAAGATGGAAAGCAGATTGGTGTTTGCTAGAGAAGGGTGCAAAGACTAACTGCAAACACACAGGAGGAAACATTCTGAGATTATGAAAATCTCTAAAACTGGATTTCAGAGACGATTGCACCATTTCATAAACATACTAAAATAATTAAATTGTGCACTTAAAATTTATTTTGTGATATGTAAATTATACTCCAGTAAAGCTGTTTAAAATTAACAGAAAGCAAGGAAGCAAGCAAACAAGAAAGAACTTGAAAGGAAGAAAGGAGCTATGTGGAAGGGATTTTGCCTCAGGAGAATTGTACTTTCTCTTCCCTGGTTGGCCACCAGTGTCTCTTTATCTGCCAGACCCCTCTCATCAATATTTAAATGTATCCTCACCTCTTTATCTTAAAAATACTCTTCCTCTCCCAGGTGTCTCTACTCCTGCTTATATGATCTCTGCAACTAGACTACCATTCTCTTCCTTCCTTATTTCTCTCTAACACCAAATATTTTGCAAACTGTTTTCTGTTTCTTTCATTTCACCAAAATAGTTTATTTCTTAAGTCATTAATGACTTTCTTGTCATTGTATTAGATGGATTTCATAAGACTTTTTGTTTTTTAAACTTCATATAATTTCTGAAGCTGTTAACTTCCAGTCTGTGTAAAACTCCTCCTCTCTCAGGTTCCTCGATTACAGACATTTTCTCCTTCATTTCAGGCCAAAGTGTTGGAAACATTGAATGCTCGTCTTTCACTGTTGGCTGACTCTATCTGAGGGCTCTTTTTTACTCTCTCCTTCCACATGTGATCTCTGTTGGAGGCCGCTGCCCTGTAGGGCCCGCAGTGGTGGCTGGCCTCGCCCTAAGATGGCACCGAGAAGCCCAACCGCAAAGAAAAACAACTTTAAGGAAGTGCTTTCTATTGGCTGACTGATCTCCGCATCCGTGCTTAGCTCGTGATCAGTACATGTCCTCATTACCCACCATTAAGTGTCCACGAGCCAAACGCCTGACCCGTTAAGGTGATTGGCTGTTATATCCCATTAAGCTGTGTACTTTGCTCGGCGGAGGCAGGCAGGCAGCAGCTGCGTGAGGAGAGAAGAAGAGAGGCAGCGGTGACGGGACGAGAGAAGAAGGAGAGAGAGAGTTGCACGACAAGAGAGGAAGAAGAAGAAGACGGCGGCGGTGGAGGAGGAGGAAGAGCCAGGCGCTCGGCTCAGAAGCTCTCCCATAAAAATAAAGACCTTAAAACTTCATCTGAGAGTTGAGTCTTCCTTGTACTCGCTGGACGAGACAATCTCCAATTCTATCCCAAAGTGAATCATCTCCATTCCCACTTCCACCTCTCTTACTCTCTTCCCATCCACAAGAATAGCTTCACTTTACCAAAGTCAGGTGCCCAAACCAGCAATCTGATATTATTTTGGCTATTTCCCTTCCCTCACTGCTCCACTAAATCCTGCTAAATCTCCCTTTTACATATTTATTTCATGATCTCACTTCTCTATGTAGTGACCACCATCACCTATTGCAGAAGACCATTATTTCCAGTACTCGAGTCTTCTCCCAGTCAGCATGATGGGTTTCAGTCTGGTAGAAACACCCTTGTTCTGTAGAGCCAGAACTCTCTGTGCTACTCCTATCACGTTGTTCTTCACACAAGTTGCATACGACTCAAAGAATTGTAAGGTCTGTGATAGCGAGTTCTATGCCCACCTGATTCTTCAGTGTATTTACAGGATCTCTAATGTGGTAGCATTTCACAGAATGCATTAAGGCATAATTTGAAAACAAAGATTTTTGTCATAAGCTCAAATTATTCAACGGAGTGATACAATGAAAAGAAAATATCCCTGTGGGAACCTCAGCTGCCCAGAAAAATGTCTGTAGAAGAGGCAATAGTCCTGTCCTATTCTGGTCCTCTATGGGCCTACTTTCAGAGTCCCGCTAGTAACAGAAACAAGCCCATTTAGGACACAATGTTTACTCTGTCAGGTGGCCTTCAGACTATGATAAAGAAAGAAAACTCATGGGGAATAAAAATATTTAAAAGTAATTTTAAGGCCTTGCATGCATGTTTCTTTTTCTTTGCTACGGGTTTATGACAAAAGTCCCTAGAGCAAAGTTAAGGGCATATTGATTTTAGGTCAGGAAGAACTTTATATCAAAAGAAGATATAAATATATATAAAAGATGGAATAGAATGATTCTGAATACTTGTCAGCGGAGTGTTAAAAATTTTTGAGGTAACACGCCATAATTCCACACCATATTGACAAAATTTTTAGTATTAAATGAAAATATGGATTTAGGTGACTAATAATCTTTCTTTGCATCAAGAGCATCTGTGGTAAATCAGGAAATTGTACCTAATTGCAAATCAATAGCTACATAATGAAGCAATCAGAAATATGATCTATTAATATAATTCCAAATTGCCTTAAGAAATTAAACTTTACCCCAAATAGATTTTATGGTGAGGTAACAATAAAAGTAACTTTGTAAATGCCAATACGTGAAACTTATATATGTGATTTATAATTGAGCAAAATTCAGAGGAAGAAAACTTTATTACCTTGGAGAATTAACTCAACTAAAATAAATATAGATTTTAGAAAGTATAAATGCTACTAGTTAGATATGAAAGCCTTTTCTGACTAATAAAATATTAATGAGGAAACTAACAAAGCATATTTGGGGAATACTTACCATGGAGATGAATAATACAGAAAAAGAAATGCTGACTAGTATGCTATGGACAAAATAATGGTGATACCAAAGGAAATTAGCAGTGTATACATCCCTGCAGGAGATGCTTAGAGGTGAGCAGGGAAGGGAACTGCAGCTAAAATGATATTTGTGTAAATTATAATACAATGTTTAAGAATCTAGGAGTCAAAGAGTGAGGGTCCTTTTAGAAGAGGGGTGAAAATGTCTCCCTCCAAAAAAAACCAGGCCCTAAAACCTGGTGAGGACTCCACCCCCACCTCCCTCACGAAGTTCTTCCATGTCAGCCATCATGTGGAAGACAACTGAGACTTTGAGGTGTGGACAAAAAATATGCTAAAACTTCCATTCAGATTCTTTGTTCATTCTCAATATTCAGGGAAGGAAGAAACAAAGAACAGAATGAAAGTTAATTTTCTCATGGGAAGTAGGGGCAGTTGGGATCCCTCAAGCTTTGCATAGGAGATAATCCCAGAAAATGAACAGTCAAGGATCTTGCCATTTTTATTTTTAAAAGGATCTGGCCAATTACTGTTGATGAGCTCATGCATATGGTAATAATCTCAGCCTCCTGTTTCCTTCTACTCCTCAGTGAAAGTCTTCGACATGCATTTGTCTCCAACACACTCTCTCAAGGTCCCAGTCAGGCTTGTTGCAGCATAAGTTAAACTCCCAAGTTGTTAATACTAAGCCCCTGCTGCTCATAATTCCTGTCTATTGCCCCTCAACTCTTGGTCATTTTTATCTGATAAACATACTCACCACTGGGTTTGCAAGCACAACATTGCAGTTATTCATTTATACCCACAATTTATTAACTCTGTTACAGTCATGGACATAAAGAGCTTGGGTGTGATTCCAAAATTTGCTGTTCCCTTTGAGATTTATTTCAAGGCACTTTGTGACCCTATAACTTTGAAAGGCCCATATAAAAGAAGGTTTATTATTAGAGCTACAACCAGCAGGATAGCTTTCCTTATAGCCTTGGCAGTGGTTCTATGAGAGATTTCTCTTTGTAGCACTTTCTGTAGAATAGATTTCAGTTAAAATTTAGCAAGTGCAAACTGAAGCAAGCGGGAAGTTTGTTAACAAAATATCAATCCATGAGTTTGTCTCTTCTGAGATAAAGCAATGACAAGACTTAAGAAGCAATAAAGTACTACAGATGGCAGAGAGTATTTCAGTTATTTATATATTTAAAAATAGCTCCGACTTCCGAAAGATCAGCATGAGAAAATGGTGGAAATGATTGATGAAGACGATTTGCTGGCAGAGAAAGTCTGGGACCTTAATTTTGCAGATTCCTTATCATTTTCTTTCTTCTTATATAAAAACTATTTTTGGAATTATAGTAAACATAGAATGATTAAACTGAAAATCAACTGCAGCAGGTGTCTTTTGACCATTTACCTATGATGCATACCTACACTGCGCATTAAGGAGCAACAACATTTCAATTCATCATCACAGTTTCCATGAAGATGACCAACTTTACTAAAGGCATGCATGGTCATTACATTGCAATCAGTTTAATCCTGTTATCAATAGTGAGGATACACACCCTTTTCCAGTTAGTATGGAAATACAGCTTTCTTTTGCTTACATGATTGCAAGAGTATCTACTAGTAAATCATTCCAAGACAACAGAAAGAAATAAAAACAAAAGCAGAAAAACATCAACATCCATTTGTATTTATATGAAAAGTATTTATTGGCCTAAACATTTATGATTACAAATCAATAACCCTAGACCCTAGTCCTGGCAATTAGTCCAACTATTAACGCACCAAACTCTTTCTATCAAGCTGTTGAGGACAGTGACCTTGTACTCAGACCATTGCATGAGAATGTTGGAGAAGATAGCCTGTGTTCACTTCAGGCTTTTCAAGGAAGGAACAGAAATTTCCCTGAGTCACCATTAATCTTAAAGTCCTATATCCAGAAACTTCACTGAAAAACAAATCTAGAGGTGACTGATCCAACAAGTTTTGACTATTATATTGACAAACTAAACTCCATAGATATGTTCAAGGGAACTGTGAGTTTCTCACAAGAATTATTAAGTTTTTTGCTTCTATATTATTGATAATGATAAAAGATTTGCTATAGACTGAATGTTTGTGTCCTTCCAAAACTTATGTGTTGAACCCTAACCCCCATGTATTGGGATTACTCATAAATGAGATTAGTATTCTCATAAAAAGAGGCCCCAGAGAGCTGCCTTGCATCTCCCATCTGATGACCTTGTAACAAGATGGCCCTTGTATGAATCAGGGAGTAGGCTCTCACCAGACACCAGATCTACACACTGATGCCCTGAACTTGGACTTTCCAGTCTCAGAAATGTAAGAAAAAAAGTTATGTTCTTTATAAGCTTTTCATTTTATGGCAATTTGATATAGCAGCCCTCATTGACAAAGGCAAGACCTTAAAGCATAAACAACCACCACCACATAAGGCAGCACTATTGCATAATGAAATTCCTTACATTTGCATGTGTGTTTGTGATCATGTTCATTACAAAAATTATTTTAATAGTAGTGTACTAATGAGTAAATAACTGAGGTAAACTTAGCATGTAAATTGTGTATTAGTACCAAATTGCTTTGATGTATACTGTTCAAATAAATGTCTGACATATGTTAATTTGACAAATGTTTTTGGAAGGCTTCTCTGTATCAGGCACTGCTCTGTACCTGGCTCTGGAGAAATAGGGCTGAAGGTGAAAACATGGCTCCTACTCTCATGGGAATACACATCCTCATGAGCCAGACAGAGAAGAAGCAAATTAATTTTAATACATCAACACATTTGATCACTGTTTTCCTTATTTGAAAAGTAGAAAGTAGTGCTATGTGCTGAGCAGGGTATACCGTGGAGTGGATGAGGGGACAGCTGGTTGAAACTGTCTAGAACCTTGTCTCTGAGATGTGACTGATGAGGAAGAAAACTACCATACACGCATAGGAAAGATATTCATTCCAGGAACACCTTCCAGTCCGAGCCCCTATAGCAGAAATACAAAAATCTAACAAAATCAGACACTGAGGTAGAGTATTGATGGCTAGCTAGTTCGTGACTGGCACGAATGAAGTTGGAGACGAAGCAGTAGGTGGGGAAGGGCACGACAAAAACTGTAGGTCATGCAAAAAGGTAGGGAAGGTGACAGAAGCCTCTGGGTGATTTTAAATTGAAAAAGCTGTGAAGTGAATTCCATTTATAAATGATATCCTAGGCTACTCTGGAGACAAACAGTGTAGAGAATCAAGAGAGGTAATAAATAAGCAAGCTAGGTGGCTATTGCTGACATCCAGGTGGATGAGGATAGAAACTATTTGCTGAGATAAAGTTGTCAATGGGGAGAAGTGGAAGAATGCTGAATATGTTTTCGAAGTAGTGATCACACACACACACACACGCACACACACACACACACACACATTGGTACACATTACCTAGGGGTCTCCAGAAACTCAGAACCAATAGAAGAGATAGATGGATAGACAAATAGATAGAAATATGTAGACAGGGATTTATTAGAAGAAGAAGGCACACATGACTATGGGTGTTAAGGAATCCCATGATCTGCCATCCTCTAGCCGGAAACCCAGGAAAGCCTGTGGTGTAGCCTCAGTTAGAGTTCAAAGGCCTCCTCCAACGTTTTGTTCTATTTGGATCTTCCATTGATTGGATACTGTCCATCCATGTTGGGAGCACTATCTGTTTCACTCAGTCCACTGATTCAAGTGTAAATCTCATCCAGAAACAACCCCCAAGGCACACCCAGAATAATGTTTGATCAAATATTTAGACAACTTTCCATCTAGTCAAGTAGCCACATTAAATAAACCGTCACAGGCTCTATACTAGGAATTTGGGGGTAGAATTGGGATTAGAAAAAGTGTCCTACGATCAAGGCCATGGTATTTCCTATAACATTTCCTTGCTTTCCCTAGCAATAGGCTAAACCCTCTGGGGAACAAAAGGCAGAATAGGAAGCCTATGGTCTGTTCCCTGTGCCACCTGATTTCTATCAAAGTGATGAATGAGCACATCTCTGATTGTTAAGTGCTTATCAGAATGCATGAAAAATAGCAATAAAGATATTAACTCAGGATGAACATCAATGGATACAGATATACTGAGTCAATGATTTTGAGGTGTTCTCATGAGACACTCTCTTCCAATTTTGTCATTCTTTGTCTTTGCCATTGGTTTGCAGGAGAACGGAATTTTACATTCATAGTCTGTAAATCATACACACAAAGAATAGCTGACAATAGACCTCTGCAGAGACATGCCTCTACATATATCAGTGGGCATAGGCTAAGCTCTTCTTCTAGAACTTAATTATGTGATCTTGATTCATACCTTTTGTAAAGTTAAATCTTCAAATATTTCATGATGGAATTTTCCAATTAACATGCTTAAAAAACTCAGCTCTTTACTGCACATGATATATGCTCAGAAAACTCGTGTGCATCATACTAGTGACCCCTTCAGCAAATCCACGTAGTAAGCATTGCTGCTCTCAATTCACACAACTGGCAAGTGTCACAGCAGTGATTTGCATATACATTGTGTTAAATTCAGGATCCTTCAAACTGGTGAAAAATATCATTAATTTAAGCCTTACTTAAGCTGGGGAAATACAGGAAAATGAAGCCAAATAAAATGGGTTGAAAATGAAATTTTAATGAGATGCCTTTCAGGTAATGGAAGATCTATAGTGGGAAATTAGCTAGAAACAATCTTTTGTGATAATGTGTAGAGGTTGTTTTAATATTCTGAGTTTTAAAGGTATTCAACTCTAAATTCTTACCTGCTCACTGTTTTTACCCATGCTTTCAGATGCTTCGTTTCTAATTTCACTGCTCCATACCTTTTAAAAGGTACATTCATGGGAAAAGAAAGAAAAATCCAGGAACAGGCAATATCTTAGTTTGATTATATCTATATCCAACTGATTTAGACTAGGTATGGTTTGAGATTAGGCTCTCCTACTCAAGTGATTAATTTAGAATCCTCATGGTCCATCCATTAATCCAGCTATTAATTGTACACACAATTAATAGCTGCAAATAAGCACAAATAAGAGGAAGTAAATTAAAATAAACAAAAATCAAATACAACCATTACAAATTCTGAGAGAAATACAGTTGGTTTTTATCACAGTTAGAACAGTTAATACATTAACTTCCCCAAAGAACAAAAGCATATCCATAATTCATAAAGTTCACCTAAGTTCACAAAATAATCATGAAAGTCAATCAAGGCAAAAATTTTCTTGTGATGAGAGTGAGAAGCTGAATGAAGCCTTCAGTATGACTTCTAAGCTCCCATTAATAATCCAGAGGAGATGCAAAAACATTCTAAAGGGAATCTCACTACGAATTAAAAGACTTCTTTTCTTTAAATTTGATCTGTGTCCTTCAAGATTTAAAACAGTTAAAAAGGGGAAAGTCCTTCTCTAAGCCTGAAAGTTCAAAGCAAATATTATCTTTGGTCATCGCCCACCTCAACACTTTGTATTCATGGACTAATTTATTTATCTGAGTGCACGATCACACAGATTTCATCTCTCACTTAGGTCAGACCATAAATAAGGCTACATCAGCTGAGTTCAACCTCTAAATATAAGTCTTATGCTTAGTCTAAAAATAGTTAACTCACACAAAGTGCAAGAGGTACTGGATTCTGAAATATATTTTGAAATTTCCCTTGTGGATTGAAATGACTTTGTGCTTTAATTTGTTTCTTGTTCTGCAGGGGAAGGTGCAAGAAAACATTCTCGCTTTTAATGAAAGTGTCATGGGAATGGAACCAGCATTTTTTTTTAATACAAAGAAAATGTATTCCCATATTTTGAATGGACCCTCAAAAAAAGATCCTAAAAATCCATACAGGTATCAGCTGGAATTCATGATACAAGTTTATTCATCAGAGTAATCATCTCCAATTTAGTATTTACCTGCCTTGGTGACCAGCTTTGTTGAACAGAAAAAAAAAAAGAAAGATGATTCTGACTCACTGAAGTGAAACATAAAATAAGTTGGAGTTTAGAAACCATTTGTATCTTTAACAACCTCCTGGAAAAGTGCTCCCTGGGGCACCAGGCCCTTCAAGCAGATGTTACCTTGAAAGGAAGCTCTTTCCCTGTGGACCCCAAACAAATTATCACTACGTAGACTGCAGTCTCTAGGCCCTGAGTCAAAGCCATATGTTCTAAGCCGGTTCTACTGGAGCAGTTTGAACTTAGGAACAACTGTTGTGCTTAGATTTAAAAAATATGGCAGGCTTTTAGTGATATACATTAAAAACCTGGTCAAGGACTTGTAAATGCCATTAAGTCCATATTCTCTTAGTCCCTTATAAATTCTCCTGAGGCAGTTTGAAGTCACAGGTGATACAAGGAGGGATCTACACCTCAGAACTCCCAGAAGTCCTGTATTGCTCTGAGACACAGATACTGATCCCCTTTTTAGGGCAGATATTTGGAGTTTAGGAAGGTAGCCAAAGCCACACAGTTAGTAACCAGATTTTGATTTGGGACCAATCTGAGACCAAGGTCATTTGCACTCCTGTGTTTAATTTTGCTCAAAATACAAATGCAGGAAGGTTGGATTAAGCATGGTTTTCATCTGAGTGAGCCCCGAATTCCCAGTTTCAACTCGTTCTTTTCCCCTCACTTGGTAAGCCCTGCACAAAGAACTGATTATCCAGGTATTACACTGGCTCTCATACCTCAGCTCAAAGGTGAGAAACAGTTGATAACTTTCAGCTTACTATACAGAGGCTCCTGTCCCAGGAGCCTGTGATGTCCCTAGAAGTGCTGGCACACATGGCAGCAGGCAGTGGTGGACAATGTTCTGACAGTTGTGGGAGCAATCACATGGGCTGGCCTGTACCAGAGAGCAGAAGAGCAAAGGAAGATGGGGAGAGATAACAGGGTGACTACCTGGAATCTAATGCTGGGTACCTGACCCATGGCAGAAACTGACATACAGAACAGAGAAGGACACTCAAGGACACCTCATCGTGCATTCCTATGGTGTCAGTTCTTACAGATAAGGAAAGTGAGACTTAGAGTGGACACGAACAACTTGCCCAAAGTCACAACCACAAATTTAAGGAGTCAGGATAAAGCAATTCATTGTATGTACTTATCTGATGATTTCTATCGGTTAGGCTGCAACCCATGGGCAGAGAGAAGAGAGGCAAAGAAAAATGGAGACACAGGAGAAGTTCCACATCAGAGATATGGTAAGACAGATTAAGTGAGACCACACATATATTTTCTATGGTACCAAACACCAATAATTCTCTGAGATGCCCTCCCAGCTTACCACAAAATTGGTGCAGAATATAACAACAACAGTGCCCTGCGAAGAAGCACCCTGAGAATCATCAGGGGAGAGCAGGACTTGTGGAACACAGAGTTCTGGGGGGAAACTCATCCACCAATTGCTTGGCTCATGTCTTAATGCATTCACTCTTTGCTACAATCAATCTTTCAACTAAAATACAGACATAAACTCCTTGACTCAACACAAGTTGAGAGGCTATTTCTGCCTTCCAAAAGCTCATGACTTTCTTGAGGAAACAGTTGGAAGAAATTCTATGGAAGCTTAGGAAAAAGGGTCATGTTTTGTCTAAAACATGGCAAATTAGTCTTTAGTCTGCAAACTGTTATTAATAAGCTGATTATATAAACACACACACATATACATGACATCATGTATACATGGCATCATGTATTTAGGTGTTTATCATGTGTTTATTATGTGTTTATATAATCAGCTTGTTATTATATATTTCTCTTAGGGAGCCCATCCTATTGTTCTCTCTATTTCTATACAACTCCCAACAACTATTAACGCCATTGCACAACCCTAACTAGAGGTGAATGACTACGATCTGCTTCCAAATGATTTCACCTTATATCATGACAGAGAAGGTAACAAGGGTGTTGCTGTGATGAAGAACCCACTCCACAGCCATATGAACCCCCAGCCCAGCCAAAGGAGGCCATCAGATATGTGTAGGAATTCATATTTTAAACAGGCATCATCGTATCCTCAGGAAATACAAAAAACTCAAAGCCCATTACTGGACAGAAGTAACAAAAGAGAACTGGTTACAAATACAGAACAAATTGCAAAACAAAGATGACAACCAAAAGACCAGTGAGGGGGCGACGATTCAGTATAAATGCTCCCATGTTAAATAGACACATCCCAGAAGGAAAAAAAAATATTTTTGAAAATCTCTAATTTTTTAGCAGATTCAAGAAAGGGATATGGCTATCAAATCAAAAATGAGGAAAGATTGCTTTTTTCTGGAGAAGATGATCATTAACATTTCAAAAGCTAGAATCAATGACATTGAACAGAAAGGAAACAAAATATCTTATTTGGAAGAAATTTTTGTCAATTTAAGAGGAAAAATATTAACAGATGAAGCCAACTGAAAAAAAAAAATAAGAAAAATAGCTCTGAGCTATAGAGCTTGGAGGTAAACAGAAAACAGCTCCAGATTTGAATGTCTGCATGCTCATTTGTGTGCCTGAGTGTGCTCATGTGCTCACGTCTGTGCACGTGTGTGTTCATGTGCTCACTTGTGTGTATGTGTACTTGTTCCTAAAAGGAGACAAGCAACAGGCAAAGTCACAGGATCCACAGAAAGGCTATATTCCATCTGAGGAAAATTTTCTAAGAGAAAAAAATGAAAAATAAAGAAGAAGAACTGATCCAATCATGTCTTGATAAATTTCAGATTTTTCTTTAAATAAAGGGAAATAGGATAAGGTCTATAAAATATGAGAAGAGAAAAATGGAATATTTGTAAAGAAAAATAATTAATCAATTGCCCCGAGGCTCCTCTTCTATAGGAAATGTGAGAAAATAATAAAACCTAAGGAGAATTTTACTGGGAAGAAAGCAAAAAATGTCCTCTTCATCTCAGCTATGTCATGCTATCCCCTTGGCTCCTCTGATCTGGGGTGGTTCTGCTGTTCCAGTAGCAAATGCCTGCTGGGAGCTAGGGGGAGGCCCTGATTTGTTCCCTGGGAGACACACCTGTTCTCTCTCCTATGGGAGGGTCTTCCTTTTCCATGGTCCTCCTGGGTCTCCTGTGCTGTGGGTGTGAGGACCATGTGGTGTTGGAGGCAGTGTGTAGCTTTGTAGTTTGATTTCCTTGGGAAATGCTGGGGACCCACAAACTGTTTTCAGTTTCCAAGGGTCAGAAAACCTAAAGATATTTTTACCTACAGGGTTAATTCAGTTGCTCGCTCTCTCTCTCTCTCTCTCTCTCTCTCTCTCTCTCTCTCTCTTTTCTTTTGTTCTTCTTCTTCTTCTTTTTTAATCAATACAATGTCCTTGGAGAATTTTGCCTGTCATCTGTTGTAAAAATCATCATTATTTTTACTTCATGTGCCATTAAGAAAATGAATGAGAAAAAATTATAGCTGCCCATTATTCTCTGACATCCATCCCTTATTTGCTAGGTGTTAAAAGGTGAGGAAATTTTTTCTTAGAAGTAGGGAAATTCATATTTTCCTGCCAGTTCTGTGTCTATAACCACACCCCAATTTTTTTCAAGATAGCTCTCAAATTTGCTATTTTTTAAATTTATCCCAGTCCTTTCTCTGAACCCAATAGAGACTACAGTGGAGCTACCTGAAGAAGAGGTGAGAGCATCCTCTTCCTTATTAAGATTTTGCCTTGATTTATTGTAACCACCTGAGAGGCTTTGCTGGACTTTGTCCAGGTTTTTTTTCTCAGGCCCATTCCCTAATATTTGGGCAGTATAAGCAGTTTGTTTTCCCATCATGTAAAACCACAGATTTTTGGACCTATCTATTCCCTTTCAATTCTGCTTGCTAAGTAAGTCACAGATCAGATCTTCCCCTCCATTTCTCTCTCTGTCTCTCTCTCTCTCTCTTCTTGCCTTTAATACTTTGACAAATAGAGTTTATAGTAACCAATACACAGCAAAGAAAAAAAATTCTATTATCAAACTTCTTTCGCTAGAAATGTAGTTTCAGCCCACAATTTCCCTGCTATCAAAGGTGACAACATTACTAAAGATTATTTCACTGCATGGCATGGATTTCAATTGTTTAAACCTCCAAGAAGCATTTCTTCACCACATGCAACCCACAAAACAAGCCAGTTGCTTTCTCTTCCTTTTCTTTTCTTTTTTTCTACCAGGGATTGAATCCAGGGCACTTACTCACTGAGTCACATCCCCACCCTTTTTTATTTATTTATATATTTTTATTTTAAGACAGGGTCTAACTGAGTTGCTTAGGGTCTCACTAAGTTGCTGAGGCAAGTCTTGAACTTGGGATCCTCCTGTCTCAGTCAGTCATGGCTAGCTCCTATTTTTCTTATTTTTTAAATGTACATGGCTTTAGGAGAGAATTTGGAGAGATATGAAGGTTTAAACATAGAGTATAGTTTTGCATCCAGTTTTGCAAGGCAGAAGTCGATTTTGTCAACTTTTATAATCTTGGAAACCTTGCTACTTAAACAATGTTTCCTCACCTGTAAAAAGGGGTTTCCTTGTTCAGCAAATAAATGGATGTTTCTGAAGTCAATGTTTTGCCAAATAAATGTTCCACCACAGCTATACCTGACCTCTGATACCCTGTGTGTGGCTCATATATCATGTCTAAAGATCTTGGATTATTTGCTCCAACAGCTTTGTCCCTTTGAGTCATTAGAATAAGGTACATTATATGGTGTTAGCCATCCCTTAGAATAAAATGTATGTATGTTTGCATTAGCCATTATGCTGGAAATTTCAGAACTTAAGAAGGCTTGAGCTAAAGAAGTATGTTAGGCTGTCTTCTCTTTAAACTGTTTACTAGTGAGACAAACATAATATTTTTGTGTTTTCTTCTGCAAAGATAAAATAATTTTTACTGAGTCAAGGGAATTTGACACTGTTTCTTCTACAGCCAGGTGCTGGGTTATTGATAGAGGTTCTCACTTCTTATATTATGCATTTTACTCTATATGAGGATGATATATGAGCCAATTGCCTTGAAAATGTAGTCATGCCCTGGGACTCTCTCATCTGGTCCATACCTCACAAGCAGTGTGTTTGGTTTGGCATTGGCAGATCACAATTCACCAAGTTCTCATAGCCTTTTTATATTGTGTCCTGTGCATAACAAAAGTGGTCCATTCAAAGGAGGCAGAGTGAGGTTGGATTTGTGCTTTTAAGTCTTTATAGCACAGCAGTTGTTAGAGCTCCTCTTTCTGAATAATTTAAATCAAGAAATCTCTAACCTGGAAACAGAACTCTGACCTGGACTTACTTCTGGGACCCTGCTCAGTATGTAATATGACACTCAGAGAAGGGCTTTTTAATTTTCTAAAATCTTAACCTAAAAATATTCAAATCAGAGTTTCCTTTTGCTTTAAATTTAATTTATTTAATCCTCTATATCTAGATAAACTTTCTGTTTTACTGCACAGCATATTTTTAATTATGAAAATAATTCAAAAAATCATATAGAGTAAAATGCGTAATATAAGAAGTGAGAACCTCTACCAATAACTCAATACCTGGCTGTAGAAAAAATTGCAGTTAATATCAGGTAGTTTTTGTGCCTGTACAAATTGCTTTGTTGTGTCATGTTTTTAACAAAATGAGAAAATTTTGTACATAATGTTCTACAAAATGCTTCACCTTCAAGTAGAAGATAAAAGCTGAAGGGAAATCAAGAGGGAGCGAGGCACATCATCCTCAGGACCATGACAGCTGGCAGCCTCCTCTGGAGGGCTCACTGTGACAATCAAGCAGTGATGGGCTGCTGGAGACAAACTCAGACAAAACTTCAAGGGCTGTTCACAGGCCCCAAATCACCCATTCTAGCTAGAAATGGAATTGGTCGATGCTGACATAAAAAGCACAACAGTGTTAGGGGAACAGTAGTGGGAGCGTATGCCAGGAACACTGGGCCTTGGCTTCCCTCTGCCTTCTTGTCTCAGATTCCAGAGTTGAACTGTCCTCTACTCCTGAACTGTGAGACTCTAGCATTTTTAAGTGAACAGAATTTAAATGACTCTTCATGGAGGCCAGTTTCTGGATGTGCTGGGAGGCTGCCAACTAGTGGGGAAACCCCCTTTCCTGTCACCCTCCTCCCGCCTTTCTCTGCTCAGAGCCCATCTGTCTGAGGTTTCTCACAAGTCTCACCACTCAGCTGCCTTCGTTAACTGAAGTGCTCTTACATGGTGGTGTCTTGGGGGCCCCTTGCAGATCGACTCAGAAGACACATCCAACTGGAGATCAGCTCTTTCTCAGCAGGACAGGGTTGGATGGCCTACCTGTGTCCCCATGCACCACCTAAGACATGGGGATGACCCTGCCTTCTGTAGGAACAGGGAGTTCTGAATTCCAAATGAGTGAAATCTATTGCAATATGTTTTTAAGATTTTTTCACCACAGATAGGGGGTGAGTTATTTATAGCCTCCAAGTACCTTTCCCAAAATTGGTATCTGCAGGGATGTCCTGTCCATGTTTCCTGGCTCCTGAGGCTGCTGTTGCTATTCCGAATGTCAATAAGGTGGCACTGCTGCCTAATCCTAAACCCCTTCTGCAGCCTTTGTCACCTCTGCCTCACACCAGGATGGGTCCACAGAAGGTACCCTTAGTCACAGCTTTTCTCTTGTTTGTATTTTACATGTGCTCTTCTTTCTGACTGTTTGCTCTTCTGGAAAATGTTCCTTATACAGAGATACTCAAAAGTCACCTTCCATATTTAACCTTCCTGTATACCATTCCCCATGCACACTGCACTGGTGGTCCCACTCATATCCTCTGTGAGAGCTCTTGGACCTGTCAGCATTATTATTTTCCAAGGATTCCTAATTTCTCTTTATCTGCCAGTTGTTTGCTGTATCCACCTACAGGGTTTCCTTTCTTTCTTTGTCCTGACTGAGAAATACAGGTACCTTGACTACTCTTGCGACCTGGTCAGCTGCATGCATTCCCTACAGGCTTGAATGCTGACTGAGACCTGAGTATTCCCAGACACTGAGAAAGCTTGAAAACAGGGAAAGATGAACCCTGTTGCTAAACATGTAGGAACTAACTCTGTTCTGAACCAAATTTCTTGAATCCTTATTCAAATTTCACAACTTCACCCCCTTATTGCAGAAAACACCTCTTTTCTTACTGTCCATCCTGAAGACCACTACAGCACTATTCAGACACCCCACTAATAAATACTTTGTGTAAGCACAAATAACCAAAAATGGGAGCTGATTGCAAATGGATCAACAAACTTTCCTTAATCAGCAGCAGAGTCAATCAACCAGGCTTCAGAGGGGCTCATTTTCAGGGCCAAAAATGGCCCCTGATTACAGAGGGAGTCTGTTTTTTATAGGTTACGATGAGGATGAATTAATCATTGGAGACTGAAGTAGAATGTATTGGTTTGGACAGTCAGGAAAGAAGTTAAAAGTCTGAAACTTATTGTTACTTGGAAGGGATGAAACTCAGAACTTGACAGGAGTTCACTATTTATCTTCTTCCCCTGGGACCCATTGATACCCAAAGCTTCACTTTTTGTTTTTCTCTTTCCAGGACTCATGGGCAGTGGAAAAGGGTGAAAGTCCAGGGCCCAGGGTTCAGTATCCATCCACTACTTTTAGGACCATTGTGTTTGGAAAGGGATGAATATTTGCTTTTGGTGAAGATGCTGGGGAAGGAACCTGGGAAAGGATGTAAGTTTGCTTTCTTTCCCTCTGGGCCCATTGTCACAGGACAAGGATTTACTGGGAAGAGGATTAATGGTTGCCTTCCTCCTCCCTTCTGCTCAGGGTCAGATGGTTTTGGGGGTTGTCATTTCCCTGTCCTGGGGGCTGTCATTTTCCATATCCTTCACTTTGCACTGATCATTCTGGCATTTCATGCTTCTTTCTTTGGAATTCCAACCAGACCTATCTCTGTATGGTTAGGGTCATTCCCTAGTGGGAATTCCCCTGTTGCAGCATTTTGGGTGACTCTAGCCAGAGATTTGGCCAGACAGATTACCACCTCTGTGCCTAAAACACTCCCACACACCCAATAAACATGGAGTGGAACTATGATGGAAGGTTGAAGTGGACCTTGGAATGGTCCCATCCCTCCTACTTCTGCAAGTTCCTAGTTTCACTAGCTAAGTTGATGCCCACTGAATGCTTGACCCACGATTGGGAGACTATGGGAATATGACAATGAAACAGGAGTTTTGAGATGAGACTAGATTCCCCACTTTGCCAATTTCCTCTTGTCCCAGGAAAGCAGGGAAGTGTTCCAAAGAAAAATATCTAAAGTCAGACACCAAAAGTGAGCAAGAGAACTTTATTATAAGTGAAAGTAAAGTGAAAGCAAAGTGAGGCTTAAGCAGAAAGCACTCTCAAGAGAGAGAGTGGGCCATCTCCAAACAGAGAATGACAAAGGAGACAATGCTGTCCCAAATTTTGTTACTGTTTGGTGTTTGCCAGGAGAACTGGGGACCACCTTCTGTACTCTTTGCCAGTCAGGTGTTTAACTCCTCCTTTACATCAGGCAATGGAATTTTTGACCCTAGTTTGTCCTCTGTAGAACTGTCATGGTGGCCATCCTATTTAGGAAAGCTTAATCTGCAAGGCAATCCTATATTAATATGGCCACTGGGGTCAATAGCTGGTCAGAAATTATCTTAGTGTGCCTGTGCTACTAAAGAAATCTTCTTTCCCAGACAATTGGAGACACTTATAGCCATAATTTCTAGCTTTACATCAACACCTATGGACCCTGTCAAGACTTAGTCTCATTAATCCCTTTCTCTTGATGCGATTTCCAACTAACTCCCTTGCTTCTGTTTATTTTCTACAAATTAACTACCACCCTTTGCTTTCCCAACTATTTTGGAAGCTGTTTAAAAAAGACTCTAAAATAATTTAAAAAACACTTGTGACCTTGCCTAAATTTCACTGCTCACTAGTAGCTACTACCTAACATTCTGGGTTCTTGTCTCACAAATTTTGAAGAATAAAATCTATGGACAATCATGGAAGGGAAGAGTAAATGAAGCAGGCTTTATTTAAGAGAGAAAAGATAGGGGCTGGGGAGACAGCTCAGTGGGTACAGTGCTTGCCTTGCAAGCACAAGGCCCTGGGTTCAATCCCCAGCAACCCCGCCCCCCCCCCCCAAAAAAAAAAAAAAAAAAAGAGAGAAAAGATAGAACTTCTGCCATGTGGGAGGGGACCTGATAATAGAAAAACCCATTTTTGTGTGTTAGCTTAGGAGTTTATATATGGTTTTGGGCAGAGCATGGAGTAAGTTCTATGTAAAATAGGTATTGAAAAAGGCATCCTAGCTACCATTTGGGTTCACTTCCATCCTCCTTTCTGTAATCCATCTTCCTTCCTGAAACTTCCATTTGATTCACCCCCACCTTCTATTTTCATCTCTGGGACAAAGGAGTTGACTGGAGGTATTTCCACAGGAAATACCTAAAATAGGTCTTGATGGTGCTCATTAATATGTCTACTGGGTACTGCCTCCAGATGTGGTTGAATGGGACCCATTACCCTGACATTTTACTCCCTATTCTATTTTATCCTCATTGCACAGGATATCCCAAGTCCTGTGAATATTCTAACTGAACTAGTCAAATAAGATAATTGATATATCTTTTGTGGATCATTATTCCTAATTGACTTGTTTGCCTCTCTGGGTTTTCCCAAGGTTAGATTATCTATGCTGTTCCTGTTTGATCATCAGGCTGCAGAAATCTAAGATGTGTCTCTTACTTGATTTTGTTAAATGGAATACTGTGTGATTTAGCAAATACATTAAATGTCATCAACAGTAGATAAAGTAAATAATGTTAATATGAAGATTTAATCAATGGTTTCTTTGCATAGTATAAAAATGTATATCTAAGTATCAGATCTCCCCTCCTTGTGGGCTTCATTACCATTCCCATCTAATTAAATAATCATGGCTTGAAAAATAAAATGTTCTTGAAATTAACATATTTACACAATGACATTTGTTTATAATAAATATTGAAAATTGTTTTGCAAAATTACAGTTTTAAGGCATGTATTATTTTGAAATTGAATCGTAGATTTCAATTAGTGGGAAAAATATAAACTCTAAATCCAGCTTTTGGACCAAAGGAAGGAATTTATTACTCCATCAATCATTTTTATATATACTTATTCAAGTGTTTTAGACTTTAATAGTAATTGTTTATTAAATAATGCAACTATATTTTTGGAAAAGATAAACACAGCAGACTCCAGTTTTGAGGGATTATCATTTTTGAAAAATACTTTTGAAATATTGGTCAAAAATTATTACTATATAATAAATACACATTACTATATGTTAATAGACTGTAAGAGTAACCCAAAAAGTCATAGACATGGTTGAGATTAAATAATGGTTGAATATTAACAATTGAAAATGACACAAATTAAATGTGTATAAATTCAAATAGTCTATAAACTATTAGAATGTAGGAAAGTAAATGACTAATGATAACAGCAGGGTTGTATTTGAATCAGGAGAACTGGAATTATGGTGTGTACTATAAATATGAGCATTGCCAAGGTACAGCATCTCTTGACCCCAGTTTTCCCAAATGAAAAAGTTCTAATTTTGTTACTTTTGTTTTAGCACTGAATGTCCATAATTCAATTTATGTCATCTGTCCCTTCATTAGTGGTAGTTACCCTAAGATGTCAGCAGAATTCTTGTATCTTATAATCATTTGCTAAACATAATTAAGAGTATATTCATTTATTAATGCAGTGGATATGCATTGGGTTCTTGTTATGTTCCAAGTGATTTCAAGTTCCAGCAAGTACAGAACATAAGCTACAAGTCCCTCCCTCCTGAAGCTCACATACCAGGGATAAGGTATATGCTACACAAATAAGTATCCTACACAGTGGCTGTATGTTGTATAGAATAAAGTGGCTACAGAGGTGCCAGGGGGAAACAAGTAGGGAGGTGGGCAGGCAGTGCTGGGGTCAGACATTAAATTACAGAGGGCAGAGAGGGAAGTTCTCACTGAAATGCTGTGATTACAATAACAGGAATATCTTTAGGATGAAAACACTGTTCAACAGTGTCTTAGAGATACAGGGTTTATTTTTCTAATATGATAAGTAGCAAAGACATTATTCAGTTGCCCAAAGACTCAATTATTCAGTTGTCATAAGACTCTTTTTAACTATTTTATTATTAAATAAAAATTACAGGAGGCCATTGCCCTGGCCAAGTTTAAAATCAAAATGGCATTTTTACAGAACTGGGACCTTCCAGGAAACTGAGGCAGCATGAAAATCCTCCCCTTCAAACTCCTATTCTTGTAAACAAGTCAGAAAGATTTCAAAGGTATCAGAGTGTTAAGCATGAGTTTATCGAAGGGAAAGGAAACACTCTCAAGGAAGAGAATGGGTCCTCTCTGAGAGGAGAGGGATAGGGTGCTTCTCCTACACTCCAGTTTTATTGGGGATCCCAGAGAAGTTCCCAGAGAGTCCTGTCCAGCTCCACCACATGACCAACAGAAGGGTGACATCAGATTTTGAAATCCCTACTGCCGTGACCAATTCTAGATCTTTTTGGCCCTTGCTGAGCAGTTCTACTTGGACTCTTAACCATAAATTCTTACAGATTTTATGGTTAAGAGGAATTATCCTTATCTCCCTGGGTTTTGGGATCTGGTCTGTGAAAAGGGTCACAAAAATCTTCCCCTTCCCAGTAATTTATGATCTTCTTATTGACATTACTTTGGGCCTTCATTTCTCCTGCCAGTAGTTTGCTGAGGAATGTGACATGTCCTGTTCACTTAGGCTGGGCAGGACTGCAGGTAAATTGTTTCTTAGAAAAAAAAGCATGTGGGGTCAGTACAGTGAGACCATTCTAGAGAATTATTCCTTTAACCTTGTGATTCCACCACTGGCATCTGTCTGTCCCCTATCACTATCACCCACACTAAAGATCCATGTCACTAAATGAGACTAAGTGCTGTATTTGATCTTTTAAGAAATAGGACAAGTGAGAGAGAAGAGCCCAATTTCCCAAACAGACCAGTGTCAATTGGCATGGTAATGAAGTTGCTAAGCTCTACTCCTTACCCAAAAAAGGCAACCTGATGTTAACCAATCAAGTTTTCTTCCTATTGTTCTATCGCCCTCTTCCAGCCTTCCTTTGAAATGACCAGTCTATTTTTCATTCTATATTTCTGCTTTCTTTATACCCTTTTTGTTGATAAAACAGACCTCTTCTGTTCATCTCACCAGAACACTTAATTATATTTTATGAAATGAAAATTTACCTGATTGTAGAATTAAAAATAAAATTGATTAAGGTCTTCACTGAAAGCAACCAGAAAACCACTCTGGATGCAGGAGCTCACAGGAGAGATTTTATTAAGCACATGCACAGAGTGTCTGCCCTGAAAGGTGAGTGAGAGAGAGAGAGAGAGAGAGAGAGAGAGAGAGAGAGAGAGAGAGAGAAAGAGAGAGAGAGAGAAAGAGAGAGAGAGAGAGAGAGAGAGAGAGAGAATGGTGGGGGAGCTATTCTTAGGTAGTGGAATTTCAAGGGCTAATAACAATCTGACTGATGACTGAAGAGGAAATTCGCAGGTTAAGAATCTAGGTTGTAAAATGGTGTGTGGGCAGGGAGAATAATGGTGGCAACAAAATGGCAGAGGAGAAATGGCTGCAGCCTTGTTAACCCATTGTCCCTTCATTCACCTAAATTGTTGTAATTTTGTCCTCAGACATTATCTTTGTTTTATTTACTGTTCTTTCTAGCATTTGTGACCTTATGGTTACTAAATGGTCACTGTTATTCCTGACATCACAAATAGGAACCATCAACACACGACTTTTCTCTCTCCTTTCTCAACCTTTTATAAATTCACATGTTCCCAGTACAACAACTTCTCAATCCCCACAGCTACAATAGCTCCTCGGTGCAGAAAACTACAATAAACCTCAATCTTTACTGCTGACTTTCCCTCACATGACTGTATTAACCATGTCTTTTTATTTTCTATATTTGTGTGGCTTGATATCTGGGCTTTTGCTGACCTTAGAAGGACTGCTTCTCCCAGATTTAGCCAAGTCTCAGCAACTTTCAAAT
The DNA here is from genome assembly GCF_902686455.1 of Sciurus vulgaris. NCBI lineage: Eukaryota > Metazoa > Chordata > Mammalia > Rodentia > Sciuridae > Sciurus > Sciurus vulgaris. The sequence goes on along the minus strand of NC_136468.1, from coordinate 108,552,809 downwards.
GCCAGTCTACTAATTCAGAGTCCAAATTCTCGATTCTTAAACTCTAAGCTACACTGTACCTGCTATAATCACCTCTGGGTCACATTTCAGACAACCAGAGACATTCCTCTGACCCCAGAACCCTCTGAAATTATTTGCACTGTACAATTCTAAACCTACTTAGCTTTTCCTATTCCTTTCCCAGAGACCACAGTTAAGGTCTTTGTCAACATTTCCCTTTGTTCCCTGTGCTTCCTAAGCATCTGGGTGGGCCCACTAGCCCCCATTCTCCCACCCCAATTTCCTCCCACCTCTTGGGATCTGTCAAGATAACCAGTAGTCTTTTCAATGGTTGTCATCTCCTGATCTCTTGGTATTAACCATACTTAAATAATAAGTATGATCACATTGAAACTGTAACTATTCAGAAAAACCACAACAAGCAACCCTCACTTATAAGGGGGATGGGGAGAGAAAACAATATTTGACATAAAAAAGTAGAGTCGTGATGGTTGATCCTTTACATTGGGTTCACATTGGTATCGGTCAAATAGTGATGGGGCGTGGGGAGCATGTGATCTGGGCACAACACATTATGCTAAAAAAGAAACAGGAGAAGGACTATTTTGTATGACCTACAAATAAATTCCTCAACAGCAGTACATATTATTTCTGTCCAAAAGACATCAGAGCACTTTGACAACCCCCCCCAAACGTTGAAAGGACTAAGGAGCACTAATGTTCTAACACTCATGTTCTGTCCTCTTCTTGTGTCCCATTATCAAGTGCAGTCATGTGCCCCATCCACCTTTTCTGTTTACATGGTTTAAGTTATGGCCAACCAACCTAAAAAATTAAATGAAAAGTTCCAGAAGCAGATAATTCATAAATCTCAAACAACACACCATTCTGAGTGTGGTAACGAAATCTCATGCCATCCTGATCCGTTCTGTTTGAGACGTGAAATGTCTCTTTGCCCAGTGTGTCCACACTTCAGAAGTCACCCATCTGTGCTGGTCATTAGCAGCATCTTGGTCACCAGATCAACTGTGGCAGTACTATAGTGCTTGTGCTTAAGGATTCCTTATTTACTTGATAATGTCCCCAAAGTACATGGGTCATGATGATGGCAACTTTATTACTGTATATAATTGTTCTATTTTATTAATAATTATTATCAAGTTCTTACTATGTCTAATTAATAAGTTAAACTTTACGTAGGTATGCAAGGGTAGGAATAAAAGTGCTTGATAATATCCTGGCTTTTAGGAATCCACTGGAAGTCTTAAAACATAATCTCAGAGGATAAGGGGCAGGGGGAGTATTATACTTAGAGAGCATTTTTGTTTGTTTGCCTAATTCCTGAAGTTCTGGGAGTCCCTTGCCTGCAAAACACCTTCTTAAAGTCACTAAGATTTTTTTTTTTTTTTTTTTTCCTGGTCTTCAGAGACATTTCTTATTTCTTAGTTCAAATTGTTTTTACACCTTTTTGCACCATTTCTATGTGCTTCAATTTGAAAAAGGAGGTGTCAACATTGTGAACCCATCCTTTGAACCAGAGGGTCAGTGATAGCACATTTATTTTCTATCAGAGCTCCTCCTTTCCTTAGGTAGCTAATCATCCCTGAATGGGTGAGCAGGGAAAGGAAAATGAAAGGTGATCAAAAACACAGGGGATTTCTCTGGGAGGCAATTATCTGGAAGATAGGGCTTGTTATGTTAAAATCTCCCCCAGCCATATTGACATCCTCTCAAGAAAAACCGTTGTCTCAAGATCATGTCACACACTACCAGGTGTCCTAGACACCCCCCTTTTCAACAAAACTGCCGCAACCCCCAATCACCCTGGCAACATTAAGATCCTCACAAAGATAGCTTACTGAGGGCTTATGTAAATGGTAATACGTTTTTTCAGGGGGCAGAAAACTGTGACCAAAACAGGACCTGATTTTCTTAAAAACTCCAATTCTGTGAACCCTGCATCATCCTCTTTCTGAGGTGGTCTGTGCAGTTCCTTTGCTGTTAGTCAAAAGTAAAGCTGTAGACCTGGGTGGGATTCTGGAAAATTCCTTGGGACCCTCAATAGAACTGGAGGGCAGGAGAGCGTGCTCTCCTCCTCTCTGATAGGACCCACTCTCTCGCTTGAGAATGCCCCGTTTTCTTATTCCTTCTAATAAACTCATGCCTGTTACTCTGAGTGACATGTCTGAAACCTTTCTGGTATGATTGTAAGAATCATGGTTTGTCTGTGGCTGCCTCAGCTTCCCAGCAGGCCAGTGTCGTCCTGTAACATTACGGTAGGAGGAAGTACAAGAATGGAGATTTTTTTTTTCTTTCTTTTTTTTAATTAAATATCTGAACCTGTGGGAACCACCATGTTGTTTTTGAAAGAAGTTCTAGAGAAGTGCTGCCCAAGGGTGTTTCCTGAAGGAAGGAGACAGCAGTCTGCTCCATTGTCACCTAGCCACATGTAGTTCTAAGCATTTTCAATGTGGCTAGGGTAATGGAGAAACTGAAGTGTTTTTTTCTCCATTCTTTAAATTGTTTAAGTAGCCATTTAGGACTAGGTGATTTAATGCAGGACAGCATAGTTGTAGAGACCCAAAGGTGCCTGAGCAAAACAAAATGTTTCCTTAGTTATGAGGATGCAAAACTTCACTTGTAGTCCAATTCTCTGTGTGTTTATCTAATAATTACGTTTTTCTCCCATCCCCTGCCTACCAGAGAACAGGCAGAAAGACATTTGGAGAATAATTGTTCTGTGAGCTCCTGCCTCCTTCAAGATTTAGCCAGGAACTGAACATTTTGTGCTTCTTGCATTCCATGAGTCCCACATGACTTCAGACACTCTAACAAAGAATGGAACTCAACAAGCAGAGAAGCACAGAATAGACAACTCCTATTTAAAATAGATCTCACTCCTAAACTACCACTGTCATGTTGAGATTTTGAATATCTTCTTCTTGGAGGCCCTCTGTCTAGGCTCTAGAATAGGACTCCTGGGTGGATGTTAAGATGGTACAGAGAGTTACATAAAAACTGTTTGCAAAAATATTAAGAATCATTCTATATAGGTTGATAAACTGCTTATGATCCAAACTGCACCACATGCTGGTCGGTACCCAGGCCCAATCACCACATTCCCAGCCCCACAGCCATTCAATCAATTCATGAATGGCCTGCATCTGTTGCAATTGGTGCTCCTGCCATTTCTACTGCTCAGCATTTTGAACGTCACTCTTCTCTGGCTCTAAACTCAGATACCAAGTGACTCTCCCATTGGGAATCCCCTCCACCAGCTTGGAGAGCCCCCCTTTCCATCTTGCCTTCTATCTAAAGACTCAAATTTTTAACATGGCTTATCTTATCCTGGTTGTGAAACAAGGTTCTTCTGAAGTATACTTATTTTCTCAAGAAATAATGATATACTTCCAATTTTTGCATTACTTTTTTGGAAAGTTTATTCCATGTAGTTTTTGTAAGGTATTCGCTGAATACTGAGAACTGAAATGAATCTGCAGTGCTTTGTTTCTAGTTCCTGTTTGTCCATATTTGCATATAATTTAGAATGGAGAGGGACCTGAACTCCTGTAACCACTATGTACGGCCAAGTGAATGCATGCAAACTGTTGGATACATTTGCTAACATTATCTGACCCTTTAAAATAATTGTATCTTTCAAATTTTAAATTTTACCTTATCAATGATTAGATATGTAGTATATCTAATAACAGATTTTTTTACAATAATAAAAATTAGAAAATTCTAAATGCCTCATGCTAGGGAAAGACTTATGTAAATAATGATTCATACTTACTATTGGGTACTAGATATTCAGTAAAATGGAACTATAAATGCATTTTAATGCCATGAGAAAATAGGTATTATTAGGTTAAATCAGGATTAGAGAAAATTTTTTTTTTAAAGTTGGCAAATGATAGTAATAGAGGTTTCTCATGGATGATGAAATCATGAACAGTGTTTCTCTTCTATGATTTATTACCTTCCAAATATTCTAACATAAATATGACAATTATAAATCACAAAATATATTTGAATACACACACACACACACACACACACACACACACACACACACACATACCACTCCATGGATTTAGAGTGTGCGTACACATAAAATATCCTAGAAGCATAGATTAGCTAACAAGACAATTGTATACAGTTTAAGAAAACATAAAAGATGTTGAAGGAGATTACACTTCCTGCTTTTTGGCAGTCTTTTCCCATTAATTTTAAAGAGTGTATACCTCTTCTGGAATTTGATAGACCTATCACAAGACAGGGTGGTAGTCATTCAATAGTCAGTGTGATAGTGGCTACTGATTTTCACTTTGGTTTGAGGACAGTTGTGTACCCACTGCATGCCTCATCAATATACTTTCTTTTTAAAATTTTTTAATTTGTTCTTTTTAGTTATACGTGACAGTAAAAACCATTCTGCTATATTTATACAAGTTTGGAATATATCCTATTCTAATTAGGATACAAGTCTTGTATATGCACACAGTGGTACATTTGCTAAACTGGATAAATTATCATTTCCCTTGGTTGGTTGTGAATTTTAGAAAAAACATTCTTAAAATATGAATGTGCCAGTTTTGATTGTATGTAGCTTTTGTCATTATTATTTAATCCTTTCAAAATACCTTATACACGGTCCTTTTTCCTTTTGCCAAATCATTTTCCAGATAATAAACTAAGTGTGTTGGGGTGGTTTGGGAGTTAGATTTTTTAAATTTTTTTTTATAGCATTATTGCAGAATAGCAAAAACAAATAGAGGCACTCTTGGGGAATGCACAACTCTTGAAAATAAGCCATACCTAGCAAAATCTACTGAGTAAGAAAACATCTCAGTGCATGCTTTTCCCTCACCTTACTCTCAGTGGTCTTCAACGTTCCACTTTACCAAATTGAAAAAAGGTCTACAAAGCCCTAGGTTTAAGTTTCCCTACCTGCCCTTGGAGAAAAGAAACTAGTTTTGTTTTGTGCTTTTTAAATTAGTCCCTCAGATGCCTGATAGTTATCTGTGTCAAGGAGAAAACATAATGATTGTGCACACTGATATGCTCTTGTTTTAAGTTCAGAATTCCCACTGACTCTGTGTGATTCCTCATATCAGTACGGACACAGAGAACCTTGAGGCAACCAATTCAGATCTTCCCTTTCTTCAAGAAAATAGCCGTTCTATAGGACCAAATGTTATCAGAGATAAACAAACAGACAAACAAGAACAAAATCATATCTGAATATCTTGTGGGAATTGCACAAAAATCCTGTTGTGAGTGACCTGGAGCTGTTGAAAGAACCAGGGCCTCTGGTCTTGGGACTACACAGTTAGTCTGAAAGCATCGCGTACTCTTCCAGAGACTTTCAGTTCTCAGCTGTGAGGTGCAGCAGCAGCTCCAGGAGAGTTGAGATGTGGGTCTCAGAGGTGATGGGCTACATGGTGTAATAAATACATTGGATCTTGGGAAAACTGGTTTCTTTTTATTTCTTAAAACTCTGAAGATATTATAGTTACATTTGTGTTCAGGTTAAAAAATGACAAGTTCCTTCATCATTATTCCTTTTCATATAGTTGTTATTATACATACCTGAATTATCATTAAGGGGATCCACTCAAAGAATAAAATTCTCTGAAATTTTATCCTTTATGGACATTTGTATACTATTCTTTCTCCCTATCCAAGTTAGCTCGATGTTTGAAAATAAGATTTCAACTGCTTGGGGACATGTATATTCATTCCCAAATCTCTAATAATTTTCTCACCTTCTTGAAACCTCTGAGAGAAGAGTGTGGGAGGGAAATAAATCAAGATTAAATGTAGGAACAAGTAATGTTGAAAAGAGAGAAAAAAAAACACATTTTTGGTGACACAATAAAGATAACAGAATAGGAAAAAAAGAGATTAGATTTATCTTGTGGGTGAAGCTGAAGAACTATTTGAAGAAGAAGCCATTCTGATGAACAAGATTTAGCAGTCATTGATAATCTGTTTGTCTGGGTGCTGCTGGTGACTGTTAAGAGAGAAAGGTGTAGAGAGCCAAGAAATGAGTCAGTGGGCTGCCCAGAGATGACAGTGGGTGAGTGAGGGAAGGACAGTGGGTGATGGAGATCTTAAATGAACATCTCTTGCAAAACTTAGGACCACATTTGTTGTAAACAAAAGATTGCGGTAGAGACTGCAGATGAAAATACTCTGATTATTGGTGACAGGCAAGCTAGAGATTGTGCATTTCAATAAGCTGGTTTTACTTACACAAGCATTTTTTAAAAGACAGCAACTAGGTTTCTAAAGGAAAAATAAAAGAGATTGTATTTTCATAGTGATTATATTGCTTGTGAATTATATACTGGTCCCCTGTGTCTCCCTTTGACTTGAATCTCATCCACCTTCTAAATATAAAAAAGTGCATCCTCTTATCTTGTAAGAAAAGGTTACAGATATTTGTCTCATCCATATTCAGGTTGTATTTTATTTTTAAAAAGTTGTAAAGAGAAAGAAGAACTTGGGATGGACAATGGACTCTCTAGGCTGCCTAAAGTGTTTGCCCTGGGTGTGCAACTCACAGTGCTGTGGGGCTACAGAACAAAGCTGAAGTGATAGAAAGAAACTTCATAGTAACAAGATCTCAAGGTTTTGGCAAAGACATATTAGCCATAAGATTCTTAATCCTTAATTGTCCACTGAGCACCTAATATGCTTTAGACTTCCACTAAAAACAGAAAGAAGAAAATTTATATATGTAGCTATTTGTTTATCTAAGTCTATCACCTATCACCTTTCTGCCTATTTACCATTATTTTTTCATTTTTAGAAAGAGATACAGAGATCTAGATATATAAAATTTTCAATTTATGATTTTTTAACTTTCAAAAATTAAAAAGTGATGCTTCAAATTTTGAATTTTGATCTTGGCCCAGATGAGCAATACACAGCATGATACTGTCTTGCAACACTGGGCAGCAAGAATGAGTTACAGCTCCATATCAGCCATGTGAGTAGCATGGGGCACAACTGATAAATACTCTATAGTGTGTTGTGTGGCTAAGATTGAATGTTTGGTAGGCTGGGTGTGCTAAATGCAGTTTTGATTTACAATACTTTCAACTTATTGAACTGTAACCCCATTGTGAGATGAGGAACATCTATGTAAGTGTGTGTATGTATATGTATCCACCGTCTTTCACCTGTCTACCTCTGTCTGTCCCCAAAAGACATGTAGGGTTCTGTTTGGGAACTTCAAGAGAAAGTTATTTCTGTTCACTTACTTCTCCCTCCAACTTCCTGTCCATCTGGGCCCTTCTCACTCACCTAAATAAGATGGAAGTTGGGTCAAACTTTTCTCCCACTCTACAGAATAGGTCAGTAACCATTTTCTGGGATTTTATAGTAGATGTCACATTTTATTAAAATGTTTGGTTTTGCCATAAGGTTCTCACCCATGACCACGAATATTTTTTATTGTTGTTAGTACCAGTCATCGTGCCAAGCAAAAACAAAAAGATTCAGCATGAGTCAAGTACTTGTATTTGGTTTGTACACAGGTCTGACATAGCATATCAAGGTAAGAAATCTGTATTTTTTTAATAAAATAAATGATCCCTTCCAGGTTACCTGGATCTGATTTAGCCATAGTTCAAAATATCTGGGGACAATTATACTTATAGCAATGAGGCTTATGTTGAATTTTCCTCATCCTCAGTATATATACTTCTTGACCATTTCTTTCTGCTTAAGTGATAGATGTTTTCAAAGGAAAAAACTCACTTTTATTTTTGCTCAAGAAGAGCATATATATTTATGCATATACATATATGTATATAAATATACATATATATATACACATACGTGTGTGTGTGTGTGTGTGTGTGTGTGTGTTGTCTAAGGCAACATAGGAAAGATCATAGATTTGGATTTATATAAACCAATGAAACAGCATAGAAGACACAGAGACAAACTCACAAAAATACAGTTACCTTATACTAGAAAAAGATGCCAAAAACCTATGTTGGAGAAAAGATAGCCTTTTTAACAAATGGTGTTTGGAAACTGGAAATCTATATATAACAGAATGAAATTGAACTTCTGTCTTCCCCTGCACAAAACTCAAGTCAAAGTAGATCAAGGATCTAGGTATTAGACCAGAAACACTGAAAATAATAGAAGAAAAGGTAGGCCCAATACTCCAACATATCGGTTTAGGAACTGACTTCCTCAACAAGCCTTCTAAAGTGAGAGGAGTAAAATCAGTAATCAATAAATGGGATGGCATCAAACTAAAAGGCTTCTTCACAGTAAAGAAAAACAATCAAGAGTGTGAAGAAAGAGCCCACAGAATGGGAGAAAATCTTTGACAACAGCACCTCAGATAGAGCATTAATCCCCAGGATATATATAGAGCTCAAAAAACTTAACACTAAATAATAATATTAATTATAATAATAATAATAATAACCCAATCAAACAATAAATGGGCAAAGGAACTAAACAGACACTTAGCAGAAGAAGAAATATGAATAGTCAACAAATACATGAAAATATGTTTAACATCTTTAGCAATTAGAGAAATACAAATTAAAACTACAGTGAGATTCCATCTCACTCCAGTGAGAATATCAATTTTCAAGAGTACAAGTAACAATAAACGTTGGCAAGGATGTGGGGAAAAGGGTACATTCATACATTGCTGGTGGAGATGCAATTTGGTGCAACCACTCTGGTATAGATTCCTCAGAAAACTTGGAATGGAACCACCATTTGACCCAGTTATCCATCCCTTGGTATATATATCCAAAGGATTTAAATCAGCATACTACAGTGACACAGCCACATCAATGTTTATAGCATCTCAATTCACAATAGCTAAGCCATGCAGCCAACCTAGTTGCCCTTCAAGAGATGAATGGACAAAGAAATTATGGTATATATGTATATACAATGGAGTATAACTCAGCCATAAAGAAGAATGACTTTATGACATTTGCCAGCAAATGGATAAATTTGAAGACTATCATGCTAAGTGAAATCAGCCAGTTCCAAAAAATCAAAGGTTGAATGTTTTCTCTGACATGTGCAAACTAATCCACAGCAAAGGAGGTGGGAAGGGAAGAACAGAAGTTTAGTAGATTAGACAATGGGGAATGGGAGGAAAAGAGAAAGGATAGGAAAAGGAAATACAGTGGAGTTAATCTGATGTAATTTTTCCACGTACATCTGTGAAAACAACACAATGAATCCCGCCATCATGTATACCAATAAGAATGGGATCCTAAATAAAATAAGATATAATTATATTGAAGTGAATTTTGCTGTCATGTATAACTAAAAAGAACCACAAAAAATCATTATAATCTTGCAAAATGGTATAATTAAAATCTTTTTAAATTTAAGAAAAAAAATACAGTTCCAACACTCAATGCCACCCACAGTAGTCTTGTGACTTGAGGCACATTGCTTAATCAGAGAACATCAGAATACTCTAGTGTGAAGCATGGAATTGCAGTCTCTCTTGCAGGACTCTTATAAGGGCTGGATGAGATAATATGATTTATTTTCATGTTGTAAGCACTAAATCAGTAAGGTTATTAGTATTATCACTAACTGCAAGGAAATGCATACTGGCTGACTGCATACTATTTTACTTTCCCTTGTGAGTGTTGCATAGGGTACATATTCATGAGCATACACACACACACACACTTGCACACACACAGAGTATAGCTTGCTTGCTTAGCAACAAGGGCACATGCTGAGAAATACATTGTTAGTTGAATTTGTTGTTGTCTGAACATCACAGGGTCTACTTATAGAAACTTAGATTGTGTAGGTCAATCACTCCATGTGGCCCCTCATGCAATTAAGAGACGTTGAACTATGAGATATATGAGGCTACTGCTGGAATAACATGGCAAAATGTTATAGAGTAAATTTATTTTTTGTAAATTGAAGTGTACTCTTAATGACAATAGTATAATAAATATATAAGCCAATTTTGTTGTCAATATAAAGTGTTATTATGTGCTGTACATAATTGTATGTTCTACACTTATATGAAAAGCAGTAGGATTGTTTGCAGCAAGCATCACCAGAAATCTGTGAGTAACATGTTGCACATTACAATGGCTACAATGTTGCAATGACTAAATCTACAGGGATTTTTTTGGGTCCATGATAATCTTATGTGACTGCTATTATATGCACTGTCTACTGTTGATAATAATAGCAACTCCACGAGTAAAATTGGAGACAAACAAATCCCCTGGTTGAGGAGCTAGTTGATTTTAATGTTGTAGAGATGCTCACAGCAATAATATGGATCAAGTAAAATTATGCTTATCAAATGAAATACTGGTTTCATAAGCAGGAAAGCAGGATATATAGCTTATTTAAAACATGATAGCAACTGTGATCTAAAACTAAACTTAGAACTGCAAGAAAATATAATACATTGCCAGCAGTTTTTCTGCTGGACCCATAGGAGTTTTGGGGGATTATTTTCTTCTTATACTACATTTTAAGTGTTTTACAATTATCGGGCACACATTTAAAGCGAGCATACTTTAATACAAAAGTTGCTATGCTAAAACCATGAGCTGTTTGTTTCTTTAGACAAGTGATTTCTATGTAAGGGTACTGAAACAGCAGGAAACCTAGGTCCTAAAACTTGGCATCAGAAACTAAAACACAATAAGAAACAGCCCAGAGCTATAAGAAAAACACAGGGAAGTTTAAATCAGTTGTCCACTCACATCTCTTGAACGGGGAAACCAGTATCAAGGAACTGGTGATGATGGAAGTACAGACACATAGGGGACACCTGGTGTTCATGGAGAGATGGGAGCACCTCCTACAGAAAGCCATCATACCTAAAATAAATCCAGTCTTGTGGGGTGGATGAACCACCCGACCGTGGTTTGGAAAATCTCTGGAACAGAAACCATGTGAGAATATGCTGGGCTATTTCCCAGCCAGTCTCTCCAGGGCCATGCTGAAACAAAAAGGAGGGTGAGTAATCCTATCCTGTTAGAACTTTTTCTGAGAGAGTTGCTCAAAGTCAAAGGAATTTTTTTTCTGCTGGACCCAGAGGAAGGAAAGAACTGACAGAGTTTGAAAACTGGTGCCAGGACAGAGGTCAGCAGCTCCAAATTTGATTGTCAACAACTTGGCCATTGACCTTGTTAACTACTAAGAAAGAACTCAGTTGGTTCAGTCAATTGCTGAGAGAGAACCAGCCTCAGAGTTCAGAGTCTAGAGAGTAGCTGGCAGTAGCCACCACCCAGAGGCCTCTAAGGAGACTAATTCTTCCGTCTTTGGCATATGTAGAAGCTCAAGATATATCGATTGGAGGAACTGACAATGTTTTTTCAAGGATTTCATATCCTATTAGGAGAGACAAAATGAACAAATAAAAATATGTATTATCATGTGAGGTTCAAGAAAAGTAGATCAGGGGCTAGGGATGTAGCCCAATGGTAGATCATTTGCCTAGCATGTGTGAAGTCCTGGTGTTGATCCCCAGCTCAGACACACACACACAAACACATACACACACACACACACACACAGAGTAGATGATGAACCAGGGTGCTATTATGGAATGGATAGTTGGGGAAAACCCAACAAAGCAACAACTTGGCGTTTTTAACTACCCTGACAAACTCAAGCCATTGAAGAGTCACACAATAAATTCAGACTGTGAAGAAACCTAGACCAAGTTTTCACCTTTGTTTGAAGAAATGTGTTTATAGTACTAGGAAAAATTGATGTGGTAGTTTAAAATGCACTCTTGCTTCAAAATAATATATTCCATGGTAATACATCAAAAACATAATAAAGGTCATTAATTACCAATAGAAATGGTATAAAATGTTTATGAAAGATTTGGTTAATATCACAATGATTGAAATAAATGAGAAACCCTTATTTTATATTTTAGTTTAGAAAAATCTACAGGGTTTGTTGCTTTTTGGTTACAAAAGGAGTAAGTCTGTCATCTTGAGCTCTTATATTCAGTGCTTATTTACTGGGTCTTTGTAAAATGCCTGTGCTTTCTTAGAGGCTGAGATGAAAAATGAGGAGTAAGGCATGGCTGCTGTTTTCATATACTTCATGATCAAGTATTAAATTTGAAATCCTAGTAGTGGATTTCTGTGAGTCCATTTCTAATAGTGTTAGCGAAACTAAATAAATAAGGAGAGCTTTCTAATAGCAAAATTAATCTCTCTGTGTGTCACTAAGAATCTTATTGAAGGTCTCCTACTCTGTGAAATAAATTGACTCAGTGGATTAGTGAGCAGCGAGTTCCTCGCAGAGACTGGCATTTGTTCTCACAGGATCTTGATCTGCCGGCTGAAGACCAAGACGAGGATCACGGGAAGGTGGACATTCAGCTTTCATGGTTGTTACCAGAGAGTTTCTCAGAATCTTTATCAGTTTGCTCTTCACAATAGGCATCATGTAATATTTTGCCTCTACACTGGCACCTGACTTCATCTACCTTGGATGCGCAGCATCATGCCTAAGGTAGAGAATAATCTGTCAGGCAATTTTCACTTGTGAATATTTTTATTTGTTCATTTTCTCTCTCCTAGTAGGATATGATCTCCTTGAAGAACTTTGTCGATAGTGCTCAATGATATAGATCTCGAATTATAAGTGTTTAAGAACAAACTTGAGACATGTATGAAACCCCTATTGCTTAGAATCCTCACTGACTTTTAGAATTAGGAGACTTGGAAATTTCTGTTGATTAGGTGGTCATAGTGTTAACATTTTCCTCTTTCACCATCTTCCCTTCCACAAACTTAGGGTGACTGGGAACCCTTCCAAGGCCATTTCCCTTTTTTTATCCTTGTAAGTACCTGTTCTTTATCATCACTGAGTCAGAAAATATCTGATGGCTAAATATTTAAGAAACATTTACAATTAAATATCTTCTAATAGATTATTGTCTGTCTTAGGTAGTGAGTATTGTAGGCACTCCAGTGTAGATAGTCAGAGCTGATGTAGAGATAAACTATGTCAGGGCTCTTATTCCTCTCAGGAGTAACTAGGGAGATAGTTCTCCTTAGCCTTCACAGTATAGTCTTTCTAATGGCTGGTGGGGGAAAAAAAAAAAAAAAAAAAAAAAAGCAGTGAGTAACATGAAGGAAGCTGTTTCTACATACCTGCAACTAAATAAAAGCATATAATTCTTTGTATCCTAAAACTGTCCTTGCAGATGTGATTTTAGTAAAGAATCTTATTTTAATCTTTGTATCAGAGGCAGGTACTAAGTTTTGCAAAAGCAAATTTATCTCTTAACAGTCTGTACTTCTGTAAATAATTTGTGTCCCTGGTAATGCTATGCAAATTGTTATTTATATGTTCTAAATAATAAAAAGAAAACTTGACTTTTGTTTCGTTTTTCTTCCTGTTTCTCTATTTTCCACTATTTTTCATATGGCTCTGCTGAGATTCTTATATCGAGAAACAGTTTAAGAATTTTACTCAATTAAATACTAGTAATGTTCTGTGATCAAAATACTATACTTAAAATCCTCTAAGAGAAGTCATAAAACATTATAAATAGAGTTGAAATGAAACAGGTATTTAAAATACAACATTTGCAGCTGGGCTTGGTGGTGCATGCCTGTAATCCCAGTGGCTCAGGAGGTTGAGGCAGGAGGATCTCGAGTTCAAAGCCAGCCTCAGCAAAAGCAAGGCACTAAGCAGCTCAGTGAGACCCTGTCTCTAATTAAAATACAAAATAGGGCTGGGGATGTGGCTCAGTGGTCGAGTGCCTCCGAGTTCAATCCCCCATACCCCAAACAAAAACAAAAACAAACAAACAAACAAAAAAACCCACAACATTTGCAATATATGGCAAATGACTAAAATCATTAATTTATGAATCCCTCTTAAAACTTAATAAAATAAAAGGTCTATGGTATGAAAATGTGAATAAAGGATTTAAAAAGGCAACTTATAAAAAATAAGAATATCTAATATAGTAAATTTCAAGTGCAACAGTAATGTAAACAATTCATATAAAAAGGCGACAAGAATATATTTTTTAAAATGTGTCATACTAGAAAATATTAGATAAAATAAGGCATTATAGGCAAAAATAAGAGAATGTGATGTTAATAAAACAGATACTGATAAACATCTCATGGAAGATGAAAACTGTATGTGCTGGCAAGGAAGCTGAGCTTTAGACTTGTTTCATCCCTTCTCTTTCTCTAATTATGGACTGAGGGCATACTCAGCTCTCATGTGTATTTTTCTCTTGGAAGGAGTCACTTCTGGCACTCACTGGGAGAAAGTTTCCCAATAACCATACCTACCACATACACACAAACACACACACATTGGCAGAAACAGCTGAAGTTGAGGGTTGAGTTGAGTTGATTCACACTCCTCCGAACTGTTTTTTTTTTTTTTTTTTTTTTTCATAACAGCTTTATGGAGACATAATTTGCATAAGTGAAGTGTATATCACCCCTCCAAAGTATGCAATTTAGTTTGCTTTCTTTTCTTTTCTTCTTCTTTTTTTCTTTTTTAATCTATTCAGAGTTGAGCAAATGTCACCACTTTGTAACTTTAGATCATTTTTATTCCCTCTCCAAAAGAAACTCATACTCATCTGCAGTATTGACTATGCAGTCTAATTCATCTGGAAAAGAAAACACAGAGAAATACATTTTCAATTTATACTCCTAGGATTCCCAAAGATTTAGATGAAAAGTAACTACAAATGTTAATGAAACAAGACATAATACAAACAAATAATTATTATGCAAGAGAATCACAAGGAACAATACTTTTAGATTTCAAAGAATTCAGATATTAAGATTATCAGAAACAAACCACAAAAGGAATATGCTTGAAATTATCAAATCATAAGTAACTAAGAACTATGGAAACTAATAAGAGACTACTATACATTTCTTAATTGTTTAAAAATATAAGTTGTTAAGAATAAAAAAAGAAACTGTGGCATATATATACAATGGAATATTACTCCGCCATAAAGAATGATAAAATTATGGCATTTGCAGGCAAATGGATGAAATTGGAGAATATCATGCTAAGTGAGATAAGCCAATCTCAAAAAACTAAAGGACGAATGATCTCGCTGATAAGCGGATGAGGACATATAATGGGGGGTCAGAGGGGTTTGCGTTAGGGTTAGGGTTAGGGTTAAGGAGGGTGGTAAGAATGGAGGAAGTAAGGACTGTATAGAGGGAAAAGAGGGGTGGGAGGGGTGGGGGGAAGGGAAAAAATAACAGAATGAATCAAACAACATTACCCTATGTAGATTTATGATTATACAAATGGTATGCATTGACTCCATGTACAAATAGAGAAACAACATGTATCCCATTTGTTTACAATTAAACAAAAAAAGTAAACGTTGAGATTAAAATGTGAATGGGTTAAATAGATTAGATTTAAATAAGGACTAAACAGAATATATAGTAGTAGAATTTTTTGAAATGCAGGAAGCAAAAGGAATCTTGAGATGTTTTTATGTTCAAAAATGAAGTACCTTAATCTTCAGATTTCTATGTCTAAGCACAGTACTTGAACAAGAATGCATAGGTGACCATCATAGCAAATCCATCGAACTTCAAAGCAGATGAGGGAGAAATGTTTTGCTGTATATATACAATACTTAGATTTGCAGGCGGAAATTAGTCAAATAAAATCATCAGAATGGTGTGAGAAAACTATCAACCTGTAACTCTGTTCCCACCTAATTTCCACTGAAGGATAACACCGATAAAATGAAATTATTGGTATGTTAATCCACCACTACCTACCTTTGATCAGAGAGGTATATATAGCTGCTTTCAAATGGATTGATAATGTTTCATTTCTTAAGCAAAATATTGGACAATAGATTACACAAATGCTATGAAATACTTAAAAATAATGAGATAAATTACAATGCACTTACATAAATAAGAGCCTGAAATATATCTCTGATTTAAAAAAAATGCTTCAAAACATTGTGGAAATCATATCCTTGTTTAGATATAAAATACTAAAATATCATATATTCTCTATAAATATCTATATATGTATAACCATATGAAAATACACACAAAATTGATTATCAGAACTGAAAGAATGGGAAATGCGTAAAACTGAAGGGCATATCACATTTTGTTGTGTTGCATTCATGTTTTTAAAGATAATTTATGAAAATATGGCTTGACTAGCTAAAATATGGCTTCCTAGCTAAAATATTTCAAAAGGGAGAAATAAAGACTAGTAAACAGATAGATTTTGAAGGGGGAAAATTTAGAACAAACAAACAAAAATAAACAGGTTTATCATAAATAACCTTTATTATGTTGTTAATTTCCTTCTATCACTAGTTTCTATAGGGTTTTAATCATTAAAGTGTGTTGAAATTTGTTGAAGGTTTTTCCCATATCTATTTAGATAATCATGTGATTTGTGTTCTTGGTTTCATCTATGTAGTGTATTACATTTATTGATTTTCATATGTTGAATCAGCCTTGCATCCCTGGATGCACTAGCTTGATCATGATGTATGAGTTTTTTAATGTGTTGTTGAACTAAATTTCCTATTATTTTGTTGAGCATTTTTGCATTTATGTTCATCAATTATTATTCTCATTTGCAAATGATACAATTCCATATTTTGAAGACTCTAAAAGCTCCACCAGGAGACTTCTGGAGTTAGTTAACAACTTCAGCAAAGTAACAGGATACAAAATCAATGTACAAAAATAAGAGCCTTTGTATACAATAAAAATAAATCTGCAGAAAAAGAAATCAGAAAAAAACAATTGCATCCTCAATAACTTCAAAAAGTAAATAAAATATCTCGAATAAACCTAACCAAGGTGAAAGTCCTCCACAATGAAAACTATAGAAAACTGAAGAAATTGAAGAAGACACCAGATGATTAAAAGATCTCCCATGGTCATGCATAGGCAGAGTTAATATTGTTAGAATGGCCATGCTCTCAAAAATTATCTACCTATTCAATACAGTCCCAATCAAAATACCAATGACATTCTTCATATAACTAGAAAATACAGTCCTTAAATTCATATGGAGCAAAAAATGATTCAGAATAGCCAAAGCAATCATAAGAAAGCAATGCTGGTGGCATCACATTATCTGATTTTAAATTTTACTAACAGAGCCACCGTAACAAAACTAGCCTGGTACTGGTAAGAAAATAGGCACTTACACCAATAAAACAAACTAAAAGGCGCAGAGACAAACCCACACAGATACAGCCATCCGATCCTTAACAAAGTTCCCCAAAAACACACTGGAGAAGGACAGCCTCTTAAATAAGTGGTTCTGGGAAAAATGGATGTCCATATGTAATAAAATGAAACTAAATTCCTGTCTTTTATCCTGAATAAAAGTCAACTCAAAATATATTAAACACCTAAGAATAAGACCAGAAAGTTTGCAGCTGTTAGGAAAAAAAAGAGGGCGGGGGAGGAACACTTCAACATATAAGCACAGGAAAAGACTTCCTGAATGAATCCCCTATTTATGAGCCCAGGAAATAAGAAAAAAGAATCAATAAACAGGGTAGCATCAAATTAAAAACCTTCTGGACAACAAAGGGAACAATTAACAGAGTGAGGAGAAATCCTACTGAATGGAAGAAAATCTTTGCCAGCTACTCTTCGACATAGGATTAATATTTATAATATATAAATAACTCAAAAAACTCAACATTAAAATAGCAAATATCCAACTCAATAAGTGGGCAAATGAACCAAACAGGCACATCTTAAAAGAAGTACATATGACCAATGGCTAAATGAAAAAAAAATATTCAACATCTTTAGCCATCAGGGAGCTACAGATCAAAACTACTGTGAGATTCCATCTCATTCCAGTTAGAATGGCAATCTTCAAGAATACAAATAACAATAAATGTTGGCAAGGATGTGGGGAAATGTAAATTAGTGAGCCATCATGAAAATTAATATGGAGTTGCCTCAAGAAGCTAACATCAGAACTACTATGTGATCCTGGTCTACCAGTACTTGGTATTTATTCAGAAGAATTAAAGGCAGTATATTTTAAAGATATATGCATATTTATGTTTATTGAGCACAATTTACAATAGCCAAATTATGGAATCAGTCCAGGTGTCTGTTAATAGGTGAATGCATGAAGAAAATGTGGTAAATACATACACAACGAAGATTTTATTCAGTCATAAAGAAGAACAAAAGTATGTCATTTGCAGGAAAATGAATGGAAGTGGAGCTCGTAATTTTGAAGAAAAAAAAAATCAGACTCAAAGAAAAAAATATATGTTTTCTTCTCATATGGGGAAATTAGAGGGGGAAAAAAGGAAAAAGAGGATGCCATGAAAATAGAAGGGAGACCATTAGGGTAGGGAGAGGAATTGAGGGGAGCAAGGATAGGAGACTGTGTAGTAAAATTAATGACAGTGTTTTTATGTATGTGCAATTATGCCGCAATGAAAGTCATCATTCTATATAATTGAGATGCACCAAAAAATACAAAAAAATGAATAAAAGAAATAGGTTTAGATATGTGGTTTGTAAATATATTTTCTCAATTGATAGGCTGACATTTCAGTTTGTTGATTATTCCTTTGACTCTTTATTTACTTTTATTTAGTTATGTCCAAAATTTATAAATTACTCTTAAAATTCAATAGAGGGAAATAAAGGACCATTTAGAAATGGGTACAGGAATTTCTTCAAAGAAGATATAAAAATGGTCAAAAGACATATGGAATATGCTCTGTATCTGTGATAATCAGGGAAAAACACACTAAAGCCACTATAACATTTCCTAAACAAATTAAAATTAGAACTACCTTACAATCCAGCAATCCTTCTTCTGGGACATGAAATTACCACCTCATAAAAATACCTCTTATCATGTCCATTGTGGAATTATTCACCATAATCAAGATATAGAAACAACCTTGGTATTCATTGATGGACAAGTGCATAAAAACAACCTGTGATATATAGTCACAGTAAAATGTCATTCTGTCTTCAAAAACAGAAAACAATACTGTCATTGGACACAGTATGGATAAGCCAGAAAGACATTATGCTGAGTGAATCAAACATGGAAAGAAAATATTATCTCACTTTTATGAGGAATATTTTATAAAGGGTCAAATGAGATGGAGAATAAAGCAGTGGTCACCATATGCAGGGAGTTTTGTAGAAAAGGGGAGATGTAGGTCAAAGTATTCAAAGTTGAACATATGTAGGATGAACAAGTCTAGAGATCTAAAGTACAAAATGAAGGTGTAGTGAATAAAATTAGATTGTTAAGGATTTTTGTTAAATAGATTTTATCTGTTCTTGCCATCAAAAGTCAGATGTGAGTATCCTATGAGCAGATGGAATGTTGATGTGCTTCACTATGATGTCCATTTTGCTATCTCTGTGAATCCCATATCATGTTGTGAGCCTTAAATATAAATAATAAAATGTATTCCAAAAAATTAATGAATAAATATTGAAAAAGAAATATAAAAAAAGAAATAGGTTTAAATATTCTGTCCAATTCTGATAGCTGAGTGAGCTTATACATACTATTTAACTCTATAGCAAGGTAGAGAATGTATTTTCTTCACATCTGAGTCCTCAGCTCCTCAGAACATAACATATAACTAGGTTTATGCAGGTAACTGATATATCAGTCTCAAAATTCCAGTTACCTGTTGTGAGAATTATGTAAAATAAAACTTGCTGTATGCTTGAAACATAGTAGGTATCCTCATGTTAACCAAGTACTAAGATAATCAACTCACAGAGCAAAGGTTCACTTTGGCTCTCAGTTTTAGAGGTTTCCATTCCTAGTCAGTTGGCCCCAATGCTTTGGCTCTGTGACATGTCTCATTGAGAACAACTGGTCAAGCAACCCATTCACCTCATGGCTTGGAATGAAAGAGAGAAAATGAAAGAGAGCAGAAGGGACAGGGCCCCACTATCCCTTTCCTGGGCACATCCCCAGTGATAAGTAGACCTACCCAACTAACCAATACCACATTCAGGACCAAGCCTTTAACATGTGTAGTAAATTATAGATTCAAACTTTTGCACTCCAAAATATTAATTACCCCTTGCTTTTATGATGTGGAGTCTCTAAAAATCTCTCTGTAAGTGTTGTCCCATTTGTGAGCTCCAAAAGGATTTATGCGTTTGAGGTCTCTACCTAGTTTTCTTCCTCCTTTTCTGTTCTAAATTTGTGTTCTCCGTCAGTTCAACTCTTATCCTGTAGATACCAGCACCACATAAATATTCATCTTTCCCGACTACCTGTAGTTGGTTGTCAAGTTTTAGAATTTATATTTAGGAAATATTTCTCATATTCTGTCTAGATTGAGGGAGACCATCTACACCATTTCCTGCACTATGAGAACAAACCTCAGAAGATGTGTCCTCTGCTCAGCTCCTCACAGCAGAGGTTGTGACTCTATTCCCCCTTAAAGGCACTAGGTAGTTTTTGTCTACTCACATGCATATGTAAGCACATGGAAACACTTCAGCACCATACTGTTTTATCTATGAATAAGTAGCTAATATTTTATTATATTGATGCAACATGCTTTGGGTTGTTTCCAGTTTTCATTGTTAAAAATAAGTGCACAAACAAATAGTTCTATAAATATTTGATGAACACTCAAAATTTTCTTGAAATAGAGTCTTGACACTGAATAGAATCTTAGCACAGTTATCAGGTCAACAGGGTAGAAATATTTGTGGTCATTATCATCATAGTACTTCTAGAATGTCTCTCTACCAATTTCTATATTCTCTCTCACATTAGTGTTTGAGGCTGCTTTTTCCACACCATTGCTAACCCTGAAAAATACAATGAATGTCATTTTCATTTGCTTTTTTTTTTTTTACTTAAATTGCAAAACCAAAACAAAAGAGAAACCTTTTCAAATGTTTATTAGCTCTTTGAACTTACTCTTCGGTGGATGTTCCAGACGTCTTTTTTGTCTATTTTATTTGTGGACATTATTTTATTCCAGTATACAAATTCTTCAGATTTTCAGAATAATTCCCCATTGCATGCATTTTCCTCTTCTTCTTATGACTTCTGATTTTGTAAGTAGTGTTTTGTTGTTTTGTTTGTTCTTGTTTTGTGGTCTTGGGGCTTGAACCCAGGGTCTTGTACATTCTAGGACAATACTCTAGAACTACATTTCATACCCAGCCCTATACTTGGTGCTTTGTCATGACTCAGTATTTTCTGAAATGTTAATTATTTTAATGTGTCCATTTTCCTCTGCCATTTCTTTTATTTTTATTATTACAATAAGATACCCCATCTGAAAATCAAACGAATATTAGTTTCAGCTTTCCCCCAATTGTTTTGTGATTCCCTAGTTAGAATCTATTTACAATTTTATTTCATCAAACACTTATTTCAGTGACAAAATAACCAAATTTTCCTGATGAACAATTTTTCTAACACAAATTTTTAAATAGTGCACACTTTGACCATTGATTTAAGATGCTCCTTTATCCATTATTAACGTTTATGCACACTAGGCCTTTTTCCTGAGCTTCACATTCCAAGCTATTGATCTGTTTATCTCTTTTCACAAAATGTCCTCTGTGTCATAAATACTATTAGGATTTAAATACATTTTATTAGCTTATAAATCAAGTTTTCTCATCACTTTTGTACATCAAAGATTTCTTAGCTCTTTTTGCTCCTTTATAAATGCAAAGATTAAAAAAATAGAGAAAGAGCACAAAGAAGCAAGTATTTGGAGAACAAGATGAGAAATTGTGTGAATATTAAAGAAGAAGTAATATTCTGTAGCACACTCGGAGCTCCAGCCGGCCATTTTTTGACCTACTTCTCACCACTGCTGAGCCAAGCTGGATCAGTGATAATTCTGAGGCTGTCAAGCATTACCCTTCTGCTCTGATTTGTAGCTGAAGCTCAAAGTTGTCTTTCATCTCTACCACCTTATTCTGTGCATGCAAAAGAGAAGATTGCTCCAGAGATTCGGCAACTCACCCAAGGGCACAGAAATGCTTTGTGGAAATTTCCAGCCTTCGTGCAAATCTTGCAATTATAGAACTGAACTCTAGATAGAAGGTTTTTTTCTGTTTTTCTTTCCCTCCTAATCTTACTTAAAGATCTAGGTAACACTATGCAAATTGCTTAGGATAAAAGTCAACTTGAAAGCCAGTGGATTGGGGAAGGGCATAGCCACAAAGAGCACTGGCATTAGAGAGGGTGATTGATTGGGACCAAGACCTCTGAAGTGCTCTAAGGCAATCAAAGTCACCACTTTCCCTTCTAATGCTTTAAAATATCCAATCACTTGATCCCAGCTCTAGGGGTATTTTCAAATACCTATAATGGCAGCTTATGTTCTTTTCACAAGGTCACCAAGGAAAAATATTAATTTGGTCAAACACCAAATATTTATAAGGTCCACAAAAGAATAATTATATATAGTAACACAATATAGGTAAGTGATTTCTTGTTGTCCCAGTATGGAATCAAGAACACTGAGAGTTTGCTTTATGTAGCTCAGTGCCAGAATTTGGCTGTCAGTTTGGACTGGTAGGAATAATGCCATGCCCAAAGGCAAGTCAAGGTGAAAGTGTGTTTGGCAGTTCTGTAGATCAGAGGGAATTCCAAGTAACTGAGGAGGGAAGAAGTTTAATCAGAGGATCCAGTTGGAAGAATTACGCTAGAAGGTTCATATCAGCACAGTTGAAACAAGGCAGACCAGAAGCCAAGACAGTTAAAAAGCAGTTGGAATCCACAGGGTTAGCCATGGTGCTTCAGTCTAAGGCTCTTAGAGCCTCATAGAAGATTGTTTATTCCCTTATGTTGAGCATCAGTGTCTCCTTCCAAGGTTTTTGTAAGTATAAATCCTTGGATTTTCCCTTCAGCCTCCTATATGGCCCACATTGGAGAAATTCTTCACACTGAAGGGCAAACTCTCAAAATAATTCTGAAGTTCATTCACATACCCATGGTACTATCATATTAGTGTCTTTGATTTGTAATTTTTTTTTTTTTTTTTTTTTTTTTTTTTTTGGTGCTGGGGATCGAACCCAGGGCCTTATGCTTACAAGGCAAGCACTCTACCAACTGAGCTATCTCCCCAGCCTGATTTGTAATTTTAAAAAGAATTTTAATTCTGCCTTTACTAAAATAAAAAAAAAATACTGTTTCAATGTAAAAAGAAAATAACAAATAGATTTCCATAAATTATTGTAGTTCATTAGAATATCATGGATTTTGGTTTTGATACTACATATTTTGTGGAAACATTACAAATCAATTTTGGAGGTTAAGGATTGAGTCGCTGGTTATGAAGAAGCAATAAAACATATATAACTAAATAAAAGATAAGCTCATTAGGAGAATATCAAGGAATGTGAAACTCAGAGACTATTTCTACCTTTCACCCTAGCTGCAAATCAAGCTCAGTCTTTTGTTGGTGTGCAGTTCTGGTACATGGTGACTCCTTCCCAGCAGACCCTGGTTTTGTGGGCTCTTCTATGCATCTGCCTCTTCTCTGCCCTCTCACATAAACATATACATTAGATCATAGCCACTGCTTGTACCTAATTTTTCTAAGTCTTTTTAGAACTAAGCATTCTACCTCATATACTGAAATATTTTAAGCAATCAAGAAAAAATGTTACATGAATGATAAAATGGCAACTTGTGAGCAAGTTAGCAGAATTTAGTGTTTTTACTTCATTCACTAAAGATTTTGAAAATTGAGAAGCCATGGTTGCATAATGTGATGTTGATCTTTTCAACTCCCTCAAATTAATATCAATCTGTAATTTGGACTAGTACCACACTTATTTCCACACCTACCTGCAATCTATAGATCTCAGGTTGCTTCTAGTTTGCATTTGTCTATGTAATTTGATCTGCACACAAATTCCTGAGCATTGCCCTCTCTCTCTCTCTCTCTCTCTCTCTCTCTCTCTCGGTCCTCTGGTTTCACAGTCTCTAACTACCCATACAGAGAGTGACATTTTCAAACTCTGTCTCCAAAAATTGTTTGATAGTCAAAATGTTAATTATTTTAGGATTCTGCTTTTCCATAGTTCCCTTTACTTTACTCTGGAGAAGAGATATCCCTGGAAGAGGGTCTTGAGGAATTACTGGAGAGGGGTAACTGGACTCAGGACAGGTAGGATTCTTGATGTATGTTACAGAAAGGAATTTCAGCATGTGTCAGTAGAGGCGCAGAAATTTACTAAAGAAAGAAATGAATGTGCATTCAAGAGAAAATGTGGTCTATCTCAAGAGTGAGAGACACTTTGGGGGTTTTCAGGCCCTTCCTTCAAAGGTAACTTGGTAAGGGGTGGATATGGAAAGATATATGGAGATGACATGATTCATCTCATGCTCAAGATTCTTAGGTTGAGGTGGTCTCCATTATCTGATCTGGTACACAATATTGGAAATTTCCCCAAATTATGAGTTTCTTAAAATGTCTTATCTCTCTTCCTTTAATCTATTTATCAGTGGGCTAATTAATGGTGTGCATCACAATTATATTGTAAGTGAATGAACTTATGGCTAACATTAAGATTTATAAACTTCACAGAAGTTTGAAAGTGACCTGTCCATTAGAGAGACTGACTAAGGGACTGATGGGCCTGTAAAGCTATGCAGACTCCCAGATTAAAATTACATTTCCTCCTGCTTTCTTTTTGTCTTCTTTCTACCCATATTTTTATATCTTCTATCCTGCCTCACTCTTTCCCCTTACACATACTTTTTCTTAAGCGTCAATGTTATCTCCAATTTCTGCCTTACCTGGAATGGCTCAAGACCATCTGGTCCTTCAAAGTTTTTGTCCCCCACCCTTCCAGCCCAATAAGCCTTTAAAACTTGATTGTTGCCTCAGTTCCTTTTTCTCTTATCCTCTGCCTAAGGCATCCTGAAAAATTTCCATCTTGGTTCATTCCCCTTTCTGTATTCCTGCGTCCCTGTAAGTGGACTGTCCCTGACTGGAAAGCACCATTTTTCATTCTCTGAGTACATTGTTGACTTTGCATATCAAAGAATCATTTGATGAAGTACACCATGATTTTATTACCAGGATGGTTTCTGATTGTGTCCTGTCCACACATCATTACTCCTGATATTAGGATGGCTAGAAACATTCATTTCCAAGATGAATAGATGTCCCTACCTAAGGCACTGAAAGATAAGACTTGCATATTCATAAGGAAAACTGTTCCCAAATATTTAACTGATTTTTTAATGCTTCTACTGTAAAAATAACTGAAAGTTCAGGGAATAAAATAAAGTCCTGGATCACTATCATGTATGTGAAAAATAGGTCTTTAGGGTCTATATGACCTGCAAATGAGGCTTAGTCTCACAAATAAATTCAGAATTTTAGTATTTAAGTCATTGTTTGAGAAAACAGAATAATATCACATATATAATTCTGTGATGCTCAGCATTATATCCGGCATATGATAGGTGCTTACTGGACAATTTCCTTTTCCCTAAGGTAGCTCATCTTAATTGATGTCAGTTGCACAAAGTGGGAAAAAGGATTTTAAGTAATATTGTTATTTCATTTATGAGGAATTTGAACATTATGTTCCAAGTTTGTTGCTGGTAAGAAATATTATCTTTCAGGGCAAGGAGTCTTGAAAGTTTCATTTAAGAAGGACCTGCTTTAGTAATAAATTTCCCTAGGCAAATGTCACCCCTAAAGGATCATTACATATGCCACCTAGCTCCAACTTGGTCAGAAGAGTTCACTGCAGAAGATTTGCCCTCACCTATTTTATTTCTTGCTTCACATTCTGGCTTTTAAGATCAGGAACTAATTTCTTATTTTAATCAAGATATCTTAATCCCAGTGAAGCAACATTGTAGTCTCATTTCATAATTTGCCAATATCTTGCTATTATACAACATTTGTGTTTAAACTGCATCTGTTAACCTGCCTCTATGTGGTTTATTTGCAAATTAAAAGGTGAGTTTGGTGAGAGGACACCAAATTTTCATACTAAATACATGCAACTTTGTCTAATTCTACTTACTGACCTTGCAAATAACTTACTTTTAAGTAAATAGATGCCTAGGTGATCTTCCAGGAGGTCCTTTACTCATCCTTCTCCAGAATGCAGCCCTTCACAAACTGTCCTTACAGATGTGTACTCCAGGAGGACTGGATTTGGTTTTGGACATAGGACAATATAATGCCTAGGCACACCTAGACATATTTGGTTTTACAAATTGAAGTTTCAGATGAAAAAGTATTCTGTTTGGAGACATGAGAAATATTTCACTAAACCAAAACTCTTACATTTAGAACAAAATGTTACAGTTAGAACAAATCACCTCTGTGTAAAATTTTTATAGCTAGTACTTTGTCACTACTGTACTTTATTTGAAAAACAAACAAAGCAACCAAAAGACCCAGCGAGGGTCTTATAACAAGGAGATTAAAGAAGGATATCTAAACTCCATAGGGAAAAAAATCCACCAGTACCGCTGCCTCTAATGCCCGCCCCTCGCCCACCTCTCCACTTCTCTTCTGCCCACAGAGCCCTGTGATTATCAACTCCCCTGACTTGAAGGGAGGGATCATCAAGGGCATGGGATGATTCTGCAAGACCTGTCCTCCCACATTCTTAGTGATCACACAGTGCTCTCTGTGCTCTTCTGCCATGGAAACCACAGTCACTTTCTAAGAAACGGGATTAAAAAGCAGATAAACCCCCCTCATGTTACAGAATATTACATAGCAATAATATGGGACATGCAACAACACAGACTGATCTCAAAGACATTCTGTGGAATGCAAAATGCCAGACACTGAAAAACACGTGGTATATGAGTTTATTAATATGAAATTCAACAATAGGTAATACACATTTGGATAAAAGTCAGAATACTAATTACTTTTGCTCTGGTGATTGACTGGGAAGAAAATGGTAGAACGTGCTTAGATGACAGAATGTTCCACATCTTTATGTCATTGACAGTTACATTCAGCAGCATGTACACTTAGGATTTTTACCAAAATTGTATTTATGTTATACTTCAATTTTTAAAAGACAAAGAAAGAAAGGTGCTGACCCTAACTGTAGTGCTAGATGTCGCCCAGGGGTCTGAATTCTGGAAATTTTCCTACCACTATGAAAAAACACAGTACATTTTAACATGTAAAGCCAATAAAGCCAAGGGAAAGTAAATGATATAACCAAAATATTCTTAACAAAATGCAGAACAGTAACATTAGGTTTATATATCTGAGATCCCTGCCATCTCTCTTTCCCTCTCTCTCTTGCTCTCTCTTTCCTTCTACTCTCTCTTTCTCTCTCTCTCTCCCTTCCCTGCCCCTTTTAGTTAAATACTGGGATGTGAAGGTGAACAAAATTATTTCCATGTTAAAATACTTAGAAATTACCGACTATGTTCCATTCATCTTTATTGGGGCTAGAGTAGTGACAGAAGTCTGGACTCCTATATTACACATTTTTACCATCTAAAGAAGAGATAAAACAACTTTTATAATATTAAGTTATATTTACTAGGCACCATCAGTCTACTCTATACTCTTAGAGGGTACTAAGTACTTTGTTTTAAATGAACTAAACCAACACTTGCAGCCAATGTTAGAGGGATCAAATAACTTGTACCAAATTGCAGAATTAGTAAATGGAAGAATTCGATGCATGCAGTGCAATTCTGCAGCCCAATTCTCTTACCCACTACATCCTATCAACTGCCTGCTCCTTGAATACCAATATTTCACAATTTGTTTCCTCAACATTTTTTTTTTAATTCAAACTCCAGAATTCCATCTTGTAAACATCTTTCTTTCCCCCAGGTTCAACCATATAATCCTACTCTCAGCTTGACACATTCACCTGCATTTTCCAAAGTATCCTACCTTACCTTATTTATAATATGATTTGATCTTTTTCTTCCAAAACTTGTTTCCTTTACTATAAAATTTGGACCTTCCACTCAGCTTGAAGGTTTGTAGGCTCCTTTGTCCTACAACTTCATTCTCCACAACTAATTCACAGTGATTTTCTCTTTCTCATATTTACCCTTCTTCTGCACTGCTAAGGTTTGTTTATGACCCCTTATCACAACACAAAGCATAGTTAGGAACTTACCCCCAATGCAGTGGTCTTGGAAAATGGGGCTTCATGAGAGTTGATTAGACCATATGGGTAGAGCCCTTGTGACTGGATTAATACTTTTATCACAGAATCAGCTCCCTTATGAAAGAAATATGCTATCTGTCTGTCTGTCTTTCTCTCTCTGTTCTCCCATCTTGAGATGATAAATCAAGAAGGCCCTCACCAGGTGCTGGCTTCTCAATCTTGGACTTCCTAGTTTCCAGAATCATGAGCCAATACATTTCTGGCCATTATAAATTACCCAGCCTGTGTTGTTTTGTTATAGTAGTGCAAAACAAACTAAAACATCTTGTAATAAGCCTCAGACTGGCTCTTGGCATCTTATGCCTCAATTGGTGTAACAATTCCCAGTTTCACCCACCAAAATCTTTTGAACACACAGGAAGCATTCGGTATATTGAATCTGATTATTTGGTTCTCTCACTTAAAATCCCACATTTGCTGCAGAATTAAGTCTACACTAGTGAGTACAGCATGAAAGAATTTGGCCATTACACTCAGACCTCCAACTCAAGAAGTGCCAACCCTGGCAACAGGATCAAGCCCTAGGTGGGTGTATCAGGTTAGAAACTGAACTAAGAGCAATAATAATGAGTGTGGGGCTACAGGAGAAGCCAGGCATGAGGATCCTAAGAAAACCCTTATGAGGTTGATGGGAGGGCACTTAGTACTGAGATCTTTGAAATGTTCACTTCATGTCCTTTGTTTTCCCAGAGGAAGTGGTAAATTGCCAACTTGGTCCCAAATCATTCTCCCAGCTCTTTTCCAATGTGCCCCAGATGCATCCATGTGCACCCTCCTTGGAAGGGTGAAGGGAGGGGAGAAAGACTTAGTTCCTTGACCTCTTTTTATGTGCTAATATTGTGGAAGTAATTTCCAGTTAGTTCTTGCTTTATTCTACTCCTATCCCTTTGTTTTGACCTTAAGATTATCTCACCAAATTCTATTTTCTCTACCCTCAATTCTATTATAGAGATAGAAAAATATGACATATTCATGTTCCCAACCTTCAGTGCACTTCTGATGGTCATGTGATATATCTGTGCCAGCCTAGCATTATGACATATCCTCTGTCTTGTCATCCTTTCCCTGCCTTGGGTGCAGATATGATGTTGGAAGTCCATCAGGAAGACTGACCATGAGGCGACAAACCAACCCACTTAGCACAGAGTAGAGCAGACAAACACTATGAACTTGCTACATTGGCTCTGCATCAGCTATCTCTGGGCTTCCTGTGATGTGAGGCAAATAAACCCATGTTGCCAGTAAGATGAATGGATTCCAGCTTCACACAGTGGAAAACATGATTCCATGATATATCCTGTCTCCCAAATTAAGTATGAGAGAGACATCATTATCCCTAATTCACAGACATCTTACAGCAAATTGAATAACAGCCAGTTTGTCTTGAAGCAAAGCTTGAATCCTCCTATCTGAAACTAAAGATGTCATTTCCATTCTAGGATCAACCCTGATGTGAAATCCAGGATTAGTTTTCTGTCTTTTAAGATAAAGAAACCAAGGTATTTGGAGACGTTGATACTGGCAAAAACCATAAGCCAAGTTCTTTCACGGCCTCTTTTGACTTATTTCTATACCATATCACTCTACTTAAACATAGCCAATTAGTAAAAGGTCTCTTACTTATTTTAGTTTGAGGTGCTATCTTAGATATTAGGTGAATATTTGCATCCTTTAAAATACAATGTTAACAGTTAAATGTTTTCTCTATCTTCAAGGATTCATTTCTGTATTATTTCTGAGGTTTCACAGAAAAACAGTCTATGCTCTTCAAGGTATTTGTCCTGCCCTTAAATTTGCTAATACTATATTAAAGGTAAAAGAAAATATGACACTGTTTGACAGTTGTTTTTGAATTATAATATTGGACTCATTAATTATGTTTATTTTTTCAGGGTTCCAAATGATATAATCTGTTCACTAAGCATGATCACGTAATTAAAATGATTAAGACTGAAAAATTGTATAATATATGCCAATTTAATTTTCAAGGACTGAAAGGTACTAAAGACCAAGCTAAGGAATTTAGGAATATTCTTTGAATTCATTTAGGATATGACAATTCTATGCCCTCATTTAAACTAATTCAACCCTTCTATGCAAATGTTCCAATAGTAAGAGATCTGCCCTCTCTGGAGCTCTCCCAGACCTCACCCCTTCTCTGCATCATTAATCATTTATCCTTTGTGACTCAGTATTCCTATTCCTGTGACATTTTCATGGTCTCCCACATCAGTTTCCATCTAAGACCCTGTTCCCTGTTTTAGACTCTCATTTCTGTTACAGATTTCTTAAATTTAGCCCTTTAATTCATGCAAAGGCTTTCTCACCTCTAATCAGGGATAAAACAAGCAACCCCAGCTTCTGCTGAGCAGAATGGGCATACCTGAAGAGGAGATCAAATGGAGATCTTGCCCTATCCTGGCAGACAGCACATTATCCTTCTTGTGTCCCTATGTTTGTGATTCCATTTTCATTGCTTTTTCTTTTAGGACATTTCCACTGGTGGTGATGTCGTTCAGTTTTTATTCAACTAGGAAAGTATTTACGTTTTCTTTCTTTCTTTCTTTCTATCTTTCTTCCTTTCTTTCTTTCTTTCTTTCTTTCTTTCTTTCTTTCTTTTTTTCTTTCTTTCTTTCTTTTTCTTTCTTTCTTTCTTTCTTTCTTTCTTTCTTTCTTTCTTTCTTTCTTTCTTTCTTTCTTTCTTTCTTTCTTTCTTTCTTTCTTTCTTTCTTTCTTTCTTTCTTTCTTTCTTTCTTTCTTCTTTTCTTGTTGCTGGGAATTGAATTCAAGGCCTCGTGCACACTAGGCAAAATTGAGCTGTGTTTGACTGATCTATACCTTCAGCTTGAGAAAGACATTATTTCTTCACTTTTGCAGGATACTTTTGCTACATATATGGCAGATTCTTGTCTGTTTTTATTTGTTTTGTTTCTTCTTGCAACACTTAACATGGGTCATAGCACTATTTTGCTTGCATGATTTCAATAAGAAGCCTGCTGAAATTCTTACTCTTGTTCTTCTGTAGCTGATATACTTTATCCATCTGCCTTCAAGTTTTTCTCTTTATCTTTGATTTGCAGAGGCTTAAATATTATAGGGTAGGGGCATGTACATGTGCACATGTATGTGTATGCATTTGGTACTAATTCTGCTTAGTGTTCTCTAAACTTTAGATTTGTTTGGTTTGGTGGTTTTGAAAACTTCTCAACCATTTTTTTTTTTTTTTTTTTTTTTTGCAAGCACATGTCCTGCCCCTTTATCTTCCTTGATGTTCTAAGATTTCAATTATTCATATGTTGGACCTTTTGATTTTAGCACACAGTTTTTGGATGCTCTCTTATGTTTAATTGAATTTGTTTTTCTTTCTTTTTTTCCTCTTTGCATTTCTGTTTGGGAAGTTCTACTGACCTATCTTCAAGTCCTTGGGCTCTTTCCTCAGCCATGACAAGTCTACCGAAGAAACTATTATTTAATCAATAATGCCAACATTGTTGTTATATTTTTATTTTTGAACTTTCATTTCAGTCTTTCTTATGATCTTCATTTTTCTACTGAAATTGCATCTGGCTTTGCATGTGGTATGTTTTTCACCTTCTCTATTAGAGCCATTAAACAAAATTCTCTTTTTAAAAAATGTCCTGATGGTTCTAAAGAGCTATATCATATCTGGATCTAATTCTGTTTATTGCTTTGTCACTTTTGATGAGATATTTCTTCCTGTTTGATATGCATCATAACTTTTCAGTGGATCTGTGGAGAATAGGAGAAAGGGGCTGAGTTTTGGCCTGGTTACAGTAAAGAACACGTTTCATTCTAGGAGGCTCTAAGTATGGAAATCAGTGCTAATATGCTGTAGCAAAAGGTGAGCTGTGTTTGAAGTTTGTTTTCAATTTCCTCTGCAGGTTAAGGCTTCAGTTACTTAAGAGAGACTGAGAAGACTGGTTGGAGATTTGGTATTGGTCTCTGTTCTTTTCTTTCTGTTAATAACAGAATCATAACAGTATCTCAAAGTAGACTTCAACAATGTACCCTGCCGATAGAACCTTTTCTCCACAAAGAAGATAGTTGGATATAGTCTGGTTGCACATGCCAGCAGCTTCTGCTTCCCTTAGGCCCCAGCCAGCACTGCAGTGTGTATTCATATGTGTTTGTGTGTGTGTTATGTGTGTGTGTGTATGTGTGTGTGTGTGTGTGTGTGTATTGCAAGTGGATAACGCTGTCTCTGGGTTCCTTCTTGTTCTTCCCAAAGAGAATTGATACTTACAAGAAAAACTTACAAGATGAAGGAGATTCTCCCTAGCACTAGAACCCTTAGAAGCTTCACACTTTCACACAAGGCCTCTCTTAGCCTTCAAACTCTATAAAACTTCTCTGTTAATATTTCTATTGGCTTATGTGGTATCTAGAGCCTGCACCTCATATCAACAAATGCTGGTATGTTTTCTACTGATTCCAGGATGTTAGTTTGCCCTGAAACTTGTTTTCTGATAGGCTTACGAAAAATTGATTTCACTTTGTTCAGATTCTTACTGTAAGATTAGAAGTGATAAATTTCTAGTTCTTTATATATCATGTTGTAACTTGAAATTTCTATGTCTATAGCAAAAAAAATCAATGCTTGATTTTATTCCATTTTACACTGGATATCAAGGAAATTATATCATATATAGGGAGTTTTATAATATCACCATTAGAGATCTTTTCTAGTACCCTCACTTTTTGGAGGGGAAGTGACTAAATTACATGAAGAGAAGGTAAGCGGGCCCAAAGTACATGATGAATTAATAAGATACTTTAAGAAAGATGGGTTTATATGGATTTTTCTATAAATTATGGCTTGAATAATTTTAGGCAGAACAAAGATGAGAAGCCATGTCCTACTTTCAAGTGTTATATTTTCCACAAATCAATGTCTACATAAAATGATTGTCTGTAAATGAAATTCTTTAACTTAGCTATTTTACCATGAATAATTTGAGATTTAAAGTATTAGTATTATATTAGTATTTGTAAAGTGAATTAGTACTCTTTGTAAATTAGAGAACATTTAATCATGAAGAATAAATTCTAAATAAAATTAAATGCTATTGGTGATACACCCAATCATTGTGGTGGTCATTTGGAGGAGGAAGATGCATAGAAACAGAATACTAGAAAATTTAAAATCAGAAATCTTTGGGATCATGGATATGGTAAATGTAGGCCTATTATGGAACATTACACTTCAGAGGTCTAATACTGGAATACTGCAATGTTGGAATTATATTATGTGAGAGTGCCTGGTCAAGATAGGTCATTCAGGAGGAATCAATCACAGGATTCATTCCTTTAGCCCACATGGCCAGAATTTTTATGCAAGATTGAAAATAAAAGGAAACACTCTAACTGCACTCTAATTGCTATTAAATATCAGGACATTTGTTTATATAATTAGAAAATAATTATCATTAGAAATTGAATTCACTAGGTGACCTCTAAAGTAGTGGCTTCCAGTCAGCTTTTTATTAGTCAATTTTTCATTACTATAACAAAATATCTGAAGCTGGGTAACTGTAAAAATAAAAGAAGTACATCTTAGCTCTTAGTTCTCAAAGTCAAGAACTGGTGATGGCCCTTTACTGGCAGAATCCCAAGGCAGTGCTTAGTATCATATGGCAAGAAGAGTGTATATGCAGGCATATGTGTGATAACTCTTCCTCTTCTTATAAGACCACCAGTAGTCCAGTGAATAGGATTAGATAAAGTGATGTAATCCTAATTGCTCCAAAGACCCCTCCTCTAAACACTATGAGCAGATTAAGTTTCTACACTTTTAATATGTCACAATGGGGATTACATTTCAATAATGGAGCTTTAAGGGAACACACTCGAACCATACATAAACTATAGCAAATGTCCTGGTCAATCCTCAGCACCATTTTCCTTATGTTCAACCTTAGCAGAGAAGCTTACTTGTTGGACTTGGAGAGGCCTCCCACATAAGACTGAAGAGGGAATAGT
The DNA here is from genome assembly GCF_902686455.1 of Sciurus vulgaris. Lineage (NCBI taxonomy): Eukaryota > Metazoa > Chordata > Mammalia > Rodentia > Sciuridae > Sciurus > Sciurus vulgaris. The sequence goes on along the minus strand of NC_136468.1, from coordinate 108,518,598 downwards.
AGCCAACTTTCAGTGCTTTCCACCCTACAAGGCTCCTGTTCTGTTATTTTGCAATACTTAGTGAGGGTTACTCAAGGAGATGGTTATGTTCAGGTGCTTAAAGCTGCTCCTGGCTGGAATTCAGGCAGCACCTAACAGGGAAAAATGACTAGCCAGTTCTTTGCCAATAACAAGAAACTTTAAAAAAAAAAAACCTATTAAATGCCACCATGTATCTACCCACTGACTGATAATCTTCAGTTAGGTACAGAAGGATCTTAAGCAAAGATACAGCTTATGTCAAGGACACATTTATTTAAGTAACAATCACATTATAAAACATTATGGGCATTTAGAAGTGAATATTGTGTGTGTGTGTGTGTGTGTGTGTGTGTGTTGAAATTGCAGGAACATTGGTGAACCCTTGGTAATTAAGCATCTTAAATTATTTTCACTGAAAAAGGAAGTCTCAACCCTATAATTTTTTTTTGTTGTTGTTCCCCTCTAACCCCTAATCTAAACTCTGTCTGCTTGGCTTCCCTTATCATTAATGAATGCCAACTAACTAAATGGCACCAAAGCAAATCTCACTGGTGATATTTTTTTAAAAGAAAACACATACCAAGATAAGTAGCTATTAAATGTACATTGTTCCAGGATTCTCAATGTTTCCCTGGACTAGAGAAAGAGACCTGCATATGCCACATTATAACTTACATAGAAGCTCAATCTCAAATATAGTTCTTTATCTTAAAAATACTTTCATGACTCTGGGTGTGTCTGTGATTCACACATGATCAACACCTGACCATTGTCAATCAGCATCACTGCTATGATTTGGATAAGTGTCCCTGAAATGTTCATGTGTTGAAGGCTTAGTCTGCAGCCTGTGCACTGTAGGGAGGTGCTGGAACACTGGGGCCAAATTTAAGGAAGTTATGTCACTAGGGGCATGAACTTGATGGAGATTTGGGGATCCCAGTCCCTTCCTCTATCTCTTTTGCTTCCTGGCTTCTTCTGCCACATACTCTCTACATGATGTTCTGCCTCACCACAGGCCCAAAAGCAGTGGGTCAACCAACCATGAATTGAATCATCCAAAAACATGAGCAAAATAAACATTTCCCCTTTCAAGTTGATGTGTAAGGTTTTTGTTATAATAATGGAAAGCTAACAAAAGTACTTTTATTTTCTGGTTTATTTTAACATAACCAGTGAGTTCACAAATAACAGTTTCAAAGGTTTCTATTAGTGGATAAATTTCTGAAAGGTCACAGAGGAAGTTTGATGCTATAATTTGTAAAGTTTCAGAACTTTCTTCTTTTCCATTTATATTAGGTATTATAGTTACGTTAAATAAAGCAAAATTAAGTGAGAAATATCTATTTCATGCTAGCTACGATCATTCTGTCATTTCATGCTCAGCATAACTTTATCACATATTTCTAATTTCAAAATGTAGAGGTGATTTCAAGTAGATCTAAAACAATGAGGTCACACAGACAGTAGATGTGAAATTTAAACAAAAGATTGATGGCCTCAGGGACATCGCATAAAATGCATTTTATCCAATTAAAACTTTAAATGGGTTTCTTATAGCTACCAGAATAAAACCGAGGAAAGCAATATTCCTTATACATCCTAATCCATAGATAGCTTACAAGTTCCATTACAAGACCTGCCCATGGCTACTGGAAACTTCAGAGGCAAAGGAAAGAAGGCATCATATGCCTTGTGCCTTTTTAGATTCAACACTTCTACCCCTCTTCCTGGAAAATTCACACTCATCTTTAATGCTTCACTAAGAAACTAACTTTTCTTGAAGACAGGCAGTTAGTGGTCCTCTCTGTGTGCTCAGGATTATGACTGCTGTACATTTCTGCACCCCCAGCACCTAACTCAGAAACCAGAACACAAAGGGAGTTGGACAAGCATTTGAAAGAGAAGTCAGATGCTAATCACTGAAGATCTTGGCAACAGCATTCATGTGTCACAGCCATCTGTCAACAATTCACTTTGCTATTTTCTTTTCCAAATTTCCCATGTGTTAATGGGAAGCACTGCAGTTATGTACTCACTAAGCAAGTAGTTATTAAGTAGGTCTGCTGTATTATTGCCTGTAACCTAAAAAGATCTCACATGAGGTACAAGTAAAATTCCAACATTTATAGGTCATGACAAAGTATAAGAGATTATTTCATAATAAATTCATTACCTGTTTAGCAGTTGTGCTCTTCACTAATTGATATGGGGGTGGATGCAAGATTAGCATAAATAATGACTTCTTAAAGATAACTCACATTGATCAGGAAGACACCCAGCACTGGATTGACTAATTTGACCAAGGAGCCATATTCCTTGGTTCATTCATAGGTGAGTTCCCTAATTTGTTCAAACAAAATTCATATCTAGAAAACAGTAATGCTTTGCAAGTGGACTGGAAAAGGCCTTCTTTACTGTCATCATTGGATAATTTTTGTTTTTTACAATATTCTCTTTTCTCCTGCTCAGGTCTTTAATTAATTTTGATAGAAGCCCCAACCCTCTTCAGTTCAGTCCTGTCATTCATTGGGGTATAGACTACCTTCTTGCCCACAACTTAGAACATGTTGTTTAACCCTAGTTGTTCTCCACGCCCTGGAAATGAACTCTGGACATCATGTAACTCTAGTTGCTATTGTCCTCTTCCCTTCACTTTTCAGGTGATCTGGATATAGCTGAAGCACTGGTGCCATGATGTACCACCTGGGAATGATGGTGAGTGTTCTCAATTTCTCTGGGCCTCTGTTGCTCTTCTTTAAAGTTGGTGCAGAGAAGAGCAATATAATAATTTTAAATGTTTTAAAAAGTTTTCCCGTCTAAGCTTCTAGTGGTTGCATTTATTTCTTACAAAGCAACATCTATATAGGTTGTAAAAATGAAAGAAGACTAATAAAGAAAAAAAGCCTTTTCCCATTCCACTATTCCCCACTGCCAAGACAAGACTCTGGTCAGTCTTTGAGGAATGTGAATTTTAGATCATGATACATAAAGAGAACAATGAAGACACTTAGAATAAAAAGAAAACTAATAAATGCAGGGTGAGATAGGAACAAAAAATGCATGTAATATATAATGTCAGTCAAAGTATGCTCCATTACTCAGAAGTAGTTCATAGGAATTTCATAATAGAAAAGTAAAACTGCCCTGGGAAGATGGGAGGAGGTAAGAGTGTATGTGTGTCCGAGATTACAACCTCATTTTCCACTGTCACAAGTCAGCAGACAGTTTTTAAAACTGAAAAACAAGAAACAAAAACATGAGCCTATTGTTTAGAAACAAATATTTTAGTACATCACAACAGATGAAAGTGATTTTCTCTAGGAAACTAACATGACTGCAAATTTTTAAAAAATGTAAAAATGACATTTCTTCTAAAAATTTTCACATTGGAAAGTTGTCCCAAGTGTCACTCCTCTTTATTCTCAAAACCTTTGTATTTTCTGCAAATTTGTTGAGATGTTCTAATTCTTGACTGAAGTGCTTTAATTTTTGTTTGTGTTTGTATCAAGAATGTTTGCAATTATTTACTGAAGCATTTTTAGCACGATGCTTTAAACTATTTGTTAGATAATGTTAACATCTATGTAATTTTATATTTGGCATATATTATCTTTTTTTTTTTTCAATCAGTTTGAGATCTTCAGATTTCTCCTTCTTATAAAGACATTAATTGAATCAGACTTCCAGCCCATCCTGAACCAGGATGATGACGACGGTATAAGCTACAGTTACATTCTGAGGTGCTGAGTGTTAGGAATTTGGATAAAGGACACAGTTCAGCTCACAAACACAATATACATGGATCACCACTTTAGCATGAATTTCAGTCTTTATAGAAAGCATTCTGTTTCTCAGTTTTTTTTTTTTTTTTTTTTTTTTTTTTTAGTAAATGAAATTCCCTCTGACTATGGCAACAAGCAGGGTAAATCATTTGTCTACTGGGCCACAGATGGGAATTTACAGGGAGAGATGCTGCAGTTATGGATTCCATTCTCCTTAAAGAGTGTGTAACAAGCAACTAAAACTAGAAAAACAAAGTTCCACGTAGCAAGGTATTATTATGGAAATTAAAAAAAGAAAATGGGATCATAATCCAGGACACATATGCACAGGTTGCTTGGGGTGGCCTATTGTATGTCCAAGGAAAAAAAGAAAAAATGGGTTTTTAGTAGGGACAGAGGAAAGCTATGCAAGGTGTTATGAAAGAAAGCACATTGGTACTGTGACTTTATGTGGGAACTGCTGAGCCCTGACTGGAGAGTGGCTGCAGCTAGCAGGTAAAATAGCCTTAGCACATAGCAGGCTCTTTCCTTGGAGGGGACTTGCAAGGCAGTGAGTTGGGCAGGTGTTCTTGTATGAGTAGTTAGCTGCTTCTGTGGCAGTTTCTGTTATCAGGCAGATCACAGGTGAGAGCCCTCCTTCCATGATTTTCCTGGCTTCATTTGTTAGAGTTTGCCACAGGTGACTTCATTTTGAATTTAACAAATTTCACAAGTGGTAATAAGAATAAAAGGTAATTGTGAGTTTATGTAAGGGTATCCAAATATTTTTATCCTAGGTGCTAAATCTCTACTGATATGAATCTTTAGTTTTCCTTACTAGATTTGTTTGTTTATTTATTTATTTATTTTTGCCAATTTAAATACAGTTTTTTATTTAAGACATTGTGTTTTACACATATAAAGTGTAAAAAGGGCTTATAAAGTGCAATGTTATTTCTTTTCCCTGTGTACATGTTTCATTTTCAAGTACTGAGAATGCCCAGTAATTTACGATAGTAGAAGCTTTAAAAGTGCCATAGAATTTGCTACAAATTGGGCCTTCCATATTTTATCATGTGGAATAATGCTATCTCTAGACTTGGGCTGGCTTAATTTTCAATGGTGGGCCCAGAAGAAACCCACCAGAGAGAGGAGCTCCCCTACCAGTGAAGCCCCCGGGCATTCCTGCTGGCATGCCTCCTGCACTCTGGTACACCTTGGTAAAAATGGGGTTGCAGACTTTCTCCAGCCCTTTCTGCTGATGCTCAAATTCTTCCTTCTCTGCAGTTTGATTCTTATCCAACCAGTTGATGATTTCATTACATTTGTCAAGACGCTTCTGTTTGTCCTTTTCATTTATCTTGCCTTGAGGTTTCTCATCTTCAACAGTTGCTTTCATGATGAATGCTTAGGATTCCAGAGAATTCTTGTCCCTCTGCTTTTCATCTTCAACTTTGTACTTTTTAGCTCTCAGGACCATATGTTCAATGTCCTCCTTGCTCAAACAGTCTTTGTCATTGGTGATGGTAATCTTGTTCTCTTCCTGTACTCTTGTCCACAGCAGAGATGTTGAAGATGCCATTGGCATCAATATCAAAAGTGACTGCAATCTGAGGAACACCATGGGGTGCGGGAGGTATACCTGAGAGTTCAAACTTGTTATCCTTGGTCATGGCATGCTCACCTTCATAGACCTGAATATGAAGCACAGCAGGCTGGTTGTCACAGTAGGTCATAAAGGTCTGCATCTGCTTGGTGGAAATGATGGTATTGCACTTGACGAGGACAGTCATGACTTCACCAACATTTTCAATACCCAGAAAAGAGGGGTGACATTCAAGAGTAGCAAATCTTGAACATTTCCAAACTTATCTCCAGATAAAATGGTTACCTGGACAGTTGCACCATAAGCAATGACCTCATCAGGGTTGATGCTTTTATTCAGTTCTTTTTTGAAGAAGTCCTGCAGAAGCTTCTGAATATTGAGGATATGAGGAGAATCACCCAAAATATCATGGATCTGTAACTTGTCTAGTTGGGTCTCTCAAAGAGCATGTTCTATAGGATCAAGGATATCATGGAATAGATTAGTATTCAACTCTTCAAATCAAGCACAGGAAATGGGGGTATAGAAATTGATTACTTCATAGGGAGTGCTGGAAGAGAGGGTATGCTTAGCTCTTCCACATGCAGTATGGAGATATTGGGCAGCTCTTTTGTTCTCACTGATGTCCTTCTTATGCTTGTATTTGAACCCAGTAATAAAACGATTGACCGTATGTCGGGGTCTTAAGCCCCCTCTCTCTTCTCGACCAGCGACAAGGGAAGGGGACACTCCCCAACAAGGTCAGACCAGGATAGGTAGGGACCACTGACCACCTGCTCCCAGCCCTCCCGGCGGAGGACAATCAGATGCGTCAGGGACACCAGTCACAGCAGGAACTCGTTTATTGAGGAAGTCACACAGCTTTTATGTAGGGTGGGGGCTAGGTGGGAACCAATCAGCTTAAAGGTCAGCAAGGCATGGGGTGTTCACACAGGTGAGAGTCCCATAGGACTATATGGCAAGCACGAGCTGATCACGTTCTTGGAACTGTTGTTAACTAATCCCTGACGGTGGTCCGATTTATCCTCATTAACTATTGAAACCACCTTTGAGGCCTTGATCTTGCTCACTCGCCAGGGAGTAAGGAGTCAGCCTGAGTTAGTTAACGTGTCATTAGTCCCAACAACCATACAGTTGTCAAAGTCTTCTCCACATAAGTGGGTGTCTCTGGCTGGATTTGACCTCAAAGATTCCATCCTCAATAGTGAGGATTGACACATCAAACGTGCCACCTCCTAAATAAAAAATCAGCACATTTCTTTCAACTCCAAACTTTTTGTCTAAAGCATAAGCAATAGGAACAGCAGTTGGCTCATTAATTATCATTAAGTACATTGAGACCAGCAATGGTTCCAATATCTTTGGTTGCCTGATACTGAGTCATTGAAGTAAGCTGACACTGTGACCATAGCATTGGTAAAAGTCTTCCCAAGGTGGGTCTCTGCAATTTCCTTCATCTTTGTCAGAACCATGGAAAACACCTCCTCTAGACAAAAACTTTCTGTTTCCTCCTTGTATGATACTTGGACTTTAAGCCTGTCTGCCTCATTCACCACCATAAAGGGCCAGTGCTTCATATCAGATTGGACAATAGCACCATCAAATCTATGTCCTATCCCACTTTTGGTATCAAAAATCATGTTGGTGGGGTTCATTGCAACCTGATTTTTTGCAGCATCACCAATCAATTATTCAGTGTTGGTGAAGGTGACATAGCTTGGGGCTGTTTGGTTCCCCTGATCATTGGCAATTACTTCCAGTTTTACATGATGGAAGACACCCACAAAAGCACAGGTGGTGCCACTGCAGGTCCCTTAGACGTGGTTCTGAATGTGTAGGCTGGAATCTGCTTGAGAAGAAAACACACAAATCTCAAAAGCTGCCACAGCCTTCAATGAGACTAGATTTTTTTTATTAATAACGAACCAACTGAAAAAATATTGCATATGTTGAGAGCATATGATTTTACCTATCAATCACCATCTTCTATTCCATCTTCCTGCTATCCCATAAAAAATAAGATGAGTTTGAATGCTCTAAATTACCTGATCATTAGCTCATATTAAAATGATAACCATTCCCTGGGGCTAGGGATTCAGCTGTTAGGAAAAAAATGAAAGAAGAAAAACCCCTGCAATATACTCACTAATGTTAATGTATTAACTTTGCACTTTTTTTAAAGGTGGGGTTTTCTAATTAGCCAAAAAGCTTTAAACTATATCAGCAACACAAATGTTTTTAAAATCCAAATTATAGCATTTTTATTATACATGGGCATCACGAATGCAAGCGGTCACTGCTGACCTACAACACAATTACGTTCTATTACACTAGAAAATGTACAAGAGACACCAGAAAGCTTTTGGCAGGGAAAATAGAAGGTTTGCTGAGTCCTATGACCCTGCTCAATTTTTCATGATTTTTTCTAGCAGATTCCACAGCTTTATTCTCCCTGCAACTTTTTTCTATATAAATTTAAACTTCAGTTTTCACTGCACATATTTTGATGGGATCTGACTTTGCAATGTCTGTTTTCTCAATAGTTTCTAATAATTATACTCATTTCCTGTCATTCGCACAAAGGGCAATCAACTTACTCAAGTTGCTCAGAAACCTTTAAAGAGATTGTTTTCTGTTATTTTATGGAGAAAAAAATAAACTTGATGTTTGAAAATTAAGTGTTATAACTTGTTTAGAATTTTACTGACCCAATAGGAACAGATTAAAGAACCACATGGATGAAATACCCACATTAAAAAGTTTAAGACAGCAGGCCATACAGCCCACCTCATAGAGTGCCTGCCTCTCATGCTGGAGGTCCGGGTTCCAGTCCCCAGCACTCTGGGATTGTGAAAAAGTTTAAGACAAATACCATGCAACATATTTACCTTCTTATGTACTTACTCATTTCTAGTTTGAGAATGAATAGAAACTAGGTAGTCATTTGTTCTTCTATTTAATCATTTCACAACTCTTGCACTTTTCAGTAAATATTCTGTATTTTATATTATTTATCTTATTTAAATTTCACACAAAAGGTTGCTTCAGACAGGTAAGAGATAGTACATGGAGTTTATTGCCACAAAATCTTTTGCTATGCAGAATTATACAAGGAAAATTCTCACACAAAGTAACAAAACAATAAAATACTGCGCAAGTATCTGTAATCACCAAAGTTGAATAAGGAGTTGTAAACCATAAAAGGAGGAAGTGGAGAAGGAGGTTTTATTCCAAGCAAAGTGAACAGGATAAGAACAAACTCCAAGGGAGTGCATCTTCTGAGGAAAGGCTTGCAGCCAGAGCTTGAATGAAAGGAAAGGGGAGAATCAGGCTGCAGAGAATGATGCTGTAGTTCTCTCTCCCAGTAGCAGCAGGGTAGACGGTAGAGAGCCAGGAATAATAATTTTATCATAAAACTTCATAGAAGAGTTGAGACAGGATATGTATTTAGAATAAGAAAAGCTGAAAAGGGAAAAAAATAGCTGGAAAACTGAGATTTTTGGGATGAGGGAAGTCATACAGGACATATAAAAACATTACTAAGGGAAGAATAAGTTTTCAAAAATAATGAGAATGAAGGTGATTCTTTGGACCATTTTTCACATAGAGAATGTCCCTGTAGAATGTGAATAAATATAGCCAGTGAGAACCTCCACTTTTGTATGATCCAAGGATATGAAATAGCTTGATTTTCCACTGGAACTTGACTTTATAATATTTAGGTTATCCTGGAGAAAATTTAATAGATTCCTTTTTAAAACTTCTTTTAGGTGTCTGCATGTACTGCCTTCAGCCAAAATGGTGGCCAAAATGGTAATTGATTTGGGGAGCTCGGGTTGTAGCCAAGTGGTAGAACACTTGCCTAGCACATGTGAGACACTGGATTCAATACCCAGCACCACAAAAAAATAAATAAACATAATAAAGGTATTGTGTCCATCTACAACTAAATTTTTTATTAAAAAATGGTAACTGATTTGGAATGGGAAATAAACTTTATCTGTGACCATTGTCTTCCACAGAGATTAGAACTGTAAACATAGCATGTACAAAAGGGATGCAGTAATGGAAAAGAAGGACATGTCTAAGAAAATTAGGGCTTTTTGCTTTCCCTCTCACTAAACAGGTACCCATAGACATACTTTTCTAATATCAAAAGAGCTTACTTCAGGAGTTATCTCAATAAGCAAGATGATTATAGGATTCACTGAGTTGTGCACAGAAAGCACTCTCAAATTAGCCAAAGTGATTAAGGGAGGATTTTCAGAAAGATTAGAGTATCTCTAGAATATAAGGGAGGAAAATTTCTTGAAAATCAGACCTGAAATACCTGGGAAGGAAATATCTCAAGATAAATGAATAGGCGACTGTCCACTTGGTCTCTATCTGGTGCCACAAGGCCATTCACTATTGTTTCGCTATAGGAATCTGATTTTTTATTTCTCTTTTTGGAAGCCTGGTTTTCTCAGGTAAACTTTCACGGTCTCTAATACAACTACCCATATCAAATTTACATGAGAACTCTATTCAGGGACCCCAAAGAGAATAACAAGGAGCCGTGGGACTCCCCTCCACGCCTTGCATTGAAGAATCACTAACAAACAAAACCCTCTGATGGTATTGGGGTAAGTATGACTACAATTACTTTAAAGATGAGGAAACTAAGTCTCAAGATTTCAAGAAACTGACTCGAAATCATGTTGTCAACTGGAAGTAGATCTGATATTTGAATTGGGGTCGAGGCTTCTCCATCATGATGAAAATACTATGTACCCTGATTTTTTGTTAGGTTGTCACCAGTCTCATTACAGTCAAAAAATAGATCAAAAATACACTTTCTTCAAAGGTTTATGTCCCTGTGGTAACCCAAAAATATTTTAAGAAAAAATAGGTTACCTTTGAACATAAGAATATTTGTCATGCTGCATTTTTCTTCTGAATCATGTAGTGAGACTTAACATTATCCTCATTAATCCTTTCAAAGTCCTCCATGGATACCAAGCAAATCTGACACTTTGTAGCTGAAAATCCTACTTGACCATGTGGCTGCACAGCATCTCAGGACCAGGAATAGACCCTTTATCTCCGAAGTCTTGACCCTGACATTTAAAATCTAAAACCCAATCCAATATTAGCATGCTGCATGCATCATACAGAGAACACCCTTGCCCCCAAAGGTAAAGTGTAAGCAGACTCTGTTTGCACTTTGGGAAAGAATCAAATCAAGGAGGGACAAAGTCAAGCTTGTATGGAGTTTCCCAGAAAATTATAATTGTCTCAGTGTCTGTGGATCAGGAACACAGGAATGTATTAGCTGGGTGCCTCTGTCTCAAGGTCACTCACAAGGAAACAATCTCTAGAGGTATCAACAGATACTGTGGTTTCATCTGGAAATTCAGATGGGGAAGATCTTCTGAGCTCACACAAGTGATTTTTTAAAAAATTTTTCTATTTGCCCTAATTAGTTGTACATGACAGTAGAATGTATTTATAGATTTTGAAAGAGCATACATAAATGGAGTGTAATCTCTCATTTTTCTGGTTATATGTGTACGGGATTTCATTCCTCTATGTTGTTGGCTTACAGCTCTTCAAGTTCCTTTCCACACAGTTCTCTCCAGAGCAGTCCCTGTCATGGCATCCGGCTTCTTTCAAGGGAGAGGCCTCCCAGGAGACAGCCATGGCTTTCCTTGTAGCCTACTAATACCAGGGAATTTTCACTACTTCTATTGTGTTTTATTCAAGATAAAAGAGTCACTGAATTAGTCCACACTCAAGGTGGGGGACATTTCACAAGATGTCAGCACCAGGACCTGGGGGCATTAACTCTTGTGTTCTGTTTTCCATTTTCTTTAATAGAATTTTCACACTTAAATTTTAAGCAGGAATTATCTTTTATTTTTGTACTACCTTTTCCAGTTAAGATTTTTTTTGCTGTCCTAAAATTCAGGTCTGTGTTAATTTTTTCCCATTTCCCCTCTCCTTTCCTTCTCTCCTTTAAAATCACTTTTTTTTCCAGTGTCTATAATGTATTCTGATATGAAATATATTTTTTTTTATTAAAATAAAGAGCGATGTCTTTCTTATTACTACCATCCTTTCTGGTTTTGTTACATGAGACTTTTCTGGACATCAGAAGGTTTTAGATGCAGTGGATGAGAGTTTCCTGCAGTCCAATGCTTGTTTAATGTTCTTACCCCAGCAGGTGCTGCGGAGTCTCTTACATCCAAAGGCATCCCACATTTTTCAAATAACAAAGAAATAGGAGGAGAACACTGTAGCCTGCAAAAGACCAGGGGGTGGAATGATTAGGTGGGATCAGTTTGCACCTGCCTTAGGCCAGGTAGCTGTGCCATGGAATACACACAGCAGGGCTTCAGAGTTGAGGTCCAGGTCCTTGGACCTCCCTTTGCTGTTCATATTGCAATCAAGACTGAAACATCTTTTGTAGCAGCACACAGACACAGAAACATGTACATACAACTAGAATTCAGAAATCTCATATTGAAATCATACAGGTGCAAATAAAGAGAAAAATCAATAAAAATAGGAAACTTTTTGTTGAGGCCATTTGGTAAAAGCGAAAATCTATAGATATAAACTCATAAAGGCAATAACTAAAATGAACATTGGACAAGTCTCTCTGTAGCAATTGGATTAAGATTTCTAAAACAAATATATACGTGCACACCTCAGTCTCCCCCCTCCACAAGCACATGCATAAACCTGCACAGTTATGCAGAGACACACACAGACATCCATACACACATGCATACATACATACGTAAATACAGAGACCCCTGCAGATAAACACCACAACACACACACACACCTTGAATAGTCTTGTGGACATGAGAGTATTGAGATTAGAAACTGCAGAATCAATGTTTTCAAGCAAAGAGTTTTCAACAGTGTGCCCCTTCCCACAGCCAGCTGGAAAAAACACAGCAGCGTCCTCACCAGCTGAGAAGCAGTTGTGAGGGAGATCTTTGCTGATTAAAATAAAAGTGACTCAGTGATAAGGAAGAGCTATGCCTGATTAAAAAACGGAGAAGGTGACTTCATGTTCCTTATCCATAGATGTAAACATTTTACTCAAAGCAATGGTTTCATAAAAATGAATCTTGTTAGCATCCCAGCATGAGATCCTTCACTCCCGAGGGCTCCAGCTGTCAGTTTCTTAACTATGAAAGGGACCTTTGGATTTTGTTTCATGGGGATAAATGGGGCAAGGATGCCCATTCTGGGCCCTGTGGGCAATTTGCTTTCTTGATAGACCAAAAGGAATTAAGCATATTTTTTTTTTCCAGAATACTTTTTCTCCCAGGTGCAATCGTGTCTGTGTGTGCTACTCACACAAATCCCATTACTTGCTGACTACATCTTCAGCACATCTTAAAATTTAATTTTATGCAGAACCCTTAGTTAAAATTACCATACTGTGTTCTTAGAATTAATAAAGTGCCAGAGAAGAACATAAGCATTTTAAATAAATACTATTAAGGTGACATGGTTACAGATAATTTCATTTTCAATTGCACCTCTGATGTGTGACATGACACAGCAAGATGCGAAAATGAAACAAAATTGCTTGGAAACTGGCAAGGTCCTCTAGTTAGATAAATAAACTGACTACAGTCTGATGGTTTCATTTCAGTTCCCCAGTGTAATTTTGATTAAAATACCAAGCCATGGAAAATTTCATCTTAATGGAAAAAAAATTCTATGAAAGTATTTTTGTGGCATTTCTGCTTCTTATTTTGTCAGTTTTTCACATCTATTATTTCCACAACTTAATTCCTAGCTGCATTATCCTTCTAAAGACTCATGAATAGTTTTAAAACAGTAGAGGGTTGCTTGTTTCTTGTTCTCTTTTCTTGATGTAAGATATTTTAGAGCTCTTAATGTCTTGTCATCTTTAAGTGGGGATATTGAGATCAAAAGGGTTAAGAAGGAAGCATATCCGAAGTCCAAATCATCTTGCTTCAGAGCCTCAGAGGACAGAATGCTAGATTCTCACCAGCAAAACAGGAAAAGCCTAGGAAAGCACCCATAAAATCCTGCTTATTCACATGGCAGCAGTACAAGAAACCCCTCCAGAATTATTTCTCTTGCTGTTCATGTGTTTTTATGGTAATTCTTCATGAAGAAACACAGTCCTTTTCTTTGGAAGCATAATAACAAGTGAATAATGGCAATATTGTGCAGAAGTTGTGCTGTGAACAGAATATTTGTGCCCCTCCCCTTGCAAATTCATTTGTTGAAATCCCGACCTCATGATGATGGTATTAGGAAGTAGAGAGGTACCCAGGTCATGAGTGTGGAGCCCTCCAGGATGGGGTTAGTGTCCTTTTAAGAAGAGACACAGACACAGAGTTCATTTCTCTGGACCACATACCTGGTGGGTCCTCAGTCAACAACTAGATCTGCTAGTATATTGATCTTGGGCTTGCTAGTCTCCAGAACTATAAGCAATAATTATCTGTGATTTAATCTACCCCCTGTAGTTTGGATTTGTAATGTTCCCTAAAGGACCATGTATTAAATGCTCAGTCCCAGCCCATGGCACTATTGGGAGAGAGAATGGAACTTTTAAGAAGCCAGGCCTAGTGTAAGGAAATTGGGTCATCAGGGATGTGCCTGTGGTACTGTATTGGGATCCTAACCCCTTCTTCTCCTTTTATTTTCTGGAGTCCATGAAATGAACAGGTTTCCTCTGTCATGCACTTCTGCCATGGACCCAGTGACCATGGGTGGAAACCTCTGAAACTGTCTGCCAAAATAAACCTTTCTTTCTTGAAGATTTTTTTTGTCATATTTAATAAAATGTTGACTAGAATACTGCTCTGAGATTAACTATATCTATTTGGGGCCATTATTTGGGAAAACATTATAAGAAAAGTTGAGAGCAAAACTCTAACCAAGGTAGTGCTATGCATTGTGTGGTTCTGCCAAGAAGAGAGTGGGAAGAACATTCTAGAAACCAGCACCATGCTTATGGACAGAGTGTCAGGACAGCCAGTCTTGCTGTGATGTTATTATTCATTGCTATCTCTCTCCTTTTTTTTTCTTTCAGACTTCAAATTTTTGGGATCAAAACTTCACTTTCATCTTCTATTCAGCAAACTGTTCAAATTCATAGAAAATATCCACTCCCTGTGGCATAAAAAATTTTACCATATTTCACAATCTCAGACCTGACAGCCAATCTTGCGGCTTCAACTCTAATTCCTTCTGCAGCATTTTCGAAGGAATATTGAATGAGTCCCGGGACCATTGCTGCTGGAATGATTTGGGCTGATGCTTATCATTTCAGTGCAACCTTTTGCCTTGTTACCACTAATCTGGGCCTGATTTTCACATCACAGGTACACCAGAAAATTCTGTGTGATTTAGAAAACCATCTTCTTTCCCAAGAGCCTTCCCCAGCGTAAGTCAACCTTATTCCCAGTTCTCAGCTGAGGTACTGCCTTATTCAGTTTGGGCTGCCATAACGGTTGAACAAAGACTGAGAGACATCTATTTCTCACAATTCTGGGGACAGTAAGTCCAAGATCAAGGTGCCAGCTTGGTTCTGTTTCTGGTATGGGTTCTCTTCCTGGCTTGCACATGGACTCTTTACTTGGTGTGTCCTCACATGGGGGTGGGTGGGTGGTAAGAAAGAGATCCCTAAATGGAACGATCACCACCATTCTGTCCCCATGACATCACCCCAACCTCATCACCTCCCAAAGGCCCCACATCCAAATACCACTACTTCGGGGTAGGATTTCAACAAATGAATTTGAAGAAAACGTAAAACATTCATTCCATGGCACATACTGAAACTCTTAAGTATTTTCACCACTCCATTCTGTCTCATACCGTGAACTATTTTTGACATCTTTACTCATAGCAATATTGAAGATGCCCAGCTCCTCTTTTATTTGTCCTTTGCTCTTGAATAAAATTCTATGTGGGACCATCATGACTTTTGGTTATTTTTAGTAAATTTTTTATTTTAAACATTTTCTCCCACTAACACATCTCAAAAGACTCCTCTTTCCAGTCTATCCATGTATTTCATTTCCCCGTGGCATTATTCTTTTTCTACTTGGCAAGAAGTGGTTTGTGCATTATTCATAGATAGAAACTTGTTCAACAAGAAAAAACATCAGTAATGTCTATACCCCTACATCAAAGTCTCTGATGTGTCTTAACATTGGTATACACATTCTTGACTCAGTAATCCCACTTCAAAGTATTTGTCTTAAACAATCAGTGATGCATTCACAGATGTACACAGCTACTCATAGCAGATTATCTAAACCTATAAAATTTTGTAGCAATATTAATGTTCAAAGGCAATGCTCAGAATGCTTCTGCCTAATGCAGTTTTTGCCTGAGTAAGAGTGAAGACTGACAAAAAGCAAAATTTCTGGGACTAGATTATTAAGTATGAATGCAGAATGCAAAATTAT
This sequence comes from Sciurus vulgaris, assembly GCF_902686455.1. Lineage (NCBI taxonomy): Eukaryota > Metazoa > Chordata > Mammalia > Rodentia > Sciuridae > Sciurus > Sciurus vulgaris. The sequence goes on along the minus strand of NC_136468.1, from coordinate 108,502,750 downwards.
ATATGGTTAAAGAGAAGAAATTCCAAAAATAGCTAAAACATGGCAATTTTAGGTTGGGTTTTGTAATGATAATACTTTTTGTTTTTGAAAAAATTATGGTATCACATTATTTCTTGCTAATGTGTTCAAATCACTTAAGTCTGGAGGTTTGAATCTCAGGAAAATATATAATAGAAACAACAATATTGTTTTCCTGAAAAGTTTTTTTTTATGTGTGAAATAAATTGTGTTTATTTAATTTACTTCATGTTAAATAGGCATTGAACAAATGTATCTATGCTTCAGTTTCTCACAAATCAGGAATACGTTGGTAGCATAGCCCTTTGATGCCTTATTTCCTGAAAAGTTTTTAATGTTAGAAATCAATTAATTAGAAAGGTCTGTCCTGGGCTGGGAGTGTAGCTTAGGGTAGAGTGTTTACTGAGAATGCTTGAGGACCAGGGTTTGATCCGCAGCACTGTGCTCATGTGCAAACACACACACACACACACACACACACACACACACACACACACACACACACAGATCTGTCCTTTTTCCTAAAGAAAATACAAACATGGAAATAAATGAAATGGGTTCAAACCCCATTTTGGAAGTACCTTGTTCCAAAGCATTAACAGATAATAGTCACTCGAAGCAAATTTTGTTGAAAGCAAGAGTTATTGCTCCTTGCAAAGAAAAATGTCGTATATCTTTTAGGTGTGCATCTTCTGGAATCTGACATTGAGGAATATAATATACCCATTGTATTCGCAGTATAATAAAATATCAGCAAATGCTTATTTACATAAACATGGATATGTACAAATGAATGAATAAATAAAATGTCTATTGTCCGAAAGAAGTTTTAGAGATGAGGTAAAGAAAAAAATTTCCCTTGCAATTTTGTGTCTCTCTGTATTTTTCGCATTTTCCAACTTTAATTATTGACTTTATATTAGATAGATTTGTCACTGAGGGCTTTTTGGAAGTACATTGCTTTAATGTCTATATGTATATTCTGTATTTAAAAGATTTCAAAATGATATGTCAAAGAAATTACATTGTTATGGGTTCAACACTTGATTTTATTGATTTTTGTGATTCTGTTTTAACATTACCATACTAAGGATGCATCATAGATGGATGTTTGGGTGTTGCTAGGTTGACCTGTGTTAGCTGATTCCTATTGGACAACCACAGTTAAGATACACACGGTAACATTCTTAGCCTTAACATTAGAGAATAATTTAATAGCTTTCTTTGTGAATCTATTTCTCCATCTATAACGTGACATATATGATTAATTTGAGCTCAGACATTCAAAGATGTTAGAAATTATAAGTGAGTCATCAATTCAGTTTTCTATGTTCTTTATTAAGGATGAAAAATAAATTAAACAGATAGGAAGATGATGCAAGAATAGATGGGTAATTAAAGTTAAAATGAATTTTTAATTAGAAAATGGTCCTACAAAGTAGAAGGAAGCTCAGCAAAGGAAAGAGAAAAATGAAATAGAGAGTATTATACCAGGAACTGGCAAAAATTGTACAATCCCAGTTCTCTGAACTTGACACAGTCACACACTCTCCTCAAGTGCCATTTTTCTTATTTTGCAATAATAATTAAAATTATTGCATAAGATTATGAAATAGAAAATCGACTGGTCAGTTTATAGAAATAAAAAGTTATTGGGGAATTAGTATAACTATGGATGTTAAAATTTCTACACAGGGCAATATTTTTGTTATCAAATCAACTTTTTAATAAAACAGGTTATTTCTGGAATATATTAGAAAAGCAATTGATATTTTCCTTCAGCTGAGTTTTAGAATTGCTAGATTTGCCAAATTCTTCTCAAATTCTACTCATCCAAATCCGAGTCATGTGTCTCCTCAGCAAATCTTCTTTTCTACCTCCTTTTAGTGTCTTGATCTTTCACATTGCCAAAAGTTACGCTGGAAAGAAATTTCAGATGAAACCAGTCATTCTTGAATTTTTTTCTCCACTTTCTCCCCTGAGTTCATCATAGAATCCTTGAATTTCTATGCTTTAGTTTGCTGTAACCTGCCACCCTTCCAGCGGACATCTTGCCATCCTCTCATTTCTGATCTTCATAATTTTCAAGTCACATTGCTGCAATATAAAGTTCATTGATTCTCCATATTCTGTTTTCCATCCTGCCATTGGATTTATCTTCCCACCTTACCCAGGGAGGCATATAACTCAATCACAGATAGGAAATAACTACTTTGTTTAACATGGTCATTGATTATTAAATATAAATCTAAAACAATATACCATTTCAATGTCCTTCTGAAAGTAAATCATTTTCCTCTGTATATCCACAAATAAGGTGCACTATACAATTATGAAACTCAATAATATGATCCTTCTTTCTCTCTTTAGTCTCATCTCCCACCATGCTTACAAGATCTTAATTTCTCTCTGTCCTCTGTAACTTCTAACTTCTCTCTAGATGATGGATCTATCACATTATATTGTAGACAGGAATGGTTAAAGTTGAAGGAAATGTTTCTGCAGAGCTATCAAGAAAACAATTACCAAGGAAAGAATTTCATAGTCAATGTATATCAGAGATTGTGAAGTGTATAAAATACACAAGAAGGCTTGCATGTGATAAATATGGGGTGGAGAGTTCTTGGCAATGAATCACTGGATGAAAAAAATATTCAAAGAGAAAAAAGAGCTTTGAGGTTTAGGGGACTGGAGAGGGGACAGGGATAAAGAGTGGTCATACTGAAGCTGATGAATAATTTTTGTAACTACTGAATTTTATAAAATGTTTTAGCTTGATCTATTAGTGAAATAACATATGTATGTACATTTTTCTTCAGTTAAATCAATATAGTGAATTACTATATTTTTATATCATTAAACTGAATTCCTTTGGGTAGGAACTAAACTTGGTTTTGATATGTTTATTATCTAATTTGTTTTTTAATATCTATTTAAATTCAAAATTAAAAGTAAGTTTATGTTTATAGATGGCTATGTACAATTTGTAAATAATTTTTGTACATTATTTGTTTATATTCACAGATACCTTGTGATTTGTTTTTCCCAGATGTACTTGTCAGTGTATTGTATCAAGATTATGATGACTTCATACATGAATTTGATAAAATTCAGTTTAGCCTTTAAACTTTCAAATTTATCAATAGATATTTGTTCCACATTTACTCTTGTCTCCTTTTGTCTGTCAGATTCTAATGATGTCCCTTTTATCATAAATATATTGGTTATCTATTCTCTCTCTTTTCTTTCCTCAATTTATCCATGGAGGTATTTCTCTCTTTCATCATCTACTTGCTAGTGGATTAGTTCTTTCTTTTTGCTTCCTTTGTGTCCATTATTTGTTCATTTGGTTGTTTCTTCTTAAGAATGCATAGAGAATAGGTCTTCAGACTTTATCTTGCATAATATATGTGCTTCTGATAAAAAATTGTCCCTGTAATCATGGCTTAATGAGGCCCACATATTTCATTTTTATAATTTTCATCATCATTCAAATATTTTCTAATTTCTACTGACTTCTTTGACCTATAGGTCATTACAATTGTATTTCTCAATTTCTTATCCTAATCTTCCAATGTTAATTTAATCAAAAATTTCCAGCTTAATAACACTCTGATTCAAGAATAATTTTCTGTTTTGGAAAGAGTAAATATCTTCAAGTAGTTTAGTGCATGTAAATGAAATCAAATTCACTGAACATATCTTGAAAAACTTTCTATGTCCTTGACCCATCAGTTGTGAGAAAATGTGTATTAAAATGTCTCACTACATTTGGGAATATGTCTGCTTTTATATTTCAATCATTTTTTCTACATACACTTAAAGATATGTTATTGAGTGAATAAAAATCTAGAAATTTCATATCATTTTGTTAAGTTTATACTTTTTGTCATAAAATGTAATTAAACACTAAATATGTAAAATATAAAATATGTTAAGTATGTTAAATTGCTATGACCTGAATATTTGTATTACTCCAAAAATTCTAACTCCCAAGGTGATGGTATTATGAAGTGGGCCCTTTGGGAAATGAATAGTCAAGAGGGTCCGAAGAGACCCCACAGAGCTTCTTCACTCCTGCTTTGAGGGTTACAGCAAAAGGACAGTCACCTAGGAAGCAGACTCTCACCAGCCCCTGAACTGACAGCACTTTACCTTTCACAACTATGAGAAGTCCACTTTGACCTTGGACTCCCCAAACCCCACAGCTGTGAGAGATACACTTTATTTTTGACTCCAACTTCCATCATTGTGAGATACAAATTTATTTTATCAGCAACTCAGTCTATAGTAGTTGTTACGGCAACTGAGAAAAAGACACATATAAAATCTATATAATATACAATATAATACGTTATAAAATATCCCTCCTTATATCTCTAATATGTATTTTTACTTAAATTTTATTTTATGTGATATAAAAATAACCACAATAGTTATCCTCTGGTTCAAATTCACAGGCTGTATCTTTTTCTATCCTTTCTAGCAATTTAATATCCTTATTTTTGTTGTGTGTTTTATAAGGGACATATGCTATGTTTCGGTATGACTTTATACTACCTGTGAAGATTTGTCTCTGAGTATTAAATGAATTCATATTTAACGTAATTTTTTGTACATTGAGATGTTAGTTCATATGTTAATATTTCTTTCAATTTGTCTGGCCTTTTAAAAATTCTTTTTAATCTATGTTCTTGTGTTGATTTTTTGGATTGATTTGGTACATACTTTTAATTATTTTTTTCTTTTATTTTTTAATAGGCATATATCCTTTTATAAATTTTTATGATCTTCCTAAGAATGCAGCATATATGCATAACTTATTACTGTGTATTCACTGAAACACACAGACTGACATACACACACACATTTGCTGCAGGGACTAGGAAAAGACCCTACACTATATTAACTCTATTTAATTTTTTTCATCTCTGTATTACTGTATCACACATGAAGTTCCTTTATTATAATTGTACTATATAGTATATAAATAAATATTATGTATAATGACCTGCATTGATAATGTATATCAGTACATTAAATTATATTATTTTAATCACATACATGTAAATCATTATTTAATGAATGTCTCCACTTTAATTTGTGACCTTTTCCTTCTGATGGAAGAATATTTTCTCTATTGAAGGTTTACTGGTGACAAACTTTCAGGTTTTGTTTGGTTAAAAATGTTTTTAATTGAATTCTATTGTTGATAGGGATTTTTTTCTTTGAAGGATTTTTAAGTTTGATCCCCTTCCTTCTCAGAAATCATAGACACCATTCCATCATCTTCTGTTCCCATTGATCTTGCAGAGATGTTAACATCTTTTATTGCTGATACTTGGAAGGTTTTCTCTCTCTCTGTCCTAAGGATATTATTTTAGTGATAATTTTTCCATTATTTAAATTGGTGTTTTAAGGTGTTTTTTTTTAAATGTATCCTTCCTAAGTCTATTAGTACTTCTTAAATTTATAACTTGATAACTTTAAGTAGTTTTAGGAATTATCAACTATTATCTCTTCAACTACTATTTCTGTTCCATTATCATTCTTCTTTGAGTATCACAAATATATGGAGTCATTCATGCTACATCTCATATCTGTCTATAATGTCTTTATGAGTGTTTCATCATTTTATCTTTACACTCATCATTGTGAATATTTTTTGGACTCATTTGTTTACTATTTTTTCTTTACCTATTCATAATTTATCTCTTCTGTATCCATTACCTGGTGCCCCCTATTTGTGTTGCATTTTCTATAATTTTGTTTGCCTTCTTCCATATGGTCTTATATTTCCAAGGGACTGATTATTTTTATTGAGTGATTTATGTTGTATATGAAATGCTGTACAAGTTATTTGAGGCTTTGCAAGATGCTGTCTTTCTCTAGGAGCACTTAGAATCCCAGATCACCTTAATCCAGAAATCAACATAATTCCAAATTGAGTTTTGATCCTTGTGAGACATGCTTTATTTCAAGTCCCCTTCCTTGGTGGTCTCTGTACTCCACTTGTCTTTCTGTTTCCATGACTCTGGAGAAAGCTCTTCCTAGACTCTCAGCAATTTTATGAAAACTTTTAAAATCAGTAAATGTCTCAAAGTTAGAAGAGGGCTTAAATATCATAGTTATGTCTAGGAATTCCTTGTTCCCAAGATCTTGATTCACAAATTTTTAGTGCCTTGTTTATTCTTTTTCTTTTATTATGTGTTCCAACTTTTTATTTTGATATCAGTGTTAGTATTTAATCTCAGTATTAGTGTTTGCTTGTATTTATTTGTCAGTACTGTTAATATTTTTCCTAACCCAAGACTGACACTATAATAAGACTCTGTACAATTACATATTAACATCTAAGTGAGAATCTGGCATTGGAACACATGTCAGAACTCACCTGTGTTAAAGAAGATAATCTGATTATGTCTTTATTGATGATTAAATACTTATAGAAGTGGCAAATAAAAATGTGTGGAGTTAAAATTTCCTTGACCTGCTGAAATAAGCCAGACATAGCTAAAAAAAAAAAAAACAACAACAACAACAAAAAAAAAACACCTAAACAAAAAAAAAATATATATAATGTCAGTTATATGTGGAATCTTACAAAAAATAAAATAAAAGGTCAAATATACATAGACAAAGAACAAACAATGGATAGGAAATGGGAGTAATGGAGAGCTGTAGCTCAATAAATACATGTTAGCATACCTGCAGCATGTACAATCTGGAAATTTAAGGTACAACATGGGAAGTGTAAGTGATAAAATTGTCTTGTATTAAGGACTTTTATTAAATAAGTTAATTTTATTTGGAAGAAACAAAAGCAAAAATGTCTTTGTAAAATTGGTAAAAGCATTTCTATTTCTTGTACAAATGAAACAATCTTAGGACCAAAATTGGATAAAAATACAACTGACAGGAGATGTAAAGAGGGTAGGAAGTTAAGAAAAATTGTAATGGATACATGTCAATATCTGATATTTCTTTCTTCCAAGGTAAATTTTACATCTTGATATCTCTCAAAGACAAAAAAAAAACATGATAAAATAGATTTCTGTACACTTTTTTGGAATAGCACTGTGGTAATTTACCTGATGGGAAAAGAATAAAATCTTTTACATCATGTTAAATGCAATTGAATAGGAAAATTATTAATTAGACAATGTGTAGTAAAGCATTGTTAATTTTAAATATCTTCAATTTCTTATGTGTCTCCATGAACTTTTTAATGTAAAGCTAATACCATAGAACAGTTTTAGCACTAGGTTTTCGAATGATTATGATTTAGAGAATCTGAGAAGTGCCAGTTGTCTCAGGAAGCCTCTTAGGAAGTTATTCTCTTCTACTTTTTGAAGATGAGGACCCCAGAATGCAGAGAGTTTGTGCTCAGGTAAATATTGTGGAATGGAAACCATCTTCACTGTCACCCTGAGGCCAAGCCCATAGGCTTCCCCAGTTCTAGTTCATTTCTACTGCATACGCTGTAAAACAATGATTTTCTCCTAGGATTTGGATGCTGTTAGAGAATGACAAGGTAGCCCAAGTACTCCTTGCACTCCATACAAAACAACAGTGACTCTTCAGCAACTGTGTTTGATTTTGTGATTTCTGCAATTCCCAGTGTTATGGTTTAGATACGAGTGGTCCCCAAAAAGCTCATGTGTGAGACGATGAAAAGATATTCAGAGGTGCAATGATCAGATTATGAGAGTTGAAACCTATCAGTAGATTATTCATCTGCTGATAGACATTAACTGGGTAGTAATTGTAGGCAGTTAGGGTGTGGCAAGAGGAGGTGGGTCACTGGGGACATGCCTTTAGAGCTTCTATTTTGTCCTGGCACTCACTCTCTCCCTCTTTCTCTCTTTCTCTGCTTTCTGGCACTATATCTCCAGCTGCTTTCCTCTGCCACACAATTTAGCCTTGATGTTCTTAAAATTAAATTTTTCCTCCTCTAAAATTGTGCTTGTCTGGGGTTTTGGTCACAGTGACAAAAAACTGACTAAAATACTCAGTGATTTTACAAGTTATTACAAGTGATTTATGTCATTTTGTGGCAGCAGTATGCTTTCAAACACTTGTGTGACTTCTAGGAATAAAAGAGTTGCCTGCTTATAGTAGAATATAAACTAATGGGGAGACTCGTTCCTGATCGGAATTGGATACATATTCTCTCAGACAATGACATCCTTTCCTCCATAGCTCTCCTAGTTATGTTGAGGAATTTCTTTTTGTTAGTTAGATATTTGATCTTACCTTAAAAAGAAGCTTCACAAGTCATTGACTTATGAAAGAGTTTCTTGATGGATTTGTATGTAGGTCAAAATATTAGAAAATATTAGAACATTTTTGGTAGCAGTAGGTATTTCTGTAACTTAGCTTTTATACATATATGCTCAATGATTGGAGAAGATGTTTTGTGATAGGAAACACTGGTGCAAATGCTAAGAACTCAAACATTTATAAACTTTGTTACCTAATTGTTAATGAGATTATTAAATTCCAAAACTCCTTCAGAAAATACAAGGACCAAGATGATATACTTGACAATAAATGATCAAAATCAAGAGTTAATCACTCGTTTCCAGGTTTGTTCAAGTTTCTCTTGCAATGCTTCATCTCCACATTTTGCTGTGTGAATCCTCAAAGGAGTGGAATTTTTTGAGCTAGCTGTGCAATGTGTGCAGTTCTCCCCTGAGTCTCCACTTCAAATATTTCTTTCTTATCATTTAACTCTTTCGTAATTTGCCAGATATTTCTTAAGCATAGCTTTATGCTGGAAAAAGTTTTAGGTACTGAGATTAAAGTGATGAAGAAAACAGACAAAATTGTTGGCACTATGGAAATTAAATTCTAGTGGGAGGAGAAGATAACAACAGGTGAGCAAGGAAGAAAGATGAAAAAATTTTAGATAAATGAGTTTTGAAGAGAATAACAATTTTCTATGAGTGAAAGAATGATTGGGGTTTCATTGAGTTTGAGAGGTCTGAGAAGGTGGTATTGTCAATATTACTTTAGGATATCAAATGCTCATAACTGAAAAATAATGGTGCTCTTCATAATAGATGCCAACTTTTATCAACAACCTCATTAGGAAGTTCTTATTTCCTACTTGTTAAAGATCAGGACTCAGAGAGTTTGCAGAAGTTGCTCAGGTAAATGCAGAAGACATGTTTGGGTAACCTTAAGATGGTGGCTGGCGTTGAGCCAAGAGGTGGCGCATAACTAGTGTTAACACGGCATGATCTACTTTTGCCTGATTAGTTAATGTCTCCTCTGCGCTAGTGGTCAATAGATATTCCTCATTCTTTCTTGATTGGTACCAGGGGCATGCCTCAATTGTGCTGATCCTAAGCTGACTGGCTGCCTTAGGTATATAAGACACACCTACAGGAAGCACCAGGGATAACCGGGTAAGTTCGTATAAACAGCACCTCTGATAGATGGCAGAACGCAGGTTGCAGATTGCAGAACTGGGAAGTAAAGCCACACCTCTAGATAGCAGAGTGAAGGACACAGAATGCAGGATGCACCTTTAAGAAGAAGCAGCAGAACTAAGAAGATATAGATCTCTGAAAGTGTAGTCTCTCTCTCTTAAGCAAAGTCTCTCTTTCTTATGCAAAGCCTCTCTCTCTCCTCTCAAAGCAAGTAAGCCTCATTTCCTCTATTCTCTATAAACTAGCGAATAAGCAAGCAAGCAAGAAAGCAGCGCACTAAAGAGAAAGATAATAGAAGTAGCTCAGTTTCCAGTCCACCTCCGATAAATACCCGTGCAATTGTTGTTGCAGGCGGTAACAAATTGCCGCGGGCGGTGACAGGTAAATATGTTGGAATTGAAACCAGCTTCACTGCCACCTGATGCAGTAATGATACTAGTATTTTAGAAAGTGCTTTCTTAATGGAAAAACAGTTTCTAAAAGATTGTGAATCCTTTCTCTTAGTGCACCTCACATTCCTTTTGGGTAGCCAATGGCTTCCTGTCTTGTTTAATATGTGTGGGACATTCACAAGGCCTTTGCTAAGTATTTAAGATTTTATTTGGGTTGATTTTTTTAAGAGAGCAGAGGGTTCTGTGGAAGGAAGGTCTACAGTTTCTCTCAGTGCTGCTACAGTTACAATATGCCCTTATGCAATTATTACCACCCAAGTTCTAATCCATTCTCTTCCCTCAAATAAATCAGTGCCAGACTAATGAGGAATACTCATTATTTGATAAATAAACTCATAATTTCAACTCCCTCCAGAATCACTGTGATGTTAAATTTGTATTTGTCCTGACATATGAAGGGGTTCATTCTTCAAGAAAGCATAACATCAGTGCAAAATGTATTCCATAAGCCAAGAGCATCACTCAGCTGGGGCTGGGAGAAAAGGTCAAGGCAATAAAATAAATTTGAGGAGAATATGGAAGACGGCATCAGGTTGCACTCAGGATGTCTTGTTGACCTTTATGTGCATGGTCACATTGTTTCTAATATTTCAAAGCAAGTGCTTTTTGGAAAATTTAAAATAATAAAGAAAGCAAAATTGCAGTTTTTATGTATCAGGTAAAATCATAACTTAAGAAATCTTAACACAAAAATTTCAAACATATCAAATGTGAAATTAAGAAATTTTGAATTTCACTGCAGTCTGTCAATGTTTATGTCCTTTTCTGCCTTTTTGAGAGTGAAAATAGCAAATGTTCATTGATTCATGTGCCAAATCCTGTTTAAGTCTCTTTACGTGTATGCACATTCTTTCTTAAGTTGAGACTTTACCTGATACATAAAAACACAAAAATTTTACATATTAATGCAGTACTATGTGATGTGATGTGCATTTATTATTTGGTTTTCTTGCTTCTGAAAGGAAAATTTTAAAAATTCTTATTAGTTATACATGGCAGTAGAATGTATTTTAACATATATATATATATATGGAGTTCAGCTTCTCATTCTTCTGGTCATACATGATGTAGAATTACATTTGTTGTGTATTCATATATGCATACAGGAAAGTAATATCCAGTTCACTCTACTGTCTTTCCTATTTCCACTACTCTTTGAAGTATGGTCTTTTTTTTAATCATTCCCATTTTACAGATTTGAAAATATGAGAGAGGAAATTCAAATATACGTAAGCTTTAGGAAACATCAGAAATCATAATTACATTTCTATAAACTAAATGGTAAACAATGTTTTAAAAACTGGGACAGAAATATAATTGGAGAGAAATGTGTGAGATTGATTGATGAATGCTGTATTGTTATCTTCCATACTGAAAGTCCTCAGATAACAACTATTCAAATCATGGTCTTCCATACTGGAAGTGTATAGACAATAACTAAAATTCTTATAACAAGAAATATTGATATAAGATGTGTAGTAATTATGCAAATAAATAGCAGGGAGGGGATTCCAGTGTAAGATAGTGTTGGACAGGAATTACAGTTAACACTTTATCATAGTGCATGCAGTACCCTTTAAAATATTTACCTCGAATGCCCACCTTGCATACGAACTAAGTTAAAATAACAAAATGCCTTTGTCCCTGTCCCTTCTCTAACCTCCTTTCTGCTGCCTGCAAACTGTGTCCTTTTCCACTTGCCTGAGTCTCACAGCTGCTTTTCCCCACAATCCTCCTGCCTCCTCAGAACCAATGAGTCACCTCCTTTTCCTGGCACCCTCAAACCTCTGCCTCCCACTGCACCTTGCAGTTCAGCATACACGGCTTACATGCTTCTTCCATGCACAAAACTCTCTCACTTCTCATCCCCACAGTTCTGCCCCTCTGTTTCTTTCCCTCCACAGTCAAGTTTCTGAAGAGAGTACGCTACTGTACTCTGCTTCCTCATTTTGCATTTCATCCTTAAACTACTCTTAGGTTTCTTTTTTTTCTTCCCTTTTATGCTTGTTGGACCAACCAGGTCAGTGTACTGGGTAAGCAACTGTCCTTGTGTATTCATGATCTTGGGTTCAACTTGTATTTATTTCATACAAGTAGGTAAGACACTTAAACCTTCCAGGAATCTATGTGTATGTGTGTGACTTCTTCCACTCAATGTGTTTGTGAGATTTATCCTCAGTTCCATTTCAGGCAGAATTCATTTTTTCTGCTCTGTAGCATTCCATTGAAAGAGTATTCCTGTTTATTCAACTATGCTTGGTGTCAATGTATCCGTTATGGTTTGGATGTGAGGTGTCCCCCAAAAACTCATGTGTGAGACAATGCAAGAAAGTTCAGAGAAGAAATGATTGGGTTGTGAGAGTCCTAACCTAATTAGTGAATTAATCCCCTGGTAGGGATTAACTGAGTGGTAACTGAGGTGGTAGGGTATGGCAGGAGGAGGTGGGAATTGGGGAGTGGCTTTGGGGTATATATTTGTATCTGGGGAGTGGAGTCTCTCTCTCTCTGCTTCCTGATCTTCATGTGAGCCACTTCCTTCTGCCATACTTTTCTGCCATGATGGAACTGGCTATATATTGACTGAGACCTCTGAAACTAGGAATCCTCAGATAAACCTTTCTTCCTCTACAGTTGTTCTAGTCAGGACTTCAAGTCAAAGTGGTGAAACAGCTGACTGAAACAGTATCTTTGCTTTGCTTTATTATAATTTTTTCTATTGAATGTACTACTGTCAAATCTCTTCTACTTTTATCCAGGTGTAAATACATAAGTATTCCTATAAATCGTCTAATGCTTGGGATAGTTGCATCTTTAGCTATGAACGTTTTAAACTTTAAAAGATAATAACCAACAAGTATGTAAACTTGGGCAGTCTATGTAAACAGAGTTCATCTTACTTTACATATTTTCCAACGTCTCATATGTAAGAATAATTAGTGTGTACCAAATAAAACAAATGTGAAATGATGTTTCATGATTTTAATTTGTAATTGCAAAAAGCTTGTAATATCAACTAAACTTGCAATTAAGAGTGAGAAAAATATCATTGCTAGTAATCAGTTGTAAAAGTTTTACTATGCCAACAATTTTCCAAGATAATATGGTCTCTGTGCAGGAATAGCTATGGCAGAAATTTGGTAACAGTAAACAGTTATACTGGTAGTTATCTTGTGGTCAGAAAAGGCAGTGATATGCTGTTAGAAACATCCATTATGAAAAATTGAGAGTGAAAGGTGAAGCATCATTTTTCTTTACTGGATAAAAATTCTTTAAGAACATAAATCACAGTTGGAGGGCAAGTGGGAGAGATAATGGTATTTACCACAAATAAAGCAGAGAAAATATGATGTCTTTTAGATTTCATTTAGCATCCAGATTGATTATTTTGTAACTCTGGTTGTGGCAGTCTTTTTAATAACTCTATTGGGGCAGGTGATAAATGGCATGTAGGCGATAAGTAGGAAGATGAACTGGATATGAAAATGTTCACAGTTATTATTGTATGAAAGAAAACAGGTTACAAAAAGCATGTACAATGTGACCCCCAATTCAGAAAAGACACACATATGAATGAAAATATAATAATAGATTCCTAGATGTAAACATCACAAATTTTTGAGAGATGTCATTTCTCAGTTTTGGAATTGCTCATGACTATTTTGTGCTAATGTAAATATTTATGTCATTAAAATTCATCATGAGCACTGATTACTCCTGGCCATAAGCTACCATTCCCTGAAGACACTTTAGCTCCAGGACAGATTCAGGTGTTGGAAAGAGTTCTAGAAAGGGTAGGAAAAAACAGAATGATGTGAAAAAATAGAGCACCTATAATTATGTAGATGTGTGTGCATGTATACTAAAATGGCAATATTGAGGCTTGAATTTATTTTTATGGATAATGGCCATTTTTCACTGTTTTCTTTTTTTCTGCTTTTAAAATTTGCTTCCAAAGATTTGATAATCTGTTCATGTATGCATGCTAGAATGTTTTCATTGGTGGTGTTCAAAAAATTGTGGAATCTATGCAGCATGGCTTCGAAGCATTTCAAAAGTCTTTAGTATTGACTGCATCAAATGCACCCTTCATAGGGCAGCATAGGCTAATCACTAAAATCACCACAACGATTTAATCAGCAATGGTAAAATATGTTTAATTTTTAAAATTAAAAAGGGTAAGGAGCTTTCTGATGCTAAAGAAAGCAAGTTTTATATATAAACTTCATTTTAAATACAATTTATTAGATTTAGAGCAAAAAGATGCATATGTAAATATTTTCCCTACCTTATTTGGTCAATCCACTCCTAAACAAATAATGAGTAGTATGTGCCAGGCACTTTGTAAACTCTGGTGATACATCAAAGAGCAACATCAACAACAACAACAACACACGCACACACACACACACACACACACACACACACACACACATATACACACACACACAAAGCCAGTAACTGAAAGTTTCAGGAAAAAAGCAAACAATAAATAAGGCAAATAGGTAAATTATGTAGCATGATAGAGGATGATAAATGCTTTGACAAAATAGCCTGTAAAAAGAAGAGGATTTCTAGGGGCAGGGAGTTGCAATTTTAAGCAGGATAATCAGAAAAGACCCTACAGAGGAAGTTATATTTGTGCAAAGTTAGAGGGAAGAGAAATGAGCCATGCAGATACTTGAACAAGGAGTGTTGAAGGTAGAGGGAAGACCAAGTGCAAAGACCATGGGGAAGAAAGAAAAGTGTTAGGTCATCTTGATAGCAGGAAATTAAGGCAGTAGGTTGTAGGATATTCAATGGGGCTTTATGAGTTATTTTTTAAGCTTTTAAATTTGAAATAAAATGAGTAGACATTTTACATAAATTTTGCATAGAGGAGAAGAAAAACAAAATAAATTATCTATCACATACTCAGTGTTCTAAGTGTATATGAAAGGTTCTAGGAATAATTATTTCATCTTCTTAGTAGGAAGGATATGGTTCTTCGCAACCTCGCCTGTATTTCATTCTGTCAGATACTGCGTCAGATTTATGTCTCTATGACAAGATTCCTGATCCAGTTGACTTATAAAGTGAAAAGGTTTATTTTGGCTCAAAGTTTCGGGAGTTTCAGCCAATGGTTGGCTGGTTCCTTTCCCTTTGGGCCTATGGCAAAGCAGCACATCATGGCAAGAGCCTGTGGCATAGGAAGCTGTTTCAACTCATGGTAATAGAGATGTGAAAGACAAAGAAAAAGGGGCCCATGATCTCAATTCCCCTTCAACTACATGCTTCTAGGGACCTAACTTCCTCCCATTAGGCCCCACCTCTTAAAGGTTCCACCACCTCCCTATAGCACCATAGCATGGCAATCCAGCCTTTAGCACATGGGCCTTTGGGGGACACATCCCTACCATAGCAGATATTGACCAACTTCCATATCCATGTGAATATTTCAATAAATTCCAGTCTTCTAAGATTCTTGGCATTTTCAAATGAAGTTAACTTTTACCTGCAAATTATTTCAATATTCCACTCCTAGATCATGACCTGTTTCTTTTCACATACTGCCTTGACCTATCCCACCTGTGCTAATTTAAACATGATTATGAGATTTCCATGTGTAAGCAACAGGGACAGAGGACAAATGAAAAACCGGACCCCGGATACAGTAAAAAATACATGGGAGTTGTCCAGGGGTGAAGACAAAACTGGCTTCACAGTGACTAGAAGTAAAGGATTTAACAAACTGTGTGACTATGGGCATGAATAATGAAAATGGATACAGCATACAAACCATTGAAACAGAAGGTAGTGAGCTGGCTTTCACTCTTGTAAAGTCAGAAGTCCATGAGAGATCAGAACAATATTAATGGTCCAGTGTCCCTGAACACCTGATTTTCAAAAGACTGGGACTTGATTTGAAAAGGTCAAGAAAAATTACTCTGATAAACCTGCTGGAGAACCTTGGAAATGCTGAGTTTTTCATAGACACAGGATAGGGGAAAAGAGAAGAATGGAAGGAGAAAGGAGTACATCTAGGAGAACTGGAAGAACAGTGGAGGACAAAGTCTTCAGAAGCAAGAAACACAACTGTCTATGTTTCAGAAAATTATAAAGCATATCAGCAACTAGGTATGATAAAGTATATAAAGTTCGCAACACAATGCCAGGTATGGTCTGATATCTACATCAATGCAAATTGGTCTTATCCTAAGGTAAAAAAGGGACTAATTGCATAGTGTCAAACAGCACAGCCTCTGAACTCAGATGGTGGTCTTAGTATTAGCTCAACCACACACTGAACTATGACCTACTGAAGATTCTATTTCCCCTCTGTAAAACAGAGATAATAATAGCATCTGTGTTAGTTTGCTAGGGCTGTTATAACAAAAGGTCACAGACTAGGTGGCTCGAGCAACACAGATTTGTTTTCTCATAGTTCTGGATCTAGATTCCCAAGGACAGAATGCTAGGTTTCCTCAGAGGCATTTCTCAGTAGTTTCTAGATGGTCCCTCCTCCTGGCTCCTCACATGGTTTTCCCTCTGTGCAGGGCTATCCTTGGTGTCTCTGTGTACCATCTTTGCTCCTTTTAAGATAGTCTGTCATATTGGATTAGGTCATACTCCCAGAGGCTTATTTTAACTTTAGTATCACTTTAAGAGCCCTTCCACCAAATACAGTCATACCCTAAAGTCCTAGGGGTTTGAAGGTGAACATATAAATTGTGCTGAAATATATTTCTGTTCATAACCAAATGGACTCCTTGGGAATGTATATGTAGTGAGATAATGTACATAAAATTTATTTTTAAACCATGGCACATAAGAAATATTCAGTATATATTAGTTATTATTTTTCCCAATAAGTATCATGCAAAGAGATGGAATAAGTCAATTTTCAGGTAGTTTCCTTCCTTTGATGGTTGGCAACACAAGTCATGTGAAACCAAAGAACTTTGATGATCTTGAACTAACATGTACAATGACAGGAATGTTGGAGAAGGCAAAACAGTTCTGTTTAAATGCTGTTACTAATTTAAGGATAGACAGTTCTGAATGAATTCATAACTGTTACAGTATTTAGCAAGTAAGATCTGTCCTCTGCTGTGAACACTAAAATATTAACATAATTGGCAGGGCTCTATTCTCTTTTGAAAGTGCAGAGCAGATGTGATTACAAACACAAATAAACTGTTCAGAGCTAAGAAACAAGTAGATTATGCATCATTGGATTTGCATCAGATATCAAATTAGATGATCTTTAACTTTTTATTTGGTAAATCCCTTAGGAAGAGGAATCAGAGTACCATTAGATTTGTTGAAAAATATGGGTAATTCCTTGAAGAAGCTGTAGTGGTAAGACTTATGTTCTAATACAATTCTTCTACTTCCTAGATCTGAAAGACTTGGGTCAATATTGGAGTTTATTATTTTTTACCATTTAAAAGGAAACTATAAGTTCTTCCTTCTTTAGGCCACTCCGTTGTCAGGGTCTTAAGCCCCCCTGCTCTTCTCAACCAGTGGCATGGGAAGGGGACACTCCCCAACAAGGCCAGACCGGGAAAGGTAGGGCCAGCTGATCTCCCGCTCCCAGCCTTCCAGGCGGAGGACAATCAGACGCGTCAGGGACACCAGTCACAGCAGGAACTCGGTAATTGAGGAAGTCACATAGCTTTTATGTAGGGTGGGGGCTAGGTGGGAACCAATCAGCTTAAAGGTCAGCAAGGCATGGGAGGTTCAGGCAGGCTAGAGTCCCATAGGACTATATGGCAAGCACGAGCTGATCACATTCGCGGAACTGTTGTTAACCAATCCCTGACGGTGGTCCAATTTATCGTCATTAACTATTGAAACCGCCTTTGAGCCTTGATCTTGCTCACTTGCCAGGGAGTAAGGAGTCAGCCTGAGTTAGTTAACGTGTCATTAGTCCCAACACTCCTTCAACCCTTCTCATTCATTCATTTATTCATTTGCACAAGTATTAATTGAGCACCATCTGCTGCAGTAGGTAACTTGTGTAAAATATGGCTCTGAACTTAGTCTTTTGCAGTCTAGGTAGAATTTTATGGTAGAAATGGATGATAAACTGATATGGAATTTTAAATGGAGAAAAATTACACTTGGGTTACAAAAATGAGACTTCATGGCAGGTGGTGGCTCTTGAATTAAGCACTGGCAGAAGGATGTTTAACACTGGCGAGTGGAATGAGTATTTCTGTCCAACATACCAAGGCAGTAATACAGCAGGCTTGTTTAAACAGCAACCAGCAGGCTTGTGTGATTTTTCATCTGTGGGATACTGCAAAGCAGCAGTAAGAGGTGAAGATATTCATCTAAGCTGGAATTGAATAACTAAGAACCTAAAAAAAGCCTCATAACTAGAATCATGGTTTCTAATAAGAGGGTGGTACTATGATGTATGATTTTGATGAGATATTTTCCAGAGAATATAGAAATGTTTGATTTTTTCTCCAGAATAATTTCCTTTCTGTGAGTTGCCCAATGGGAAGAGCATCCAAAAACTGCTTATATGAGGAATTCTAATCCCATATCACAATATTTATGCCTATTAAGGCAGTTTGAACAATGCCAATTGCTTCTCTTTCCCTCTTCTTTTATTAGCCTTGTCTTTCATGGGCATGCTTATAGGATGTAATCATAAAGTTATGTTATATTTATTTATTTATTAGTTCTTTTTTGTTATACATGACATTTTAATATAATTATACAGGTGTGGAATACATCTTATTCTATTTAGGATCCCATTCTTGTGGCTGTACATGCTGGTAGGATTCACTATGGCATATTCATATACATAGGAAAATTAAATCGGATTCATTTCACAATCTTTTCTTTTCCTATCCCCCCATAAAACTACCTCTGTTTGCTGACTACATAATCCTATATTCAAAATACCCCCAAAAAATCTTCAGCAGAAAACTTCTAGAACTCATAAATGAATTCAGCAAAGTAGCATGATACAAAACTAACACTCATAAATCCTGTGTCTATACTCCAATGACAAATCAGTTGAAAGAGAAATTAGGAAAATCATCTCATTCACAACAGCCTCAAAATATGCCTGGAAATCAATCTAACAAAAGAGGTAAAGGATCCCTACAATGAAAACTATGGAACACTAAAGAAAAAAGACTGAGGAAGACCTTAGAAGATGCAAAGATCTCAATGTTTTGGGATAGGCAGAATTAATATTGGCAAAATGGCCATACTACCAAAAGTGCTATATAGAATCAATGCAATTCTCATCAAAATATCAGTGATGTTCTTCATAGAAATAGGAAAAGAAGTCATGAAATTTATTTGGAAAATATTGGCCCACAATAGCCAAAGCAATCCTTAGCAGGAAAAAGCAAAGGAGAAGGCATAACAATCCCAGACCTTAAATTACACTACAGAGCTATAGTTAATAAAACTGTGTGGTACTGGCACCAAAAGAGGCATGAAGACCAATGGAACAGAATAGAAAACAGAGACAAATCCCCAAAATACTTTCACCTCACATTAGACAAAGGCGTAGAAAACATACAATGGAGTAAAGAGCCTCTTCAAATGGTGCTGGGAAAGCTGGAAATCCATATGTAAAAGAATGAAAGTTAACCCTTATCTCTCACCATACACAAGACTCAAATTAAAGTGGATCAAGGACCTAGGTATTAGACCAGAAACCCTGCACATTCTAAAAATAATGTAGACCCAAATCTTCATCATGTCAGCTTAGGAACCAAATTCTTCAACAAAACTCCTAAAGCACAAGAAGTAAAATCAAGAATCAATAAATGGGATAGTACCAAACAAAAAAGTGTCTTCAATCAAGAGCATGAAGAAAGCCTAAAGAATTGGAAAAAAAAAAAAATCTTTGCTATCTGTACCTCACAGAGAATAAATTTCCAGGATATATAAAGAACTCAAAAAACTTCACACCAAAAAACCCAAATAATCTAATGAATAAGTTGGCAAAGGAAATGAACATATACTTCACAGAAAAAGAAATATGAATTGTCAACAAGTATATGAAAAAATATTCCACATCTCTAGTAAATAGATAAACGCAAATTAAAACTACACTGAGATTTTATCTCATTCCAGTCAGAATATCATTTATCAACAATACAAATAGAAATAAATGTTGTTGAAGATGTGGAGGAGAAGGTACACTCATACACTGATGGTGGGACTGCAAATTTGTGCAACCATTCTGGAAAACAATATGGAGATTCTTCAAAATAACCAGGAATGGAACCACCATTTAACCCAGCTATCCGACATTTCGGTATATATCCAAAGAATTGAAAATCAGCATACAACAATGATGCAATCACATCAATGTTTATACTAACTCAATTCACAATAGCTAAGTATTGACTATAGATAAGAATAACTTCATGATATTTGCCAATAAATGAATGGCTATGGAGACTATCAGACTAATTGAAATAAGCCAGTCCCCAATTAGTCAATGTCAATTTCTTTTCTCTGATCTGTGGACACTAGCCCATAGTAAGGGGCAGGGAGCAAAGAGTAGAAGTTCCGTAAAAAGGTTATGTTATTTGAACTAGCATTGTCCTTTAGGTTCATGGTCTCAGACAAGGGGTCTTGGATGAATCTATTCTTTTTTTTTTTTTTTTTTTTTTTTTTGGCAGTGCTGGGGATTGAACCCAGGGCCTTTTGCTTGAAAGGCAAGCATACTACCAACTGAACTACATCCCCAGTCCTGGGGTCTTGGATGAAATGCTGTGTAGGCCCCATTCCAGAGCCTAGTGTTTCTATTCCCTCTCAAATATGTTGATCCTATTTTCCACCTCCTGGAATGTTCCTGCATAATGGTTACTGTTTTGCTGATAAAAATGCAGAACTTCATGGACATGCTGTGTCACATGGTGTATAAACCTGGCTTTTTTGCTTGCAAGGCATGGGGACATCTCCCTGCATTCCATTGTCAGTTGGTGACAACACTCATGTTCCATTCATGCTTAGAATATAGAGAGTTTGTCTTTTTTCCTGATTGTAAGAGAGAAATATTCAATGTTTTAACCTTAAATATGATGTTAGCATAGGCTTTGTAGAGGTGCCTTTTTTGTAGTTGAAGGAGTTCCTCCTATCATTATTTTGTTGAGAGTTTTCCAAGAATAGATGTTGGATTTTTCACTTAGACTGATATTCTCTAACTCCATCCATTTACCAACAAATGCCAGAATTTCATTATTCTTTAAAGCTGAAAAATATTCCATTGTACTATATATACCACATTTTCTTTATCCATTCATTTGTTGAAGGGCATCTAGGTTGGTTCCTTAGTTTAGATATTGTGAACTGTGCTGCTATAAACACTGATGTGGCTGCATCACTGTAGAATGTTGGTTTTAAGTCCTTTGGATATAAACCCAGGTGTGGGATAATTGGGTCAAATGGTGGTTCCATTCCAAGTGTTCTGAGGAATCTCCATACTGCTTTCCATAATGGTTGCACCAATTTGCATTCCCACCAGCATCATTTATTACTTGTATTCTTGATAGTTGGCATTCTTATTGGAGGGAGATAAAATGTTAGAGTAGTTTTGATTGGAATTTCTCTAATTGCTAGAGATGTTGAACATTTTTTCATGTATTTGTTGATTAATTTTATCTCTTCTTCTGTGAAGAGTTTGTTCACTTCCTTAGCCCATTTATTGATTGGGTTATTTGGCTTTTTGGTGTTAAGATTTTTTAGTTCTTTATATATCCTAAAGATTAATGCTTTATCTGAAGTGCATGTGGTTAAGATTTTCTCCCGCTTTTTTTTTTTTTTTGAGTGCAGGTTGCTCACTATCAGGCGCCTATCATCCACCATTTGCCTGCCTCTGGCCGGTCCATCGCATGCCTTACACCTATCCATCACCCAACACACGAGGTTCACCTCCGGATCATCCATCAAGAGTCAGCAAACTGATCGCTGACTGCCAGTGGAGCACCAGCTGTATGCTTTTGCCTGGAAGTTTTCTGTCACAGTACCTGCAGGTTTGATTACACGTGGCTGCTGCCATTTTGAGACAACAGCCAGGCCCCGTAGAACCTGGATGGACTGACTGAGTCCCGACTCCAGGATCCCTCAGCCCGACCACTCCCTGCCTCTGGGGCCCTCACATCCACTGACTGCTCCCTGCTGCCAAGACCCCCAGAC
This sequence comes from Sciurus vulgaris, assembly GCF_902686455.1. Classification (NCBI taxonomy): domain Eukaryota; kingdom Metazoa; phylum Chordata; class Mammalia; order Rodentia; family Sciuridae; genus Sciurus; species Sciurus vulgaris. The sequence goes on along the minus strand of NC_136468.1, from coordinate 108,480,684 downwards.
CAACTGACTGCGCCCTATGACTGGGACCCCAGACCGACTGATTGCACCCAGCCTCCAGGATCCCACAACCACACCAAACACTGGACCTACAGGACCCCTGCTTGACCAACTGCATTGCACCTCCGGGACCTCCAGCTGAACACATCCACATACTGAGCTGCAGCTCCCCATTTGCCAACACATTTGGAAGCCAGAGCAGCCATCTTGGATAATCCTGGAAGCCATAGCTCTGATCTTTACATGGGGCAAATCCCATCCTGAGATGCCTGCTGGAGACTTGAAGCTCATTGTCAGATACCTCTCATGCATCAGGCTACTGAACTCTGGGAGGTTTCATTACTATATGACTGTTATACTGTAGATTTTCTTTTTTCTCCTTATAAAAGAAGAAATTTAACTTTTTATTTCTTCACTTTTCTTGCTCTCTTTTCCTTTTGTTTACCTGTTCCCTCAGAGTCTCTTTCTCCCTTTTTAGCATGCTAACATCCAATTTCTTTTGATTACACTCTCACCCTTTCTATTATCTAGAACTTGTGTATAATCTTTTCTTATCCCATTAACAGCCACATTCTATATCCCTCTGCATCCTCTTTGTCCTCCAATAGAAACTGCAGACCTTATTGCAAATCTGTTTGTTTTATTGAAGATAATATTTTAACTCATTCTGTTTATTATGACAATTTTGTTATTGTTCTTATAGGGGGCTATTTGGTCTAGGATTGCCTAGTGTCTGAATTGGGCACTGCTAATATTGATCTCCCCTTAAAGAAACGGTTTTGGAAACCTATAGGGCCATTATGAGCCTATAGGGTGAAATCTGCAATATCCCAGATCTGCACTGCTAGAGGGAAAGATACATGAACAACATGAAAAAACAAGGGAAGAAAATGATCCAAACAAATCTAGATTCTATAGTAATAGATTCCAATGACAGTATGTTAGAAGAAATGTCACAAAAGAACTTCAGATTATACATGATTAAGATGATTCGTGAAGCAAAGGATGAGATAAGAGAGCAAATGCAGGCAATGAATGATAATACCAATAAGCTGAAAGAGCACCTGCAGGAAGCAAAAGATCATTTCAACAAAGAGATAGAGATTCTCAAAAAAGCCCAAACAGAAATCCTTGAAATGAAGGAAACAATAAACCAAATAAAAAACTCAATAGAAAGCATCACCAAAAGACTAGACCACTTGGAAGACAGAACCTCAGACAATGAAGACAAAATATTTAATCTTGAAAATAAAGTTGCCCAAACAGAGAAGATGGTAAGGAATCATGAACAGAAACTCCAAGAACTATGGGACATCATGAAAAGACCAAATTTGAGAATTATTGGAATTGAGGAAGACACAGAGATACAAACCAAAGGAATGAACAACCTATTCAATGAAATAATATCAGAAAATTTCCCAAGCCTGAAGAATGAAATGGAAAATCAAATACAAGAGGCTTACAGAACCCCAAATGCACAAAATCACACAGATCCACACCAAGGCACGTTATAATGAAAATGCCTAACATTCAAAATAAAGATAGGATTTTGAAGGCCGCGAGAGAAAAGCATCAGATTACATATAGGGGGAGACCAATACGGATAGCAGCCGACTTCTCAACCCAGACTCTAAAAGCTAGAAGGGCCTGGAACAACATATTTCAAGCTCTGAAAGAACATCGTTGCCAACCAAGAATCCTATACCCAGCAAAACTAACCTTCAGATTTGAAGATGAAATAAAATCCTTCCATGATAAACAAAAGTTAAAAGAATTTACAAATAGAAAGCCTGCACTAAAAAGTGTTTTCAACAACATATTCCATGAGGGGAAATGAAAAACAACAATGGAGGTCAGCAAAGGGAAGAACTACCTTAGAGAAAAAGCACTCAAAGGAGAAACCAAGCCAACTGAAAAACCAAAAATAAGCCAAATGACTGGGAATACAAATCATTTCTCAATAATAACCCTGAATATTACTGGCCTAAACTCCTCAATCAAAAGACATAGACTGGCAGAATGGATTAAAAAGAAAGACCCAACAATATGCTGCCTGCAAGAGACTCATCTCATAGAAAAAGACATCCACAGACTAAAGGTGAAAGGATGGGAAAAAAAACCTACCACATACATGCACTCAGTAAAAAAGCAGGGGTTTCCATCCTTATATCAGATAAAGTGGACTTCAAGCCAAAGTTAGTCAGAAGGGATAAAGAAGGACATTTCATACTGCTTAAGGGAACCATAAATCAGGAAGACATAACAATAGTAAATATTTATGCCCCCAACAATGGTGCATCCCTGTACGTCAAACAAATCCTTCTCAATTTCAGGAACCACATAGACCACAACACAATAATTCTGGGTGACTTTAACACACCACTGTCACCACTTGATAGATCTTCCAAACAAAAACCAAACAAAGAAACCATAGAACTAAATAGCACAATCAATAACCTAGACTTAATAGACATATATAGAATATTCCATCCATCAACGAGTGGATACACTTTCTTCTCAGCAGCACATGGAACCTTTTCAAAAATAGACCATATGTTAAGCCACAAAGCAGCCCTTAGGAAATGCAAAATAATAGAGATACTGCCTTGTGTTCTATCAGATCATAATGGACTGAGAATAGAAATCAATGACAAAATAAAAAACAGAAATTACTCCAACACATGGAGACTAAATAATATGTTATTGAATGAAACATGGATAACAGAAAACATCAGGGAGGAGATAAAAAAAAAATCTTAGAGGTCAATGGGAACGATGATACAAAATATCAAAATCTCTGGGACACCATGAAAGCTGTAGTAAGAGGAAAATTCATTGCATGGAGCACATTCCAGAAAAGAATGAAAAGTCAACAACTAAATGACGTAACATTACAGCTCAAAGCCCTAGAAAAAGAACAACAGAATAACAGCAAAAGTAGTAGAAGGCAGGAAATAATTAATATCAGAGCTGAAATCAATGAAATTGAAACAAAAGAAACAATTCAAAAAATTGACATAACATAAAGTTGGTTCTTTGAGACAGTGAACAAAATAGACAAACCCTTAGCCACACTAACAAAGAGAAGGAGAGAGAAAACTCAAATTACTAAAAGTTGTGATGAAAAAGGAAATACCACGACAGACACCACTGAGATACATAACATAATGAGAAGCTACTTCAAAAATCTGTATTCCAACAAAATAGAATCTACCGAAGACATTGACAAATTTCTAGAGACATTTGCTCCTCCCAAACTGAACCAGGAGGACATACACAATTTAAACAGATCAATATCAGCAATGAAATAGAAGAAGCCATTAAAAACCTACCATCCAAGAAAAGCCCAGGACCACACGGATTCTCAGCCGAGTTCTACAAGACCTTCATAGAAGATCTCATTCCAATACTTCTTAAAGTTTTCCAGGAAATAGAAAAAGAGGGTACCCTACCAAACTCATTCTATGAAGCTAATATCACCCTCATACCCAAACCAGGAAAAGACACATCAAGGAAAGAAAATTTTAGACCAATATCCTTGATGAATATAGATGCAAAGATCCTTAACAAAATATTGGCAAACTGTATCCAAAAACATTTTAAGAAAATTGTTCACCGCAATCAAGTGGGGCTTGTCCCTGGAATACAAGGACGGTTTAACATCCGTAAATCAATAAACGTAATCCATCATGTCAATAGAGTTAAGGATAAGAATCATATGGTTATTTCAATTGATGTAGAAAAAGCGTTCGACAAAATACAACACCCCTTCATGCTTAAAACACTAGAAAAATACGGATAGTAGGAACATACCTGAACATTTTAAAGGCTATTTATGCTAAGCCTATGGCCAACATCATTCTTAATGGAGAAAAACTGAAACCATTCCCTTTAAAAACAGGAACAAGACAGGGATGTCCTCTTTCAGCACTTCTATTTAACACTGTCCTCGAAATTCCAGCCAGAGCAATTAGGCAGACTAAAAAAATGAAAGGGATACGAATAGGAAAAGAGGAACTTAAGTTGTCACTATTTGCTGATGACACGAATCTATATTTAGAGGATCCAAAAAACTCCTCCAGAAAACTTCTAGACCTCATCAATGAATTCAGCAAAATAGCAGGCTATAAACTCAACATGCATAAATCTAAAGCATTTTTATACGCAAGTGATGAAATATCTGAAAGGGAAATGAGGGAAACAACTCCATTTGCAATAACCTCAAAAAAAAAAAAAAAAAAAAAAAAAAAACCAAAAAACATGGGCATTGACCTAACCAAAGAGGTAAAACATCTCTACAATGAAAACTACAAAACATTAAAGAAAGAAATTGAGGAAGACCTTAAGAGATGGAAAGATCTCCCATGTTTTCGGATAGGCAGAATTAATATTGTCAAAATGGCCATACTACCAAAAGTGTTATACAGATTCAATGCAATTCCAATTAAAATCCCAATGATGTACCTTACAAAAATAGAGCAAGCAATTATGAAATTCATCTGGAAGAATAAGAAATCCAGAATAGCTAAAACAATCCTTAGCAGGAAGAATGAAGCAGGGAGTATCGCAATACTAGAACTTCAACTATACTACAAAGCAATAGTAACAAAAACGGCATGGTGTTGGTACCAAAATAGACAGGTAGATAAATGGTACAGAATAGAGGACATGGACACAAACCCAAATAAATACAATTTTCTCATACTAGACAAAGGGGCCAAAAACATGCAATGGTGAAAAGATAGCCTCTTCAACAAATGGTGCTGGGAAAACTGGAAATCCATATGCAACAGAATGAAATTAAACCCCTATCTCTCACCCTGCACAAAACTCAACTCAAAATTGATCAAGGACCTCGGAATCAGACCAGAGACCCTGCATCTTATAGAAGAAAAAGTAGGTCCAAACCTTCAACTTGTTGGATTAGGATCAGACTTCCTTAATAGGACTCCCATAGCCCAAGAAATAAAAGCAGGAATCAACAACTGGGATAGATTCAAACTAAAAAGCTTTCTCTCAGCAAAGGAAACTATCAGTAATGTGAAGAGAGAACCTACAGAGTGGGAGAATATCTTTGCCACTCATACTTCAGATAGAGCACTAAATTTCCAGAATATATAAAGAACTCAAAAACTCCACATGAAGAATACAAATAACCCAATCAACAAATGGGCTAAGGAAATGAACAGACGCTTCACAGAAGATCCACAAGCAATCAACAAACATATGAAAAAATGTTCACCATCTTTAGTAATAAGAGAAATGCAAATCAAAACTACACTAAGATTCCATCTCACCCCAATTAGAATGGCAATTATCAAGAACACAAGCAACAATAGGTGTTGGCGAGGATGTGGGGAAAAAGGTACACTCATACATTGCTGGTGGGGCTGCAAATTAGTGCAGCCACTCTGGAAAGCAGTGTGGAGATTCCTTAGAACACTTGGAATGGACCCACTCAAATGGACCATTTGACCCAGCTATCCCACTCCTTGGCTTATCCCCAAAGGACTTAAAATCAACATACTACAGAGATACAGCCACATCAATGTTCATAGCTGCTCAATTCCCAATAACCAGGTTGTGGAACCAACCTAGATGTCCTTCAATTGATGAATGGATAAAGAAACTGTGGTGTATATATATATATATATATATATATACACACACAATGGAATATTACTCAGTCATAAAGAATGATAAAATTATGGCATTTGCAGGCAAATGGATGAAATTGCAGAATATCGTGCTAAGTGAGATAAGCCAGTCTCAAAAATCCAAAAGGCAAATGATCTCACTGATAAGCGGATGATGACACATAATTGGGGATGGGAGGGGGGAAGAATTGAGGAAGGAGGGACTGTATAGTGGGAAAAGAGGGGTGGGAGGGGTGGGGCGGAAGGAAAAAATAACAGAATGAATCAAATATCATTACCCTATGTAAATTTATGAATATGCAAATGATATGCTGTTACTCCACATACAAACAGAAACAACATGTATCCCATTTGTTTACAATTAAAATAAAAAAAAAATTTTCTCCCAATCTGTAGACTCTCTCTTACACTATTGTTTCTTTTGCTGAAAAGAAGCTTTTTAGTTTGAGTCCATCCCATTAATGAATTCTTGATTTAACTTCTTGTGCTTTAGGGGTCTTATTAAGGAAATCAGGACCTAGGCAAACATGGTGAAGATTTGGGCCTACTTTTTCTTCTAGTAGTCACAGGGTCTCTATTCTAGTGCCTAAGTCTTTGATTCACAGTCAGTTGAGTTTCATATAGGGTGAGAAATAAGGGTTTAATTTCATTTGGTTATGTGTGACTTTCCATTTTTCCCAGCACCATTTGTTGAATAAGCTACCTTTCTCCAGTGAATGTTTTTGGCCCTGTTGTGTAGTATGAGATGCCTGTATTTATGTGGTGTTGTCTCTGTGTCTTCTATTCTGTACTACTGGTCTATGTGTCTGTTTTGGTGCCAATGCCATGTGTTTTTTATTACTATAGCTCTGTAGTATAGTTTGAGGTCTGGTATTGTGATGCCTCCTCCTTTACTTTTCTTGCTAAGGATTGCTTTGGCTATTCTGGGTCTCCTATTTTTCCAAATGAATTTCATGATTGCTTTTTCTACTTCTATGAAGAACAACATTGGGATTTTAATAAGAATTGCATTAAATTTGTAAAATTCCTTTGGTAGTATGGCCATTTTGACAATTCTGCCTATCCAGGAGCATGGGAGTATGGGAGATATTTCTATCTTCTAAGTTCTTCTTTAATTTCTTTGTTTGTTTGTTTGTTTGTTTGTTTGTGTTCTGTAGTTTTCATTGTAGAGGTCTTTCACTTCTTTTGTTAGATTGATTCCCAAGTATTTTATTTTTTTGAGACAATTGGGAAAGGGGTAGTGTTATTTCTCTTTCAGTGGATTCATTACTGATGTATAGGAATGTATTTGATTTATGGGTATTGATTTTATATCCTCTACTTCCCTGAATTCATTTATTAGTTTGAGAAGATTTTTGGTGGAATTTTTTGAACATTCTAAATATAGAATCATATCATTGGCAAATCATGATAGTTTGAGTTCTTTATTTATTTGTATACATTTACTTTCTTTCTTCTGTTTAATTGTTCTGGCTAGAGTTTCAAGGACAATGTTGAATAAATGTGGTGAAAGAGGGTATCCTTATCTTGTTCCAATTTTTAAAAGGAATGCCTTCAGGTTTTCTGTGTTTAGAATTATGTTGGTCTTGGGCTTAGCCTATAGGGCTTTTATGATGTTGAGGTATGTTCCTACTATCCTTAGTTTTTCTAGTGTTTTGAACATGAAGGAGTGCTGTATTTTGTCAAATGCTTTTTCTGCATCTGTTGAGATGATCATATGATTCTTGTTTTTAAGTCCGATTATATGATGAATTACATTTATTGTTTTCCATATGTTGAACCAACCCTGCATCCCTGGGATGAGCCCCACTTGATCTTGGTGTACTATCTTTTTAATACGTTTTTGTATGCAAGTTGTCAGAATTTTATTGAGAATTTTTTCATCTATGTTTTTGAGGGATATTAGTCTGAAGTTTTCTTTCCTTGATGTTTCTTTGTCTGATTTTGGTAACAGGATGATATTAGCCTCATAGAATGAGTTTGGAAGGGTTCCCTCCTTTTCTATGTCATGGAATAATTTGAGGAGTATTGGAGTTAATTCTTCTTTGAAGGTCTTGTAGAACTCAGTTGAGAATCTGTCTGATCTTGGACTTTTCTTAATCGATGGGCTTTTAATGGCATTTTCTATTTCATTACTTGAAATTGTTCTGTTTAAATCATGTATGACCTCTTGATTCAGTTTAGGTAGGTCATATGCCTTTAGAAATTTGTCAATGTCTTCAATATTTTCTATTTTATTGGGGTATAAGTTTTCATAATAATTTCTAATTATCTTCTGTATTTCAGTTTCATCCTTCACGGTATTTCCTTTTTCATCACATATCTTAATAATTTGGGTTTTCTCTCTTTTTCTCTCTTTGTTAGTGTGATTGGGATTTATCAGTTTTATTGAGTTTTTCAAAGAATCAACTTTTTTTGTCAATTTTTTCAATTGTTTCTTTTGTTTCAATTTCTTTGATTTCAGCTCTGATTTTAATTATTTCCTGTCTCTTGCTGTTTTTGGTATTGATTTGTTCCTCTTTTTATAGGGCCTTGAGATGTAATGTTAGGTCATTTATTTGTTTACTTTTTTTGCTTTTAATAAATGAGCTCAATACAATGAACTTTCCTCTTAGCACTGCCTTCATAGTGTCCCAGAGATTTTGGTATGTTGTATCAGTATTCTCATTTACCTCTAAGTATTTTTTTAATTTCATCTTTGATTTCTTCTACTATCCATTCATCATTCAATAGTGTATTAGTCTCCATGTGTTAGAGTAGCTTCTATTTTTTTATTTTATCATTGATTTCTAATTTTGTTGTATTATGATCTGATAAAATACAGGGTATTATCTCCATTTTTTTAAATTTACTATGATTTGCTTTGTGTCATAAGATATGGTCTATTTTAGAGAAGGATTCATGTGCTGCCAAGAAAAAAATTGTATTCCTTCTTGATGGATGAAATATTCTATATATGTCTGTGAAGTCTAAAACATTGATTATATCATTTAGGTCTATAATTTCCTTATTTAGTCTTTGTTTAGAAGATCTGTCCAGTAGTGAGAGAGGCGTGTTAAAGTCACCCAGTATTATTGTGTTGTGGTCCATTTGCTTCCTGAAATTGAGAAGGGTTTGTTTGATGGACATAGATGCGCCATTGTTTGGAGCATAAATATTTACCATCCTTATGTCTTTTCTCAGGGCGCTGCTGCTGCTGTTGACCGTGTCACAGTAGCCTTCGCCCAGAGTTCTGCTGCCCAGGACATTGCCTTGGACATCTAGTTGTCATCTACACTGCTGCCACCAAAGCTGCTGCAGCTCCCTGAATGTCACCTGGAGGTCTTCTCTCTGGGTGCTGCTGCAGCTGCAGCCACAGTTGACACCAATGCTACCGCTGTCGCAGTCTCCCCACCCGCTGCCAAAGGCACCGATGTCAGTAGCTGCTGCTGACCCCCTGCCTGCTGACACCGACTCCTGCTACTACCACTTCCACACTACCTAGAGGTCTGCTGCCAGGGAGACTTCAGGTTTGGCTGCATGCGGTCACATCCATTTTGAGACGCTGGCCAGAGCCTTGGGTTTATTATTATTTTTTTAATCTACACACTCCAGCATTTGTGAAATGGTATCTCTCTGCAGTTTCAATTTGTATTTACTTAGTGACGAAGTTGAATATATTGATGTGCTTATTATCTATTTGTACATTTTCTTTTGAGAACTATATATTCAACCTCATTCTCTATTTTTAAAATTGAATTTTCTTTTAGTCATTGAGTTGTGAGAATGAATTATGTATTTTAAACCATGATCTGATTTGTGATTTGCAAAAATTGTCTTGCACTGTTTAGATTTTCTTACTTTTTGATCAGATACCCTGATTCCCACAAAGTTTTTAATTTTAGTGAATTCTACTTTATCATTTCTTCTTTAATTGCTTTTATTGTCCAATCTGAGAATCCTTTGACACAAATCCAAGGTCGTAAACAATTTCCCCATGTTTGCTTCAATAGTTTTATGGTTTTCTTGCTTCTGTTTAGGCCCATGATCCATTTCTCGTTAACTTGGTTTGATGATTAAATGTGATCATCACTGTTTCTCACACAAAATAAAAACTCAAAAACCTCTGAGCTCTATGTTATAAAAGGACTAAAATTTCTGACTTCATATTTAGCAAGTTGAGCAAATAAAAAGGGCTTAAATTTGAAAGAAAAATGAAAATAAGTGTTTCTATATTTTGAAGAAGTCAATTCAAAATTTTTCATTTCTCTCAGGCTCAGTTGTTTCTTATCTACTCAAGAGACCTACCTGTAAGTTGTGTTTATTTTTCGAACTTTGCTATGTGAACAAACAACTCTACTTAAAATCCTGACTGTGTGCCTCAGGATGTGGTAATTGTTGAAAACACAGAACCACAGGGAAGCCACCATACCCAGAGCCAACAGGATGCTCTCACACCTCCCTTGTGACAGTGATGCTGGGTCCAGCCTGTCTGCCAGATGGAATTCCCTGAATGATCCAGCAGTTTAGAACAAATGGATGAGGAAAAGATGGGCATAAAGAATTAAACTTTTGGTAACCATGAAAGAAGAAAACCATTAAAAATATAGACTTTTACTCCTTACAAAAACACATAATCTTGTAAAAAAAAAAAAAAATGGCTAGAACCAGTCCTGAGGCTCTGGAAGGGTCCTGCCTAACAGAAGATCGCACTGTATTGATCTCATAGTTAATCCTATTTTGATTATAAATATCTGATTATTAATTATTTGAATCAACCTTTCTGCATATTTCTGCATAGTGCATTTCCCTTAATATTTTTTAATTTCTAATCAGATGGTTAGGCAAGTTTCACCTTTTCAGAATAACACATCCAAAATATTTTTAAGTTTGGATCCTGGCACATGCCTAAACCAGGCACATCACTCTGACCCAATCAAGGGCAGTAGTTCTGTTCATGTCTCCTCTCTTGAAGTCTAAAGTCCTCCCATTATCAAGTACAGATGGAGATACTGTTTTTCTCTTGTTTCTGATTATTTGCATTCAGGTCTTGGTTTTAGTTTTTATGTAAACATTTACCTCTATACTGTCAGATCCAAATAAAAGACACCAGAAATCATTTAGTTAGTTAAAAAATGTGTACCATTATTCATCTAAATTGTGCTTCTTAAAAATCATTGTAAATTTAAGACCTATATGGAGGCTTAGAGGAGAAGAAACTCATTCACTTAGAAAATATTGAGCATGTACTAAGTACATGAAATGTTCTAGTTATTGGGGACACCAGGCATATATAAGAACAACATAGCTTTAGACCTCTTAAAATGTAGTCTAGTAAGCCAAGAGAGTAATAAAGAAGTAAATAGTTAATTGCACCAATCAATAAATGCTATGAAATAAAGGCAGAACCTTCCTTAAACAGGAAATCTGAAATGCAGAACTTCACTCACTGAATCTCTGCTGTAATTGAAGTAAAGTGAATACATTTAGGTTTCACTCTGCCAAAAGTGTTTGGCATTGCTATGGTCAGTTTACATGAAGAAAAAAGCTTATGTAATTTTGCTACAATAAAAAACAAACAAAACAACAACAGCAAAATTCTTGTTGAAAGAGTGCTGTCTTAGTCCACTTAGCCTGCTGTAACAAAATTCTATCACCTGTGCCTTATCAGCAAAGGACATGTATTTCTCATAGTTCAGGAGACTGGAAGTTGAAGTTCAAGACTTGGTCAGTGTTTTAGTCAGGTTTTTTCCTGCTGTGACTAAAAGATCTGACCAGCCCAACTGTAGATGAGAAAAAGTTTATTTAAGGGCTCAAGGTTTCAGAGCCCTTAAAGGTTTCATCCATAGACAGCCAGCTCCATTCTCAGAGCTCCAGGTGAAGCTAAAATAAACATCATGGAGGAAGAGTGTTGCAGAGGGAAGGAGCTCACATGATGATCAGAAAGTAGAGAGAAAGATTATACTTGCCAGATGCAAAATATAAAACCCATAACCCTGACCCCAGTGAAGCATTTCCTTCAGTCACACCCCACTGACCTCCAGTTATCACCCAGTTAATCCCATCAGGGATCAATTTACTGATTGGATTAGGCTATAACCCAAACATTTCTCCTCCAAACCTTCTTGCATTATCTCACATGTGAGCTTTTGGGGAATACCACATCTAAACCGTAACAGGCAGATTAGCCAAGCATGGTGGTACACCCCTGTAATCCAATTGACTTGGGAGGCTAAGGCAGGAGGATTGCAAATTTGAGAATAGCTTCAGCAATTTTGTGAGGCCCTAAGCAAATTAGAGAGATCCAGTCTCAAAAGAAAACATAGAAATGGCTGGGAATATATCTCAGTGGTAAAGCATCCTGGATTCAATTATTACCCCTGCCAAAATGACTTTGGAATATTCAACGTCTTGCCCTATGTCCTTTTTCATAGATGCTTCCTTCCTGCTATGTGCTCAACTGGCTAACAGGGCTGACTTAGCTAACCCTTTAGCTCTTTTCTAAGAGTCTCTTATTATAAGGCAACCAACATTATCCATGAGGGCAGGGCCAGCCATCATGACTTACCTACCTACCAATGATCTCAACTCAACTCCATTGCATTGGTGGTTAGGTTTTCTATTAATTTGGAGGACACATAAATATTTAGCCCAGAACAAGCCCAAAATGGAAAAGGACTCTCTCAAAACTCAGTCCTAACTCTAGTAGAACCAACACAACCTAGAAGACTTTAGACTTAAGACTTATTTGTTTTTCTGAGAGTCACGTTGAAAATATTAGAAAGTCGTCCAAAGTGGCAGTCATGCTCACACTGAAATAAACTTGTAGGGCTTAAAAAGGGCCTTTAATAAGAACTGAAAGTTGTGAATAATTAGAGATGGAATTTCTGTCAACAGTTGCAGAGTCGTTTTTCACCTGTGTGATGATTTAACTTCTTGAAATGCTGCAGAGCGTGACCTGGTTTTAATGATGCCATGGAGAAAGGATAATGGCTCCCTTACACATTAAATATACAAAGGATAAGCCACAGGGGTCAGGATGTTTCTGAGGAATCTAAATATCATTAATTCTGGAAACAAATTGGATGCATCATCACATTTCTTTTTCTGCCTAAAGAATTCTGAGTTGTTACTTTCTGTTATGGTTTGGATATGAAGTGTCCCCCCCAAAGCTCCTGTGTGCATGCAAGAATGTTTGGAGGTGAAATGATTGGACTGTGAGACCTATAATCTAATCAGTCCACTCTAGTTTGAATGGACTGACTGGGTGGTAACTGTCAGCGGGTGGATATGACTGGATGAGGCGGCTCACTGGGGCTTACCCTGGAAGGTTTCGTTTTCCCTGCACTCCTTCTTTGTTTTTTCTCTCTCTCTGCTTCCCAGCCACCATGAGGTAACAGTACTCCTCCACCATGCCCTTCCACCATGATGTGCCACCCAACCTGGGTCTAGAGAAGTGGAGTCAGCCCACTTTGGCCAGTCAATGGGCCAAAGTAAAATTTCCTCCTCTAAGTTGTTCTCATCAGCTTACTTGGGTCACAGCAATGTAAATATGACTAACGCCCGTCTAGAGTAGACATTAAATGCCAACTTACTGATTCATGTGTTCCTGTAATTAGTCAGGGTTCTCTAAAGGAACAGAATCAACAGGAAGTATGATTATAAAAAAGGGATTTATTATATTTGGCTTACATGACCAGAAACTGGATTGTCCACCATGGCTGTCTGCAGCTCGAGAGCTGTAAGAACAAACAACTGCACAGTACAAGATGCAGAAGCTGCAGAACAAGAAAGATCAACAGTGCTACCCTAGTCTGAGACCAAGACTTCTGGAAACTCCCTGAAGAATCACTGGCAGAGTTTGATTTGGAAGAGTGAAAAAGCGGGAGTCCAATATCCTCAGACAATCCAAGCAGTGATCAGGAACTCATTCAAGAAGAGTTAAACTTAAATCTGCATCTGCTTCCTTGTTCTTCCAGCTTGTATTCCATCCTATTGGGTGGTGCTGCCCATGCTTACGGAGGGGATCCACTTCAGTTCCTATCCCACATTACATTCCAATCATTCCTGCAAATGCCCTCATTGACACACCCAGAAGTCTCTTAATCATGGGCATTTCTCAATCCAATCAAGTTGACAATTCAAATTAACCATACAGTTCCCAAAATATTTTTTGCCCCAAAGACTATGTGAAGTGATCCACCTTAACTTTTACACTCTCAGTATTAAGTCCCAACCAACCAGTATTAAAGTTCTGAGCCCCAAAATGTATGTCCATGTGATCTTGATCACCCAGCTGAGATTTTGTTGTCAAATTTTTCCAAATAAAGTTATTCTTTCCCTTCCTTCCCTCCCCGAATAGAGTTTCCTACACCTTAACTATAGACTGTATAGGATGTTACTCTGTACAGTCTATAGCTAAGGGATAGGAAACTACATTCCCCTCCTTGAGGGACAAGCCTCTGTTTCAGTGATTTGGAGTTCTGCATTGAAGATTTGTCTATACTCCTCAAGTATTACTTGATTCAATCACTTATTTATATTAGTATAGACTCATTAGTATTAGACTTATGCCTTAATTATAATTCAATGTAATTTATCTTTTTGGATGAAGATAGCTTTGTTCCCTGTCAGGTCATTGGGAGTCTTATCAGTTGACTTACGTGTTCCTTTAATGCGCCCCAAGATTGTGTGTGCTTGTGTTTGCCTGACCACTGAGTTCCTTCTTCTGGTCTATCCATTTATATGCCTACACCTTTGCCAGTCTTCAGCTCCCTTGACTCACATAGCTTTATCCTAACTCTTGCTGTGTGGTAGTGTCCATTTTCTTACTATGTTCCATTTCAGTTTTGTATTGACTTTTCTGGAACTTTGCCATTCCATATAAACTTGAAAGTCATTTCAATGATGTTTTTAGTATAATTTAAAGAAACTTTCACTGGAATTATACTGACTCTGAGGATATATTTGGGAAGAATTTATACATTAAGAGTATCAAATTTTCTAATCTGTAAATAAAACATTTCCATTTATTTAGACATTCTTCGATTCCTTCCATCAAAGTTCTAAATATAAATCATATAAATATTTTGTTAGATTTACACCAAAGGTTTCATTTTGGGGATATGAATATAAATAAACTATTTTTAATTCACAATGCCAATCATTCACTACTGGTGTACAGCAAAGTAATTGATGTTTTCATAGTATCCTTGTGTTCTGTGACTTAATAAATTCCATTATTATTCCAGGAAGTTTTGATTAATTTTTAAACTAGACATTATGTCATTTGTGAGTGAAATGATTAGATCATAAGAGTTGGAACCTAAGAGTGGATTCATTGATTGATTAGTAGATTAACAATTTAAAAAGGACTACTGTATTAATAGGGTGACAACTGTAAGCAGATAGAGTGTGAATGAAAAAAGTATGTCATTGAGGGAAGTGAGATAGGACTTATATTTTATCCCACTGGCGATTTCTCTTTGCTTCCGACTCCCATGAATGGAATATCATTCCTCCACCATAATCTACCATGATGTTTTGCCTTACCTCAGGGCCAGAGCAATGGAATTTGTCAACCAAGGACTGAACCTCTGAAACTGTGAGCCCAAAGTAAGCCTTCCTTCTTGTTGTTCTTTTGGGTATTTTGGTTACAGAAATGAAAAACTGACTAAAGTGCTTGTGATGCCTTCATCTGGCTTTGGTTTATAGTAATGCTGACCTCATAGAATGAGTTACAAAATGGTCCTTCTGCTTCTATTTTTGAGAGTAACAGAGAATTGGTACTATTTTTTCCTGAAATGTTTGATAGATTTACAAGTGAAACTATCTGAGTCTGTTGTTTTCTTTTTTGAAAGGTTTTTAGTAATTGATTCAATTTTTATAATAGATATAGATCTATTCCTATTACCTACTTTTCCTTTGGTGAGTTTTAGTAGTATTTAAATTTCAAAAAAATAATATTTAAGTTTCAAATATTTAAGCATAAATTTGTTCATAACATTCCTTTATTATTCTCTTAGTGTCTATGAGATCAGCAGTGATAACTCTTATTTTAATAACAGTTGAAATTTATCTTTTTTCTTTAGTCAACTTGACTAAAGGTTTATGAATTTTATTGATCCTTTCAAATAAACAGGATTTTTTTGTTGGTATTTTCTCTTGGTTTCAAATTCATTGATTTTTCCCCTAATTTTAATTCCTTTCTTCTGCTTTTTATAGATTTATATTTTTTTCTTTCCTTAGTTTCCTATAATGGTAGCTTAGATTATTAGAGTATCAACTTTCAAAGTTCTTTCATGAATTAAATGCTATAAATTTCCCTGTTAAGCACTACTTTTGTATTGCAAATTTTTGATAAGTTGTACTGTTGTTATGGGGCACAACATAAGAACAGACTGATCACCACTGAGAGGTCCAAATTTGAGAGTCTTTGTTAAGCTGGCCAGCTGACTATCTCACACAATGCCCTCAAAAAATGGCTTTTGGGAGAATATCCCCGACCATAGGATTGTAGGGATTCTTATACCAAAAATCACATTAATCATAAGTGTCTGTTGCTATGATTTGAAATTACAAACTATCATCATGAGAACATCAACAGAGGGAGAAGTGGATCAAAATGACCCTCACCTAGGTACAAACTAAAGAATGGTTACTAACATCCACACAATCACCGTTCACATGGTACATTGTTTAGGAGCAATAGGAATCAAAAGAGAGTAATTTTTCATTACATAAGAATTGTCATTTTGTATTGCTAAACATGTCACCTTAAGTAACTGATGATGGGTACAGAGGTGGGGTGTTGCCATGGGAGAAGCTAAGCAATTGTTGATGGGCACAGAGGCAGGGTGTTCCCATGAGAAAAGCTTATTTCCTACGTAACGTGTAGTCTCAAAGCAAAATGGAGTCTATTTAGTCATTTCCCTTAAAGTCTGGCCTATAACATTCTCATGGAGCCAGATCTGTCAGCTCATCTCACTTTTGTTTATTCCAAATAATTTTTAAATGATCTCAACATATTTTTGGTTTCTATATTACTTAGTGTGCTTTATTAATATCCATATGTTTTAAGATTTTCTATGTTTTGAATTACTAATTTAATTTCATAGCAGTCTGATAAATTTTCTGTATGATTCTGTTTTTAAATTGATTAAAGTGTGCTTGTGGTTTACCATATAGTCCATCTTGGTAAATAATTCTATGTGATCTTTTTAGGAATCCATATTCTGCTGTTGTTGGGTGATGCATTCCACAAATGTCAATTTGATCTAGTTGGCTGATGGTATGTTTATAACTGTGTCCTTACTGATTTCCTGCCTGTTGGAACTGTATTTTACCATTAGAGGAATGGTGGAATGGTGAAGCCTTTAATTATAATATTGCTATTGTCTCTCTTTTTTTGCATTTTTATCATTTCCCCCCAAGTGTTTTGATCCTCTGCTCTTAGATGTTCATGTTTTAAGGATCCTTGTATCTTTTTGGAAAATTTCATCATTTTGTAAGTCCCCTCTTCTTTACCTCTGATAATTTTTTTGTTTTTTTTTGCTTAGAAGTGCGTTTATCAAACATTATGATGGATTGTCCTTTCAGCTTTATTTTGATTAATGTCAGCATAGTATAATTTCATCTCTTATTTTAAAACAATTTTAGAGATATACTATTCAATGATTTTTAATATATGCAGAGATAAGTGCAAACATCATCACCCATGATTTTTGCTATTTCAAAATCTCCATTATCACCATCCTATCCACTTATCACCCCAAACTCTAAGCAACCACTAATGCACTTTTTGTCACTGTAAGTTTAAATATTTTGGTCAGTTTATATAAATGGAATCATATGAGATCTTTTATCACTGGATTCTTTTACTTAACATGATATTTTAAGAATCATTCTGTTTTTTAGCATGAATTAGTGCTTCAACCCTTTTTAGGACTGAATAATATACCATTGTAGAGCTACACTACATATTGTTCATCCATTTATTAGTTGATGGACTGTTGGGCTCTTTCCACATTTTGGCAATTTTGAAAAATGCTGCTAAAACTTTTTGTGTACAAATTACTATGTGGGACACATGTTTTAATGTTTCCTTGGGTAAATAACTGTGAGTGAAATTGATGGTTTATATGGTGACTCTTTGTCAAATTGTTTGAGGAACTGAAAGACCATATTCCAAAATAATCACATCATTTTACAAGTCTACCGGCAGAAAATAAGGATTCCAAATTTTCCCCTTCATACCAACTCCTGTTATTTTTTGACTTTTTTTCCCTATCCATTGTGGTGGGTTTGAAGTGTGCTTTCTGGTTTTGGTTGATTTGCATTTTCCTAATGGTTAATGAGTTAAGGATCTTTTCATGTGATTGTGGGCCATTGATACTTTTTCTTTGAAGAAATGCTTGTTTGGATATTTTGTCCATTTTAAAACCTGAGATACTTGTCTTTATATTAAATTGTATGACTTATTTGTATATTTGAATATAGAAGATGTAGGTTACTTACCTATCAGATATATTTTGCAAGGATTTTCTGTCATTCTGTACTTTTTATGTCTCAGTTTTTTTAGTGTTCTTTGAAGAAAAACGTTATTCCAATATTTTTCTTTTATTTGTTCTTCTGTGTTGAATCTAAGAATACATTGCTAAATTCAACGTCATGAAGATTCATCACTTCTTTTCCTCTAAGAGTTTCAAAGTTTCAGTCTTATTTTTTTTAAACTTTAATGCAAGAGTTCATCTTCATGATTTTTTTGTGTTTCTATTCTATTGCATTCAGCACCGTGTGTTGAAAAGATGATTCTTTCCCCTACTGAATGCTTTTTCATAAAATCAGTTGACTGCTTCCCATATCTTTGTGTTTTTAAAATTAAAGAAGAATTTCACAGACAACTTAAATTTGGGTCTTGTCACTATAATACTATAACCATCTCTGTAACTGTTATATTTAGATCATTCATTTTTCAGTGATTTTTTTTTTAGGTATTCAGTTTAATCTCTACTAGGTTTATTACTGTTTTATAGTACTTGATATTATTGTTTGTTTTAGTTTTTCCTTTTTCTACCTTCTTTGACTTTAACTGAGTATTTTGACTCAATTTTGTCTCCCTTCTTAACATCTATTGTTAAAGTTGTTTTCAGTGATTGCCCTAGAGTTCACAATACACAATTATAAATAGTTTAGATGACCTTTCAAAGAACACTGTATTACTTCATGGACAGTGCAGGTACCTCATGAAGTAGTCTTCCAATCCTTCACCCCATCCTCTATAATATTGCTGTTACTTATTTAACATATCTGTACAAAAAAAAATCAACACATCATTGTTATTATTTCTTTGAATGAAGAATGATCTAATAGATTAAGAAAAATAATACTTTATTCAGCAGAATATAAGATAAAATTGGAATGATACAGAGAAGATTAGTATGGCCCCTACACAAGAATGACATTCAAATTCATGAAGCATTTTATATTTTTATACCACAGTGGAGGAGATGTCAGAATAAATTTAGTTCATTATTAATCTATGAGGTAAAGATGATATAAGTAGTGAAATCAGAGGAAAAAAATGCAAGAACTGAAAGTTCACTTCTATAAGAAGATAAAGATTCTGAAGAAAAATTAATCAGAAATCTTTGAAGTGAAAAAAATCAATAAAAACAAATTAAAAACTCAATGGAAAGAATCACCAATAAACTAGACCTCTTGGAAGACAGAGTTTCAGGCAAGAAACACAATGTATATGCTCTTGAAAATAAATTTCGTCATGGAGAAAATATGTTGAGACCATGAACAAAAATTTAAGATATATAGGATAACATTAGAAGGTCAAATCTAAGAGTTATTGGGATACATGAAAGCTCTGAAGTATACACTAATGGAATGCAAATATTTGTAATAAAATAATATCAAAAAAATTCCCAGATCTTAAGAACGAAATGGAAAATCAAATACAGGAGGCATAAAGGACCCAAAATATACAAAATTGCAACCAGCCCACACCAAGGCACATTATTGTGAAAATATCTAGCATACAGTTAAGTTAAATTAAAATTTTGAAAGTTGCCATAGAAAACCAATTGGTCACATTTAGAGGTAAAACATTCCAGATCTCAGTCAAATTTTCAACCTAGATAAAAGCTAAGAGGTCTTCAAATAATATATACCAAGATCTGAAAGAAAATGTGTGCCAACCAAAAATACTATCCAGAAAAAGTAGGCTGCAGAATATATGAAATAAAAATCTTCTATGATAAACAAAAGTCAAAAGAATTCATAGCTAGAAAGCCCACACTACAAAACAAACTCAATAAAATATTTCATGAATAAGTAATGGAAAATAAAAATGAAAACAGGTAGAAAGAAAAACTGTTAGAAAAACAGTCAATCAAAGGGAATCTAATTTAACTTAAAAAACTGAAATAAATCAAAATGATGGGAAAGAAAAATCTTCTCTCAGTAAGAAAATGGAATGTAAGTGGATTAAACTCATCAATCAAATAGACTAGCAGAATGGATTAAAAAACAAGACCCAACAATATGCTGTCTCAAAGAGACTCACCTCATAGACAAAGACATCCACAGAATGAAGGCAAAAGTATGCAGGGAAAAACCATATTATTCACATGGATCTTGTAAACAAGCAGTGGTTTCTATTCTCATGTCAGATAAAGTGAACTTCAAGATAAAGTTAATCATAAGAGAAAAAGAAGGATATTCCATAGTGCTTAAGTGAATCATACAACAAGAAGAAATAACAATGGAGCATCTATGTACATCAACAATATCAAGAATCAAATAGACCACAACACAGTAATACTGGGTGACTTCAACATGCTTCTGCCATACTTGATAGAGCTTCCAAACAAAAACTTAGTAAAGGACCTGCAGAACTGAAAAATACAGTTTTTAATTTAGACTTAACAGACATATAAATTATTTCATCCATCAAGGACTCAATACACTTTCTTCTCAGCAGCACATGGAACATTTTCTAAAATAAACCACATCGTAGGCCACAAAACAACTCTTAGCAAATACAAAAAATATAAAGAGAGTACCCTGAATTCCATCAGCTCATAAAATTAAAAATCAAAGATAAGATAAAAATAATAACTATTATAATAGCTGGGAACTGAATAATTCACTATTGAATGATGAATGGTTAACAGAAGAAATCAGGGGTGAAATAAAAATATATGTAGACGTAAATGATAATAGAGATAAACCATAAAAATCTCTGAGATAATATGAAGGTAGTTCTAAGAGTACAAAAAATTCTTAATAAAATCCTGGCAAATCTTATTTTAAAAACACATTAAAAAGATTGTGCACCATGATCAGGTAGGTTTCATCCCAGGGATGGAAGTTTGGTTCAACATATGAAAATTAATAACTGTAATTCATTACACACACAAAAGAAAAACCTAAAGACAAGAATCATGTGATTATTTCAATAGATGCAGAGAAAGCATATGACAAAATATGGCATCCATTCATGTTTAAAACACTAGAAAAATTAGGGATAAATGAAATATGCCTTTACATTGTCAAAGCTATATGGATCAAACCCAAGACCAATATCATTCTAAACAGAGAAAAACTGAAAGCATTCCCTCTAGAAACAGGAGCAAAACAAGGTTTCCCACTTTCACTTCTTCTATTCAATATTGTCCTTGAAACTTTATCCATAGAAATTAGGCAAAACATGGGCTGGGGTTGTGGCTCAGTGGTAGAGCACTTGCCTAGCATGTGTGAGGCACTGGGTTCGATTCTCAGCACCACATAAAAATAAATAAATAAAATAAAGGTCCATCCACAACTAAAAAATATTAAAAAAAAAAAAGAAATTAGGCAAAACAAAGAAATTAAAGGGAAACAAATAGGAAAAGAGGAAGTCAAAACTGTCTCTGTTTGCTGGAAGCATGATTTTGTATTGAGGAAAGCAGAACATTCTACCGGAAAACTTCCAAAACTTGTAAATGAATTCAGTAAAATAGAAGGATACAAAATTAGCAGCCAGAAATCAAGTCAATTTCTATATTCCAATGTTGAATAAGCTAAAAGAGAAATTAGGAAAACAAGCCCATTTAAAATAGTCTCAATAAAAAAAATAAAATAAAATACTTGGAAATCAATCTAACAAAAAAGGTGAAAGACCTCTACAATGAAAACTACAGAATACTAAAGAAAAAAAAAAATGGGGAAGACCTTAGAAGATGGAAAGACCACTGAATATGGTAGCCCATGCCTGTAATCCCAGCAGCTCAAGAGGCTGAGGCAGGAGGATCATGCAAAGCCAGCTTCAGCAACAGCGAGGTGCTAAGCAACTCAGTGAGATCGTATGTCTGAATAAAATATAAAAACCTAGGGAGTTAGTTCAGTGGCCGAGTGCCTCTGAGTTCAATCTCTAGTACCCAAAACAAAAACAAAAACAAAAATAAAAAAAAGATGGAAAGATCCCATGTTCTTGGATAAGGCACAATTAATATTGTCAAATGGTTATACTATCAAAAGCACTATATAGATTCAGTTAATTCCCATCAAAAGTGCAATCACATTCTTCATAAAAATTGAAAGAGAAGTCATGAAATTCATTTAGAAAAATAAGAGACCCATAATAGTCAAAGCAATCCTTAGCAAGAAAAGCAAAGCAGGAGGCATCACAATACTAGATCTTAAATCATACTACTGAACTGTAGTAACAAAAACGGCATGGTATTGGCACCAAAACAGACATTAAAATGATGGAACAGAATAGAAAACACAGAGAAAAACCCACATAAATACCATTACCTCAAACTAAACAAAGGCACTTAAAACATACACGGGAGAGAAGATAGCCTCTTCAGTAAATGGTGCTAGGAAAACTGGAAATTCATATATAGTAAAATGAAATTTAATCCCCATCTCTCACCCTGCACAAAATTCAGTTCAAAGCAGATCAAAGACCTAGGAATCAGACCAGAAACCATGCACATAGTGGAAGAAAATGTAGACCCAACATATCAACTCAGGAACTGACTTCCTTAACAAGACTCTTAAAGCACAAGAAGTAAAATCAAGAATCAATAAATGGTATGGCATCAAATTAAAAAGTTTCTTCACAACAAAAGAAACAATCAAGGGCATGAAGAAAGAGCCTATAGAATGGGAGAAAATCTTTGCAACCTGCACCTCAGATAGGGTGTTAATTTCCAGAATATACAAAGAACTCAAAAAATTTAATACCAAAAACAAATAAGTAAATAAAGAAATAACCCCAGCAATAAATGGGCAAAGGTACTAAATAAACACTTCACAAAACAAGAAATATGAATAGTCAACAAATGTATGAACAAATGTTCAACATCTCAAGCAATTAGAGAAATGAGATTTTATCTCATTCCAGTCAGAATAGCAATTATCAAGATTAAAAGTAACAATAAATGTTGGCAAGAATGGGGGAGAAAGGATAAACACTGGTGGAACTGCAAATCTGTGTAACCATTCTGGAAAGCATTGTGGAGATTCCTCAAAAAACAGGAATGGAACCACCATTTGACTCAACTATCTCACGCCTCTCTCTCTCTCTATATATATAGATAGATAGATGATAGATAATAGATAGATAGATAGATAGATAGATAGATAGATAGATAGATCTCTATGTGGCATTCATCTATACAATTAAGGAAATCTCACCATATGCTGTAACAAGGATAAACTTGTAGATCATTATGCTATGTGAAATAAGCTAGTCACAGAAAATTAGTAATTCATTATTCCATTTGCATGAGATATCTAAAATAGTTAAATTCAACTAAACAGAGTAGAATGGTGTTTGACAGTGGCTGAAAGGAGGAAAAAATGGGAGTTGTCATTTAATGTACATAAAGTTTATACAAAATGACAAATTATAGAGATTTGTTATATAATATTGTACCTTTAATTAACAATGCCAAATTATGCACATGAAAATAATTAAGAGCATATATATGTCATGTTGAGTGTTCTTATTGCAACTGAAAAAAGGAGTAGAACACATAAAGATGAAACAAATAAAGGTGAATATATATATATATATATATATGTTTTTTTTTGGATATATATATATATATCCAAAAGACTTAAAATGAGCACTCTACACTGACCCATTCACATAAATATTTATAGCAGGTAATTTCACAATAACTAGGCTATGGAGCCAACCTAGGTGCCCTCCAACAGATGAATGGAAAAAGAAAATATGATGTGGTATGTGTAAACAATCATGTATTATTCAGTCATGAAGAAGAATGACTTCATGATATTTTCCAGTAAATGGAAACTATCATGGAAAGTGAAATAAGACAGTCCCCCAAAGTCAAAGGTTGAATGTCTTTGCTGATATGTGGAGGGTAACACACAATAAGGAGTAAGAGGCAGAGAACAGAAATTCAGTAGATTAGACAAAGGGGAATGAAGGGAAGGGAGGGAGGATAGGAAAAGGAAAGAAGTGGAATGAATTTGACATAATATTTCTATGTACGCATATGAATAACACATAGTGAATCCTCCATCATGTGTATCTACCAGAATGGGGTCCTAAAGGGAATAAGATATATGCCATGCTTGTATCATTATATGAAAATGGATTCTACTGTCAAATATAACTAAAAAGAACCAATAAATAAAAGAATAAGGAAACTCATTTCACCTTTATTTATTCTACTCCTTTTTTTAGTTGCAATAAGAACACTCAACATGACATATATATGCTCTTAATTATTTTCATGTGCATAATTTGGCATTGTTAATTATAGGCACAATATTATATAACAAATCTCTATAATTTGTCATTTTGTATGAAACTTTATGTGCATTAAATGACAACTCCCATTTTTTCCTCCTTTTAGCCACTGTCAAACACCATTCTACTCTGTTTAGATGAATTTAACTATTTTAGATATCTCGTGCAAATGGAATAATGAATTACTAATTTTCTGTGACTAGCTTATTTCACATAGCATAATGATCTACAAGTTTATCCTTGTTACAGCAGATGGTGAGATTTCCTTCTTTTTTAAAAGCTAAGTAATATTCAATTGTATAGATGAATGCCACATTTTCTTTAGTCATTCATATAATTCTGGATATTTCAATTATTTTCTTGTCTTTGCCATTGACAATAACACTAAAATAAAAATGAGAGTGTTGTTATCTTTTCAAGATCTTGATTTTGATTCTTTTTACGTCTACCCAGAGATAGGGTTGTTGGATCTTATGGTAGTTCTATAATTAATTACTGAGAAATCATTATACTGTTTTCTATAGTAGCTACACCATTTTATATTCTCACCAACAGTGTACAATGGTTTCAACTGCTCCATATCCTCACCAATATGTATATGTATATTTGTTTTATATATATTATTTTGAAAATTATATTTATTTATATTCATTAGTTTCACACACACACACACACACACACACACACACACACACACACACAAATCATTTAAAAAATAGTAGCTATCCTAAGAGAGTGAGAGGATATCTCACTGGGATTTTGATTTGTATTTCCTTGATCATAGGTGATGTAGAACATCTGTTCATATGCTTCTTGGCATTTGCATGTTTTCTTTGAAAAAGCATGTCTTCAAGTCTTTGGTTCAGTTTTTAAGTTGATTATTCATGCTTTTGGCTACTGAGTTTTAAGAGTTTTCTATGTATTTTGAATATTAACTTCTTATCAGATGATTTGGAAATATTTTCCCATTCTACAGGTTGATTTTCTTTCTGTTGTTTCCTTTGATGTTGTCTACCTTGTCTATTTTTGCTTTTCCTGCTTGTACTTTGGGGGTAATATTTACAAACTCATTGCCTAGACCCATGTCATGGAGATTTTCCTTTATGTTTTCTTCTAGGAGTTTTATGTATTTAGTTCTCATATTTAGTTTTATTCCATTTTAGTTTATTTCCATTTGGTGTATAACATACTAAGATAGGGTCCAATTCATTCTTTCACATTTGGTTATTTAATTTTCCCATCACTAGTTGTTGAAGGGACTATCATTTCCCCATTGAGTACTTGTAATACACTTATTAAATATAAGTTGGCCATGTATCCATGGCTTTATTTGTGATTTCTGTATTCTGATCCATTGGTTTATGAGTATTTTTTGTGTGTGTATGTGTGCCAGTACTACCCTGTTTTGATTTTTTTGGATTTATTATAAATCTGGACATCAGAAAGTTTAAAGTTTCAAACTTTGTTTTTTCTCAAGATTGCTTTGATTTATCAATGCTGTCTTGGATTCATACAAATTTTAGGAATTTTTTTCTTTTCAATTAAATACGCATTTGGGTTTTTGATAATAATTACATTAAATCTGTAGATTGCTTTGTATTATACAAACATCTAATGAATTTTAAGATTTTGAATACATGTACATTGGATGTATTTCCATTTATTTTGACCTTCTTTATTTTTATTTATTATTTTTGGGGGGGCATACCAGGGATTAAACTCAGGGACACTCAACCACTGAGCCACATCTCCAGCCCTATTTTTTGTATTTTATTTAGAGACAGGGTCTCAATGAGTTGCTTAGCATCTTGCAATTGCTGAGGCTGGCTTTGAACTGGTCATCCTCCTGCCTCAGCCTTCCCAAGCCACTGGGATTAGCATTTGCCACCATGCCTGGCTAATTTTTTTAAAATAACACGCAGTTTTTATGAATATTTCTCACTTCTTTGGTGAAGTTTATTCTCAAGTACTTATTCATTTTGGCTATTGTAAATGGGAGTTTTAATTTTTTTAATTTCCTTTTGAATAGTTTCTTGCTAGTGTGTAAAAAGGCAACTGATTTCTGCATGTTGATTTTGTATTGTGCAATTTTATTGAAATAATTTACTGGTTACACATTTTAATGTGAAATATTTACAGTTATCTACATATATTACCATGTCATCTGCAAATACAGACAACTTCATTTCTTTCTTTTGATTTAGATGCCTTTCTCTTTCTTTCCTAATTTCTCTGGTCGGGACCTCCAGTATTGTGTTGAATAGAAGTGGGAAAGCAGATATCCTTGTTTTGTTTCTGATTTTAGAGGAAAATTTTAGCATTCTTTACCATGGAGTATTATATTATTTGTAGGTTTTTAATATATATCCTAATTGTATTCAAGTAAATTCCTTCTGAATTTAAAAGCTTTTATCATAAGTGTATTGTATTTTTTTTAAATTGAATTTTCTGTGCCTATTGAGATGATTTTGTAATTTATATCCTTTGTTCTACTAATGTGACTTTCACCACTTCTATTTATTATAAATGGAAGTCAAGAGCAATTGACCAGAGCAATTAGTCAAGAAAAATATATAAAAGAGTCCAAATCAGAAAGAAAGAAGTAAAATTATCACTGTTTGCAGATAGCATGACCGTATGTGTAGAAAATTCTGAAAAAAATTCTACATGTTCACAGTGAGGTTTCAAAAAAACAGAAAATTATGAAAACAACATCATTTACAATAGACTCAAAAAATAAGATACTGTAGTACTTTAGTGTTCACAGTTTTGCTTTCCAAAATCGCAGTTATCCATGGTCAATTGAGGTTCAAGAATATTAAATGGAAAATTTAAGAGGTAAAAAATCATAAGTTTTAAATTGTATGCCATACAAGTAGTAGTAGTGATGAATCTGAGTGAAGTAGAAGTGATGAAGACTTCAGTCATACAGCTTGTTTCTCCTGGGAAATGAGTCTCCCTTTGACCAGTAGGTTCCACACTGTACATGCTATCTGTTCATTGATGTTTAGTAGTTGTTTCCGTTACCAGATCAACTACAATAACATTATAATTTGTATTCCAGTAATTCTTATTTTACTCAATAATTGCCCCCAAATATAAGATGCTGGCAATTCAGATGTTCCAAAGAGAAGTCACATGTGCTTCCTTTAAGTGAAAAGGAAAAATCTCTCTATTTAATAAGGAAAGGAAAAAATACAATGAAATTGTGAACCTATGATAAATATCCATCTTCTATCCTTGAAATTGTAAAGACAGAAAATGAAATCCATGCTATTTTTACTGTCTCACCTCAAACCAAAAAGTTATGGCCACAGAGTATAATAAATGCTTGTCATTTACATCACTTAATCTCATCTTACAGGCATTGTGTCACCTCACATCATCAAAATAAGAAAAGCAAGTATAGTACAATAAGGTATTTTGAGAAAAAGAGACAGAGACTACATTTATATAACTCTTATTGCAGCATATTGTTATAATTTGTCTATTCTATTATGTTATTTTTGTTAACATATTACTGCATCTAATTTATAAATTAAACTTTATCATAGGTATGTATGTATAAGAAAACTCAAGTTTATATGGGTTTGGGTATTATCTGTGGTTTCAGGCATTACTGAGTTCTTGAGATACATCCCTTATGGATAAGAAAAGACAACTGTAATTAAAAATAAGTTTAACCAAGGAGGAGAAAAGTTTTCACATTGAAAGCTGTAAAGCATTGCTGAAAGGAATTCAAGATGATACAAATAAAAGTAAATATTTCATTTATTGGATTGGAAAAATCAATTTTGCAAAATGTCCATAGTGTATATAATCTGATCTGCTTAGTGAATGCAATCTGTATCTGAATTCTAATGATATTTTCACAGAACTACAAAAAATTTCTAAAATGGTAATACACCACAAGATCCTTAAAATCCAAAGAAGTATGGAGAAAATCAAGATGGTAGAATCATAGTATTTGGTTTCAAAACATAACAAATCTACAGTAATCAAAAAAAAAATGTTACTGACATTAAACAGACCAGTAAAACAATGTAACAGAATAGAGAACCCATAAACAAATCAATGTATTGATGCTTCTATAAAAGCATCGAAAACACTTGCTTGGAAAAGTACAATTTTTTTTCAATAAATGGTCTTGGAAAAACTGGGTATTTAGATAAGAAGAATAAATTATACCCTTATTTCACTTCTTACACAAAAATCAAATCAAAGTTGATTGAATACCTAAACATAAGACCCAAAACTGTAAAACTGGAAGATGAAAACATAAGGAAAATGCTTACTGACATAGTTCTGGATGATAATTTTTAGGATATAACCGCCTCTCACTAGTTAGAATAACTTTTCTTCACAGATGAAAGGTTACATTGTTGATACAGATAATGAAGAAAATTGAAGACTTGATTGACAGGAATGTAACTTAATACAACCATTTGGAAAATGATATTGATGTTCCTCAAAGAATTTAAAAGATAACACTCATATGATCCAGAAATCCCACTTCTGAGTATAAATAAAAAAGAATTAAAATCAGTAGGTCAAAGAGACAGTTACACTTCCATGTTAACTTCAGCATTATTTACATCAGCCAAGATATGGAAACAACTTAAGGATTCATTCATGGATAAATTGATAAAGAAAATGTAATTTATATAATGAAATTTATTGACACTTGAAAAACAAGATTCTGCCATGTGGGACAACATGGATGAAACCAGAAGACTAAGTGAAATAAAGTAGTAGGCACAGAATCAGAACTACTACATGTTCTCATATATATATATATTTAATCTGAATAAGTTGAACTCAGATGCAGAAAGTAGAATGGTTGTGGTTGAATAAGGGGCAGAGAAACACTGGAATTAATAAGCACCAAGTGTCAATTAGGATGATTATGTTCTGTCAATCTATTGAACATGATGATGGTAGTTAACAAGAATGCATAATTTAAAATTGCTAAGAGAGGTGTATTACAAGTTCTTTTTTTCCACATCTTTTCTTGGTGCATTATAGTTGTACTATGTTTTCTCATTGCATGAAATAATTGATAGATAAGTTGATGGATAAGTTAATTGACTTAATTTAAACATTTTACAAAATACATGTATGTCAAAACATAATGATATAAACCATAAAAATAGAATTTGGTTGTCAATTATAACTTAACAATCAAAGAAAATCTCTAGATTTAGATTTTCTTGTATTTATCCCAAGCAGTATTTACTGATCTTCTTGATTTTATGGCTTGATAATTCACTGATTTTGAAAAATTATATACTCTAAATATTTTTCCACACTTTTATACTTTTCTCCTAGTATTTCAATAATACATTTTTATACCTCTTAAAATTGTTATGCAACCAAATATTTTATTTGGTTCTTATAATTTGTCTATTTTTTTTTTTCTCTTTTAGGTCAGTTTGGAAAGTTTCAACTGATCTATTTGTAAAGCCCCTTTTACTGACTCTGTCAAAGTTGTTGATGAGCCTATCAAAAGATTTCTTATTTCTATTTCAGTATTTTTTCTAATTCCTAGCATTTATTTTAGATACTTCCTTGGTGTTTTTATACCTCTGCCTACATGATCCAACTTTTTTTTAATGTTGTTTATATTTTTCATGAAATTCCTTAATATCACAGTAGTTTAAATAGGCTGCTTGATTATCCCAAATTCTGTGTCATATCTGAGTCTGGTTGCTTTTTCTCCTTTGCTGGTTTTCTTATCTTTTAATATTTTTTTTTCTTGAACTCAGGGACCCTCAACCACTGAGTCACATATCTAGCCCTGTTTTGTATTTAATTTAGAAACAGGGTCTCACTGAGTTGCTTAGCACCTCACCATTGCTGAGGCTGACTTTGAACTTGCAATCCTCCTATCTCAGTCTCCTGAGGAACTGGGTTTACAGGTGTGTGCCACCACACTCAGCTCTTTTAGCACTTTTGTGACTTTTGGTTGAGAGCCAGATGTGACCTATCAGATTATAGGAAGGGAGGCAAATAGGTCTTTGGTTGAGGATTTTTAACATCAATCTGGTTAAGAGTTGGGTTGTGTTTGATTGTGACAGCTGTAAGTTACAAAGGTTCCAACCTCTCTCAACTGTGCTTAGCAATGTTATACTTCATTATGGAGAATTATCTGGCAGTATATCAAAATGATTGTTTGTTTGTTTTTTACCTTGACATCTAGAAATAGGAGAATTTTTCTGGATTGTTCACTAGAAACACATATGGGGTTCTTACAGGTGAAAACAATGAAATGGTGTTCCTCCAAGTCTGTGGGCCCCAGAAATTTCTCACTCTTTTGCTAGCAACAACTCTAAGTTATTATTTCTTTTCATTAACCAGTTTCGGTCTCAATTTTTTGTTTATGATAAGATAATCACAACTATGATTCCCATTATTCACCTGTCTTGCCAGATTTAGTGTTGGTGATTTGCCCTATAATCTTAATTTTCCAATGAGCCCAAGAAAATTTGTTGACTTTCAGTTTACCCATATTTATGCTTATAAGGACACAGTAATACCTTTTGAGCTCTT
Source organism: Sciurus vulgaris (assembly GCF_902686455.1). Lineage (NCBI taxonomy): Eukaryota > Metazoa > Chordata > Mammalia > Rodentia > Sciuridae > Sciurus > Sciurus vulgaris. The sequence goes on along the minus strand of NC_136468.1, from coordinate 108,449,718 downwards.
TACTTGTGGACCTAAAACTAGACATTCTTGAAGTAAAATTTTAACAGAAAACAATTTAAAATAACACTAATGTCCAAAATAGAATGCACAAAAGCATTGTGAAAACTTTAAATGTAAGTAGAACTCTCATTACTGACCTGATAATATGGAACATATCTTTAACTAAAATATGTGGATACATAAGCTAAGGAATAAGAAGAGAAAGAAAAACCCAGTTGTTAGTGATTGAATAGTAAAGAGTCCACTTATTCATTCAGTATTTCATTCAATTAATATTTATGTCTGGAGGTAATAAAAGAGAATGTTTTAATTTTATGAATTTGCAAATTATGATTTTAACAGTGATCCATGGTTTCTAGGAAGTCCAAATATAAAACCTGAAAAAATGTATATGCTAATAAGGAAATATACTTAGCCCAGGGTCTATTGCATAGTTCAAAATGTGGTATCACTCATACATAAAAGACATCAGTTCAATTCATAAAGAAAGACAAAAGAAAGTAGGCAGAACACATAGTGGGAAATAACAATATGTTAAACTATATAACAATATATTAAGTTCAGACGTGCCTGTAGAATACTTATTTTGAAATTTATGTAGGGATATAGAATTTACCCTTGAAAACAATTTCAACATCTCACATAGACCTAGATATCCAGTGACTTTCCACTAACATTGGTAACTAACATCAAATCTTTTGTAGTAAAAGGAAAACCATAAAATTGTAAATAAGCACATTATATATTTCTCCTCCCTGGAGGAGGAAAAAGTACACATGAGATATATTTTGATGTTCAAATTATTACCCCAACCAGATTCTGTCCTTGACCAAACTTCAGTCAGATTTCTTTGAGCTCAGCCTCCTTTCAGCTAAGTCATTCTGCCTTTGGACTGTCTAATCCAGTTTTAGCAAGCATCCTGCTGAGTCAATTCAACACAAGCTCCCCATTCTTGATATCTGATCAAATTCATCATTTCCCACTTTTGCTGTATAAGTCCTTAACCTGCCTTAAGCCAGAATTGTATCAGGTTAGTTCAGTGAAAATCTTCCTGCTGTTCCACAGTGGCACAAGCCTAGCATCTCAGTGAATTGGGAGGTTAAGACAGGAAGACTGCAAGTTCCAGGCCAGTCTCAGCAACTTAGTGAAGCCCTAAAAATTTAGTGAGATCTTGATTTGATAGATCAATAGATCAATTGATTGATAGATAGAAAGACAGAGAGACTGGGATTGTAGCTTAGTGGTTTATCATCCCTGAGTTTAGTCCCCAGTACCAAAGGGGAAAAAGAAAAGGATCCTTCTACTTACAATGCCTCCTCTTAGTGATTTTCTGCTATGGTTTAGATATGAGCTACCCCCAAAAGCTCATGTATGAGAAAATGCAAGAAAGTTTAGAAGTAAAATTATTGGGCTATTAGAGTCTTAATGTAATCAGTGGATTAATTCCCTTAGTGGGATGAATTGGGTGGTAATTAAAGACAGATAGGGTGTGACTGCAGGAAATAGGTTACTGGGTGCATACTTTTGGTGTTTATAATTTGTCCCTGGAGAGCAGAACTTGCTCTTCACTCCCTGGTGCCACATTCTAGTTGTTTTCCTCCACCACACTCATCTGCCATGTTGTGTTGCCTCACCTTGTACCCAGTGTTATGAATTTGACCATGTATGCACTGAGACCTCTGAAACCCTAAGCTGGAAATGAACTTTTCCTCCTCAACATTGTTCTTTTTGGGTCTTTTGATCACAGCATGAAAAAGCTGACTAAAACATTTTCCATCCATGGATCACTGCACTTGGTTTATTTGCTATAAATCCTCAATCCTCACTTATTCTTATATGTTCTTGTCTAGTCTCTCTCATCTATTAAGATAGTGTTCAGGTCTTACCATTTTAAGTGTCAAAAGAATTGTTTCTCTAACAGAGTTCAAATAATTATCCCACTTTCTTCTAATATAGTCATCCTTCTATATCCATGAGAGATTGTCTCCAGGTGCCCTGCAGATAACTAAAATCCATAAAGGGATCAAGACCTTTCTATACCTTTGTATAAAATGAGTAGAACTACATACATCCTCCTGTGTACTTTAAATCAGTTCTAGGTTATTTATGCATATCTATGTAAATAATTGTTATACTATGTTGTGTAGGGAATAATGACAAGAAAGTGTCTTTACATGTTCAACACAGACCTACATTTTCCAATTTTTTTTTTTTTTTTTTGTCAACCAGACAGTCCAAGTATTTATTTCTATGAATCAGGATTCTTTTTAAAAGGAAAAGAAATTACTTGAATGGAGCCATGACAATTTTCTTGAGTTACATCTAGCTGAGATAAACCTCCATAAATTTTGAGAGTTAATACTAGAAATATGTACCATATTTAGATCCAATTAGACATGTTTGTGATTTATTGTTTATATATTGAACAAATTGTAAATGTCGTTTTTAAATTTATTTTTATTGTACACAAAAGGGATACATATTGTTTCTCGGTTTATACATGAAATAAAGGCATACCATTTGTGCAATCATACATTTGCATAGGGTAATAGCAACTTCCAAATATTTTTGATCTTCAATTGGTTGAAGCCACAGATGTGGAACCCACAGATTGGAGGGTCAACTAAACATGTTATCCTAGTCATTAAGTTTTCAACCTCTCAGCTCAAACACATTCCTCTTGACCTCCCTGTTGACTTTGGGATTGTGACACTGAAAGTGGCATTTCTACCCCCAGTTCACCCTGTCTGTGTTCTGCTAAGAGAGGGCACTGGAAGGAACTGTGAAGCTGGAGAAGAGACAGTGAAGTCTTGACCCTTTTGTAGTTCCTGTGATGTCACTGTCACCAGAGTGGTGCATTTTCACTTCTATGACTTTAGTTCTTTGGCAAGGTCAGGGTCACTGGCTCAAAAACCCACCTCGGTGCTCTGAGAAGGCAGCCCCTGCTGAGCACCCCTTCTCAGAGAACTGTCTCTGTCCATGGTACCCACCTCTGTTTCTGAGTTCCCTGCTTTAGTCCCAGGGCTGGGAATGGCTTTCTGTGGTTGTTACCTCGCCAATAACCCAGAATCCACTCTGCCAATCAGTAGTTAACATCTTTATACCTAGTTAACAATTCTTAATAAATTCTTTTTGTCCAAATTACTTGAAGAGTTTCTGCCTTATGACTGATAGAACAATGAATTGGTAAACATAGTCAATATATAGAATGACTAAAGTTCTATATAATCAATGCCAGACTAGTTCTAACACAATTGGCTTATATAGGACAGAATAGCAAATCCCCAAAAGATAAAATGTCTGTAAGGAGACATATCACCTCCGCTAACACAAGAACAATAATAACAACCTTAGTAAATAGAAAACTCTGTTCAACCCCAAAGAATTAAAATTTTATTATCTTTTCTTCTCTCTGTTGCATAAACAAATATTTGATAATTAAGATTGAAGGTAATGCAATAATGCATGCATTCTAATGCATAGCTCATGACTGAAAACAGACACTTCCCTCTTAGAAAAGTGACTTGGCAGAGATTTCAAGAGTGATAAAGTATGTGATCCGGTAATCTCATTTCTAGAAATATCCCTTTAAAATATTTCACAAATAAAAACAAAAACAATAGATGAAAACATATATAGGAATATAAATAATCATACATTATACTTATTTTATGTGAAAATAAATACTAGAAATTAAAGCAGATCTCTGATAATAAAATTGTGAATAATCCTATTCAAAGTGAATTGGCCTTCTATAATAGTATATATTAAAATCACGTATTAATGTTAGAACATACTTATAAGTTAATATCAATATTATAACCAAATTAAAAAATTTATAACAAAATGAAAATAAAAAAGGTAGCCATACAATTTTTATAATGATCTGAAACTTATATATACATGCAAAAAATGGCAGAGGTGAGACTATAAAAACAAAAACAGAAACAAAGAATTCTGAAGTGAATCTGAAAACAGTAAAATAAGAGAATCATGGTGTATTTTTCATCTTAAGAATTGAAATTATAATGATTGTTTTTAATGTCAATGTAATAAATAAAATCATGTCTTCATTATATTTTTGATACTTTATTTGCCTCCTGTATTTATGACTTTGAATATGACAATTTTGACAAACAATACAATTTGAATACAGAATAATTACACAAAAACACTGAGAACCTGTAATATTACAGAAAATATTTGCCAATGATAAGATTTCTATCTATGGGAAAGAAAATGCTTTAGGGCTAGGAAATAAATAGTAGCATTCAGCACACATAGATATAAGGGAATTTAGCTCTGACTATTCATCAAATGCAGTTAAGGTTTTTTGAACAGTGCAAATGCAGCCCTGATAATATTAGTTCACTATCAGATTTATGTGATTTCATGGTCATCATTTGCTATGAGTATCTAAATGATGAATTCAGAAATGATTGATATTTGAAAGGACCAATTAACTCTGAAATATGTACATCAGCATGTAATGAATGCTGCTGTTTGTTGATGAGTGAGAAAGCAAGGGCAAAAAGCAGATTGGACTAGGCACATGAAGGAACCACAGGAACTGTGCTTTCTGGATTATGTTAACACCAACTCCACCATGCTTTGAATATGGTTTATAGCTACTAAGCTATAAAATTAATAGTTCTCTAATACATTTCTTGTAATACCATTTTTTTCCTGAATTGTGTCTAGGTCTATAGTAGTTCCACAGATTATTAACTGGTGAATCCTGCCAGACACTGCCACTTAGAGATACTTAATATTAATATTAAGCATTAAATGATAGCATCATTTATCCAAACTCTTCAGCCAAAGAAATGGAGAAGTGGGGAAGAAAAGAAGACAGATTACACACACACACACACACACACACACACACACACACACAAAATGCAGTTGAGCAGTAAGTGCTGTGTTAAAATATAGTGGGTTGTATCTTGAAAAAGCAGTAGCATGCAGTGGAGGTACTCCACTGTGTGATTCTTCATAGGAGTTGCTTCCTCTTTGGAGATGGATTTTTCTTTCTGCTGTGGTGACTTTAGGCTTGGCCAAGTCTGAAGTGCTATGCCAAGTCAGGTGGTAGGGGCAAGAATTTGTTGGTAGTGAGAATTCAATTCAGTGCCTGACAGGTGCCAAGCAAGTGTACCACCACTGTCAATATTCCCAGACCCTATTTCCTTTTTCATGAGAGTAGCAGAGTTCCAAATCAGGGCTGATTGCTCACCAGTGTCCAGGGATAGAAAAGATAGGAGGACTGCTATAGCTGACCAACTGTGCACAAGGGCACAGTGGCACCCTGCCTGTGAAGTGAAACTGGAAAAATTGTTAACACTCTTAGAAACCTAAATAAATAAAGATTGTCCCTCCATTCAAAAGATTTTAAGAAAAATGTAACAACATATTTATGGGGTATTCTAAAATAAAAAAGTAAACAATTGAAAAAACCTATTATGCAAAATTATTATAATTGGATATGACTTGAAAAGAAACCTGAAAATAGAAGCATGGTACATTTACTTAATTCATTTTTTTAACAAATTCCTTTTTAAAAGATATATTTTAATAATTCATGCATAAGTAATAGAATATCTCACAATGCATAGTTAATTATATCTGTCAATACACATTTATACTGTATTTACAGCGCTCTTTTATAGTTTTGCAGATTTAGCTAGTTCTATTGTCTTCCAAACCTACTTTACTAAAAAAGTGCTTGGTCAGAGACTATATTAAAATTTGGGGAAGTGAGAAACAAGATGTATCCCATTTGTTTACAATAAAAATAAATTAAAACAATTTTGGGGGAGTGTTACATCCCCAGGTGTAAACAAAATATACTACCAAAACTATAAATCAAGACCATGAGCCTTGCCTGCGCCCCACCCAGATGCTTGAGAAGAATGAAACCACCCTATGCATCAGAACAAGAGGAATAACACACACCCAAAGTCTTTCTCACACAAAGTGGCAGCTGGAGAAAAAGTTCTTGATGTTCTTACATATCCTTTCAAACACATTTGTCTCTATCTCCACTTGTCAGATCCCTCAAATGTTTCCAGAAGGTCCTTTTCTTGAAATCATAACTTTTTATGTATGTGAAAGGACTCTTGCATATACATTTGGAATAAAACCAGAGTTAATCAAGGAGTCTGTCTGAATGATTTGCATTTCTATGCACTGTGTATGCATTGTAATGCATTTAAATAAGAAAATAATCCCTGCTCTATTTTCTTAGTTTGACATAATGCATGACAAAGATTTACTGCATTTAAAAGAGTAACCATGTTAACCATGCAGCTAAAGAATAACATTTTTATGTACTGTGAGATCAAGTCTGTTGAAAATAATTATTTTCTTAACATTTAAAGAAACAGGAAGTCAACCATCCCTATATCACCCCTTATCCCCTTTGTGAAGTCATGTGTAATAAAGTCCTCCTATCTCCATTTCAGAAAAGCAATGCCTCTGGAAAACTAATTAGTTTGCTCAAGTAGGTAACTTCTAACTATTCGTGCTTTCCCATTGATGTTGCTTATTATGGCCTTAGAAATAGGTTCATGCACAGCTTCTACAAATAATACATGACTCTGTAGGGGTTTTATAGGCCATCATAGTCATGCCAATAGTTTTTTTTTTAATGTTTATTTATCTCTGTATGAATTTTTTCTACCTTTGTAATAATGCCATTTTTTCTTTTAAATAGATCACATTGGAATAAAGAACAATTAAAACATTAGATTTTTTTTTCTGAAAAATGTAAGTAATAGCTAAGATATGATTTATGGACTTGGTGACCAGGTCTGGCTTTCTGTACTAATCCCAGAATGGATCCAAACTCTTCCAAGGGTAAACTCTGGAGCAACTATCCTGGAAAATAGTAGTTACCATGGGATCCTTGCAGGCAACAGGAAATCAGATCTCATTAGTTTCCAGCCTAGCATGTCAAAGACAAATTAAACTCTTCTGTTTCTGCTCTTGGTATAACTTATTTGCTTTTCTTCCCAAATCTTTTACTATTCTGAGGCCTCAGAGAATTAACCATTTTCTTTAGTAGCTAGTCAAATCATCTTTCAGAGAAAGTGATACTATTTGTTGGTGTTTTACTAGGGTGGTTCTTATACATAAGATTTAGTCAGTCAAGAGTGGACTTCTCTAGAACCAGCATGATTGACTATAGAAAGGACAGCTGTCCATGTCTGCCTGGAAACCTGTCTCTTTCCATTTGGGCCTCCCTTTGACCCTGTGCAGTCCTCTCCTGGGCAGAGCAATGGGCTGACCATGGATCTGCTGACCGCCTACCACCAGATCCTTATGCTTGTCTTGAGTCTGGAAATTTGGCTTCTGGTGACATTAAGCTGGGTCTCCAATGTGTAGATTTAATTGCCTTTTTATCATGTCCTTAATGAGGAACCACTCTGTAAAGCCATGCCAAATTCTACTGTCATCTCCAAAAACTAAACAGATCCGTTCAGTAGACAATGTATCCTTTGCTTTCTTCCAACCCTTGGCTGAACTCCCAGGCAAAAACAGCATGCTGACGTGATGGCAGGAGCGAGGCACAGCCACAGGACACTGCTTTTTGCTACTCTGCCCTCATCTCAGACAAAGATCTTGATTCCCTAGCAAGATAAGGGCATCTGGCTTCCTCAGATCTCATGCTCACTGTCCAAAAAAATTGGGCCATCTGCCTCTTAATAACCAAATTGCAACAACTCTAATCCCCCATGGGTCAAATTATCCTAAATTTGACCTAAATTTGTTATGTTCCCTGGTGTTTCCATCTCAGATATTTCTAAGAATTACTTCCTAAGTTACGTTACTCAAGTCATGGTACAAAACTCACAGTCTGTGATATCACTCATTATGTATGGGTCCACACTAAACAAATGCAAAAATAGAGAAAAATCATTTAGTATATTTTCAACAATCTCATGAATCTAAGTATAAATATTTAAAAATTGTCTCGTGATTTTTTGTGGTTTTAAAAAGTCTGTGTGTAGCACTTTATTTTTTCCTATTTTTTAAAGTTTGTTTCACCTACAATAGGGCAGAAAAAGTAAAGAACAAAAGTGCTCTGGCAGAGACAGAGATGAAGGGTGCTCAGCTGATTGCCTGCTATTGTTGCAACATCTTCCTCGCTCTTCTCTGCAGGGATACTGAAAGTCCTCTGATGCCTTGAGGCCAGATAACAAATGATGTGCTCCCAACAGTCCCATCCGTAGGCTCCAGGGCTCTTAGCACCCTCATCCAGGAGCCATGTTCAAATTCCAAGAGCTGTCAGAAACCCTTTCAGGCTCTTCTTTCTGGAGGTCATCAGACTTCTCTCCAAGTTTAACTTGAATGATGAGTAACACAACCTGTAATGCTGTCCCAGGCTCTTACCTTCATCAGATCAAACATTCTCACATAGCTGGCATTTCTATGACTTTTTAATCTTTTTGTGCCAAAATATAATTTGCAATGTTATTTCAAAAGTCCTAAAGATCTATGTAACATAGATGTTATTTTTTCTTAAATATATAAAAAACAACTGGGATCAAGAGGTTCAAGTAATCTGCTTAGATTCTAGCAAAATCAGGATTTGAATACATGATAATGAATGTCAGATTCCATGCCCTTTCCAAAGCCCTAGGATGCATTCTGACTTATTCAATCTATATTATATACTCATTTCATGTCTGTTTGGATATAGAATGATCGGTATTTCAAACTCATCATGCCTGGGATGGAATCCTTCAACACCTTTTCTAACCCCCACTCCATAATCCTCCCCCAACCTATTCCCCATGTCCACAGATGCCATTACCTTCCTCTCATTGGCTCATGCCCCAACCATGGGAGCTAAGTCTCCTTTCTCTCTTTCTCTGATCTCCACAATCAGTATATAAACAAGTCTTAATGGTTTTAATCCTCAAATATCTTGATTATACCCCTTATGCCTGTCTTTTTTAATTATTTATAGTAGTCAGGATTCTCCAGAGAAACAGAACCAAAAGAATGCATGGAGAAAGAGGGAGAGAGAGAGAGAGAGAGAGAGAGAGAGAGAGAGAGAGAGAGAGACTCATTAAGCAATACATTGACCCATAATATTGTGGAGACTCACAGGTCCAAAATCTTCAGGGTAAGCTGACAAGTTAGAAACCAAGGTAGGTAAGCATTGTGGTTAGTGTCCATAAGCACTCTGATAGCAGAATTCCCTCTTCCCTGGGTTAATTCAGTCTTTTTCTCTTAAGACATTGAACTAATTGAGTGACACTGGTTCCATTATGGAAGATTACCAGCTTTCTTTAGTTTATTGATTTAAATGTTAATCCCATCTTTGAAAGTTACCTTTGCAGCAATGGAAATACTGATGTTTGACATATATAAATACCAGGCAGGGTAGGTGGCTCAGTCAATCAGACACATACATATGATCATCACACCGTTCTAGCCCAAAATACCAACACTGCTCCCCTAGGCCAGGACTACATCCCTTGGGTATTTCCTTCTGTCAAATCTTCTCCTTTTGGCTCAGGGATCTTTAAAAAGGGAAGTAAGATCCCAGATATTAAAACTTCATCAACTGTCCTCACTCTTAGAATTAACACTAGGCTTCTTCTCCAAGGTCAACAAAACCACCTGGTGTGGACCAGTAGGGACTCATCTCCCATCTCTTCCTTACTGTGTCCTGACACATTGTTGCTCTGTCTGTTCTTCTCAATGCTGGGTCCCAATCTTTGTCTGTCTCCTGGTTCTTCCCAAGGCTACCTCTAATTAATATTTTAGGTCTGATCTAAGTTGTCACCACCTCAAAGAGGCTTTTTAGCTTTTCACAGTCTCTTTCTCTGCTGATTAGTATGCTGTTTGTTTGCTTTTCTGGGTCTCTGTACTAGATAATAATACCAGGATGGCAGGTTTATGCTTATCTTTTAATAAGCAGAGAACAGACATTGACCGTATACTTGTTGGATGAATGGAGTCTGTTTGTGCTCCCAAATTTTTCATTGTATTGTTTTCCAGGAGCCTTGGATCTTCCCTGATAATGAGTATGGTAGGAAACAGTTAACTTCATCCATTTTCTGCCTGCAACTTTCTGTAGTGGTAGTTTTTCATGCATACCTGACAGAGTTATGAAAGGGGAGTCTGATGGCCAGGACTGAGTTAGGCACCAAATGGGTACTTGAAATGTAGAAACCTATCAGTCAAAAAATGCTGGAGGCTCCTCTTGATTCAAGAAAATGAAAAGTTTATGAGCTTCATGTCTTAGAATCTTTAAAGACCTTAGGGTACTTCTTGAATTATGATTTTAAAAGAGCAGAGTCATTTTAACTGACTGATTAAGTCAGAAATGTTGCAAACATAACCATGTTACCTGTAGCCTCCATATTGATTAAAACATGAATTCAAACCTTACTGCAGCAACCTAAACTACAGACTTTAAACTGCTGTTGCTTATCAAGAAAACTTTCTTTGCCACAGGGTATAATGAATGTTTCTGAGTTTTGAAGGGGAAATGACACCATAAAATAGAAGAAGTGATTCAAAAAAGACTTATTATGTCATAGAAGTGAAACAGCTACTAAATAAATAGCAGGACAATTATGATATTTCAATGGAAAAAATAGGCAGATGATTTTTCCCTTTCACCTCTGAAAGGACATCTACTTAATTTGCACACCTGTACCACAAGGCAAGATCAGTTTCCGAAAGATTTTTGACATGCTTCACTGTGTTCTTAAAGGCTTGTAAAAATGTTATTAACATTTTCTGAGTGCCGAATTACGTGAAAATGAAAGATATTTTCAGGTCTTAGACATTTGATTTCATTTTACAGGAGTAATTACAGATCTGAAATAAATCCAGAGCCTCAGGCCCTGAGATGACAACTAAGTAAACTGTGACTATAGGAGGGCTTTCAAAAAGTTGGATCCACGAACAGCGACGGATCCGAGTGTCTAAGGAAGAATTCACTTCAGAGGAAGAGTTAGATGCGTGGGCGTGAAATCATCCGGAGAAAAGGACTCACCGGAGCAGGAGTGAGGCGAGCACGGAACACGACCCCAGCTCCTTCTACTCTGCCCTCTTCTCAAATGAAGGCCTCCATACCCCAGCAAAGAAGAACTAAAACTGTGACCTCCCCAGACTTGATGCCCACTGGCCCTATGATAGGGGCATTTCCTCTGAACTTACAAATTATGACAGATCTATGTCCTTGTTAGGCAAATGATCACAAAATCTGTCTCCTGATACTTTTACCTCAAAACTTCCTGATAATTAATTCCTAAATGATGTTGCTCCAATTAAGGTCCAGAGTTCACATTCTGTGAATTACTTTTTACGGGTGCACAACTAGACAAATGAAAAATCAAGATGAATTCCATTCATATTGGAATTCTTTAGATGCCACTTCCTTTTCACTAAGTCAACTATATTTGTAACAAAAGATCCTCTTCCAAATCAAGGTCAAGAGACTTTGCTTGAAACAAATCCAGAGTTTTTTCTTTACTTTTCTTTTCTTTTTTTTTTTTTTATTGGTATTATGGATTGAACCCAAGGACATTTAACCATCAAGCCATATTCACAACCCTTTTATAATTTTTTTTAAATTTTGAGACAGGGTCTTGTTAAATTGCTAAGACTGGCCTTAAATTTGATATTCTCCTGCCTCAGCCTCCAGAGCCATTGAGATTTCAGGTGTGTGCCACTACACCTAATCAAATCCAGATTTTCCCAAAGATATTCAGGGATCAACTTGCAACCCAATACAAGAAGACAATTCTTAATTTCTCATTCTTACATTAACATTGGCATAAATGTCACTGGCTGCAGATATCTTTAAATTTTATTTTTTCATTAAAAGTTGTTGCTCATAGATCAATGTAGGATATTAGAGCTGGGTAAGTTTCTACTTAGTTCACTGATTGCATTTAAATAGTGGTTGAATGAGCTTCAGACAATGAAGTTTGAAAAAACTAAAGATTGAAACAGTGCTGCGTATACAGTTCAGAGGTAGAGTGCTTGGTTAGCATGTGTGAAGTCAGGTTTTGATCCCTAGCACACGAGAGAGAGAGAGAGAGAGAGAGAGAGAGAGAGAGATTGAGATATTATCCAGCACTGGAAGCAAAACCCATTTTTTCTTTGCACATATAGCTTTTATCACATGCTCTGTTCTCAGTCACCATTTATTAAATAAATAAGTGAATTCCACATTCATAACACAAATCTGATGTGCTGGGTTTTGTTTTATGATTCCTAAACAGTCAAAAAATCAATAAAGTAAATATCAATTGAATTCTTAACATGTCTATGCCACAGAAGAAGGATAAAAATTCAAAAAGATGTGTCTCTGACAATAGGAAAGAAAGGTGCAGATATAAATGTACACTGATAACTAGGATGAAGCTGTTATAATAGTGTGATAAAAGCAGCTGCCCAGGGAGCAGGCAAGAGGATATGCTAATTTCTTTCTGCACAATTTCTTGGAAATGTGGGTTTAACTAGGACATGATGTATTTCTAAGGACAGAGATGGGATGAGGCAGGAGGCAGAGTCATTCAGAGAGATCAGAACAGGGCACATGCAAGAGAGGAGAGGGCATGAAGCCCTTCAGGATATGGAACCTGGCCTCTTCTGGTCAAAGTTCAGAGTTGGTGACAGGAAGAACTCTTTTAAATTAAAATCTGGAAAGTTCAATTTATACCAAGTAATGGGATATTGGAGTCTGGCCTTTATTTGTACCTTAGGGGAAGTTTCCCCAGTTATTGCATAGAGGAGCAATAGGCTGAAAGCTGTAATCTGAAAGATAATTCAAGTGAAAATAGGAAGGAGAAGCAGAGGCTGAAGGTGGGGAAACTAATTTATACATTATTAGCAGATATAAGGCAAGAAATGATGAGATGCCAATACAGAAAATGATGTTTAGAGGAAAGATGTTAGAGAAGACGAAGCCAAGAAGGAAACTGGTGGTCGATTCTCAAGGGAACTGAGGGTTGTTGAGATGTGCAGCTGCTTCAGAGCTGTAGTCTGGGTATCAGGAGGAGGACAAGGCTGTTGGGAAGGTGCATAATGATATAATGTTTCCTTGTGGTGAGTTTGAAGTCCTACAGATGCCTCAACATGGGTTCAATGAATAATTGTATGTAGGAGACTAAGTCTCAAGATACAGTTGGAGATTTGGGGAGTTAAGTGGGTAGAATTACATTAAAATTACATTGCATTTGCATTAGCAATGGGGGTAACCACACCATCCATCATAGGAAAAAAACATATAGACAAGGAGAAAAGTGAGTTGAGGAAGTAGTTCTTAAAACTTTAGAAGTCCCTGAAGAAGAGACCTGACAAAATGGTGTTAGAGAAAGAACTGAGAGAGTTCAATAGGAGGAAAATAATGAGAAGCCAGCAACAACAGCTAACAACTATGGAAGGTTTGCTGTAAGACTGGATTATACTAAATGATTTATACACATGATCTCCTAGAGTCCTCTCTGGAATATTTTGAAGTAGGAATTAGTTACCCTTTTGAAAGAGGAAGAAAACTGAAGTTTACAAAGTCTGCTTAATTTGCCCAAGTTCACATGACTAGAAAATAGTAGACTCAAAGCTCCAAACTTGGAATTAAAATATAACACTTAAACTACTATCCAGTAAAGATTTTTCAGGAGAAATGCCCTTCATGGCAGCGGTACAGGGAGAAGAAGTTGTGTAGTAGTCCAGTAAGTGTAATATTCTTCGTGACCTTTAAATGTACGGTTTCAGTGGTAAGGAGAAGAAACCAGAAATATGCACAACTTGTTAAATTATTTTGGTTAAGCATTGAGTATAAGAAAGACAGGTAAAGTTAGGCATGGTGGCCCACGCCTATAATCCCAGCCATTGGAGAGGCTGAGCAGGAGGATCAAAAGTTCGAAGATAGCTTTAGCAAATTTGCTAGGCCGTAAGCAAAGGAAGGTGAGAATCTCAAGATCCAAGATAAAGAGGATGGATGTCTTATCTCTGCCAAGCTCCCTTTATCACAAAAAGTAAACCAGTGGTGGCTTATGTGAACAAAAATCTTCAAACATGCACAGGACATTGAAATAGAGTGCATTAGATGAAAGTAGACAGCTTCTTATCTACTAAGGTGAACCTAACTTAAACAACAGATGTAGGCAAGATGACCCAAGATCAATTTGTCCAGTAAGCAGAAGCAAGCAAGAGACAAGTTATAGGGCTTAGGGCTGTGATAGAAAGTGATCATTTCATAGAGTAGAATCCAGGGACCTTCTCTAACCTATTTCAAGTTACTGGTGCCCAATGCATTAGCAGTGCCCTGAAATTGTTTTATGGTTTTGAACAATGAATAAGAATGAAGAAGGCTAAGTCACAAGGTCCCACTGTTCTCTTCAAAGTCAAAGATGGGGAGGCTAGAATTTGGGTTTCAGGTTAAGAAATAAATCCTGAAACAAGCAATGTGGAGCTATCTTCATCCCCTCCTAAGTAACTATTCTGCTACTGAGTTACCAATTTTCAGGAACTTTAGTGAAATTTGACAAGCCCTCTGTGACATTTGCTGTAACTATCTAGTAGTGTTTCTAATATAACCTTTGAGAAAATTCAATTTAATACCAGAGACTTGAAGGCTCTCATTTTGTCAGATTGCTGGATGTTTCTGGTTCATCCATGAGAAAAATAGGTTAGGGGACTGCATACATAAAGGGCCAGGTGGCAGTATCCTTGGAAGTAAGTACACTCCAGGCAACTTTATATCATTCTCCCCACAGCTTTGTAATGCTCATTCTGAATATTATCCCCATTCCTTCTTCCTCAGCTCTGATTTCTTCCTTCACCTGGATTGCCTTGTGATAGGAGAAAAATAGCATGATCATCTGCCTAGAATTTCACTTAAAAACTTCCTTTACTCTTTACAATGTTTTCTCCCCTTACATAGAATTTTCTGTCACTTTGAATCTTTCTTTAAATCTTCTGAATTAATATCATTTTGTTTAGGGAAAAAAATAGAACTATTGCACAGAAACTAGACTAGCCTTATATTATATTGCATTTATTATAAAATACATTTCAATATATTTACTTCAAACGAATGCAAATTTGAGGAAGGTACTTAACTTTCTTCAGTCCTGATTTTCTACTCAGTCAAGAAAGGTAATAATGTCTACTCATACAAATGTAAAGATATTGTGATAACATGCAAATCACTGTCTGGAGGCAGAAGGTAGACGAGACAGAAAGGCAGATAGGAGATAGGAGAAGGGTCTTGGAGAAGGGAATGAGGGAAGGACACCAGGTCACCCTCCAAGGAGACATTAGGTCATCAGAACTTCCTGTTGCTTCAACTGGAAAGACTCTTCCTTACTTACCCCTACTCATACCCTCAGCAACAGCCAACCACAAAATCTTTAAAGCACTTCATCTTGTACTAACAAACTCTCACCCCCACCCTTATGTTAATAAAGGCTTAAAAACTACTCTCCCAAGATTTGTTGAAGAAAACAAAATAGCTCTCAGCACAGTGGTGCACACCTGTAATCCCAGTGGCTCTGGAGACTTAGGCAGGAGTATCACAAGTTTGAGGTCAGCCTCAGAAACTTACCGAGGCCCTGAGAGACTTAGTGAGACCCTGTCTCAAAAAAAATAAATAAAAATAGAAAAAGTCTGGACATGTGGCTCAGTGGTTTAATGCCCCTGGGTTTGATCCCTGTTATCAAAACTAGGAGGAGGAGGAGGAGGAGAAGGAGGAGGAGGAGGAGGAGGAGGAGGAGGAGGAGGAGGAGGAGGAGGAGGAGGAGGAGGAAAGAGAAAAAAGAAAAGAAAACAAAGTTTATTGGCTTCATTCTGAATCCTATACCACACCAATCCCCTATAGGAACAAATCAAATCAAGAAACCTATAGACGACAGACACCTACTGGTAACCCTCTCTTGGAATTCTTTCCCCTTTGAGAGCTCTTCTTTCTTTCTTTCTACTACTTTTATAAATCCTGTCACTTTGCTTTCACCCTTATGTCTGTGAATTTCACTTCAAATTCAAGAGACAAAGAACCCATGGCACATGTTATAGTCTGACACATGGAGACACAGAACAAATGTTGGACATCATCTCTCTCCATTTCTTTTATTACCATGTGCACCCCACATAGGATAAAATGGTTTTGCCCTCTCACGTTTCATCATATGTAGTTATTTGAGGGTTACTGGGAATCTGGAGAACACCATATTTGGATCCAAATTCTAGGCAGCCTTTGCACAGCCCCCTCAGCACATTTACAAGCATTTCTGCTCATGTGTGTGTGTTGCATTCTGAATTGTGTCTGTATCTGCAGGTACCACAACCAGTATCTAAAATAGCTATGCTCATTCAATGTTGAAGGAAGGAAGGAAAGAAGGAAGGAAGGGAGAGAGGAAGATAAGTGACCAAAATTCTGTGGAGTTTCTTCATTGAGTAATGTGCTAAGAAATAACAGACCCCACTTCAATATCACCTAACCTACTCCAAAGCGTCTTCCTATTTCATTGAAGTCTTTGTGGTTTTAGAATTCTAAAATTTAGTCTGAGGTTTTGGATTTAGAAGTGACAGCAATTTTAAGAAAGCCTAAATTTCTTGGTAGCTCAGTAACAAGCAGACACATTTCTAGAGCATAAGTTTCTTTATAGATAAACCATATCTCTCAGCAGGATCAGAAAGAACAAATGAGAAAATGGTTATGAAAACAAATTTGGAACTTCAAAATACTTTGGAACATACATGTAACTGCCTCTTGGATTCTCCATCGCGATACCTCAAACATGGTATGTTTGAACATAAACTCATTGTGCCCCCCTTGAACATTTGCCTCAGCTCAATGTCCCCACAATTCCAAGAAGGGAGACCTGTCAAGGCCTCCCATAAGACTAAGTGATAACCAACTCCTCCCTCTCTCCAGGGTCTGCATTAAGCCAATAAGAAAAGCCTGCTGATTTGAACTTTTAAGCCCCAACCCTATAAGACCCTTTTTTCTCCCCCTTCTCTTCTATTCTCTTCACTTTTTAAAACAACTCTACCTCCATTGACAAACACAGATCTTGTCACATGCTTATATGGTTGTGTTTAATATGTATTTCAGTTTGATTACATCTCACACTGCTTAGAAAAAAAGTATTGGGGGCATTTGCATATAATAATATAGAATAAATAGGTGACAACATTGCCTCAAAGAAAGAAATAAGAGCACAAAAAGCAATATAAAACCTGGTAAGGCATAATGGGAATTTAATATGTACTCCAGCAACAATGTACTCTTCTTTGCTATGATAAAGTTTTGCTTCATTTTCCTCCTCCGCTCATTATGTGTGAAGTAAATCGGTCTCCAGATTCAGGGGAAAGAATACTGATAAATCTAGGCCAATATTGACAATCCCATTCCTCTTTCCCATTGCTGGTTATTGCATTAGAAAAGTACATATGATAGAAGTTGGTTAGAGACATACAAAGTCTGTAGGAAAGGTGCTCTTATTAATTTCAATGTAGGACGTCTTCTGGCAATGAACCATCCCACATTCCTGAGGTGCTGAAACCATCCCACGCCCATTAGGAGATCTCCAGTGACCAAAGTCAATGTACCAAGATGGAAGTCTGCAGATGCCAAGAGCATGCCCTTCCTAAACTGCTGAATTAATAACCATTAGAGCCACCTTCACTCTGCACTCTCTGTGAAATGTGACACTTTCCCTTACTTCCTCTGGCATCAGTTGAGCAGGAGTTTTCCAGCACAAACATTGTAAATGTTATATAAAGTTGATATACAAAAATACATATGGTAATATACTGAAATATTGCTTAATGTGAACAGCAAACCTGGCTAAGGCAAAGATGGAAATGTAATTGCAATTTAATGACTATAAAATCAAAACAAATTATCTGTACAGAAAAGAGAGAAATTTCCTCATGCTAAAACAAAGAAAACAACAAACCAAAGGAGAGATTCTTCCTCTAGGCTTTTATGAAAGGGACAGAAAGTTTTCTATGATTGTGCTTCTTAATGTGCCTAAATGTGAGTCAGGGATGTTATTCTGAAAAACATCTTCCACAGGGGATCATACTGAGTCTATGAATGTTGTCTTGACTCTCTGGTGGTTTTGAATGACTCCAAGGATAAAATTCAGCTTCTTAGATTCCAGCAGATGGACAGTGTGTCCATCTCACACACAGGGCATGAATATGATTTTTCAGTGCTAGATGGCAAATGGGAAATATGAGATTGAATAAATGTTCTGGCCAGAACGCATTTATCATCCACTTAGTCTGTGCTGTCTTTAGAGTCTGTCATGTAGTAGGTGTTCAACATATAAGTTAAAATTTTATGATACTGTTGAGGAGTCCATTAATCTATTACAAACTCATTTGAATAATTAACTCATCTTCCTTCATATCTCTACACAAATGTCACTTTCTTTGCTCTAAATCTCTAAACGGGCAAAGCCCACATATAAAAGCCTTCGTAGGACATTTCTAGAGCCATCCTTATGGAATTCTTTATAAATTTTAATTCATTAATCTTTGTCTGTTCTGCCACATTGTACACCTCCCAAAGTAAGACATGCTACACAGGGCCCTCCCAGTGCCCCCTGACCCCAGCTAGTATGTGACTGTGATGGAAAATTAATATTTGTCAAGAGAATGAATAAGACAACATATAAGAACACTGCGATTATTTTAAAATAATAAGTGATATGCAATGAGTCATGTCCCCATAAATTTCATATGTTAAAGCCCTAGCCTCTAATCTGATGATGTGTAGGGGAGTGGAAACTTTGGGAAGTAATTAGGTTTAGATGGGGTCAGGAATTGGGGACTACAAAATGGTATTTATGCTCTTATAATAAGAGATACCAGAGAGCTTATTTCCTCTTTCTTTCACCACCCATATTCACCAAGGACAGACTATGTGAGGTCACAGTGAGAAGGGGCTCAAGGGCAAGTCAAGGAGAAAGACATCAACAGACACCGATTCCTGGACACTTGATTTTAGGATCCCAATCTCCAGAATTGGGATGTTCTAGAATGTTTAAATCATGCAGTCTGTGATGGACAGCTTTTATTGCTGTGACCAAAATATCTGACACAAACAACTTAGAAGAAGAAAGGTTTATTTTGGTTGATTTCAGAGGTTTCAGTCCATGGTTAGTTGTCTTCAAGACAAAAACATCATGGCGAGAGGGGGTGGTGGAAAAAGCTTCTCAGCTCATGGCACTTGGGAAGCATAGAGAGAGAGGAAACCGCTGGGGAGAAGATAAGCCCTTCTGGGGTATGCCCCTAGGTGACTTGCTTCCTCCAAATACATCCCACCTCCCAGTATTCCCCTCAGACTAATTAATATACCCTATGAATTAATTCACTAATGAGGTCAGAGCCCTCATGATCCAATCACTTTCCCAAAATCCCACCTCTGAATACATGAGACTTTGAGAGACATTCCAGATCCAAGCCATCGCTCAGTCTGTATATGGTATACTGTTATGGCAACCTAGGCTAAGACAATAAGGGTATAAAATGACAATTTGAAAAGAATAAGAGTGGGGACAATGGAGAAAAAAGGTAAGAGACTTAAAAAAAAACGAAGAAGAAGCCAAATTCAAAGTTTAACAATCAACCTGGCTTGTGTGAGTAATAAAATTTAACAGTTTCCCAACTTTCCATAACACAAGCATTGCTTGGCTCAAAAGTCTACAGAGATTTTTAGTTAGGCTTTCGTAGATGTATTCTCCTCCCATAAGAAAAGAAAACACTCAATATGTCCCAATGTCAGTACTCAAGATGCTGATTTTATTTATGATTTGATCCTCTAATTGGAGACAAAGTTTCATTGTAATTTCGGCTTTCAGCACTGTCACTGTGGCAGTTTTCTATCACTATGACAAAACACCTGAGATAAACACCTTAAAAGAGGAATTTTATTTTGACTCATACTTTCAGAGATTTCAGTCATGGTCACTTGACCCCACTGCTATGGGCCTGTGGTGAGGCAGAACATCAAGGTGGGGAGAAAGGGGCAGAGCAGATTTGCTCACCTCAGGGAAGCTGGGAAACAGAGAAATGACCAGGGACAAAATATACCTTTCAAGGATGCACTGCAGGAACCTAATTTCTTTGGCTAGACCCCACCTCCTAAGGTTTCTACCACCCTCAATAGCCCATAGATTGGAACCAACCCTTTAGCACATGGCTTTGGGGGATATTTTGGATCTAGACCACAACAATCACCCAAGTATCACATGCATATCAGTGGTAGCAGTTAATAGTTGACATAAGTGCCTGGCACTGACATGTCACACTCCTTCATCTCATCTCCACTAAGGCAAATGGTAAGATTGCTCCTGTCAGTTTCTTCCTAGATGAAGAAACACAGGTATAATACCCACAGGTACCGAGGGGCATCCAGACTTTCAATCCAAATGCATTTGGCTCTGACACAGATGCTCATCTGCAATCATTTTATCTTTGAAGACATCTCTATTCAGCTCTCAATTAAACAGTTTTAAATTTATATCTTTTAAAATGGATCATTTCCATTTTTTTCCTCCTATTCTTCCTAATTTCTGCCCTAATGTTCCATTAGCATAATTACTTCAGGATTCACCAATTTTAGCTCCTTCTTCCGTGTTTGTGCCTCTCCTTTCTGATGCATTGTTCAGTCTCGTGCCAATATCCTCTCACACAAGCCAGCTGATTAGTGAGCACTTTGCTATCTATGTCCACAGCCACATCCAGCCTACAGCATTTTCTGAAAAGGAGTTAAAACTACAAAGAGAAAAGCTTTCAGTTTCTCCTGAGAGAAAATTGTCAGTTGCTTAAGAACTTTAGTAACCTAGGTTTTTAAAGTTCATTTCTTTCTTATTAAAAAAAGAAAAGAGAAAACGAAACAAAAATATATATCTTGATGAAATCCACAATTAATGCTCCAGGCACTGCTGCCTATCAGGGGACGGTGGCCATGTGATATTTGCAGGTGGAAGTTGACAAAGGGATAATAGCTGCAATTAGGTGAAGTCCCTCAGACTGATTTTAACAAAAGCATCTCAGAGGTAACTGTAAATTTTCTGGTTAATACTTGTAACTATTCCAGTGAAATCTCTTATGACCACCGGGGAACAATTGAATGCTTGTTAGATGAATTTAGCACTCACCTTAATTGGGCAATCCAGGATTTCATTAATTCCAAAGTAGTACTAATTTTCCAATATGGATAATTAGGGTACACAAATATTGCTGTCTTTATCATTGCTATGTAACATTTGTGAATTCGGGCTCTTAGAAACTCTATAAAAATATGGGATTAAAGTAATGCTAATGAAACCTTATATAATAATAATCATAAAAGAAATATGTAAAATGCTTTATAAAATTAAACATGTCTGCATACTTTTTCTCAATTAAATGTCATAAAATCCCTTTGTAAAATATATAGGGCAGTTATATTGCCACTACTTCATAATAAGAAAACAATTAGAACACCAGTTTAAAAAAAAAAGTCAGGTGAATGACCCTAATTTTTTTGACTTGTGTTTGCTATTAGATCATGCTTTTTACACTGAAGAAATATATTTCTTTATAACATGGTAAAATCTTCATATTCTTTCTTTGCAATTTAGTGATGAATTCTAAGACAACTGGTACAGAAAAAGCAACTCTTAAGTTTCTTTCAAGTTCAAACCTTTAGGTGCAGAGAAGGCAGGAAAACAGCCTGGCAGGGGAGAGAACAAAACTGCCTGGGGTCCTACTAGGTTCATAGAGCTGGATGGGTTCCTGATTCTCTGAAACTTAAGTTTCATTTAAACTTGGGATAACTATGCTGATACATATACTTGTTAAAATTAAACCACATAGTCTGTTTAATGTACCTGACAGAGAACTGATGCTTGGCAAGTCCCAGTCAGCAGCTAACATCATAAGCAAGCAGTAGAGGACACCATCTCAACAAAATCAGATTATGGTGAAACAAAGCTTTTCTAAACATGAAGAATTCATTTCCTTTTGCTCCTGTAACAGATTATCACAAACCAGTGACTTAAAACAACACACACTTACTCCCCTAAAATTCTGGAGGTAAGATGTCCAAGAACAATGGTGCTGCAATCCTTCAACAGAAGAATCAATATCCTGTCTTTTCCAGCTTCTAGAGGCTACTTGAATTCCTGAATACACCTTCCATCTTCAAAGAAAGAAGAATAGCATCTTCAAAATCCCTCTGTGTCTCTTTGTTATTCTCTTTGACTTAAGGATCCTTCACCTATCCAAATGTCTCAAAATAATCTCCCCATTTCAAGATTCATACCCACTTGCAGAGTTCCTTTTACCTCTTAAACTAACTTACTCACAGGTTCCAGAGATTAAGACATCAATACCTTTGAAGGGTCATTTCTCTGTTTTGTAACCAAAGACTAGGCTAAAATTTGCTTGTATACAACCATCACCTGTCACTCGAAAGAGATTTCTCTATGAGGATTATATATTGTTTGAATTTGGATTACTATTTATACAAATCAGAATATAAAATTATGAGAGCAGTCTTTGAGCTGGAGTTGACAGGATTTAGTTAGTAGATACCCAAGGTCCAGCTTTATCTTTGACCTCATTTAATATACATATTAGCACTTTAGACAGCAATAGAAGATTATCATCAAATTGTTAGTTATGCAAGGGTTGGAAAAAGAGTTAAGCCCTGCTCATATGTGGATTTAGAAATCCCTTCAAAGGTGTAAGTAATAGGCTTAATCTAGTGGGACAGATTAGGTATGCATTAATGAAAAATCTCCTGCCTGGGTCCAAAAAGGATATGATATAAAGAAAGGATGAAGGTAACATATTGCTGCAATAGTGGCATCCATGCACAGCATTAAGACCCAGACGCCTTGGGGTTTTCTCTTTAAGAGAAGCTCAGTGTGCTTCAAAATGAGAAGCAAGCAATCAGTTTTTGATAGTTGCTTTTACACATATATTTTATTTAATTCTCATAGTAATTTCATGTGTGAAGTTTTGTTCTCTCCATTATACAGATAATAAATGTTAGACTCAGAAAACTAAAGTAAATTGACATGTCACACATCTATCAATTCAATTACTAAACATCACTTGAAGCCAGATCTTTTTGATTCTAGAGTCCTTGATCTTCAAAATATATTTGCTCAGAGAAGAGACTGATAAAATATCTATTTAAAATTTATACCACAGAAAGAAAAGTATTAAAGTCTGAAGTAGGAATATGTTCAATTATAGGTAAGAAAGCTATTATCTGGGAAGTCAATAAAGTAAGTTTTAGATTGTAACTATTGAGCAGTTTTCTGTGGGGATCGAAGTATTCTACATCATTGCTGTTCAGTGAAACACCAGTTGACTCCATGTGTCCCTCAGTCGAATGGAATGTATCTATTACATAGAAAAGTCTGGAAAGGAACTTGGGTTGTGTAGAGGGAAATGAGGGGAGGGGAGGGGAGAGGGAGGGGGAAGGAAAGATAGTAGAAAGAGATAGGTATCATAACCCTATGTTTATGTATGAATACATGAATGGTGTGAATCTCCAGCGTATATAACCATAAACATGAAAAGTTGTACCCCATTTGTGTACAATGAACCAAAATGCATTCTGTAAAACTAAAAATAAATTTAAAAAATCATCAGCAAAAAAAGAAAAATCTGGAAAGCAGTATGGAGATTCCTCAGAAAACTTGGAATGGAGTCACCATTTGACACGATTTCCCACCCATTTATATATATCCAAAAGACTTAAAATCAGTGTACTATAGTGACACAGCCACATCAATGTTTATAGCAGCTCAACTCACAATGGCTAAGCAAGGTGCCCTTCAACAGATGATTGGATAAAGAAACTGTGGTATGCATACACAATGGAATGTTACTCAGCCATAGAGATAAAATGAAATTATGGCATTTGCCAGTAAATGGATAGAACTGCAGTCTACCATGCTAAGTGAAATAAGCCAATCCCAAAAAACCAAACGTCAAATGTTCTCTCTGATATGTGGGTATGTGGATGCTAATACACATGGGTAGGGGAGGGGAGGGAAGAATAGAAGTACTTTGAATTTGAAAAAGGGGGATGAAGGGAAGGGAGGGGGTATGGGAGGAGGAAAGACAGTAGAATGAATCGAACATTACTTTCCTGTGTTGACATATGAATACATGACCAGTTTAACTGTACATCATTTTTGACCACAAGAATGAGAAGTTATACTCCATATATGTATAATATGTCAAAATACATTCTACTGTCATGTATAACTAAAAGGAGCAAACAAAAAAAATTTTAAAAAAGAAAGGCATGCTTCTAGAATGACACATAAAGTTGGAGGGAAAGAAGTTGATTGTGAGAATCTCAATCATCTCCATTATTCTGTGGTTACATAAACTCAGGCAACTTGAGGGTGATGGTGGTGTGCAAACCTACTTGAGTTTAACCACAAGATGGTATACAAGAGGGTTTTGAAGGATGATCATTCTTTCATATTACAACCAAAAGATCCATTTCACAAATCTGATTCAAAAGAAGACAGCACAAAGAGATGTTAAATTTTAAAAGTATAGCTTAGAGACTTACCATGATTTTCTTCTTTTTTTTTCTTCTGGTTAATTTTCAATATCCTCATCAAGGGGGACAAATTCATCTATGGGTTAACTGAAAATAAGTTGGCTCCAGGTCATTCTGATACCAGGCCATTAGATTGTCCATCTAATGATACCTTGATTGGATACAAGAATACTTAACTCATATCTAATTTGCATTACTGTCATTGAAATAAAAGGTCAAACTAGGCTATTCTGGATTTGGCAGAGATGTAAGGAGCACACTCCACCTGTACTCTTCCACTAATTACAACTAGAGGCCCTGCACAAAACATATGAAACAACTGTGGGGAGATTCTGAAAGATAAAGGAAAAAAAGGGCTATTTCCTAGGCATATCAGAATTTGATAAACAAACATTATAATCTCTCAGGTTTTTTATTTAATCATTTTTGTTTTGTAGGTTTCTTTGCTTTTGCTCCCATTTGCTTTAGGTATACACTCATGCCCAGCATAACAAGAGTTCCATCCATGACAGACTGCTTAAATATGAACCCTCCCATAAGATTATAATGGAACTAAAGCAATGCAAGGTGGAACCAGATTTCAGTTCTGTCACTAAGCAGCACATCAGTGGGAATAACAAAATAAACTACAAGGCTGTGAAAGCTAACTGACATTCAAGCAGAGCCCACAAAAGTGCATATTACTATGTGTTCTGAACCTTGTTGAGTGATAAAACAGAAGATGAATATCAGGACCAGTCTTATACCGTAGTACTCAAAGTGTCCAAGAAATAATCTCAAATTACGCAGCTTATCAAGAACCAGTAAAATATCAAATCTAATAAATAGATGCAGATATGACACTAATGTGAGAGTAATCTGATAAGAAATTTAAAGCATTTTTCATACAAATGTTCCAGCAAGCATCATGAACAATCTGGAAAAAAATATATAAAATGTTTTATAAGTAAATAGGAGATGTGAGGGGAAATCAAGTGAAAATATTAGAGCAAAACATATAATAACAGAATGTAAAAGCTCACTGTGTTGGTTCATTGAAGAAAAGAATAAATCAAGACAGATCAATAGGATAATCCATTCTTAAAAACAGATAAATAGAAAAACAAATTAACAGTATCTCACAGACATGTGCAGCAATAACACAGCAGATTTGATAATCAGGTTATCAGAACCATAGAGAAAAGGAGAATGAATGGTGCACTGGAAAAAAAAATATTTAAAGAAATAATGTTTGAAATCTCCAAAAAATTTGACCAGATGTAAACCTTATATACTTTATAAATTGAGAAAATTCCGAACAGGATAAGCTCAAAGAAATCCATGTCCAGACACATCATGATACAAATTCTGAAAACTAAACACAAAGAGAACATCTCAAACTCAACTTAAACTTCACACTTTACATAAATAATAACTAAAAATGAAACAGATCTGTGCATAAAATATTAAACTATTACCTTTGGGTAAAACCATAGGATTAGATGAAGATTTCTTAGACATGACACAAAACAACATATGTGAAAGAAAAAGGTGAAGAATTAGACTTCATTAAAACTGAAAATGTTTATTCTGTGAAAAGCAGTGTTAAGAGAATAAAAAAGTAAGACACATACTGAGAGAAAACACAAAGCACACATTAGACACAGATTTTGTGTCTAAAATAAAGAACTCTAGAGAATATGGAAATAAATAATGCAATTAGAAAATAGACAAAAAGGGCTGGGTGTGTAGCTCAGTGGTAGATTGCTGATAGCTTGTGACAAGCCCTGAGTGCTGATCCTCAACATCACAAATTTTTTTAAAAAGAAAAATAAAGGAAAGGAAAGAAAATACAGAGGCTTGAACAGACAACTTCACCAAAAAGCATACATAGATGCTAAATAAGCATTCAAAACATGTTCAACCTCATTAGCCACTAGAGAAATGCAAAGAAAGCTATACTAAAATAATTCTACATGTCTATCTGACTGGCTAAAAGAAAATATACTGACAACACCAAATGCTTCTAAAGATGTAGAACAAACAGATCTGTCATTCGATGCTGGTGGCAATGCAAAATTGTTTGATTGTTCTCCAAAACAGTTTGGCAGTTAACTACAAAGTTGCACTTACTATGTGATTCCATCATCCTAGCCCATTCCTGGATACTTACTATTGGGCAAAGAAAATTATGTTTACACAAAACCTGTACAAGAATGTTTATTACAACTTTATTTATAATAACCCAAACTGGAAATAACCCAAGTGTTCTTCAATGGGCAAAAGATGAAAAAAATAAAATAAAAAACTGTTGTAGATCACACAATAGAAAAAATACTACTAAAAGATATAAAGGCACTACTGATATACACATACACTTGGATTCATCTCAAAGACAACATACTTGGCAAAAATAAAACCAATCTCAAAATTGTACATACTATAGGAATCTATGCATAACATTCTCAAATGACAGAATTCTAGTAATGGCAAAATGGCAAACAGGTGCCAGGATTTAGAGGTGGAAGGCAGATGGTTGTACCATTTGCTTCTTCTATCAGCATTTATGAGGGATGACATGTGGGAGGTTTTTAGAGGTGATTGGAATGTTCTGCTCCCTGATTGTTTTAATGGTTACCTAAATCTACATATGTGATAAAATCCATACACCACATGAAAAAATATGGTATTTACAAGCTAGTGAAACCTAAATAAGGTTTGTAGTAGAGTTAATTGTACTGTTCCAAGGTTGACATTCTGGCCAGGTGTGGAGGTGCATGCCTGTAAATACCAGCTACTCAGGAAGCTGAGGCAGGTGGATTCCAAGTTCAAAGTCAGTCTGAATTACTTAGTGAGGCCCTGTCTCCAAATAAAAAATAAAAGAGGCTGGGGATGTAGCTGAGAGGAGGAGTGCCCTGGGTTCAATTCCCAGTACCCCCCGCCCCCCCAAAAAAAAGTTTGTGTCCTGGTTTAATTACTGTGGTTACAAAATATTAACATTGGAGAAAGTTGGGTGCTTGGTATACGGAAACATCTTTTTTATTTCTAAAGTATTTCGAAATAAAAAGGAGAGATTTTCAATGAAACTATCTTTGATATTGGGGGTAATAATGAAACCTATAATACTCAAAGAAGTGAGAACTGCCTTATAATGGTGAAAATATCACATAAGACATGGGAAGACACTTCTGCTTGATTATTATTATATCAAATAATTATGTTCAAAACCATGATCAAAATAAATCAATACTTGTGAATTTATTTCTGTATAATCTGTTCTGAAGTGGACATGACATTCAGTATAAATTGTTTTTTAAACATTTTTTCATGAAAATTGTAAAACATACAGAAAAGTTGAAATAGTTGAATGGTGAGCACTGAGATTTTGATCACCTAGATTATACAATTAATACTTGCAATATCTTGCTTTGTTTTTATACCTGTCCTCCCCTTGAATCTATCTCACCTTTGATGCATCACAAAGTAATTTTTATTCTTTACTATATTCTGCCCATAAAACTTCCACATATGTACTAAAATTGTTATTAATATCTGTTGTAAGCCAGGTGCGGTGGCACTCGCCTGTAATCCCAGTGACTCCGGAGGTTGAGACAGGAGGATCATGAGTTCAAAGCCAGCCTCAGCAAAAAGCGATATACTAAGCAACCAGTTGAAATCCTGTTTCTACATAAAATACAAAATAGGCCTGGGGATGTGGCTCAGTGGTTGAGTGTCCCTGAGTACAATCCCCAGTACCCCCTGCCAAAAATAAATAAATAAATAAAAAATCTATTGTAAGTTTTTAAGAAAGTTTATGATATAAGTGAAAGGCAGTGAAATAGAAAAATTCACATATAACATCGAGTGAACATAAGGTAACATCATATAGCTCCCATCTTTATCTAAGTCTAGAATATTATCTAGCCCTAGATAATTCTGATAATTTTTGGACAAGTCTTTGTGAGTACAGATGTTCTTATTTCTTATAAATGCCTAGGAGAATAATTAGTGGGTTATATACACTTCAAAATAATCTCCCAGTTTTTTTTTTAAACGTTAACACTACTACCAACATATATGAATTTTCCAGTGTCCCTGTTTTTCTCATCAACATTTGATATTTTCATCTTTTTAATTCTAGTCATTCTGGTGATGATGTAATGGAATCTTATTGAGGTTTTAATTTGCAAGACTAATAATGGTGAACTTCTCTGAATGTACATATTGGCCATCTGTATGTCTTCCTTAAGAAATGTCTGTTCTCATATTATTTTTAAATTTGAATAGGGTCATTTATTGTTTTAGGGGCTTTAGGATATTGCATATTTTGCATTATATATGATATAATGCCAGTTTATTTTCTTTTTTGTAATGTGCTATTCTGTTGAATTATTACACAACTTTTCGTATGCTGAATATTCTTTATCATATCAAAACTTAAAATATCGTCAGACTTGTGGTGTTGTTGAAGTTCTAATGAAGGAAGACCCTATATCTGAAATGTAGACTCCACAAAAGAAAGAACAAAGTGAAGATAATTCTATGTATCTTGATGTGTGTGTACCTGAAACCATTATTCCTGTCAGCCAGTAAGTCAATAAGTTTGTCTCTCTGTCTCTGGTCTCTCTCTGTATGCATGTGTATGTGTATGTGTATTAAACTAGTTTGAGTGAGGCTTCTCTCACTCAAAGAATACTGACTTTCAAACCTATGACCACCAAGATACTTTGCCAGTTTAGTTGCAAGGTTTAATGATTTCTTGTTTTCTTTTTTGTTTTTTTGTTTTTCAGTTGAAGATATATGCCATTGGATTAGTTCAATGGAAGTTTGATTGAAGGTAAATATTTTCTTGTGAGCTCTTTTTATCCATAATTACATTTAATCCTCTCCACAGCCCTTTGAATTTGTTTCTGCAAGTTGCAAATGTAGAACTAATCAAAGCATCTAAAATCAAAGTGCTAATCAAAGCAACTAAAAATTTCCAGTACTATACAATTTCAATGTGACTTCCAATCCTTCATCCCAACGTATCTCCTCTATTTGTTTCATAATTGTTCAACATGACCTCACACACTGGTCATACTAAATTCATGCTCATCCTGGTTGATATTTCTGCAGATCTGGATTTGAGTTTTAACTTCATGGTTAATGGGTTTGTAAGTATTGTGATGTGAGTCCTTCTTCACTTCTCCTTTTTCTCATTCATACAATGGCTGCTCTGTCTCACAGGATTAAATTACATCATACAAATAATTTGTGGAGGTTTACACTTAAGTAATAGTCCTCCATACCCCAGGTGTTTTCAAATGCCCTTATCGTATTTGTGGTTAACGGAGAAAAATCTTTCTGAATCAAAGACTGCTGCAAACAGAGAGTTCAAGTTAGAGAATGGGAATACCAAATCCACTCTCAGGGTGCTAAACATGGATTTTGAGAACTATCTTTGGGATAGCAGAATCTGAAGTGGCATAAGTTAGCCCCTGGAAATAGCAATTACTAAATGCATGCTACTTGAAATGTCCAAGCATGGTCTAAAAACTTTCTGTAATTGATTCTAAGGATCCATAAGCCAATAGACATGCCAGAGCCACAAGTCAAGTCCTCGTTAAGACTGGAGGAGCAGAACACAAGAAGAAAGGATCTCAGTGAGAACAAGTCCCACATCTTTGGCATGGTGGTTATCACTGATCCTATAGTATGGAGGGGCTGTCAGGGTATGAGAGACACTGTAGAGCATGTTTGGGGGGTCTGGAGCATTGCCGAAGCTCACTGGCACACAAAGCATACAAATCAAAATCCGTTAGAGATTTTGCTTTCAGCCATGTGTGAAAATCCTTTTGCCCTTTTTATAAATATGCCTTTTAGAGAACCCTGCAGTCTGGCCCTGTTATTCACAGGCAGATTGTGAATGAGAGAATCATCCCAGATACATAAAGTTGAGAGTTTAGTGCCAGAAAGGAAGATCTAAGGGAATTGCATTGTCTTCCAAAATATACATTCAAAAAGGCTTATTCCTCTTCAGTACTTCTATACATTAATATTGAAATGAGTGTGACTTACCAAGGCTGTTTTGGTTTGTGTCCAGCAAATACTCACTGGATGCCCATTCTGTGCTATTCCTAGTATGATAACCAGAGATGCACTCATTGTCTAACCTGAAGTTATTTGTTCTAGCTGAAGAGAAAGATTAATAACAGTAGTGACAGCATCGTGTCCATGGCAGGCATTGAGAGTGCACACGAAATATCAGAAAGAGAACATGGAGATAAAGAGGGGAGGTTTCAGAGGTATCCAGAGTGGGATCTAGAGCAAGGACCTTGACATGAATGAAAATTTCAAGTGGATATTTCAAAAATTAGAATTTCTCTTATTCCTTACTGTGAAGGTCAAAGTTGTGCATCATGTTAGAGGATGTTTTTGGATGAGATTAACTTAAATTAGTGAAGTCCGCAGATGGTCCTCCATAGTGTTGGTGGGCCTGATCCAATCAGTTGAAGCCCTGGATGGAGCAAAAAGACTGACCTTTCCTGAGTGATGGGAAGTTCCTAGCAGACAGCCTTTGTACTTCATCTGTTCTGGATCTCCAGCCTGCAGACCCATATTGCAGATATGAACTTACCAGTTCTATAAACCCTTTGTTTAATAACGTATATATATATCCTATTGGTTTTTTCCTCTGAACAGCTCTATTACACACATGCATGCATTAAGAATGTAGCAGAAGCATCAGGTTGTGATTTAGATGTTGTGGAGAACAGTGACACTCGTGAACAGCACAGATGAGAGACGTGAGACTCCAAAAGGCAGCAGTCATTGCATGCTGGATTTCAACTCACAAGAATGATGCTTTGGGAGGCCCTCAGCACTGTTGAGAGTGGTTATTCAACAAGGTATAATTGGGGCTTTTGTCCCCTTAGGTAATTTTCCTGGCACTATGGATTGTCCATTTAGTTGGAAGTGGGTGATTCCACTACTAATCAATTTCAAAATTATTCATTTCTAGGGCAAATTGTGTATATGAGACACATGAAAAATAATCTACAAAACAAGTGGGATAAAAACTAAGTTGCAGAATAATGCACCCCCTATGATTCTTTTGGAAAAACCCCAAACTTGCTAAAAGCAAGCAATACATTGCTTAGAAATGCATGTATTGCTGGTAAGAAAAAAGAACAAGGAAAATAGGGATAATTAAGATAAAATGTATGATAGTGGTTCTCTCTGTGGGGGAGAGAGAAAGAACAGGCAGGAAGCTTTAGAAGAAAGGTAATTTTCTGTTGCATTCTGAAGCTCATTTTAGTATAACTCCTTAAAGTGTGTGTGTGTGTGTGTGTGTGTGTGTGTGTGTGTGTGTCCATCCATATTTCGTGCATGCAAACAAAAAGGGAAAAATACAAGATAAAAAATACATTACGATTTCAGGTCTGACACAGTTTAAAGTCTAACAAAGGAATCTAGAGAGAAAAAATAATATATAGATAATCCTATTCTCACAATTCAAATAGTGACTGCCTATATGTATTAATATAATGTTTAATTTGTTAAAGGCAATATTCGGCTTTTGTCTGAAAATACAAATTACTAAACTTCAGTCCTTTACCAACATAAGTGGTGAGCAATGCATAAAAAAGCAAATGAAGTGAACGTTTTAAAATGCAGCCCATCCTAAAATAATGCATGTGAGAAGACTGTTCTTTAATAGCAATTTCAAGTGATTATATTAGGAAAAGTGATTATATTTCAGAATCTGATAGGGAAAAGACAGACTGCAGCTTGTTACAATTCCTTTGCATATATTTCTGTTCATTGCCAAACACAGAGGCCTCTGTTCTGAAAAACCTGATCTAGAAATTAGGAGCACAGGCCTCTGCTCTGCTCAGTCAGCCAGATGCCTTTTTTCACCATTTCTGGACATGAGCTAGGGTATCATATTTCATTTCTTTAAGCCGTAATTCTCCCACAGTTAATCAGGATTTCAATAAATACCTTGTTACAAGGGATTTTAAAGGGATTAGATATAAAAATGCACTTCAAAACTATGACAGGTTAAAATGAAGTTATGCAAAATTTATTTGTTATTGTTGTGTAAGTTCTAGGACAAAAAGTTAGGGTATTGAAAGATAGAAAAGGATTATAATAGAAAGTAGCATAGTAAGTACATTAGTTTAGATTCTCCATAGAAAGAGAGAGAAACACACATACACATAGGAAAAGAAAGAAAATGAGGGAGAGATTTATTATAAGGAGTTGAATTGGCTAACACAATTTTAGTGACTGAGAAATCCCAGGTCTGCAGCCAGTCAGCTGAAGACTCAGGAGAGCCACTGCTGCAGCTCTAGTCTGAGTTCAAAGACCTAGAATGAATAGAGCTGCTGATGTATGTCCTAGCACAAGTTTAAGTCTGAGGGTGGGTGAAGACTAATGTCCCATTGAAGAGAATCATGCAAGTGGAGGGAATTCTTTCTTAGCCTTTTCTTCTATTCAGGTCTTCAATGGATTGAATGAGGTCTACCCACATTGGGGAAGGCAATTGGCTTTAATCAGTCTACTGATTTGAATGATAAACTTATTCAGAAACATCCTCCTAGACACACTTAGAAATAATGTTTACCCCTTCCTCCTTTGTGGAGGAAGAAATGAGGTGCTGGAGGAAACTACACACCATTTTTTTTCTGAGCACTTTCCTGAGAAGATAAAACTGGTGGCAAAAGCCAATTAGAATATCCCAAGAGAAGAGAAAGATCTAAACAAAGAAGCATAGAAAGATGGAAGCTTTGTTTCCTCCATTGTCTCCGGTTTTCTACTGGACACTTAATTATGAATATTGCCTCATAATAACCAAATATCTGGGCATCCTATAGCCTCAGCAAGTTGATAAATAGTTCTCACCATCAAAGTAGATTATTGCTCTAATACATACAGACTAGTCAAGAGGTCTGGAAGGAGTCATAGGAGACATATCTGGAGCTAAAGAAGAGCCTTGTTCTATTTTCACCTTCAGTGGATTCCCTGAATATATATCCTGTCTCCATCCTCTCACCCTCTGTTTGTTGTTTATATGCATTACACTCAAACCTTCCAAGTACTAGGTTCTAGTCTTGGCTCTGCCACATGTCAGTCACAGAATCTCATACAAGTCCCTTGGTCTCAGTTCTCTTCTCTGACAGAGAAATATACAAAAAGTCATTTTGAGAGCCAAGGACTATTCATATTCTAGAAAATATCTTGAAAATTATAAAATACAAAATAAAAATATTATGGTGGACAAGTACCATAATTAAAATTCTGTGTGTTAAAAAATGAAGTATAAGCTTAACCTATATGTTAAATTAAGATTTTGCTATTGATTTTTACAACTATGACTGGTGAAGACATGTTTGGCTCCAGAACCTTACTGCTAAGTCCCTGAATGGGGCCAGTCAAGAATCTTTATGAGACTTTGAGGGAACAATGGAAGGATGGAATGCCAGAAGGACACAGGGATGGAAGCATAGTAGAATGGGAGAAGGATAGAGGAATGATGAAACAATAAGATGATGAGAGGAT
This sequence comes from Sciurus vulgaris, assembly GCF_902686455.1. NCBI lineage: Eukaryota > Metazoa > Chordata > Mammalia > Rodentia > Sciuridae > Sciurus > Sciurus vulgaris. Next base: position 108,415,625 of record NC_136468.1, on the reverse strand, counting down.
CTGTGTATGTATAGATGGACAGATGGAAGAGTGAGACCATGAATAGATGAAAGAAATGAAGACTCTAAGGATAGGGAATGAGAGAATGGAAGGGTGATCAGGAGATGAAGCTTGTGTTACTAGGTTATGTCTATGCACTCATGGTAGCTCCTGAGGGTATGATGCTGGCAGGTAGGTAACAAGAGTCAACTATATACCAGGCAATTGTGCAAAGCACCTTATCTTGATTATCTTAATGAATTTTGTGAAAAACTTTTATTTCTCTAGCCCGGAAGAAACACAGGCTTTTGATTATTAAGCAGGTGACCTGGAACTTTTTATCCTTATCTAACCCCAAAACCTGTGCTCTTGACCTCACCCATATTCAGTCATATAGGATAGAATCCACTGGTTACAAAATGGAATGGTTTCTATTACCATTACCGTCCTTAGGGGAAGGAGTTTGCCTCTCATTTCTGAAAGTGTTTAAATTTATTATTTCTACCTTATAAATAGAGGTTGAGTTTTTTTTTTTTTTTTTTTCTCATATTTTTTTCCTGAAGAACCATTCTTAAAAGATGTCTACACTGAAGTTCTTGAGAGGGCTACTCCCAAAGGCTCTTCTACTCAAGGTTCAGGGGTTTATAATTACTGCTCGTTTACTATGAACCAGACACTGGCCTTTACTTGCTTAAGTTTCCTTTGACCATTACTTCACCTGAATTAGGTAGGTGTTACTGTCATTTTCACTTTTCAGATGAGCAAATGAGGACCATTTGAGGCTTACAGCCAAGGCTTGCATTATTTGTATTACATCTGGGATTCAAACCCATATTTTTGTCTTTCCCCAGAAATCATATCATTAACCTCTATCCCTGAAAGATGACAAAGGATATAAAGGAGTAGGAAAGGAGTCATCAGCATAGGCCCTGGATTAATGTGACCCACACCAAGATTCTGTTGGCTGTCTCCTGCATTGCCACATGGAGAGTGCCTTCAATATAGCAGCTAGTGACAAGCTGCCAAAAGTACTCATGTGAGCCATTAGAATCATTCAGTGTCCTGTCTTTGTTTCCAGTTCATATTTTTTGTTTTCAGTTGGAAAGTCATCGATGTATTCCCCAGGAGAACACGTATCCCAGAGTGTGAGATGCCTAGAAGTGATTGATATTCTCTCTGCTTATGCAGCTAAGCATTAGCCCCTTATGATTTGCTTAATGACAGCTACATCCCAGGTCTGAAAAGCTCTTGTCACCTTAGAAAACCTGGTTTCCGGACCATAGTGACCTTTTGGAAGACTTTCGGTCATCTTCCTAATCTGACATCTGCAAGACTTAGGGTCAATACTCTTGAAGCAGTTCTTTTACCTTTCAGAATTAAAGGCATAAACCAGAATCAGAGGAGAATAAAAATGTCTTCTGTCAATGATAAAGTCAATCTGGAAAATGAGATTTAGGATGAAACCATTTAGATACTTCCATCTCTTCCCTAAAACTGGTTGTGAAATGGGTATTTAGCATTAGTGGGATATACATAGGATATGGAGAGCAGACACTTATCCAACCAGCTTCCTTGAGGACTACTACTGCTTTGATTTTTATACAATAATCTAGAAAAAAAAGAATTTTTTTCTAGAACCATGTTGCCTATAGATAGGTGGATGGGGGAAGAGTAAATAGGAGAGGATGTCACACATAGAAAGGGACATTTTCCATAGCATCCTCCAATCTGTTGTCACCCTTTCTCCCTTGTGGAGGAAGAATTGAGGGCCTGGAGGAAATTACATACCTTTTTATTCTGAGCACTTTTCTGAGATAATAAAAGTGGGGGCAAAAGCCTTCCAGAATATCCCAAGAGTACAGAAAGGTCTAAACTAAGAAACATGGAATAATGAAAGATTGTTTGTTTGTCCCATTGGCTCTGGTATTCCACTGACCTCATAAATGGCCAGAAGTGACTTTTCCTTTCTCTCCAATTCCAGTGGGACTCTGAGCTATAGGCTGGATGTGGACAATCAGATTCTCAAATCTTCAATTCATTTTGTCTGGCTAATTTTGTGACTCTACTGCTCCAAGTACAGGTGTCTTCTACACTCTCTCTGTATGAAGTGCATATTAAATTAAGTTTACAAGAATTTCCAAATCTTACATTTTCTCTTCTTATTATTCCTGTGGTTTTCTGTCAGACAGTTGTAATGGCATGGGATGATGAAACACCAGACCAGAAGGATAAAGCAAATATGCTTTTAATTTGCATCTTTGGAAGATTATATACAACACACCTAGAGTCTGCGTATCACACAAAGTCATCACTGATAGTCTGAATGTGCCAATAATTTATAACCTGCACAGCTCCACTGCAAAATCTATATGGGAAAGAGAAAATGTATTTTTTCTGCTCTAGTAGCAAGAAAATCAATCTGTGGCTGCTTGACAGATTCCGATCTTGTGATTTAGGTGTCCTTAATCAGAGGAATTTCATGAAGTGTCATGAGCAGAGTACATTGGAATAATAAAGAAGAAACTTAGAGAGGTAGAAAAGTTGCAAGCAAAGAGCTACCCACAAGTATCTCCAAACAGATGAGTTAGGGCAGAAAGAATATGTGACTGTCATCCTTGAGAGCCTTAGGGTCAAGTCATCACTTAGTTGCATGTATTTATGGGGTAACTGCCTACAGTAAGCACTTGGAGGTTTAATGTTCCTCCTCTATAAATTTTGGTATGTATTCCTACCTCAGAGATCTTTTTGAGGGTGGCAAAATACTTCAAAATGATTAAACAAGACCATGAATGAAAGACTGTGACTATGCAGCAGTAGTTATGAAGTACTGATTAGGTCCTTTCTTCATGTTGAGGCTTCTTCATAAGCCAAACCCAAAAAACCAAAGGCCAAATGTTTTCCCTGAAAAGTGGAGAATGATATATAATGGAGGTGGGGGGGTGGGGAATGAGAAAAGAATGGGGGAACTTTAGAATATGTAGAAGTAAATGAGAGTGAGGGGGGTGTGAAAAATGGTGGAATGAGACAGATGTCATTGCCCTATGTACATGTATGATTACATGAATGGTGTGAATCTACATTGTGTACAACCATAGAAATGAAATGATGTACCCCATTGTGTACAATGAATCAAAATGCAGTCTGTAAAAAATTAAAAGCTAAATTTAAAAAATTTAAAAATACAATAAAGCTATTGGATCCACCCACAAAAATATATTTTAAAAATAAAAAAAGAATGTTTTTTAAAGCAAGCTCCTTCTCTTTGCTTAAGAGTTCATTTTTGATATCCTGGAAAGCTTTGAGCCTGTCAGCTTCTCTGGGGATATTTGAATTTTTTCTCTTCTATTTTTTTTTTTTTTTCTCCTTTGCCACCCAGAGTGGATAAACCATAAACCTGGGTAGACAGTGAGAAAGTCCATTTTTGCACCTCCTTTCAAGCCGACAGAAGCTCTTTATGGTCATGATACAAACATGAAGTCATGGTGTTGTGGGAAAAAGACAGGAATCTGCATCAGGTGACTTGGGTAGAAGGTGGATCCAGAACATTCACCTACTCATATACTCTTCTCTCAATCTGGCCACTGTGGCCCTCTTTGAGCTCCTAGTGTAATACATAATTAATCAAACTATTTTTAAAAATAAAAAATATGTGCTATAATTGAGCATGCTTTATAAATTACACAATGTTATACAAATATTAGTAACTATAATCGGTTTAAAATAAAATTCAACCCAGCCATTATGTCCCTTTTTTCAGCAAGGGACATCTCTAAAATTTCTCCCTTTCCCATGATGTGGAAAACACACTTATATAAAGAAGACATTAGCATAATCTGAGTAAAAGATACCATGACTCCCAAAATAGTAGTATTGCTTAGATTTTATTAAAAGGGATGAAGATAAAATAGATGAAGATAAAGAAGTATCTATTCTATGTTAAAGAAAAAAATTATCATAAGTAGCTGTAGATACTGATAAGAAGCATTCATTTCAATCTGCATGCAACCTCTGATGAAAATATTTGAACAATTCTTAGGAATGAATTGGGGGACATTCAAACTAGAATTGTCTCTGCTCCCAGGAACCAGGCAGGAAGCTGAAATTAGAAAGAAGGCAGATTGATATTCTTATTCTATCTGATCTATATTCAGCAGCTACCTGTTTGAAGATTTGTGCAGATGCCAGTGGCTTAAGTCCATGAAAAGGAAGCCACTGTTGATAAAGGATCCAATAGTGGTTGGACCAATCTTTCCATTCTAAGAAAAGTTAAAGATTTTATTAGTAATATTTAAATGCTGGCAAAACCTTAAACATACAATGTGTTTAAATGTCAGTTTAAACTTTCAAAAAATAAAACATGAAAGTAAAACTAATGCACCTGAGGGCTTAATTTACTTTTTGTCCAAGACCATAATGAATGCAAGGCGCAGTCAAGTGCTTCCTACTTAAAGTCCCCCCATTACACTTGATACTGACAAGGATGACAAGAGTGGTATGCCACATGAGTGGACTAATTCAACTGCATGTATTCCCACATATGTCTGTGCTCATGGAAACCACTTATTGAATAACTACCTGGTGAGTTTTTTTGTTCTTAATAATTTTGTTGACTATTTAAATATGCATTTAAGTTTTTCTACTTCCTCAGTTTGAGAAATCAGGATACTATCTACCATTCCTTGGAATTAAGAATTATCTGCCTTGTTGTAGCAGCCCAGGTGGGTGGCACACATCAATACCTGTATTATATGAATCAGTTACTTCCAATCCACTGAATTTTAATGGTATGGAATGAAAAGGTGTATGCCCCACCATATTCTATATAGGCCTGGATTCTCCTCTAGCTGCAAACAGCTCCATAGTTGGATGCACCACGAATCTTCCATTTAAGCACAGAATCACTCTAATGGCATTTTCTGCAGCATCCAATTGTTATAGATAGTCAAGAAAAACCTGTGCTCTCCCATAAGGTAGTTATGAATCCTTTTGCATGTAATAGATTTTGGAGAATCCCATACCATTTCTGCTACTGAGAAACTGTGAAAATAGATCATGTGGGAATGACCAGTCCATTCTACTAGGACCAGTTGTGCCCTGGAGAGGCAAGATGCAGAACTGATTATGAAATACTGACAGTAAGTGAGCATAGGTATTTATGATGGCCTCTTGGATCTTATATGATACGATAAAAGTGTAGCTTGTCAGAGACACTAAATCTAAAACTCCTATATGACATCAGCCCAGGGCTGATCAGTCTAAGAGAGCTCCAACGTGTTTGCAAACTGGAGTAGTATGTGTGTGTGCCCATAGATGTCTGTAGAAGAAGCTTTGCTTATAATGTATGTTCTGAAAATGGCAATTAAGTAGTCATTGGTGATTTTTCTTAATTGATCTTCCCTGAGGGGTCATATTTTTAAATGCCAATTGTTTTTATTTCACAAAACATAAATTTTAGGTTGATAATTTTGGTGTTTAAGTCTTTATCTTGGGATCATATCATAATCACAATCATCCACATGTAATCATATGTGTACATATCATTTTTGAAATGAATTTTACTCCTTCCCATTTTTGATTACTTGCTATATTGATATTGCTTGATCTGCAAATGTGAAAATTTAAGATCCAAGATTAATTTTTTATTTTTCTTATATGACTCATTTAGGTGGTGCAAATATAAGCTAGTATATTTCATTTTTTTATACCAGAGAGTTAATTTTTTGTACCTACATAATCCTGAGGTTTTAGAATTTAAAAATTAAATAAAAGTAGGATTTTAATGAATTGACATAAATGAATTAGGAAAGAACTAAAATTATTATAACAAAATTTTAAAGAAAATAGACTGTAAGTAAAAGATAAAGCAAAATACCACAACCAACACTTTCAGTTCATCAATGGCCATGCTTAATTAATCTTTGCCAACTCATATGTGCCAGGGACAAGATCTAGTAGTATTTCTTGGACAGTCCAAATTAACCAGCTTCTTACTTTCTTGCCTTTAAAAGGTAGGGTTTACTTTAGGTTTCTCAGAGATTTTTAAATTCTTGACAGATAGTTTGGTTTTCTAATTTGAGACTCTGTCCCTACTCAGCACATACATATCAACATTATTGAACTGAGAAGGAATGTTATTGAACTGGGAAGTTCTTTATCAATACCAGATGTGATTAGAAAAAATTCAATAAAATAGTACATATGTGATAAATGTAAGTAATATTATCATGATGAATCCCAAATAGCCAGTTAGAACATATGGGATCTCATTCTCAATAGTAACTAGAATTTTAAAATTTTAAAAAGTAACTAAAATTTAATATTTCAATCTGGGTTCCATTATGCATATCTGTAATCACAGCAACTCAGGAGACTGAGGCAGGAGAGTTGTAAGCCTGAGATTAGCCTCAGCAATTTAGTGAGACCCTGGTTCAAGATAAAATAGAAAGGAATGGAATGTAGTTCAATGGCAAAGCACTCTGGTTCACTCCCTAGGACTGTAAATAAATAAACAAATAAATAAAGTAAAATAAAATAACACTTCAAGATAAACTATGAGAAGGGTGCATGACTACAAAACCCCCAAATTTAGTGATGATTTGAATAACAGCATTTTCCTGAATGAGAGGAACAAACCTTTGTTTCTGTTTCACAGCCAGTTTATTTTTTTTAATAAAAGGCCAGTCAAAACAAAAACAAGAACAAGAAAAAAATAAAAGAAAAAGGAGAAACTTCCTCTATAACCTAGGAAATCAATTTTTAAAATCATCTGAAAAGAAAAAAAAATCCTCTGGAAGAATGAATAGTGGTTTTATCAAACACTATTCTTAACACTCAGAACAACTTGGGTAACTGACCCAATTGTATATTTGGACATACATAAACCATATTATAATATATTAACAATATTTATAAAATAGTAAATATCTTATGTATGTATATATTAACCCTGAACATAATTAATAACCACGTGCAACTAAAAATATCAATAAATAAATCCAGTGGGAAAATGAGAATTCCACCAAACAAATGGCTGAGAGTAATTATAAGTGGGGATTTAGACTGAACCTTCATGGATGGAAGCAGTCCTTACTCTTGCACACCGCCTGAATAACTTTGCCTCTCCTGGATCCCCTGGGGTTCAAATACAGTGATAATGATCATCCAGACATTAAACTGTGTCACATCCTTCCATTTTGACTATGTTTAGATTTTTTACTCTGTGTGCTTCACTCCTATCTCTGTTATTATATGCCAAAGTGCTTAGGATTTCCCCCATTTGCCTCATCATATAATCTTTCTCATGATGATAATTGTTATCACCTCCTTTCCAGCTAGTAAATCATATTAAAGACATACTTAAAGATAATGTGTTAAACGTTATAGGCGCTGTGGCAGTTTCTCTTCTTTTATTCCCTCCTCCTTCCTGTGGGATGTATTCCCATCTTACTGTCTCACAGTCCTGGTTTCTTAATGTCCCTCTAGTGGTTCATTACAACATCTATGACAATTCTAGAAAGGTAGACTTTTAAATTCATACACATGTATCAAGAAAAATTTATTTTATGAAACATAGGCAAGTCCATACATATTTTCCACTTCTGCATTAACTTAAATGATTAAAAGCACATGTTGTAGAAAGTTTAAGTTTACTTAAAGTTTGGAAAATTTCCTAGGAACACATCATATAATTAATAAAAGCATCTCTTTCATTGAGAAAATATTTGCCAATTAATAGAGTGTGCTGTTCATGTTCATATGTTCATACACATATGTTCACATGACTAATTTCATGCATGCAGTACACTCAGCAGGTGGTTGGGAAAACTTGTCTTATTCTGATCAAGTGATGAAAAAATATAAGGACATGATTAAAAATCTAAGAATTGCTTAATACTAAAATATTTGAACACTATAATGGTATTCATAGAATGAAAATTGATACTTTATACACCTGACACTAAACATGTCTGAAAATATCATTGCAGAAAATTCACACAACATGAAATCAACCAAAAGTTGTTCACATAGAATTTTATTGTATAGTATCCTTTCCCAAACAAAAGAATGGGAACACAGGGTGCAAAATATTTTACCATTTAAATCTGAGTAATCCAAATCCAGCAGCACATCAGAAAGACCTTTCACCATGATCACGTGGGATTCATTCTTAGGGATGCCAAGAGGGTTCAATACACAAAAATCAATGAATGTGACACATCATGTGAATGGAATGAAGGACAAAAAAAATTGGGGTTCTCAATAAATGTAGAAAAGGCATTTGATAAATTTCAACATTTATTCATAATAAAAATGCTGAGCAAATTAGAAATGAAAGAAACACAAAAACATAATAAAGATCATTTATAAAAAGTCAGCAGGTAATATCACATTGAATGGGGAAATGCTAAAATCTTTCTAAGATCTGGAAAAAGGCAAGGATGCCTACTTTCATTTTTATTCTACATAGTTCTAAAAGTCCTATCCAGAACAATCAGACAAGGGAAAGAAAGAAAGGCCAACCAAATTGAAAATGAGGATATCAAATTGTTACTGTTTGCAGGCAACATTATATCAACACTGAAAATTCTCAAAATCCCACCAAAAATTATTAAAATTAATAGATTCATTAAAGTTCAAGGGTACAATATCAGTAGGCACAAATCAGTGCTGTTGCTATATTCTAGTAGCAAATTATCTAAAATAATAATTAAGAAAATCAAATTTAAAATAGCCCCCCAAAATAAATAAAATATCTAGGAATAAGTTTAATAAAATGCAAAATATCTCTACAATGAAAATTATGAAACATTGATGAAAGAAATTGAGAATAACACAAAAATTTGAAAAGACATCCCCTGTTCATAGATTTTAATAATCAATACTGTAAAAATGTCCATCCTGCCCAAAGTGATCACAGGTTTTAAACAATCCCTTTCCAAATAGCTATTATATTCCTCATAGAACTAGAAAAAAAAAATTCTAAAATTTATATGGAACCACAAAACATCCCTGAATCATCAAAAAAATCTTGAGAAAAACCAGGAGGCAACATAGTACCTTATGTCAAAACATACCACAAAGCTATAGCAAAGAAATTGTATGGTATTGGCATAAAAAATCAATATGTAGTTCAATTGTACAAAAGAGATATCATTGCAATAAGCTAGCACACGTAAGTCAATTGATTTTTGTTTGTTTGTTTGTTTGATCCTGAGGATTGAACTCAGAAGCATTTTACCACTAAGCTACATTCCAAGTCCTTTTTGATTTTGAGAGACTGTCTTGCCAAGTTGACCAGGGCCTCACTAAATTCCTAAGACTGGTCTTGAACTTGCAATTTTTCTGCCTCAGACTCCCAAGTTGCTGGGATGACAGGCCTGCACTACCATACCTGGATTACAAGCAAATGATTTGCAACAAAGTTTTGTGGAATGCACTTTGGAGAAAGAAAATTTTTTTTAATACTCCGTACTGAAAAGAAATGTTCCTAACATTAAGGAATTTGTTCAGTAAAACTACCACCTAAAAATAAACTGAAAACATTCAATTAAATGTAAGTTATTTTCAGCATCATATAAAGTGATCATAGAAATCAATAAAATAAATAGCATTTTCAAATAATAAGCAAGATAAATTGATAAAAAAACAAAGATTAATATACAAGTAATTCTGGTAATATTAACCTCCTAAATAACATTCAAATGCATCAAAACCTCTCCATCTGCATAATTACCTGCTTAATTCTAGGATGTTTTCTCTTTTAAGTTTTATGAAAATAGAAATTATACTATAATTATTGTATCACTGATGTCTGGAAGGATGTTAGGCCTGTGGTGGTCTCTTTTTAAATATTTGTTAGATACAAGAAATTAATGAATTTTGAAATATCCTATTAAGTAGTCTCATTGAATTCAATTTCTTACACAAGCAATTCATTTTGGGCTTGTGAAGTAACGCATCTTTCTGAAAAATAACAACAAAATCTTGTGAGGGGAAGTGCTGTGAAGAAGACCCTTAGCTAATTGGACTACTCTTACTTCAGAAAAATTAGCTTAGGCTTTGCTCAAACTATTGTATCTGTATCTGATATTTCACCAGATCCCAAGTGACTCGTCTGTTCCTAAAAGTTTAGGAACTCTGTATGACCAATAATGATACTAGAAATGTACCATTTTTAAAATAACAAGCAAGAAACTGTAAAATTAATTACCAATAATCTAGCTTTCAGAGAATATTAAAATGTAGTAGCAAACACCTGATACAAAAAAAATCTCCTCTCAGTAAAAATTTAATATAATAAACAAATACCTGCAGAGAGGAAGGAGATAGGAAAGCTAAAGTAATAAATTTTTCACATTACCTTGGGAAGAATTGTGATAACTCTTTATTTTTAATATCATTCAAGACAAAGTCTCAAGTACATTTTGAAACCATCAGAGGATAAATATTGGAGTTATAATTTTGAAACCAATTGTGAGAAATATGAAAACTTGAGCAAGATAGCACAAAACAGGAAATGAAAACAGCAAGAAAATGGTTAGTCTTTCTGTTACTGTTGCTCAGGTGTTATCAAACACCTGAGATAATCAACTCCTAAGGAGAAAAGGTTTATTTTGGCTCATAGTTTTGGAAGTTTCAGTCCATGCCTGGTTGGCCAAATTGCTCTGGGCCTGTGGTGGCAGGAGTGTGTGACAGAGGAAGCCAAATCACCTCATGGCCAAGTGAGAAAAAGGAAAGAAGAGATCAGAGTCCCACAGTCCTTTTTAAGGGCATGACTCCAATGGCCTAAACCTTCCAGCAGCCCCCCAACCACACACACTTAAGGTTCCATCACCTGCCAAAGGCACACATGCACCTTTGGTAGACATTTAAGATCTGAACTATAGCCCAAACACACGAATAACATGGGAGAACAAGATAGAGTACATCACCATCCTTTTGTTTTCTTTGCAAGACATAAAACAAAATGAAACAAAATGGTTAACAAAAAAAAGATAACAGAATGAATCAAACAACATTACCTATGTAAATTTATGATTACACAAATGGTATGCCTTTACTCCATGTACAAACAGAGAAACAACATGTACCCCATTTGTTTACAATAAAAAAAAGAATATATACATTAAACGTTTGAATAGTCGTACCTCAAAAAAAAAAGGGATAGTCAAATGCTTTGAAGAAAAAGCACGAGTGAAAATGAAGTTACCATGAAGTGATATAAAATTAAAGACATCAAATATTAATGGAGAAGAAGAACTGAGCATTCTTTAGTTATTGATAGTTGGTCCAACCCAGCAAACGCTGACTGGTTCATTCTTACGTGTCAAAATCTCAATTTGAGTCCCAACAACTGTCCACCTACTCCTCACCTAGAGAAAAGCAAAGCCTCAGAGACTGTAGTATTTGAATTTCCTGACCATGAACCTGCAACAGTTCTTTTAAGCTGTCTTGCAATCTTATAATCTTTTCTAGTCAATTCATCCTTTCACTCTCCCGAACAACTCTTCTGCAACATATTCTTGTTCTTAAAAGCCTAGGTACACCCTGAACACATGCTCACTCTGGGCAATGACTTTGTTTCTCATTTCACAGACAGAACAAAAGCAACCAAGACAAAATTTTCATAAAATTTCACCCCAGTATCTCTGTTCAGTTTCCCTTCACTCTGCTAGTAGGAAGAGAGCTCAAATTCAAATATTAGCAATTCTGTCTTGGATCCAGTCCCAAACATTATCCATCTCACTTCTTCCCAATCAAGGGAGTTTATGGCAATTTCCCCCTCTATTTCTGGAATTGTGATTTTTTTCAACTCTCCTGGAATCATATCAGGATACAAGTGTTTTTATTTTTCCATGTTTAAAGAAATACAAAATGCAAAACTCCTCAACTTTACTCTCCAGTTGTCAATATTTCTATTTTCCTTTGTGGAAAAACTCCTTGAGTTTTCTGTCCTTTTCTTCTAATTTTTAATTTAGATTAACATATATTAATTCTACATATTTATAGATTATGAAGTAGTGCTTTGATTCACATAATTCTGTAATTCCACTCATCTATTTTAATTTTGCACTCACCATTATATAAATACTGAACCTGTTAATACTGATGTGATTAATCTCTCTTTATCTCATCAATAGAGTATCATTCCTTGGCTTCCAGAACATGATACTTGCTTGTTCTTCTACTTTTTTAAAATTTGTTGCTGCTACTTAGTCTCCTTTGTTGGTTCCTCCTCATCTCCTCTAACTCTTCATGTTGGAATGTCTTAGGGCTTGATTCTGCAGATATTAAATCATTATTGTATGGACAATATTGATACCAAGTAAAGGCTTGCTGCCCCATATTCATAGACCCAGTACTACAGCACTGGGTTCTTTTTGTTTGTTTTTCAAAAAGAAAGAACTTTACTAAACTGATCATCAAAGAGAGAGAAGGCAAGCTAAAATCTGTCTCTCTGATCTGTTGATAACAAGGGAATTCATGGGAAGGGAGAGGGAAGAAGGAGTTTATTGATTGGATGGTGGGAAATAGAAATTTTTAGGGTTGTTTTGCACAGATGATGATAGTCATGCCTCTTCACCAGGTATATGTTCTTTTTCAGGGAAAGTTATGATGTTCTGCATGAGTAACTTGCAGTTTGTGACATCAAAGATCATCAGACAGGAAAGTGGGCTCCTTTTACTCAAGTCTGCTCTTGAAAGCAGATTTCTAGCTAATCTTGAGCAGAATTTGGAAGTACTTCCTGAAAATAACTGAAGGACATTCTATTATTTAAAGAATATAAATTTGTTAAATTCCCACGCGTCTTCAGGACTTAGTTGGCTCCAGTATGCATGACCTTATGCCAATTGTTTACAATTTTACCTGAAATGAATAAATATCAAAACTAAAATGACTCAAGAAGAAACAGATAATTTGAAAAAGCATCTAACTATTAAATAAATGGAATTTATTATCAAAAATTATTCCACAAAGAAACTCCAGCATCACATAGTCCCTTTGGCAAAATATACCACATATTCAAGGGGAAAATATGCAGTGTAAACCAGTTCATTCCACAAACTGAAGAAAGGCCAGACATGGTAGTGCACACCTGTAAACCCAGTAATTTGGGTGGCTGAAGCAGGAGGATTATAAGTTAGAGGCCAACCTCAGCAACTTAACGAGGCCCTAAGCAACTTGGTGAGATCCTGTTTCAAAATAAAAAATAAAAGGTACTAAGGATGTGACTCAGTGGTTAAGTGTCTCTGGGTTCAATCCCAGTATAAAAAAAATTCTCCAAAAACAGTGACATTATAAACCTACCATATTCATAAGATGCACATAACCTAAACAAAATATTAGCAAACTAAATCCAGATCAAAAAAGAAAACCACAAAAAGATCAAGTTGTATTTTTATAAAATTCAATTTCTGTTCATAATAAAAATTCTTAGCCAATTGAAATAGAAGAGTTCCTTCTGAAGTTTAAAAAAAAAAAAAAAAAGAAAACTACTACTAATAAAGAGCTGAGTTTAGTCATTTGCCAAGCAAAGGAATACAAGGTAAATTGGAGAATGCGACTGAGCAGGTAAAGGAGGGAAAGTCTGAAAATTTCATTGCTGATTACGTAGTGCCAGGTTGGAGATATGTTATGCTGGCACACCAATTACATATTGAAAAATAACACTCAAGAGGACAGAATAAGCGCATGCATTTATGTATCACTGGTTTAGAGAATTTCTTTTATGCGATCATCAGTAGACCCAGTAAAGTGTTTGACTCACTGGAACCACTGCAAATTTGAGGCTTTTAAACTGCTGCAGCTGGTAAGAAACACTGTGGTAAACCATGTGCAAATATGGTATCCCCTGAACAATGCTGTAAATGTAATTTTTCTTTTACATTATTGGGTACTTTATTGTGAAATATTGGAAGTTTTCTTTGCCTTTGAAATCTGCAATAAGACAAGAAAGCCCACATTACCAATTCTAATGGGCATTGTTAGAGTTCCTCATGAGTAAAGCAGGAAATATAGAGAAGTGTCAAAAGGTTTGAAAAGGGAAAATATTATTTACAGATATTGGATTGGAATGCTAATATTCTACAGAAAAAAAGTCAGAATTACTGAGTGTTTAGTAAGTTTACCAGATGAAAATATATTTTCTCAACATAAAAATGACAAATGTTTCTAAATACCTATGAAAATACTTAAAATTAAATTGCAATACTATCCAAAAATTATACATAAAATAAACCAAAGTCTTCTACATATGTCATAAAGAAGCCACTGAGAGATTTTTTAGAACAATATAGACAACTGAAGAGTTAAACCATACTCATGCATTGAAGAAACTATATTATAAAAATACCAAGTTCTTCTGAATTGGTACGTGGATTCAATGCATACCCTATCATAACCAAAATATCTATGAATGAGCAGAATGGTGAACATACCCTAGACACACATCAGAAAACAGTGAGAAGAGAGGACTTTGTGGAACTTGCTGGAGGGAATTTAGGGAAGCTCCTTTAGGGAAGCTCCTTAATTTTATGTCGCATTAGAAAACTGGGGAACAATAATAGTAGCGCGATCACAGTGGGTATTTTGAGGATTACATGAGTTAACATACATAACACATTTAGTGATAGCAAATAGAGAAAAATATAAAAGTAGATCTCATATATCATAAGGGAGCAGGCAAAACCAACTAAAAATAACTTTTCTGGTGGAGCAGTAATCCCCTACTTGGGAAGTGGGGGCAGAAGGATCACTTGAGGCAGGAGTTTGAGGTCAGAGACTGGGCAATATAATGAGATCCTGTCTTGAAAAGAAAAGAAAATAATAAAACTCTCCAAAAGAGACCAAAAATACTAAAACAAAAAACAGAGTTCAAAATTTCAAATTTTTAGGTCAGTTAATTAAACCAGTTGGAGTCTATAAGATTGGTGAAATGTAGAAGTGAGCGGTTTATTCTTTGCAAAATGTGAATCTAATGAGTATTGAAAACCTCTGAGATACGAACTCCTTGGCGTTGAGTTTCTTTCATGAAAACTGATCTTAGTCAAGAAGTAGGGAATAAGAAAGAAATAGTACCTTTAACTGGACAGCAGTAGTCAAAAGCTTTAAGATAATGTAAAAAGGAAACCACAATGGAACAATTATATGATTTTTAAAATCTAAGTCCAATTCCTAAAGCAGGTGGGCCTGCTGAAGTTCCTTTATTCCCCTTCATTTCTCAATGGATCAGTGGAATCCAATCATGTTGCTCTTGCTACCTCCTCTACCAGTTGACCTCACCTGCAGCTGGGGAGCAGAGTTAACTCCCTCATCTGTGCATTTCAGTTCAGTTGAGCTTGTTGGAACCCTGAGAGCCTGCTGTAACCCTGGTGTAACAAGAAGTAGAGAGGGAAGCGTTCATAGAACTAAGGAGATGCAATGAGACACGGAGGAGCTGATGGTTATTGGAATCACTGTGGTAGTTATTTCGACCCTGAGTTGTGTGGTTATCATTTGTTGTGATAATTAAGTACGGTTAAGAAGGGAGAACTAAACTAATATGCATGAACCCAACCATAAAGTTTAATTAATGGTAATGGCCACCATGGCTTGAAAGATAGGGGTCACTGTCCTGAAAAATGGAACCCAGTGAAATGTTTAATTTTTTTGGAGGAAACTCCACTTTCAAAGTATTATTTCATCTGAGCTTCAAGATGACCCTATGAGGCCAGGGCAATGGTTATTATTTGTGATATCAAGAGGTGAGAAGAAAGTGAAGGACTGGATTTCCTGTGTCACTTGTCAGAGTCCATACCATTATTAAATGTCAGAGGGCCTGCCCATGGATTTGATTCCAAGTCCACACTGCACCCATGTGGCAAGCCCTGCCACAGAGAAGCTACCAGTCTTCCATGCAAACATTCATACCCAGGCACACCTGCCATCCTCAAAGCTGAAGAAAAAGTACCAAACATAAGTTCTGAGATATTTGTTGACATAGAGATTCAGCTGAGATTTTGAAAATAGACCTTCTCTTTATAGAAATGTTGGAAGCTCTGGAAACAGGCCTTTGGTGTTAACCTTGTAGTTCATTTTCTATTAGTTCTTTTTCACAGCAACCTTGTTAGTAGGCTTACCATTCTCCTCTGAGCCATAGAGACCCACAAGGACAAGTATGGAGTGGAGGAAAAGCACCCTGTTAATCAAGCCCCCGGACACTTTCACCTCAATTATTTGTATGCTTTCATAGAAACAATGATTTAGATGCAAATGATTTAGATACTTATGTCTGGAAATATTTGTGTCTAGTCCAAGTCTGTTGACCCTCATCTGGATATCTTCATGTTATTTTATACTATAGTGATTTAAGTCCTTGTCTTTGATTATTTTAAGAGCAAGAAACTATATTCCATACTCATAGAAACTGCTGAGCCTCTGGCACATAGATGTTCCATGAATGTTATTGGAAAGAATAAGTAACAAGGAAGAGATGAACTAAAATTTGAGGGAGGAAGTATCTTTCTGAAAAGAGATGGAAGTTGATCACCAGATAGTTCCTGGGGTATCTGCTGATTCTTCACAGGAGAGGGTCACACTTAACCCCTGCTGGGAAACTGAAAATGTACATCACATGGGGTTGGTGTGGAACATTGGAAAGCTGAGGGACTTCAAATATTAGTGTTCCACAAAGAATATTTGTTGAGTTTGGTGGCTGGACTGAAGGTGGGAAGCTCATTGGAAGTTCCTAAAATGGGAAATGAAATCTTTGGTATCCTCTTTATACTTAGAAAAACAAAAAGGGGGTGGGCTGGGGAGATAGCTCAGTCGGTAGAGGGCTTGCCTTGTAAGCACAGGCCCTGGGTTCGATCCCCAGCACCCCAAAAAAATAAGAAGGAAAAATAAAAAGGACCTGTTTCTGACACCTGGGATATTTCTCACTCTAGCCCAGTTTCTCTAAGGAAATTTAGATAAAATTGTAGAGAAAGATGGATCAATAGATAGACAAGATAGATTTGTTTATCACAGTACTTTTCTGGTACAGAAAACTTGGATAATATCTCAATATCCTATAGTAAGGGATTGTTTTCATTATAAAATATCTATAAAATTTTGCAGCTATTACAAATCATGTAGACTATGTTAAATAATGTTAAATGTAAAGATATGTTAAAGAGCCTCATGAAACTAATGATCCCACTTTAGATAATGAAGTAATTTGTCCTTTAACAGGAACTACTAGCTAAATATTCAATTCCAAAAAACAGAAAATGAACAGCCTAAATGTATTTAAGATAATTAAAAGAGAAAAAAAATAAATCAATAAATAAGAGAATTAAGTCTAAGAGGTAGTACTTTTAAAGGTATACCAACAAATACATTTTGCATATAAAATATAATCAAGAAGAAAAGGACATAACATCATGAAACATGGGCATGGAGTAGATCTTTTAGAAGAAAACAGATGATAATCTGAGCAATGTTTTGAATAAGGTTTTGAAAATCTTTATGTAAATGATCCTGTACAATATATTTCTAGAACTGACACATGGAGAAAGAAAAACCTTTATACAAAACTAAAACTGGAAATAATTATGAAAAATTTATTTACTTATGTAATTTTTAGAGGCAGCTTTTGGGAGTTGCTTACTCATTTTGGTTTTCTTTATTTTGTATTGAAATCTGCATTTCTCTTATTTCCATTAGAAAAATATTATCTATATAAAATGTTGGTCTACTTTCGTCTCTTTTACTTCTACCATTCAAAATTTAATATTTATTTTATTCAAGTACAAGCAGAATCACATACCTAATATGAAAACTAAATATTTCACATCATTAAATTAGTAGGATTTAATTGAAGTAGGTCTGATCTTTATTTTTTCAGGAAGAATAACTCATTTTCCTCTGTGTTATTATCCCTGTTCTTTTATTTATGTGAGCCACTATGTACTAAGTGCCTCTTCTCTCACATTCAGCCATGAGTACACATAACTATAATTTATAGCCTCAGTTTCTGGATTCATTATCTAATAATCAATTCATCAAATCTGTCTATAATAGGGTATTTCCATGATAACTTCAGACATTTTAGTTACACATTCACTTTTCAAACGTTGATTGTAAATATCAAGATGTTAACTTAAAGGCAGGTTGAGAACCACCCTGTGCCTCCTTATTGCCATGCTGCTGAGAGGTCTTTGGACAGATAATTCTTCAATCTCAGCGTGCTCTTCTTTGGGTAAAGCAGCAACCTGGTAAGCCGATCGAGCACGAAAATTACTCTTGAAACACTGTTTGCAGATTTCACTGACAGTATTGAAGTCATTTATGGCAGCCGGTAAAACAGTTGCTTTGACATTAGTGATGTCACAGCCTGCAGCTCTCAGATTTTCACCCGTGTTTATAAAAGTGTGTTTAGTTTCTGCTATTTCCCTTCCTGGAACGAGTTGTCCATTAGAAGGGTTCGTGCCTTTTTGACCAGAGATGTAAATGATCCGGTCAAATAACACTTGATTGTAGGGACCAATGGCCCTAGGGCTTTTATGGTGTTGATCATGTGTTTAATCAGGGACAACATGACTAATCCTTCTTTGGCATGCCCCTCCAGGAGAAAAAAACCCTACACCAGCCCTACCCGTGTCTCACCCCTCACTTTGGTTTTCCGGAGAATATTTTTCACATTGTCTAGAAATAATATATTTTTAGAATATGAAAAGTTTTACAGCAGGGGCTGTAGCTCAGTGGTAGAGTGCATGCCTCGCATGTGTGGGGTACTGGGTTCTATCCTCAACACTACATAAATAAAGATATTGTGTCCATCTACAGCTAAAAATATACTTTTAAAAAAAATTTCACAACAAAGAATGTAAACACTTTTCTCAATACATGCTATCATTTGAACACCAATATTGGACAAAGCCCATGCACAAAAACTTTCCAGGTCACTCTGTGGCTTAATTAAAGGATTTCGAAATGAGAAGATAGGCCTGGATTCTCTGTGTGATCCCAATGTGATACCAAGAGCCCTTTGAAAGCAGAGAAGCAGCAGAGAAATGATAGTGGAAGCAGAGTTGGAATGATTCACTCTGAAGATAGTGGAAGGGCCCCCACCAAGGAATAGATACAAGGAAGCCAAGAAAACAGATTTTCTTCCAGACCCTTCAGAAAGGACAAAGCTTAGTGGACCAATTTAGAATTCTGACTTCTAGAACTGTAACAGAATAAACTTGTGTTACTTTAAATCACTCCGTTTGTGGTAAATTGTTGTAGCAACAATAGGAAATAAATATAAGGGCTTTAAAATGAAAATCTAATATTAGCAAACCAAATTAACAACCAATTTGCTTGTTCACAAGCAATGAGCCCAACAAGATTCTTAGACAAGAGAGTTAGCTACTTGGGAAGTGCTCTCAGGAAAAAAGGAGAAGGAAAAACAGGAAGAAGAAAGTCACACAGGGAGATTCAAGAAGATTCCAGACCAGGGACTTAGCCCTGCCCAAGGCAAGAAATGAATTTTCAGCTACGCACTGGCCAAGGGCTGCTCACATGAACATAAAATCAGAGGCACTTCTGCTTTCTGTGGGTCTGCAAGGTGGTTGCAGTAGGTCTAAGTAGCCCAAGAGCAGGTTCCTGAAACAAGTTCAAGGTGGGGGCTATTCAGAAGCAAAAGTATCTACCAAAAGGGTGGGGAGTGAAAGGATGGGGCAACTGTGAACAGAACATGCAGGTCAAGTCCTGGGGTCTGCCCAGAGCAAGGAGGGTCTGAAACATGCGTTAGGTATGTACTGTATTTTTATTATTTTAGGGCATAACTAAGGAATTCAACAGTACATTTAAATTACGAAATCTACTAATATTTTATAATAAATCAATAGGCAAAGGAAAAAACTTGATAATTTCACTGATGTTGTAAACAGCACATGTTCATTCATATTGAAATTTCTTAATAAAGTGCATCAATTTCAAAACTCATATTCAGCTTTAATCTGTATACATTTTTTCCCACAGACCTTTCTGTCCATTGTGAACTGCCCTCACACACATTCTTGCAGTCATGTATTTTTAAGCAAAGGAGTGGGTTAGGTGCATCAAAATCAAATAATAAATATTCAGGAAATAAATGCCAAAAATCCTTTTATGCAAACATGTGTTAAGCAAATTGATTTATATTCCACTAATAGACATTATACATTACTTGAAAAAACAAAATTAAGGTCTGCACAGCATAGACATAATTAACCAAGATGAATAGGAAAAACATAGTAGATAAAGTTAGAATACCTGGATTCAATGTTTCTCTCTGATATCCCACAGTCATGACATTAAGGAAGCTATTTGATTTCTCTGGTCTTAGTTTCTTCATTGGCAAAGTCAGATTGCATATTTATTTGTTGTAGAAAGGCATTATAGCATTACTCTCATACTATAACAAGTCCTAAAACAAGCAAAAGTGTCTATAGAGATGTGAATTGTATGGGTGATATTCAATTCTTTTTGGGACCAATACCAATCAATTCATGAGATATTTATTGCTCATCAATTTGTTAGTTTTTATAGCACGGTTACCTTCTTGATTTTGCCCTTCTAGTACCGTTTAATCTT